>NC_141693.1:4122260-4722260 GCF_964263255.1 Lissotriton vulgaris
ACCCCGAACCACCCTTGGGCCTAAACCACCGATTAAGAAGCAATGGCGAGACTCAGCAGGCAAACACGAACTAGAAACCAGACATCAAGAACCAAAATGTCACTCCTGTGCCGATGCACCCCCGTCCACTCCACACCAGGGCCGCCGCTCCCATCGTCCGTTTTCGGCACCGAGTCGAGCCAGTCGCCAGCACTGTCCGGTCGATCGAAAAAGAAAGTACGTTCTTGGTACTAGATGCGCAGTCGCGCCGGAAATAGCATCGCATACTTGAGTCCTAAGTCCCGCAAGCGCCGTTTCACTCCTTGGAACCCCATCCTTTGTCGCTGGACTTGAGTGAAATCCAGATATATGGAGACTGAACTGTTCTCATATTTCAATGGGCCATGTCCATGCGAGGCCTGGAGGATAGCGTCCCGATCCCGAAAGTGGAAGAGCCTAGCGATTATAGGCCTCGGGGGGGCCCCCGGTTTAGTCTGTCCACCCGGGAATCGATACGCATGCTCAACGCGAAGAATTTGCTGAGTCCAGCGGGAGCAAGATGGGTGAGGATCTGGTCCTCCACTAGCAAGTCAACGGTAGCAGCGCCGTGGTTCTCAGGTACACCCACTAAACGAATGTTGTTACGCTGGGCCCTACTTTCATACTCGTCCAGACGTTTTGCCATCATATCATGCGATGATCGCAGGTTACCAGTCTACGACTGCGCGTCCGCCATAACAGTGACGAGACTGGAGGCCTTCAGGTCCAAGGCCTTGAACCTCTCATTGGTCTTAGCCAAGTCCGCTCTAATAAGTGTGACATCAACGGCCACCGTGTCGATCTTGGAAACAATAGCTTCATATTGCAGCCCCATCTCAGCCTTCATCCCAGTGATGGCACACATTAGATCCTGGAGCGAAACCTCCGATGACGCCATAAGGTCCGTCCTCGGGTCTTCAAGACTACGGCCGGCAACATTGCGTGTATCGATCCATAACATTAGTTTGGACGGGCCCCCACGGGTCGGCATCTTCGTCTTGCGCTTCTCGACTTCAGGTTTGGTCGCCATATTGGAAGCCGCGCCCCGAAGGGGCCCTCTGGACCTGGTGTAAATGGCAAATGTTGTTGAGTTGCCAAAGCGGAATTTCAGACCAAAATCGTAGAATGCGAGACTAGGGATATGGCAAGAAAGCACAGCGGGCCAAGGCCACCGCCGCCTGAAAGCCAGATCACTCTCAGAACAGTCAATTGGGAGGTCGAGGAGAGTCGAAACTGAAAGTAACAATGTCACCGGTGGGAAGGATGTCCCTTCGCCGCTGTTGTTGACTTACTCCCCGGCCAGCCAGATCAGCAGATACCCCGGTCCCGTTCGGGGGCAGGCCAGAAAGTTGAAGTTGGTGCAAAGACGGTTCCCGAAGTCCGATCTCAGTTCTTGAAAGAATATTAGGATCAGCAAAAGTAGATCTTCAAAAGCCCATATTAAAAACCAGGATATTTCAAGGATATTTGCGAAAGGGCGGCGCGGGTTGCGGGAGCCCTCTGCTTACGCGACCATCTTGGATGCCCGCGTAGCTCCTCCTCCGGGGCATTAATTGTTAGGAAAAGAACTTGGGACCTGCTGCTGAGTAATAGAGGGAGGCTGCAAGAGCTGCCAGCTTTGGAACTGGAGGGCCACGTATGAGTCATGGCTTTGGCCCAACAAACTCATTCTCAGGGGCGTAGCTTAGACAGTGTGGCTCAGGGGAGTGAATCTCAAATTTTCCAACTGAAAAAAGCAGTGGTCTGCAGGGTGGAGGGGTGGGATGACCAAGGTTTGAAATGGACTGTTTCCACACTCTCCAGACAGTCCTCCTGAGTTGGGAAATTTGGCATAGACTACTGATGGAGTATGTATAGTTTGGTTGTAAGAGTCGGCAAGCCCTGGGTGCCCTGCAGGGTTGCTAGTGGAGTTTGGTGGGGAGAAGTATGGCCATGTGAGTCTAGTAGAAGGCAATTGATCCCATCTCGGAAAGTCTTGCGTGCAGGGCAGGACCAGAAAATGTGTAGTATGTTGAAGAACAAGTCCTGTGCACACGTTAGGTTAGTCTTTAAAAATGTCTATCAATAACATTCTCATGTTCAAGCTGGAATGAAAAACGGGTCGACACAAGTGGACGTTTTATGTGGAATGCATTATAAACTTTTGTCGTGTTCATATCTAGGACCCTAATTCTATATTCCCGATTTATGCCCTTGTGAGGTTATAATCAATAATATCCTGATAAAGGCATAAGAATCAGATTCATATTCAGTAATAGCCCATGCAGTCCAAAGCACTGCACAGCTACTCCCATCGACTCCTAGAAAGCACAACGCGTTCTTTAAACAAACCAAGCCTCCAGCAGCCCGGAAAACCCCCCTGCTTTTGTTCTGATTTGAACAAGAACTCCTGAAGTCCAGAAAGAACTGTTAGTTCTTAGTGACGTCTTATGTCCAACCTTACGTCAAACTCGGCACCTTCCAGGTATAAAATACCAACAGTTGCCTTAAGCAAACACACAGTGGTTTGGAGCAGAGCGGCCATCTACTTGCCCGAGAGCCCAGCTGATGCGAGTGCCCACGGAAGCCGCCCCTCCTGTTTGACGCACTGAGAGAGACGCTGTCTTTTTCTCCAGCCGAGAAAATCCAGCTCTGGTGTTTGCAGCCTACCCTTGCGGGTTTCTGGGAAATCGAGTCCTGAGGAAAGAGATACCAGACCTCCCACATTCTATTACCAAGGTATGGAGCTGACTAAACCCTTAAGAGAATTCTTGATGCAGATTCTTGGCAAAATTATCTTAACCAACTTAACTTAAAACTGCTACTTACTCGTCCCAACCCACATATTAGGCTTAGGTCAGGTACACCGGGGTAGGCTTAGTTAGAAGCACCAGTTGAGTACGTTAGTCAATGTATTTATGTATGTATATATTTTATCCATTTTAAAGTATCATATGGCTAAGAAACCATATCAATGCTTTTACAGTATTATTTCATAATACTACTTTTACTGTACGCACTTTACTTTAAGTATTGCAATTGTGGCACTTCATTTCTCTTGCATGAGGAAGAAGACTGCTCAATAAATAACACCTTTTATTGAAAAACGCCCGTCTTTCTATTTCTCTGCATTCTGGTGAAACTAAGTATGCACTGCTGACTGAGTGAAATAGCTGTCTGTTGTTTTCACACGACTCTAGAGATACACTCTTATTCTGAGGGAGCAAAGTTGTCATGTTTATGCGGTTGTCGGAAACTGAATCCCTTCTTGTCTGAGCCAGGGGAGCTTGTCCCTCCCTATTCATTCTAGAAAGTTTCCAGTGACCTCTGAGCTAGCTGGCGCAAACCTAAATTAAGTTTAACATAGTCAGTAGAGACCTAGATGACCTCAGTCCTACGTCTACACTGCTGTTTGTGTTATTCCAATGCGCAGAGCCTATTTGGAAAATAGGAACTACACTACACCTTCTTCAAAAGGGGAACATCAAAGGAAAAAAGCAGCCGACACGTGTTTTGTCAATCGGGCAGTCACCCGTGACTCTTCAGGGCTGAGTGATACAAAACAAATACGGGATCGTATGGCCGGTGATATTTCCAACCCGGCCAGAGCGGGTTTAAAACAAGGGGAGGGCCAGTAGTGGCGTTGATGGATGAGGGGAAACGAGGAGAGGACGGATTGGTCTCGTCTCCATAAAGCAGGAGCGATGGACGTCACCAAAGAAATCTCTAGTGCAGAAGGGAAGTGGGTCCGTTGCTCTTTCCGGATGCGGAAGCCATGGCTGTCATGCAGGATTGCTAGTGGAGTTTGGTGGGGAGCGGTATGGCCATGTGAGTCTAGCAGAAGAAAATTGATCCCATCTCAGATAGTCTTGCGTGCAGGGAAGGACCAGAGAATGTGTAGTATGTTGCAGTCTGGATGGTGACATCACCAACAATCCATTGTGGGTGTCAGCTGTGCTATGTGTAATTTAGCTGGAGACCAGTGCCAGTCTTGTAAAATCTTAAAGTAGGAGACCTTCATTCGAGCTTCTCTCATACCCCTGCTCTGAGAGGCAAGAAGCTGCGACCTGCGTGGTGGCAAGTAATCGATTTGTGCTTGGGTCTGTTACTGAGTCCAGAAAAGGTGGTCCAGTAGCTCAGAAAACAATCTAGACACCAGGAGACTATATATTCAAAAGATCCGCTGTTGGAAAGTGGGTTATTGGTAGGGGCAAATGTAGGTCTGCCACTGGCAATAGGGCCACTAACACATAATAGGACTCAGCATAGGTCTCAGTAAATTATTCCTTTGCTCAACCCTTGGTGACGTGGCTGCGAGCAGAAGGCTTAACTTCAAAGACAGGTATGTAAAGCATTTAAAAACACCATTTCAGTAAATAATTAAGACAACACAAAATAAAAATCCAACACTTTATAGAAATAGGTAATATTTTTATCTTTTAAATGACACCAAAACGAAACTAATCCACTGTAGGGAACCAGAGATATGCATTTTTGAAGATTAGTCACTTTCTAGTGCTTAGAAACCAACTGCGTCCCTTTAAGTAATTTTGTTTTCTCTGTCAGGGACACACCTTTATAAATTGTTCTTAATAATTCTCACCACTGTAGTGGGCCGCCTTCTTCAGCAAGCGGGGTCCAGTTAGAACACCTTCCTGGCATTCTGCTTGTGGGGCCAAAGTATCCAACACACAATCCAAGGTTCTGGGATCTCCACGAGGGTCCTTGAAAGTGTAAAACTTCAATTCCGCAATCCACTTGAACAAAACCCTTACAAATCCACTGGTACTCCAGGCTTTGAATTCTTTGTGGGGCTGTCCAGGTGAGCTCTGTTAACCTGTAGCTTGCAGGGATTTCCACTCTTGAGTCTTTTGGCAGCAAGGTAATCCACAGGGCGGTAGTTTCAGTTGGTGCAGTCTTCATAGGTCAGGCCTTGGAGTCCCAGAGTGCATCATTCTTCCAAATCCATAATGGCTGATTTTCCAGCAAGGAGGTAAGAGCTGGCTAAACTCACCCCCTGGGATGGCTTATTTCAATGGACTCTCCCCCTACCATCTGCACATACCTTCCTTAAGCCTAGCCCTGACTCTGGGTCAAGATTGTCAGAGTGAAGCTGAAACCCAGGCCTCCCCTCTGCCTTTGAAGAGCATAGTTTACGACGCCACCTCCTGGCCTGGCATTCCTATAGACCAGCACACTGCCCTCCCAGCAGCCTGGCTAATCCACTTAACTCTGACCAATCAGGGCAGACCACTGAAAGGCTGAATTTGGACTTACAAACAAGAAAGTCTCATAACTTCTTGATTGTACACTTTAGGAGAAATTCAATAATATAATATTGTTGGATTTACCACTACCATTCTGGGAAGTCTTTGAATGGTCCGGCTAGTCCTCTCCTATCAATATTTATTAATTAATCACTTCCTACCATGTTAACCTATGGGCCATGGGGTTTGCAATGGGGAAAATGACTGGGGCCACTTTTCAAGAACCAGGGCTTATAAAACCATATTTATTAAGTATTTCCCTAATTTCTACAGGACCCCACCCCCTGTGCAACTAGGGGAGACTTCAGGGGTTCTGAATCTGCAGAAATCGTGCAGATTATCCTTACCCAATTCTTCTAGCATCAAAGTCGAATTTGAGCAGCTCTTTAACACAATATGGAGAGTGACATGTAAAATTTCACTTTACCCAGGCATAGAAAAACTCATTTTATAAGTGCGCTCCTTCTAGATAACTGACCCCCCAAACCTGGGATACCTGAATCCCCCAGCTCTCTGGGGTCTGTCAGCTTAGAGTCCACTAGATACTGACGTAACTTCTCTTCTGCACAATGAGTCAAAATGTGTTCTTTCAAAAACAAATTATACAATCCCTCATATGTGTCAACTTTTTTACCAACAATCCAGCCTTCCAGTGCCTTCACTGAAACATCCACAAAATCTACTCAAGACTTTGAACTCAATTTCTGCGTGCCTCTAAACTTCATCCTGTACTGTTCTGGAGTCAGACCAAATCTCTTGACTAAGCATGCCTTCATCTACTGGTATCATTCTGCATTCTCTCCCTTCAGGGTCAGGAGCCTATCCCTCCCAGCTACTGAAATCAACTCCCACAGGAGTGCACCCCACTATCTAGAGCGGACCCTACTCATTTTAAGGGACAAAGATAGATTGATAAGGTCGCGTAAAGGCGGGAGGCAGAAAGAAGCAGATTCTCTGAATTGGGCAGGTCATAAAGGATCCATTGGAGAACCTGATTTAACTTTCACTACAAGCTTGTTAAATTCCTCCATCGAAAGCTCTGGGAAATAAGTCAGACATGGTTGTTTTCGAAGCAGATTCCTGTTTCTCCAATGACCCGGTAGAACCGGGAAAGGAGCGGTAAATGGCCTCCACCTCTTCAACAAAAAAAGCGGCCAGATCCTCACAATGGGAGGAGGAGCAGATCTCAGCAACTGGGGCTCTACTGGCTATGAGATCCTTAAGCACCTTGAATATTAGTTTAGTCGGGTTAGTGCTGGTACTAAATTCAAGAGAGAAGTAGGCAGCACGTGCCTTACAGATCGCTCTATGGTACTTCTTAATCCTAGCAAGGTACTGAGTTTTCCTTTCAGGCTGATATGACTTACGCCAGGCTCTTTCAGCTTGTTTACAAGATTTATTTAGGAGTCGAAGCGAATCATCGTACCAGGGGCTGGATTCGGTGCACCGATGCTTACTCTCAGCAATTGGAATCAACCTGTCTAGGGCTTTAGTCAGCCACTTACAAAAGAGATTGTAGCCAGACTCCGCATCAGTAAAAGGGGCCAGAGGATAAAGACTGAGAAGCTGATGAAAATCGGCCAATTTCAGTTTTTTCCAAGGACGTCTGAGAGTGACAGGAATAGGGGCTTTAAGGGGTGAATCATTAAGCGTAAGGTGCAGCTCTATTAAATGGTGATCAGTCCAGGCCATAGGCCTCGGGGGCAACACCTTAGCCATAGTTAGGTTTGTAAAAATAGGGTCCAGAATATGACCACCAACATGGGTGTGGTGATTAACTAGCTGGAATAGCTGGAGAGCCTCCAAGTCGGCTAGAGTACTATTAGCCGCAGGGGGGCGGGGGGAATCAAAGTGGAGATTTAAATCACCCACAATACTAAAATTGGCAGCTCTTAAAGCCAGTGAACTGACTGCATCAGGAAGAGCTGCCCTAAAGGCAGCGTCCGGACCCGGAGGCCGGTAGATAAGCAGGCCAGAGAAGGTGAAATGGTGGTCTTCCAGAATATATTCACTGGACAGCATTGTATCATCTGCCTTTGATATAATAGAGCAGGACTTACTAATGTTACAACATGGTCAGTCCCAATTACGTTCTATTGTACAGCTTGGATGGACTTTGCAAAATCTGCGTTCAGGCTACGTACCATGGCGTTTAATCAACACAACGTCATTATTCGGCATCTTTAACCTTACTGATAAACAAATCAGTTTGGCACAAAAAGGAGCAGACTATACGATTCTGAGCATTGAAAAACTCGAGAGATTACCATTGACAATGTCAGAGAGACCTGTCATCGAATGGATAATACATGGAACGATTACAATTCCGATAACAACTTTCCAGTTTAAATACTGTCAAGAGTATATACCAGCAGGCCAGTATCAAAGGTTGGGTAAAGAATACATCAAATCAACTTGGGATTTACCTTATACACACAGATGTTATAGTGAATGAAACAAGGAGGTAATTCTTAGTGGTAAAAATTGTTTAAAAAAATCACTAAGCGGTACACTTCTGTGTCAAGGAATTAATTTGCATGGCGGCCTGCGGAGGGTCTTCAAACAACCTTTCATGTCACCTGCATGGCACGCCTGCAAAACAGATAGAGCCATTCTTTAGACCACTTTCTAACGGTAGTTACATTTTAATAAGTGACCACAGCTGTTGTGGCATGCTGCCAGGAAAAGCCTATCTGACAACTGTAACTTCCAGGGCCATTTGCTGTATGCAAGTATTGTATCCACACAGCAATCCAGATATGGGGGCTGTGTTGTGGCCTCGGTTGAATATCTCTTCTATTCGAATTGATATTTTAAGCAGAATGAAGTCTATTCTTTTACAAACAACTGTGCCTTTAACGTCATCAAAAGAAACATATGATCTGCAAGTTGCAAGGACAGCAGCAGAGATACATACCCTTTTATCAACAAATTGCCCCATACATTTCGTAGAAGTGTTAAGCCAAATCTTAAACATGTCTGATACCAGTGGCATCGCACATGTATTTAAGACAATTTTTTCGGGACTGTTAGCACCCTTTGAAACAGTTCTGGGCATCTTCCCGAATTTTGTCCATTCTGTCTTCAGCGGCCTACCTTTAATCTTGGGACTCGTGGCAGGAATTTTATTTTTGCTCCTTCTGCACCGATATGGCAAGCAAATCCACAGACAAGACTCTAGCAACGATAGAAGAAACGATCCTAGCAATACGATACCGAGACCGTATCACTAAGGTCCTTGGATTGGCCCGGCTAAGAGATCGAAGTACAACCTGGTTTCTTTCATTCAGACCGATCTGGCAAGATTGCATCATACCTGTGCTTCATGTCTGCTATGCGGAGAAGAATGTGTGTTGGACGTCTGTCTTACACTACAATCAGCAGTACCAATGGATATCGATACTTTTCTAGGTCCTGTAACGACTCATGCATTGTGTTGTCCCCAGCGGCTACCGATTCTGATGACGGCATTCGTTGAGACCTCGCCACTACGAATAGGTGGCGGTGAAGTACGAGAGGAAAGCAGCACCAAACAGGTACAGCCTTCTGTGAGCATTGCTGATCCAACTAGCGATGATAGCAATCACGCAGAGAACTGCACAGTTGCAGTATTTTCGAACTTGGTCGAACTTTCACCTGATGTGGTAGACCAATTTTTTGCAGGTCTGTCTGAAATAATGTTCTCTCCAGTCAACGAGAATAACTCTTAAATAAAAACAATGTGCACACTGCGTTCCCTAAACTCTGAATTCGGCCTTCAGTTTTTGATAAACAAAGCTACAGAAAATATTTGGAACTTTTCCCCTGAAAGCGAAATTATTTTTGCCCATATTTTCAAAATATTTACCTTTTATTTTGGCACATGGTACTCTGCTTAAAGTAGAACTATTCTTCGAGAACAGAGCTTCTATTTTAGGATACTAGCGACAATATTTTACCTCAGCCTCTAGCACATATACAGCAATTTGTATAAATATATGATGAAATGGTCTCGACCTTCTTTTCTGTATTTAGAGCCATTTCATGTGTAATTTTCGCAATTCATTCAGCTGATATATATATGAATGATGACACTGCTTGAAAAAAAAGCGTACAGTACAAACACTTATTTTTCGTGTATTTACCTTATACCATTTCAAATGCGAAATATGTATTTTGGGGTGGGTCCGAAAAAACACATGCATCATTGAATGTTTACTATTGCTTAGTTTTTAGTAATGATGGACATCAATCCGTGGAGTGGGTGCTGTGTTCATATCTAGCACCCTAATTCTATATTCCCGATTTATGCCCTTGTGAGGTTTTAATCAATAATATCCTGATAAAGGCATAAGAATCAGATTCATATTCAGTAATAGCCCATGCAGTCCAAAGCACTGCACAGCTACTCCCATCGACTCCTAGAAAGCACAACGCGTTCTTTAAACAAACCAAGCCTCCAGCAGCCCGGAAAACCCCCCTGCTTTTGTTCTGATTTGAACAAGAACTCCTGAAGTCCAGAAAGAACTGTTAGTTCTTAGTGACGTCTTATGTCCAACCTTACGTCAAACTCGGCACCTTCCAGGTATAAAATACCAACAGTTGCCTTAAGCAAACACACAGTGGTTTGGAGCAGAGCGGCCATCTACTTGCCCGAGAGCCCAGCTGATGCGAGTGCCCACGGAAGCCGCCCCTCCTGTTTGACGCACTGAGAGAGACGCTGTCTTTTTCTCCAGCCGAGAAAATCCAGCTCTGGTGTTTGCAGCCTACCCTTGCGGGTTTCTGGGAAATCGAGTCCTGAGGAAAGAGATACCAGACCTCCCACATTCTATTACCAAGGTATGGAGCTGACTAAACCCTTAAGAGAATTCTTGATGCAGATTCTTGGCAAAATTATCTTAACCAACTTAACTTAAAACTGCTACTTACTCGTCCCAACCCACGTATTAGGCTAAGGCCAGGTACACCGGGGTAGGCTTAGTTAGAAGCACCAGTTGAGTACGTTAGTCAATGTTTTTATATATGTATATATTTTATCCATTTTAAAGTATCATATGGCTAAGAAACCATATCAATGCTTTTACAGTATTATTTCATAATACTACATTTACTGTACGCACTTTACTTTAAGTATTGCAATTGTGGCACTTCATTTCTCTTGCATGAGGAAGAAGACTGCTCAATAAATAACACCTTTTATTGAAAAACGCCCGTCTTTCTATTTTTCTGCATTCTGGTGAAACTAAGTATGCACTGCTGACTGAGTGAAATAGCGGTCTGTTGTTTTCACACAACTCTAGAGATACACTCTTATTCTGAGGGAGCAAAGTTGTCATGTTTATGCGGTTGTCGGAAACTGAATCCCTTCTTGTCTGAGCCAGGGGAGTTTGTCCCTCCCTATTCATTCTAGAAAGTTTCCAGTGACCTCTGAGCTAGCTGGCGCAAACCTAAATTAAGTTTAACATAGTCAGTAGAGACCTAGATGACCTCAGTCCTAAGTCTACACTGCTGTTTATGTTATTCCAATGCGCAGAGCCTATTTGGAAAATAGGAACTACACTACACCTTCTTCAAAAGGGGAACATCAAAGGAAAAAAGCAGCTGACACGTGTTTTGTCAATCGGGCAGTCACCCGTGACTCTTCAGGGCTGAGTGATACAAAACAAATACGGGATCGTATGGCCGGTGATATTTCCAACCCGGCCAGAGTGGGTTTGAAACAAGGGGAGGGCCAGTAGTGGCGTTGATGGATGAGGGGAAACGAGGAGAGGACGGATTGGTCTCGTCCCCATAAAGCAGGAGCGATGGACCACGGGCGGGTTCAAACCGTCACCAAAGAAATCTGTAGTGCAGAAGTGAAGTGGGTCCGTTGCTCTTTCCGGATGCGGAAGCCATGGCTGTCATGCAGGATTGCTAGTGGAGTTTGGTGGGGAGCGGTATGGCTATGTGAGTCTAGCAGAAGAAAATTGATCCCATTGACGTAAATAATTAATTTACTCTCTTAATTTCTATGCAGGTAAGTACTTAATCAATAATAACTCAGATCGGATGAAAAAAGACAGAGTCCGTGGTGTGAGAGTTCTAAGGGGTTTTATTCCTTAAAAAGGAATTGTCATGGCCAAGATATCATGTTCTGACCACCACACAGGGTGTCAGAAGGGATAGAGCGCTACATTTTATTAACAGTACATAGCTTATATACTTATTTCATTCCATAAGTAACAGTGCAAGAGGCGTAACAGCTGAGAGAAGACAAGATAACAATATACACGTGGTACATGTGCGTAATCAAGAGGCGTGAACTAGAGGTGTGTTCTGGAAACGTCACTGATAGGTGTCACAAAGGGGTGGCACTAACAGAAAATGTGACAATGTCAGCAGAAATCGGAAGCTTGGATGCGTGCGCAGCTGCATGACGTGTAATTGGAGGGGTGCAGGGGACTTGACATTTACACTGACGGAAAGAGACAGAAGTCTGGCATGTCAGATCAACTTGTGCTTCTATCATATCTGATATCTGATGTTTAGGAACTAAGCTATCTGGGCAGAAAGGTCTCTAGAGCAGAAGCTATTCTATACTTGCTGTGAGTGCGTGTATAAGCGCCTGGGTGTCTGTATGAGAGGCGTGGGGCATGGGGCCTTCCATGGAAGCATGGCAACAGAAGCTATGAATTACTTGCATAGAGACAGGTCGGCCCTTTAGCCCTGTAGCTGAGGAAGGATGTTTACTGAAACTAGCAGGAAGGAATGTATTTTCGGGGAGGGAAACAGATAACTCGAAGGTTATAGTCAATCTCGGCAGGCAGCAGGCTGAGCCAAGCACGGAGGGCCGCGCTAGAAGTAAGTCAGAGTTCACGGGTACGGGGGCTGCCTGGGCAGAGATTTCTCGGAGTCAGAAGCCAGAAAAGAGGCTCGGTGGCAGAGATTCAGGGCCTACTTCAGCCAGGGCTGAAAAACGTCGGAGTACACTACAAAAAGACGTTGGCATAGCATACTTAGGAACGGACCATTCAACCCATTCATGGTGGGTCTGAAAGAGGACATGTTAACGTTGGACGCAAATGTATTTGCGTCTTCATAGCTGACACAGGAGGGAAGTTACATGCACTTTAACTCGTACATGGAGACGGTGGGGTACTCGCTAGGGAACACAACTTGACCATTAAAATTTATATTACCTCATTCCCTCCTTGTTCCCTACGGACCCTTCATGATATATCGATCCTCATAAATCGATCGGTTTGTTCTTGTAACATTATATGTTCATCTTTCTTTCTTTGACTGTTCGAGAGGCAACTGGAATGTTCAATGCACGATGTGGCACACAGTCCACAAATCGCTGGCCCACACTGTAGGCACAGGCAGCAGCTGAATACTATAACGAGGCCAATGCCTAAGAATGATAAGATCTTCCATCCCCAAGCTGTTAACGTAGTCCAGAACCAACCGGACCAAGTCCAGGTGCCTGGATTCTGATGTATCTGATTTGCAATTTTATGCAGACGGGTAATAGCTTGATAGACAGATGGTGCGTTTTGTGGGATGAAAACACAGCAACTTGACCCGATGACCTTACAGGCTCCACCTCTATCTGCCAAGATGACGTCAATTACAAGACGATTTTGAAGGACAACAACCCGTATAGCAGATTGCTCCTCTGTTAAGTTACCTAAGGCGGAGGCAGTTTCATGTACTACTGCTTCAAGTGTTCTGGTTAATCTGCGTATTAATTTACTGTTTTGGACAGGTCCTAGAAAGAAAAAGAATCCTTTATTGAAATCAGTGTACTGTTCCCATGCCGTTTCTGTGTAGTCGACAAGTGGAATATCTCTTTTGGGTCTATTCTGCACTAGATTCGTATTTCTATGATAATCAGGGGGAGCTAGAAAAACAGGTGGCAGAAGGAATGCAATATAACAGGTACCATCCCAATCTGGAGGCAAACGTATGTATGCGGTATGACCACAAACAAAATAAGAGTGACTGGTAGCTTTAAAGGACGATTTACCATGGTCACTGAACTCGACCACAGTAGTGCATTTACTATGACCTACGTGTACTGAACCTTTCTTGCTAACACATAGTTCACCTGTGACTGGTAATACTAACATATGGGGCAAAACTGGAGCGGCTTCGGATTCAACAGTAAGGATCATAAGGCTAATTGTGTAATTACCCAATCCATATACTTCATTTTCTAGATCAGTTCCTATTCGAGTGGGAAGTCCCTCTTTATCAGGATAACAGACGTTGAGCAGGACTAAGTTCAAGTTTCCCCAAACCCAGCCCCCATCGAAAACAGCAATATCAGGATCTAAGGAATTAATTATTTTAAACCATGCCCCACAGGAGCCATTGTGAGTGAACGGGTACGGAAAGAGGGGCAGAGCTCCCTTGTAATTCTGGTAGGGAGGGAGTCGACCACATATCCAGCAGTCTGTGGCATTATTTGTCTGATGGGAGTGGTGTAACATACTAATGAATGTATTGTTGCGCAGTGCAAGTCTGTAAGAGAGTTCATGTGCAGGAAGTTCACTAAAAGTGTGTTCAGCAGAGACATTGTAAACAGATTGTTCACGCCTGAAAATAGGCCAATATATAGGTAGCAGAATGCTGGCAATAATAATTAGAATACTTAGAAAAAACATTATTAACAACGTCACTATACAGTGACTACGCAGTGATTTGCAGTATGTACGTTTCTTTGCTTCTCTCTCTCTCTCTCTATCTCGATCTAGGGGATACATGTCAGAAACTATTTAACCGATTCACCTAGGGGAGGACTTAAACAATTAAACTGTCTGACTTGCTAGATCGGAGCTTCATACGGTACAGTTCTTGGGGAGTCTTTTCTCGTTCAGACACTGTAACGTCTTTTCTTTCAACACAGTCTTTGGTGGGGGTGGATGAGTCAGAGTCCTGGTTTAGTCCGTTTTTTAGTTCATTGCAAAGTTTGATGTGACTCGTGTGGACCCACCCCTTTCTCCCCTCTATCTTCACGGCGGTCCTGGTGGTAAGGAGAACGGTCTTCGGGGACTTCCAGCGGGGCTCCAGCGGACTTTTCCGGTCGAAATTCCGGACGAGTACCAGGTCCCCAGGACGGACCTCATGCGCCTTTACATCGGTATTGTCAGGGAAGGCTGCGGCAACCTGTGAACGACATGATTGGAGTGCAGACATCAAGGAGGCAAGGTAATCTGTCAACATATTGCAATCAACATCAGTTATTTTCTTCGGAATGGGCGTCCCCCACATATTCGGTGGTCTGCCAAAGACCACTTCGTACGGGGATAGCCCTGATCTTGAATGGGCGACCATTCTCATGTAGAATAGTGCCACGGGCAGGGCGACTATCCAGTCGACCCCTTTTTCCCGACAGATCTTGGCAAGGCGTATTTTTAGTGTCTGATTATGCCTTTCTACAAGGCCTGCTGCTTCGGGATGTCGGACACAGTGGAACCTCCACTGATATCCTAGCAAAAGGGAAACCTGTTTCATCAACTCGGACGAGAACGGCTGTCCGTTATCTGAATACACGACACGGGGCAAACCGTACCGTGGGAAGAATTCACGAACCAACTGTCTGGCAGTGGTCGGAGCAGTGTAGTCTGGAACTGGGTATGCTTGGGTCCAGCGGGACAGAGCACAAACAACTACAAGGACATATTTAAAACCTCGACAACTGTTCATCTGGATATAATCCATCTGGAGGACTTCAAAAGGGTGATCGGGAGGATGAAATCCTCCTTGCTCTACAGGGACGCTTTTACCTGGATTGAACTGACAACAGATCATGCAAGTACGCACTTTCTGTTTTGCTGCTGCTCGTAAGTGTTTGTTGTACCAGAGATTCTGTAAACTGTCTAACATCGCCTTCTCTCCTAGATGTGCCGGGCTATGTGCTGTATTTATCATGACTTGAACCATTGAGTCAGGGAGAAACCATATAGATTTTCCCTTCGTCACCCAACCTTGATCTGTCTGAATCCCTCCTAGTTCAGTCCATTTCTTTATTTCATCTGGAGTAGCATGTGTCTGAATGTCAATTACGTCTAGGGCGGGATCTCTAATTGTCATACACTTTGTCGGTACTATTGTCTTTGTCACATCAGTAATCTGGATGTGAGTCAGTGCTGTATGTTTTGCTGTCTGGTCTGCCAAGTCGTTACCCTGGGAAACAGAATCTGTAACTTTAGTATGTGCTTTACACTTCATGACTGATATGCCCGAGGGCAAATGTATTGCTTCTAACAGTGCTTGAATGAGGGGACCATGCTGAATCTTGGCCCCATGAGAGGTCAGGAAACCTCGTTCTTGCCAGAGGACTCCGAAGTCGTGTACAACTCCGAAGGCATAACGGGAATCAGTGTATATGTTAACATTTCTGTTCTTGGCTAGTATACAGGCTCGGGTCAGAGCGATGAGCTCTGCTGCTTGAGCAGACAGTGTATCAATACGATGTGTTTCTTTAACTTCAGTTTCAGTGGTCACGGCATACGCGGCCACTAATTCTCCTGTACTTGTTCTCATGCATGAACCGTCCACATAAAGTGTCAGGTCTGGATTTGTCAATGGAACATCTGTTAAATCTCGTCTAGGCTTTGTTACTGCATTAATGATTTCTATACAATCATGTGAGGCTGGATCTGTCATACTTGTTGGTAACAGTGTTGCGGGGTTCAGGATACTGCAGCGTCTGATTTCTATGTGTGGCTGGAATAGTGTTAATTCATAACCTGTCAGTCGTGCTATAGTCAAGTGTTGAGTCTGGGTTCTGTTTAACAAAACCTCTACAGAATGTGGTACTTGAACTGTTAACTGATGACCTAAAACAATTGAATCACTTTGTCTTATTGCTAACGCTGTTGCTGCTACTGACTTTAAGCACGCAGGGAGTGCTTGGGCTACTGAATCCAATGTACTAGAAAAATAAGCACAAGGCTTATGTGAACCTGCTTGATCTTGGGTGAGGACAGACAACGCTGTACCGTCACGTTCTGTAACAAAAAGTGTAAACGGTTTGCTGTAACATGGTGTTGCTAAAACTGGTGCTTGACATAAGGCTTTCTTTAAGTCTTCAAAAGCTTGTGTGTGTTCCTGAGTCCAAGGGAGGGCAGTCGAAGTCGCTGCCTCCTGTGTCGTTAACTGGATGAGTGGCTTGGCTAGAAATGCATACTGGGGAATCCATTGTCTGCAGTACGAGGTGAGGCCTATGAAGGCCCGCACTTCCTTTTGTGTCTGGGGTTGCGGCATATTTGCAATTAACTGAATGCGATCGGGAGTGAGCTGTCTCCCCACTTTGGACAGCAAGTGACCCAAGTACACAACTTGCTGAACACAGAATTGTAGCTTCGAAGGAGACACCTTGTGTCCCTTGTCGGCCAGAAAGAGTAAAACGGTCAGTGATGCTTTTTCACATTCGGGCTCACTTCGTGCGGTGATCAGCAGATCATCGACGTATTGCAGTAAAGCGGTGTTAACTGGCATTTGAATACAATCTAGTTGTCTTTTCAGTGCTTGACTATAGATGCTGGGGCTTTCTGTGAATCCTTGAGGTGCGCGCGAAAATTTGAAACTGCGTCCATTTAAACTGAATCCGAAGAGATATTGGCTCTCTGGATCAATAGGCACGCTGAAGAAGGCGTTCTTGAGATCAATTACAGTAAAGAACGTTGCTTCTGAATCAATAGCAGTCAATAGAGAGGAGATATCGGGGACCACAGGATACTGTGGAATAATGCATTTATTCAATTCTCGAAGATCAATCACCAGCCGATATACTGGCGGTGCATTGGGATCAGTACGTTTAAGAATCGGAATGATGGGTGAATTACAGATATTGGAGTCGGTCTCGACGACCACTCCTTGGGCAATGAGCTCTTCAATGATTTTCAGTAAAGCCACTACAGCATCGGGTGGTAACTTATATTGTCTGATTCTGGGTAATACAACACCTGCCTTGAGTGTAACGCGGTATGGTGTAATGTGCATACAGCCTACATCAGTTGGGCCTTTTGCCCACAAGTAATCAGGTACATTTTTCAATCTGACATCAAACTCACGCAGAACATAATGACCCTTGAAATCCCGCAGAAAGAGTCTAACTCCCTCCGGGGAACAGCGTATTATAGCTCCTAGAGCCTTCAATGTTTTAATTCCTAACAGATTTTCTGGACATGATTTCGTGAGTAACAGGTCTGTAACGCGTGATAATGGACCCACAGCCAGGGGGACTGGTTCGGATACTTCATTTACAATAGGCTGTCCTGAAAAACCCAGGGAAACATTCTGTGAGCCTGAGAGGGGTGCCCCTGGAACTTCATCATGACTTATTGTAGTGCGACTTGCCCCTGTGTCAATTAAAAACTTTCTGTCTTTTCCCAATACTTGACTGTGTACATAAGGACCTTCTTGATCTACAGGAATCTCAATAAGAGGCAAGCCACCTTCCCTCTCTAGGCTGTTTCATGTATATCGGGAATATTCGGGGTAAGCAGACTGGGCATACTGGTACATCTGCTGTGAAACTTGCTGAGTTGCGGCAATGGGCTGTGGCTGTGGTACTGCTACGGTCTGTACTGGAGTCGAGGAAGCATGCATAGGCTGTGTATTCTGTGTAGACTGGTGCTGGTTATGGTCTTGTCTAGGCGGATGCGGTCTTTCTTTAGTTTTACCTGTCGCTATGTTATGTTTCAGAACTGGGCATTCGTGTACGTAGTGACCTGGCTGCTTGCAATAATTGCATGTCCCTTTAACGGGAGCTGCAGTGTGACTTGTCTGGGTCGTACCCTTTCTGTGTCCGTCGGATGGGACTGTCTGAGCTACTAACATTTTCATCTTTGTGTCTTTCATGCGCTTTTGTTCCTGATCTTGTTCTTCTCTAATTCTGTTCTGATGGTATTGTAACATTTGTAACATCTGGGATGGCGTATTTGCTTGCCATGTACTCTCGACCTTGTACACTCTATTTTTAACTAACGGTAGGGAATTCTCGACTAACTTTGATACAAAAAGATGTGGGTACGACTCGCTACTTGGCTGGAGGCCGCTATTAATAATAAAACATTTCTCGAATCTTGAATAGAAGTCACTAGTATCTTCATCATGTTTCTGTTTACAGGACGAGATTGCATCCCAATCCTCCTTTCTAGTTGTCAATAATCTGGGCAGGACCTGTACTATCAAACCTGGTAATGCTTTAGTTTTGTCCCCAAGGCCTAACCCTGGGACCCGTTTCTTCTCTTCTTCCTCTATTTCTGCCCAGGCAATTTTTGTGTCTCCCACCTCCCATTCCTTTTCCTTTAATTTCTCGAATATACCCGTAGGTAATAATACTTTCAACATTTTCATGATATCATCATATGTGTAGTCCCCCATTAATAACATGTCTTTAAGCTCTCTATGGAAACCTGCAGGGTCTTTATCATGGCATGGTACTAGTTTCTTTATTTCTAACAGTTCTAATTTAGTCAGAGGCGTGTGAACATACACGCGTTTCAAAGTTTTATCCTCACCCATAACGGGGTGCACTTCTCGTAAGGGGTTCTGACTTTCAATACCACCCCCGCATTGCATATGGTACATTTTCCTTTCTGGAGGTGGGGCGGGAACATATTCAGAGCTTACAAAGGTATCATATCTGTGTCGTTGTTCTAGAATTATTTGAATTAATTTAGTGCTTAGACCTCTCCATCTATCCATCAGTAGTGCTTCTAGTGTTTCGTGTAAGGGACCTGGATCGGAATAATGTTTTCTGTATTTAATGAGAAGGTGCTGAATCATGTATACACCTGCTAATTTCTGTTCGTCGGGGGAGAGGTTCAGAAATGTCTGCGCTACCGTGTCATCATTATATATGTCTGCATTTTCGGCCCATGATACAGCTGATCGGGCTAGTTCTTGTTCATCCATAGAATTGAGTACATGGTACCCAACTCGATCTCGAAGCCTTTTATCAGTTTCCTGGAACTGATGCTCAGAAGAATTCGGATTTGTTAAGGCAGAGAAGAAAACTCTCTTGCTCTCTGGACGGATACCTTTCCTAAGGTAAGTTCCCTTACCTACATATGCTATTGTTCCTACATTCCTTTCGGATTCTTCCTGTACTTCTTCCTCCTCGGAGGAAGCCTTTTCTTTCTCTTTCTGGTGTACTGCTATCACTGCTTTCCTAATTTTCTTGTACATAGAGTCTATGCAATTTTGTCTATCATGTCTTCCATCAGCTATATTTTGACCCCACTTGTTCAATGCGTCTAATTCACTCTGATCTGTTCCGGGCCTGTCTCGTTCTCTTATTAGACAATTTATGAAAAATCGTAGTATCAGTGCTTGCATGCCAACTTTCTGTTTCTCCATGGCATCCTTAATACTGTCAGAGTCCTTTCCTGTCTGAACGAACTCATATATTCTGTCTAGACGATCCTTCATTCCTGCATAGCATAACAAGCTATCAGTAGCGGATCTTAACCGTAATGATGCCAATATCATTAAATAGTCTTTTCCGGGTACTGGATCATATCTGCAAACTGACATGTTTTCTTTTAATGCGTCAAGGCGGGATGAATTAGAGGAGTGGGGAGACCTGTACGTGAGAGGACTCTGCATATCTCTGAGATTGAATCTGTGAGTTGGTGGCGGGGTCTGAGGACCCGCGGTCGCACCTCCTGAAGCGGATGCTTGTACATTACCTCCCTGTGGAGTCTGTATCTGGGCTTGGACTTGTCGCTTAGGTGGATCAGGCAAACGTGGTTTCGGTAGGTCAGTTTTGAGTACGGGAAGTGGCGGGGCTGGCGGAACGGGAGAGGTCTGTTGCGGTACCGGCGGAACGTGACCTGGGGGTGGGGTGCCACCCCCGTCCCTGTCAGTAGGCAGGGCACGAACAGGCAGATTGGTGTAAGCTGGTGCTACATCGTCTAAGTATGAATTTAGGAATATGTCTTTAGTAGTTTTGTGCATTACTTTAGTTGGAACTAATGATGACGGCAAATTTTTCGGTATTTCTGAAATGGCGTCAGGGGTACCTTCGGCCAAAAGATACATGTTGTTCACTTGGCTATTTCGGATGCGATCTATTTGTTCTGATTTTACTCGAATTCCTTCAATAACTAATTCGTTTTCTTGGGCCTTTTCTGATTCTTTAAGTCTGTCTTCTCTACGGAGTGCCCTTTCAGCACGTTTATGTGATTCCTTACGCCAAAATTCTATGGCGTCTTTCTGCGATTGTCTGGCTTTCTTTTTCCGTAATGCTTCTTCTACCTTTATGATGCACTCGGCATCCCATGTTCCGTTAACTGGCCATCGGTATCTTTCCTCTAGGTGCTTGGTATAATCGGTCCATAACTCTAGATACAATATGGCGTCTATGCCATGTTTGTTATACATGAAATTACCTGGAGTGTCCCTAGGGGGGATCGGAATTTCTTCCTCTAACATCCCTTTCCTAGTTCCTATCTGCTTTAACTTGTTGAAAAACGGCATTGTGCCTACTTGATACTGAAATGCTCGATCCTTGATACTTAATTCTGAATGTAACTATTTATACAAGAAACACAATAATGCACAAGAAAACAATCACATTCATACCACGACATTAATCACAAAAACATTTAAAACATAGATGACTACCCCACTATACTAGATGTACTGCTAAACAGTACAGATGCACTGTTGTAACAGTGCAAAAATTCAGAAATTTCGGAATACTAGATATACTGCTAAACAGTACAGATACACTGCCTAAAAACAGTGCAGACCGGACTTGCGTACCCAAACCCGTCTAGATACGACCCAGCAATGGTACTCACCGGGAAGCACGGAAACAGAAGGCCTCGGAAAACTCGACTGGACTCGACTCGATACTTCGGAAAACTTCGGAAAACTTCGGGAATTTTCGGAAAACTTCGGAAACCTGGTGGGCCTCTTGACACCTCGGACCTTGCTTCTTTCGGCTAGGCTCTGGTCGGGATCCTCCGCACTCCTCACCGCCTCGTCTGGGCACTGATCGCAGTCTTCGTCACCTCCGTGGGTCAGAGGGAGATGCAGGAAATCCTGCCGGTACGCGTATGTTCCTTCTAACTGATGGCAGGGGACAGAGCTTGCAATGCGCCAACCGGCGCGTGAGGTGGGGGAGGGGTCCCTATTCGGGCGCCAAAATGACGTAAATAATTAATTTACTCTCTTAATTTCTATGCAGGTAAGTACTTAATCAATAATAACTCAGATCGGATGAAAAAAGACAGAGTCCGTGGTGTGAGAGTTCTAAGGGGTTTTATTCCTTAAAAAGGAATTGTCATGGCCAAGATATCATGTTCTGACAACCACACAGGGTGTCAGAAGGGATAGAGCGCTACATTTTATTAACAGTACATAGCTTATATACTTATTTCATTCCATAAGTAACAGTGCAAGAGGCGTAACAGCTGAGAGAAGACAAGATAACAATATACACGTGGTACATGTGCGTAATCAAGAGGCGTGAACTAGAGGTGTGTTCTGGAAACGTCACTGATAGGTGTCACAAAGGGGTGGCACTAACAGAAAATGTGACAATGTCAGCAGA
The DNA here is from genome assembly GCF_964263255.1 of Lissotriton vulgaris. Lineage (NCBI taxonomy): Eukaryota > Metazoa > Chordata > Amphibia > Caudata > Salamandridae > Lissotriton > Lissotriton vulgaris. The sequence continues at coordinate 4,144,062 of NC_141693.1, forward strand.
AATCGGAAGCTTGGATGCGTGCGCAGCTGCATGACGTGTAATTGGAGGGGTGCAGGGGACTTGACATTTACACTGACGGAAAGAGACAGAAGTCTGGCATGTCAGATCAACTTGTGCTTCTATCATATCTGATATCTGATGTTTAGGAACTAAGCTATCTGGGCAGAAAGGTCTCTAGAGCAGAAGCTATTCTATACTTGCTGTGAGTGCGTGTATAAGCGCCTGGGTGTCTGTATGAGAGGCGTGGGGCATGGGGCCTTCCATGGAAGCATGGCAACAGAAGCTATGAATTACTTGCATAGAGACAGGTCGGCCCTTTAGCCCTGTAGCTGAGGAAGGATGTTTACTGAAACTAGCAGGAAGGAATGTATTTTCGGGGAGGGAAACAGATAACTCGAAGGTTATAGTCAATCTTGGCAGGCAGCAGGCTGAGCCAAGCACGGAGGGCCGCGCTAGAAGTAAGTCAGAGTTCACGGGTACGGGGGCTGCCTGGGCAGAGATTTCTCAGAGTCAGAAGCCAGAAAAGAGGCTCGGTGGCAGAGATTCAGGGCCTACTTCAGCCAGGGCTGAAAAACGTCGGAGTACACTACAAAAAGACGTTGGCATAGCATACTTAGGAACGGACCATTCAACCCATTCATGGTGGGTCTGAAAGAGGACATGTTAACGTTGGACGCAAATGTATTTGCGTCTTCATAGCTGACACAGGAGGGAAGTTACATGCACTTTAACTCGTACATGGAGACGGTGGGGTACTCGCTAGGGAACACAACTTGACCATTAAAATTTATATTACCTCACCATCTCAGATAGTCTTGCGTGCAGGGAAGGACCAGAGAATGTGTAGTATGTTGCAGTCTGGATGGTGACATCACCAACAATCCATTGTGGGTGTCAGCTGTGCTATGTGTAATTTAGCTGGAGACCAGTGCCAGTCTTGTAAAATCTTGAAGTAGGAGACCTTCATTCGAGCTTCTCTCATACCCCTGCTCTGAGAGGCAAGAAGCTGCGACCTGCGTGGTGGCAAGTAATCGATTTGTGCTTGGGTCTGTTACTGAGTCCGGAAAAGGTGGTCCAGTAGCTCAGAAAACAATCTAGACACCAGGAGACTATAAATTCAAAAGATCCGCTGTTGGAAAGTGGGTTATTGGTAGGGGCAAATGTAGGTCTTCCACTGGCAATAGGGCCACCATCACATAATAGGACTCAGCATAGGTCTCAGTAAATTATTCCTTTGCTCAACCCTTGGTGACGTGGCTGCGAGCAGAAGGCTTAACTTCAAAGACAGGTATGTAAAGCATTTAAAAACACCATTTCAGTAAATAATTAAGACAACACAAAATAAAAATCCAACACTTTATAGAAATAGGTAATATTTTTATCTTTTAAATGACACCAAAACGAAACTAATCCACTGTAGGGAACCAGAGATATGAATTTTTGAAGGTTAGTCACTTTCTAGTGCTTAGAAACCAACTGCGTCCCTTTAAGTCATTTTGTTTTCTCTGTCAGGGACACACCTTTATAAATTGTTCTTAAGAATTCTCACCTCTGTAGTGGGCCGCCTTCTTCAGCAAGCGGGGTCCAGTTAGAACACCTTCCTGGCATTCTGCTTGTGGGGCCAAAGTATCCAACACACAATCCAAGGTTCTGGGATCTCCACGAGGGTCCTTGAAAGTGTAAAACTTCAATTCCGCAATCCACTTGAACAAAACCCTTACAAATCCACTGGTACTCCAGGCTTTGAATTCTTTGTGGGGCTGTCCAGGTGAGCTCTGTTAACCTGTAGCTTGCAGGGATTTCCACTCTTGAGTCTTTTGGCAGCAAGGTAATCCACAGGGCTGTAGTTTCAGTTGGTGCAGTCTTCATAGGTCAGGCCTTGGAGTCCCAGATTGCATCATTCTTCCAAATCCATAATGGCTGATTTTCCAGCAAGGAGGTAAGAGCTGGCTAAACTCACCCCCTGGGATGGCTTATTTCAATGGACTCTCCCCCTACCATCTGCACATACCTTTTCTAAGCCTAGCCCTGACTCTGGGTCAAGACTGTCAGAGTGAAGCTGAAACCCAGGCCTCCCCTCTGCCTTTGAAGAGCATAGTTTACGACGCCACCTCCTGGCCTGGCATTCCTATAGACCAGCACACTGCCCTCCCAGCAGCCTGGCTAATCCACTTAACTCTGACCAATCAGGGCAGACCACTGAAAGGCTGAATTTGGACTTGCAAACAAGAAAGTCTCATAACTTCTTGTATGTACACTTTAGGAGAAATTCAGCAATATAATATTGTTGGATTTACTACTACCATTCAGGGAAGTCTTTGAATGGTCCGGCTAGTCCTCTCCTATCAATATTTATTAATCAATCACTTCCTACCATGTTAACCTATGGGACATGGGGTTTGCAATGGGAAAAATAACTTGGCCCAATTTTCAAGAAGCAGGGCTTATTAACCATATTTCATAAGTATTTCCCTAATTTCTACAGGACCCCCCCCCCTGTGCAATTAGGGGAGACTTCAGGGGTTCTGAATCTGCAGAAATCGTGCAGATTATCTGTAAAGAAAGCCAAAGAAACCTTCCAGGATAATAATAAAGCGGAATCCGGTAAAAGTAAGTAAGCAGATCCTTTAATATCCAGCCAGATCAGCAGAGTACAATTTGAATGCCGTTTAACTGCCCAGCAATGCTATTTATGTAACTCACCTAACATTCAAGAAACAACCACAGACACGCGACACAGATCCGCATGCACACCGCAACATCCAAAGAACAACATACTGACACGTGGCACAAATCTGCATACACACCGCACGCGAACACAACACGCGACATACACACATTCAAACCATTACAACACACTTATTGTTTGTGAATGACACGCGTGCATTCACGCGCGTCATTTCAAACAATAACCTTATACCACACACCTCCCTCCTTTTTTTTTTTTTTTAAGTAAGGACAAAGTCATTGAACCTTGATGGAATTCTGCGATACCTCGAACTTCTCAATAACCCTTGCGTGTTGGAATCACAATTGGTAGAAACAGTAGGTGATTCAGATGACTTTGAATTGTTTGCATCAACATCCAAAAACACATTAAATGAGTCATCCTCATCCGAAACCACATTAGATGAATCATCTTCAGAAAATTCTTTGCTGATGTTAAATTTTGAAACTCTGCTAAAATGCCAAACACTTCCATCGAATACCCTTACAGCATTCTTAAATACTTCAACAACCTCAACAGGATCAGACCACTTCGCTAGTCCTTTATGTACATAACTACCTTTTTTTAATCTCACAAGATCTCCCACACGAACGGGCACACAACTCCTTGTTCCCACTTTTGACAGATCCTTCTTCATTTTTTCCTTATAAACATCAACTTTCCTGCAAATTTCTCCAAAATCAACTTCTGCAAAATCAATACGACTACTATCCTTGTTCTGGGATCTCCACGAGGGTCCTTGAAAGTGTAAAACTTCAATTCCGCAATCCACTTGAACAAAACCCTTACAAGTCCACTGGTACTCCAGGCTTTGAATTCTTTGTGGGGCTGTCCAGGTGAGCTCTGTTAACCTGTAGCTTGCAGGGATTTCCACTCTTGAGTCTTTTGGCAGCAAGGTAATCCACAGGGCTGTAGTTTCAGTTGGTGCAGTCTTCATAGGTCAGGCCTTGGAGTCCCAGAGTGCATCATTCTTCCAAATCCATAATGGCTGATTTTCCAGCAAGGAGGTAAGAGCTGGCTAAACTGACCCCCTGGGATGGCTTATTTCAATGGACTCTCCCCCTACCATCTGCACATACCTTTTCTAAGCCTAGCCCTGACTCTGGGTCAAGACTGTCAGAGTGAAGCTGAAACCCAGGCCTCCCCTCTGCCTTTGAAGAGCATAGTTTACGACGCCACCTCCTGGCCTGGCATTCCTATAGACCAGCACACTGCCCTCCCAGCAGCCTGGCTAATCCACTTAACTCTGACCAATCAGGGCAGACCACTGAAAGGCTGAATTTGGACTTGCAAACAAGAAAGTCTCATAACTTCTTGTATGTACACTTTAGGAGAAATTCAGCAATATAATATTGTTGGATTTACTACTACCATTCAGGGAAGTCTTTGAATGGTCCGGCTAGTCCTCTCCTATCAATATTTATTAATCAATCACTTCCTACCATGTTAACCTATGGGACATGGGGTTTGCAATGGGAAAAATAACTTGGCCCAATTTTCAAGAAGCAGGGCTTATTAACCATATTTCATAAGTATTTCCCTAATTTCTACAGGACCCCCCCCCCTGTGCAATTAGGGGAGACTTCAGGGGTTCTGAATCTGCAGAAATCGTGCAGATTATCTGTAAAGAAAGCCAAAGAAACCTTCCAGGATAATAATAAAGCGGAATCCGGTAAAAGTAAGTAAGCAGATCCTTTAATATCCAGCCAGATCAGCAGAGTACAATTTGAATGCCGTTTAACTGCCCAGCAATGCTATTTATGTAACTCACCTAACATTCAAGAAACAACCACAGACACGCGACACAGATCCGCATGCACACCGCAACATCCAAAGAACAACATACTGACACGTGGCACAAATCTGCATACACACCGCACGCGAACACAACACGCGACATACACACATTCAAACCATTACAACACACTTATTGTTTGTGAATGACACGCGTGCATTCACGCGCGTCATTTCAAACAATAACCTTATACCACACACCTCCCTCCTTTTTTTTTTTTTTTAAGTAAGGACAAAGTCATTGAACCTTGATGGAATTCTGCGATACCTCGAACTTCTCAATAACCCTTGCGTGTTGGAATCACAATTGGTAGAAACAGTAGGTGATTCAGATGACTTTGAATTGTTTGCATCAACATCCAAAAACACATTAAATGAGTCATCCTCATCCGAAACCACATTAGATGAATCATCTTCAGAAAATTCTTTGCTGATGTTAAATTTTGAAACTCTGCTAAAATGCCAAACACTTCCATCGAATACCCTTACAGCATTCTTAAATACTTCAACAACCTCAACAGGATCAGACCACTTCGCTAGTCCTTTATGTACATAACTACCTTTTTTTAATCTCACAAGATCTCCCACACGAACGGGCACACAACTCCTTGTTCCCACTTTTGACAGATCCTTCTACATTTTTTCCTTATAAACATCAACTTTCCTGCGAATTTCTCCAAAATCAACTTCTGCAAAATCAATACGACTACTATCCTTGTTCTTTAACCACCAAGGAACCAAATTAGTACTGGGTTTACGCCCTCTCAACATCTCAAAAGGAGATAGCAATGTAATGGCATTGGGTGCAGTCCTGTATGATAACGGCATGGACTGTAATGCTTTGTTCCAGCACAAACCACCTTTGACAGCTAATTGAATAGCCTCCTTGACCACTCTATTGAATCTCTCTATTTGACCATTGGCTTCGGGATGGAATACTGCTATTCTTCTGTAAAAAATACCACATCTATTAAAGTACCTCTCCATTTGCTTACTGACAAACTGTGGACCATTATCCGTTACTACTTCTTGAGGAATACCCTCTCTGCAGAAAACTTCATCCATAAACTGTATAATAACATCACTAGTAACTTCCTTGACCGTCTTTATTTCTGGCCATTTCGAAAAATAGTCTATAAGTACTATACCAAAAGAATGTTGTTGTGGCAATACGCCAAATGGTCCAATAATATCAATACCAATCTTATTCCAGGGTGATGCAGGTAATTCAACAGGTTGTGGTACACTGGGTAAAGCTTTAGCTGTTTTATCACTTTTAGCACACAATTCACACAGTTTTACCTGTTGCTCAACAAAATAATCAATACCCGGCCACCAGAAATTGTTCTTTAAACGTCTTCTAGTGATTGATATTCCAAAATGCCCCACATGAGCTAAATCCAGAAATTTTTTCCTAAGACCAAAAGGTGGAATAAATGTATCATTCCTTAATAGGATGCCATTTTCTATCGCCAGTTCATCCTTAATTTTATGATAACTCATTAAGCCTCCTGTAAAATTCCTTCCTTCAGGCCAACCCTTCAGCACATATTCCTTAACTTCTTTGAGTTCTAAGTCTTTGTTCATTTCTTCATTCCATGTCTCCTCTTCTACTATTGAATTTTCTCCAAACACTAAATTAACATCACTATAAACATGTACTACCTCACATTCATCTTTATCAACCACATCAGAATCTCTGCATGCCAATGGAAGCCTTGACATGCAATCAGCATGAACATTTGATTTTCCAGGAATGTATTCTAAAGAATACTGAAAATTTTGTAACCTAGATGAAAGTCTAGCTAACCTAGAAGAAAGCGTACGTCCTCCACCTGGTGATAATATATGCACCAAGGGCTTGTGATCAGTTTTAATGGTGAATTTCGTTCCCCACAAAAAAGGTCGAAAATGTTCAGCGCCCCAAACACATGCCAAAAGTTCTCTTTCAATCACGGAATAATGACGTTCAGACTCTCTCAACGTTCTTGAAGCATATGCTACAATCCATTCTTTACCCCATTCCTCTTGGATCAGCACGGCACCCAAACCACAATTACTTGCATCAACCGTCACAATACACTTCTTCCCAATCACAAATGGTTTGAGACAAGGTGCCTTAATAATCATTGACTTTACAGCGTTAAAAGTTGCTGTCATAGTTTCTGTCCATTCAAATTTTGCATTCTTCTTCAGGAGCATCCTGAAAGGTTCAATCACACTTGCATAGTTCTGAATAAATTTTGCATAAAATTCCACAAGACCTAAAAAAGCAATTAACTGTTCTTTGTTTTGAGGAACAGGAGCTTTGCTAATGTTTTCCAAATGTGAAGTTTTAGTTCTAAAGCCATTTGCACTAATACAATGTCCAAGATATTCCACTTCTTCTTTCCTGAATTTGCACTTGGACGCACGCAGAGTTAAACCTTTCTCCGATAAGGCGTTCAGTACTTTAAATAAGTGTTTGTCATGTTCAATTATATCCTTCCCAAAGATCAAAATGTCATCTTGGAATGCAATTGCCCCAGTTAATCCACTTAGTGTCTCTTTCATCAACCTTTGAAATACTGCAGCTGTGCTTGCTAACCCAAAAGGCATCCTGCAAAATCTGTATAGACCTTCAGGTGTAATAAAGGCAGTTAAGTCTTTTGAATCTTCATGCAGGACCACTTGATGATACGCACTTGCTAAATCTAGACACAAGAATATCTTGGCATTATCTAAAGTGGAAACCATTTCATGCAGATTGGGTAAAGGATGTGAGTCCACACAAATTGCATTGTTCAAACTGCGTAAATCTATGCATACACGAAGATCTCCCCCAGATTTGATCGAAATTACAATGGGTGAAACCCATGGAGATGATTCGATGGGTTCGATTATTTTCTTTTGACACATATCATTTAGAATTTCTCTTAATTTTTCTCTATAAGAAAGAGGCACATTCCTGACGGACAGGCAAAGCATTCGCATGTACTTTTATCCGATGTTAAAATCCTTTATATTTTCCTAAAACATCACAGAATAATTTTGGAAATTTCTCTTTAATTTCAGAAAACAAATCTTCTCCACTTTTACTTTGTACAGATTTGCTTGGTTCAGAGTCGAGAGAATAAACAGGAGGATCAGCATTAGGATCAAGTTTCATTCCCAATTGTTCCGCGTGTGGCCAACCTAATAATGAATCACCAGATTTTGTAATATACACCTTCCCATGTGTAGAATGGTTTTTGAATTTGAGTTCAGCAATGAAGTAACCAATAAGTTGCAATCTATGGCCTGTATATCCACTTGGTGTGATATCTGGTTGTATCAAATTAACATCAGGCCAATTAGACTTAAATAAGGTGTCAGGTAGAATAGTGTACCATGAGCAAGAGTCAACAAATACTTTGGTAGAAACTCCATTAACGGTGATATTCCATGAGGGAATTTTTTTTACTTTAGGTTCCTTAGTTATGCACATTATGGTATTTACATCAAATTCACAATCACTTGAACCTTCATGTTCCTGATCTTGGACTAAACTGACTCTCCTTGGTGCAGATCTGCAAACTTTTGAAAAATGCCCTTTTTTTCACATCTTGAACATACTTTGTCCAGTGCTGGACATAATTTCGAATTCCCTAGATGGTAACCACTACCACATCTAAAACAGTACATATTGTATGTTCTTGAGTCTGCTCTTTGCCACGTATTCATCCTTTGATCTGATCTTTGCCACATATTTGTTCTCTGATCAGGTTTTTGCCATCTATTTCTGTTTTCATTTTTATACTGGTTATCATTCCTTGTATTAACAGTTTTCCCATATTTTCCTGAATCTTTAAATTTCTCATTTTCTTTATTTATAATTAGAACATCAGGTTTATTGTTGCTCTGCGAACGAATTTCATCTACAAATTTTTCAGAGTGTTCTATTGACTTTGCAATTTCAATTGCAGCATTCAAGGTCATATCAGAAGTTGTCCATAACCTTTGTTGTATCTTTCTGTTATTAGTACACATAAGAATTTGATCTCTTAAAACTTGATCATAATTAATATGTTCGAAATCACATGTGACTGCTAATGCTCTCAATGTAGATACATAGTTATCAATGGACTCATCTGTTTGTTGTTTTCTTGAGTAAAATTTAAATCTTTCCATGACCATATTAATTTTTTTTCCATATCTAATAGCTAATTGCGTAGTAGCAATCTGATATACATCCAAATTAGAAGTATCACTTAAGGGAGGTAGACTTTTAAATTCTTTAAGTGCTATCCCTCCAAGGCAGTGCTTTAATAAAGCTAATTTCCTTTCTGCTCCACAATCTTCTTCCTCTAAGACTTCAACATATGCTAAAAACATAGGTTCCCAAATGTCCCATTCAATTGGAGGATCACCTTTACTGGCTAAAAATGAAGGAGGGGGTTGAATCCCTGTCATAGTTAATGAATAAGCGATCTAAACAGTAAATATAGATACATTATTTTACAGTTGAAATGTTTGTGACTCACAACAGTGTGTGCGAGTCACAGATGTCACTTACTGTTTATTTTCTTCTTGTAAATACTCCTCAAAGGCAGATTTATTCAAGTTGTTCACAATCCTCAAGTCAACTGAAGAAAATAAAGTTTCCTTTTTAAAAAAAAAAAAAAAACGATGATATCAAACAACATCCAGTAAAAGGAGCTCTCATAAATCCTTTCTTGTATTATCCAATAAAAGTCATTATGAAGCATCCAATAGAAAATGCCAATGGAAAAATCTTCGAGAGAAACAGCCAATGAAAACGATTTATGCCGAAATGTGGAAAATCTTCTGAAAATGTACTCGTTGCACGCATGGAAACGTGTTCCTGATCGTCGCCAGTGTAAAGAAAGCCAAAGAAACCTTCCAGGATAATAATAAAGCGGAATCCGGTAAAAGTAAGTAAGCAGATCCTTTAATATCCAGCCAGATCAGCAGCGTACAATTTGAATGCTGTTTAACTGCCCAGCAATGCTATTTATGTAACTCACCTAACATTCAAGAAACAACCACAGACACGCGACACAGATCCGCATGCACACCGCAACATCCAAAGAACAACATACTGACACGCGGCACAAATCTGCATACACACCGCACGCGAACACAACACGCGACATACACACATTCAAACCATTACAACACACTTATTGTTTGTGAATGACGCGCGTGCATTCACGCGCGTCATTTCAAACAATAACCTTATACCACATTATCCTTACCCAATTCTTCTAGCATCAAAGTCAAAATTGAGCAGCTCTTTAACACAATATGGAGAGTGACATGTAAAATTTCACTTTACCCAGGCATATATAAACTTATTTTATAAGGGCGCTCCTTATAGATAACTGACCCCCCACCCCTGGGATACCTAGGGGTGACCCTGGGGGTCCCTAAAATGCAAAAACATGGTAGGTTTTTCATTTTTAAGGGCCCCTTCCCCCAAAGTCGAGTTTGAGCACAATTTAGGGTTTAAAAGCTGTCCTGGCCACCAGGGATGCTTTTAAACTGACCTCAGGCTTCAGCACTGCAGACATGCTATTGCCGAAAATCTGCTGGTCTCTAAACTGCCATGCCCCAGGATACTGGAGACTTCTAGGTAGTTTCAATCCCCTGCCCTATTACATACTAGGGGCTTATGGGGTAGGTCATGCCAATTACAGGGGTACCCCACCATACCATAGTGTACCCTAGTGTATGTTGGGTGTCTTAACTGTATTCTAATGTGTTCCTTTTAGCTTGGCACTGGGCCTGGTTAAACAGAGCCCAGGGTCAGTCAGTCAGTCAATTTCAATTTTCAATTTATAATCTTTATTCGGTTCTTAAAAATACACCATAAAAGCACATATACAATATACACACAGAAAATATTTTTTTTTAAAAGTGAGTTTCCATTAAAAAGTTATAAAAGATAAAATTATCTACCACCATAATTCATTAAGCTAGGGGAGTAGGAGTTAATTATCCAAGGGGTCAGGCAATGTTAGGGTCCAGGTTCTCTGGTGTTTCTCAGCCGTAGAGCCATCCGGATAAAGTTTATAATGGAGAAAAGAGAATAAGCTTCTTCAGCTTCCTGTAGGAACTTCAGGGCCAATTTTGCTTGTTTAAACTTTAAGTCTTTCAAAATCCCCACCAGAAACTTACGTCTTGGTACAGTATAAAATGGACACAATAAAACAAAGTGAAGGGTATCCTGCGGAGACCTGTGGTCGCAGCCGCAGGTACCCTTCTCTGCCACTGTTGGGTGAACCCGGCCGGAACCGCAAAATGATGGTGGAGCATGTTCAGTCTAAAACGGGTCATGACATAGCGGTCCTGAGCATTATACATGACCCTCAGATAAGGTTCCATTCCTTGCTTCGCTGTGAGTTCACTGTAAGATAGGATAGTGGGTTTGTGACTTTCTTTCTCAGCCCTTAATGTCTGAAGCCGTACCGGGAAAAGTTTTTTCACCAAAGCTTTGCTCTCGATGGTTAGAGAGTCTGGGGATGTGAAGAAGTTTATACAATCAATCTCTGCTAGTGAGTTCTTGACATACTTCAACCAGGGTATGTCGTGACCTTTATCTCATTTGAGGCAATCCAATATAATTTGTCTGGTTAGGGCCGCCTCAGGGTTGGTCCATACTTTTACCAATGCCAGGAGAGGTTTAATTTTAATCCGGTCTTCTATGAAGGGTTCTCCCACTTCCTCATGGATGATGTAAGCCGGTACACTCTGGGGCACTTTCAGTATTCTTCTCAAGAATTTGTTTTCTTCTGTCTGAATTTGCTGTGCTTTGTTATCCATGAAGCCCCACACTTCTGCCCCATAGGATAACTTTGCGCAGCAAATTGACCTGTACAGGTTCAGTATTTGCTCTGGAGACCATCTTCCTAGTCTTTGACCGTACCCCATGATGGCTCCTACTGATGCTGCCAGTTTCATTGAATGCTTCTCTACCAGAGGTTTGAAGTTGAGGTGGTTATCAAACAATACCCCCAGGTATGAAAAGGTCTTGACCTGGTCTATCTTGTGTGACCCAATGTGATAGGTGAAGTTCCCTTTTGTCCGTTGCCCTGATGACATGATATAGGATTTTTCCAGGTTTGTCGCTAGGTCCAGTTTGTCCATGAACATGACAAAGCCGTCGATCAGTTTTTGTAATCCTAGAGGAGTTCTGGCAAGCAATACCGCGTCATCGGCGTATAGTAATACAGGCACTGCGCGATGACCGATTTGGGGTGAGTCCACCTTTAGTTTGAGGAGGTCTTTTTCCAGCGAATTAATATATATGGAAAAAAGGAAGGGCGCGAGGATACATCGCTGCCTTACTCCACTGGTGCAAGCAAAGGGATCGGTCTTTTTTCCCTCTTGGTTGTACCTCACGCATGCAGTTGTATTCCAGTGGAGGTTTTGCAGGGTATCAACTAGCGGTTGATCCACTCCTAATTCTAACAGCATGGACCAGAGCTTTCTTCTGTTTACGCGGTCAAAAGCCGCTGAAAGGTCCATAAACCCCATATAAATGGACCCCTTCCCAGCGATGGTATATTTAGCTGTCAGAAGATATAAGTTCAGGCATTGGTCGGTGGTGGATCTACCCTCCCTGAAGCCATATTGTATTTCCGAGAGGAACTGGTGCTCCTCAGCCCAATCTTGTAACCGCTGTAAAATGACTCACCCCAATACTTTTGCGGTCACATCAATGAGTGAAATGGGTCGGTAGCATTGAGGGTCGTCACAATTCCCTTTTTGTAGATAGGAACTATGGTCGCTGTTGACCAGGAACGAGGCAGACCTGCCAACACTGCCTCGTTCAAAACCCTGGTGAGCAGCGGGGCCCATAGCTCAGGTCTACTTAGGAATAAGTCAGGTGGAATTCCATCCGGGCCGGGTGCTTTATTTTTACTGAGCCCTGCTATTCCCATTTCAACTTCTTTAAGGGAGAAGTCCAATTTAGCCGGCTGAAAGCTCCATGGTACGTCCCCCTGGGTTGAATAGCTCGAGTGGTTGTATAGACTCTGAAAGTGGTTCTGCCATTGTTCCGGCAGGATAATATTCATTATTTTTGGTGCTCCTTGGTCCTGAAAACATGGGGAATTAATAACTTTCCAGAAACTTGCAGAGTCTTTCCTTTCAGCAGCATCCCTTAGGTCCTCCCAGGCTTGATTTTGTAAGCTTTGTTTACGTTTCTTCAGGGCTTTTTTGTATTCGGCTCTATTCTGTGCAACCATGATCTTATCCCTTGGTTTGGCATGGAGGCTGACTTTCAGTTTTTTAAGCGCCTTGGTACAGATCGAGTCAAACCAACGTGGATTTGAGGGCACTTTATTAGTCCCAGTAGTCTTTAAAAAATTGTTTACATGGGATGCAATTTCTTCAAATGCCCTGACCACCAAAACTCCATCCACGCTTGGGTCAAGGCATATGTTTATTGCTTCTAAGCCCTCCGCTATCAGTCTTTAATAAAAACTATCCCCGTTGATCCTGGCCCATTTAATTCTTCTTCCTTGGTCCACTGCTTTTTCTATGGTGTCGGATCTCTTTGAGCCCAGGTTAAAATCAAAGCCTTCTGTTGTGATAATAACCGGATTATGGTCACTAAAGATGCTTGTATCTATTATAATTTTACTAATATTTCTTTTTAATATAGGCGAGACTAGAATATAGTCAATGTAAGAGTGGCAACCTCTTCCTTTGTATGTTGGGGTTAATTCTCCTTTTTCGCCCAGCACAACAAGATCTAGAGTTTGAATCAGGTTATGCCTTTTCGTTAGTCTCTCCAGGTCCCATCCCTCTTTTGAGTGAGTGAAATGTGGGCCTTTCATTATGGTGCATCTCGACCAGTCTTTGTTAAATGGTTTTAGTTTATCACAAAGGTGGCAATTAAAATCCCCCGTGAGTATTAAACTTAGGGGGTTTGGTGTCTTATTTGAGGAGTTCAAATTTTCTAGGCAGGCATCCAGCTCGTTTACGGCTGTTCCCTTTTCCATCGTTCCAGGAGCATTATACCAGTTGACTAGGAAAAAGTTTAGTCTTGTGGAGACGAACCTTAGTACTTGGAGGTTGTGTAAGACCCAGTTAATGTTTGACCAGGTGCCCTTGATGTCTAGGTTGATGTATATTACAAGTCCCCCACTGGCTCTCCCCGAGGCTACCTTTTTGGCCGGAACAGAGAAACTTTTGTAGCCCTCTAGGCTATAGTCGTTTAGTTCGGTAACCCATGTTTCTTGCAGGCATATAATTTGGAATTTATTTATATAGCTAAGCCATTCTTGGGATTCAAATTTGGCCGCTAATCCTGCTATATTCCAGGATACAACTTGTAAGTTTTCATAAGTGTTTTCCTTTAGGGTTCCTATTAGGTCTCTTGATGGGGGCGTTGCCTGTTTTCCCCCTTTAGGTGATATGTCGAGGCTAGGTTGTAAGCTGCAAAGGAAAGCTGATGTACTCTGTTTGATAGTTGACCTGTGATTTGGGGATTTTATCAAGTCGCCTTTTCCCCTACTTCTGTTCGGTGACTTATTGCTACCTCCTTTGCTGGGCGCGGGTTCTGATCTATTTCCCGCCCCCGTTCTCCTTCCTGTTATAAGTGTACTTTCCTCCTTCAACCATGCGTAATTAGAGGGTTGTTTTTCCCGTCCCTGTCAGTCGACCTCTTCCAGTACGCTAAACCTGTTCCAATGTGCGCGCTGCATTAGGAAAGGGTCATAGTTTGGGGTTACATGATATGGCCTTTGCCACTGGGGTAGTCTGTATTGGGGATCCATTTGGGGCATTCTGATCGTCGGTGGTCTGTTGCTCTGCATGGGTCTATGAGGTGCAAATGGGTGAAAGTAGGATAGGTGTACCGGATGAATTTGTGAGTGGGTATAACTAGGGGGGGCATTACAGATAAAATTGACTGCTTCAATGTCTCTAAAGTTTACCGTAATTATGTCCCCTGCTATAGTCTTTGTGCCTTTACCGATCCACTCCCCCCTTCTTACTGAGAGAATCTCCCCATGAATGTTGGGGGGTAGTGGTCTATGTATTTGTAGCCACTGTGCGCATTTGTTTTTTAACTCTACTTGTGTTTCCCTTTTGCCCTCTCTTAAAGGTGGGACTCCTGTTAAAACAACTACAAAAGGTAAGGCTTCAGGCGGGAGGTTAATTGTCCTGAAGCGAGTTGCTGTTTTATTTTCTTTAGTAGTTGCAGATGGAGTCGGATTAGTCTTAGAAGTCGCTTTGGGAGTTTGAACGTTATTTCCTTGAGATGTTTGGGGGGGGTCCAAGGGGTAGTTTGTTAGTTTCAGTAGTTGTTTGTGTATTGATTTTGCCTGTGTTCAGTGTGGTAACGACCTTTTGTGTATCTTTGATACTTTTTTGTGTAACTCTGGTGGGGTTATTTTGCTACCGTGTCAGATATTGGGGTGGCCTTATCTTTAATTATAAAAAGTAAAAGGAGGCCCCCTTATCTGTCAAGTTTGGGACAGGGGAGTTGTATTGCAAAACAAAGATGTCCCACGCGTTTGCCACTAAGTTGGTAAGAAATGTACTAGTGGTGCCAGGTTTTTTGTTGTTTAGCAATACCAATCACACAGGTATAGGTGGAACAGGAAATCAAATCACTGGACATAGGCCAACCATTATGAACATTTATCAAACGGCAAATTATACCAATATGGCACACATATTACTTAAATTCAGGTCAAAGCTAGGAAAAGAAAGCCGGAAAATTGTTTTTGGAAAAATATATGTCATTTGTGTATTTATTCAAGTATTCACAATTATCACAGTCGTAACAAATAGTTTAAAAAATATACGTGAAGTATATTATACATTTCATTAAAAGCATATAAAAATCACAAAGATAAACAAAACAATATGGGTTTAAAAAAATTCGTAAGAACAGGGGTCGACGCGGCGTTTCGGTTAAGGAGAAACAATAAACAACCTTCTTCAGGACCAAGTTCTAGAAGGAAACAAACAATTACTTTTTTGCGTTTACAGATTTTCACAGACAAAGCATATTACCAAAAAACATTTCCTGTTGGCTAAACTTTTGCGGCGTTTTATAATCATTAGATGGTTGGCACTAGTCAAAAACTGATTATTCATAAATTTATTGGTATTGTTAAAACACGGAACCTACTGTTAAGGGCACCGTTTAGTGAATCCCAGAATTTAATTATGGGGAGACATTTATGGCAGCGACATCATCTCATTCATCATGTCTAACAGACAACAAAGTTACCTGTGTTTTATAATGGCTTCCAGATATATCCTGGAGTGCCGGGGGCCGGTTGTAAAATCCGGGCAGTAACTGTGTTATGTATTCACAATGCTTTTGATATAGCATGCGCAGTATTGATCTCTGAAAGTGGTAATAAAATATGGATCAATCAGTTATATGCTCTATTTGTATTCGGTATTACTAATATTGATAACGAGCAACTACCTTGTATTTGTATTGGGAAGATTCACGCTCTGGTAGTAGGAGCCACCGATATTGGTTTTCAAATATGCTGTAGATAAATACACATCTATTACCATATTGTAGTTAAAGGAGTGATTACCAATTGTCATGTAGAATACTGTTGTTCGTACTTACCCAGATTTTAATGACTGGCAACTTAATGCTATCACGAGCTTTTCAATTGGCTTGTGTTTCGGTTTTGGCGTTCATAGCATGGCGGGGATTCTCCTGCCACTGATAATATAAAGGATGGAACTTTTGTTATAATTACTATTCGTTTAGTCATTATAATTTCTAGTTTTAACATAGGGTTTTAGATCTCTACCTCTTTGTTAGTTTAGTGCACACATGCATGTTGCATTATTTATAGCGTGTTGATAATGGCAAACCTATTGTTAGTTCTATTTTTATGTTCAGGCATAGCGGTGCAATTACACCCATTAGTCTAAGACCCCATTTATCAACCATTGTTAAGGAGATCCTCTTCGTTTTTAAAAATATATAATGTGTCTACCCTGGGTCTGCTAGTGATGTTGTTCCTAGTTTTTACTCTCACATTAGGTGTGGCACACTATACAGTAACTTATCGCTGATATGTTTTAATGGCGTAAAGTTCTAATGTACCATAACGCGTCTCATAACTTATGGTGTCTATAACGAGTCTCATAGCTTATCAGTTTGTCAAAACATGAGAGTAGAATTACAAACCTAAGTCTTTCAGCGTATATTATTAAGTTACAGGGTTTTTTTAAATAAAGTTAACTCGCTAAGGAGCTGCCCAATACATGTAGGGACCCACAAGCCGGTCTTATAGCTTGAGGGTGACAAAACCGATGATTAGTTAAGCGCAGAACAGGCAGAGTGCTAAACGGACTCTGTTCAGCGCGGAACAAGTAAACTGGTAAAGGGGGCGGTCGTGCTCGGCTTACCTGGGAATTTGAATTCAGCCTCCCTGCTCCTACTCCGTCAGCGTATCGTGGGTTCTGTTGAGGTTGAAAGTATGGAGTGGACGCTAGTTTCGGTATATTTATAGTACAGCGCTCCTGATTGGGCGGACAATCTCCTACTCGTTGATTGGTTGAAGAGATGTCACATGACATCTCGTTTGTTTACAAACAAACGTAAGTGGCGCGCTAGACAGCGTCGTTACCACTGTATTACCTGCTTAGTATGTGCGGTATTTTGTCGCCTTTAGGAAATGTTATGCGATAACTGAGGGCAATGTGCAAGATTCGAACGATGTATGTTCTAAGCTCAATTATAATGTATCTATAGGCAGCAAGATTCTATGACGTCTCATAAGCCAGAGTAGAAACAACCAGTTATTAAGACTACAGATACCCCTCTCAGGTCTGCCCTACATACTAGGGTTGTGTCTGTCATGAAGTCGTGTGGGGCATTAGAGGGCATTGGCACTAGATGATACGCTAGCACTGAGTCTGTACTTATACAGCTAGGTGCTAGGGAGTCATTGGTTTAATTTTTGATGATACGTTAGCGCTCAGCCTTTGTTTGTGCAGCTGGGTACTATAAAGTCATTAGTTTTGTTTTGGATGCTACATTCACAGGGTAACACATAGGCGTTGCCCCTTGATAAAATACTTTTTGACGCGTATCGACGGCTAAAGGTATTAATATATCCCTATGTAGTGCATATATATATATATGTAATTGTATAATATTGGACCCTTGTTCTAAATATCGGTACCTACTCTTGACTGACCTTAATTATTCATAGCTCTCCATTGAATTAAATTATCTTTTCCCAGTCTTCTCTGCTGTTGAGGCCGGCACGAACACTGTTACACTTGGACATATAAAATTGCTTGCGTCTTTTTCTTTTTTGGGTCAAGTTTCCGCCTCTTGTACTAAGACTAACATGCTCAAGGCAGCACCAGCGAAGGTCACTAATCTCATGCTTAGCTGTCTTCCAGTGTTCAGTTAGGGGGGCCCCTACCTTACTTGTACGAAGAGCTGATCTATGCTCATTCAGCCTTGTCCGGACTTCTCTGGAAGTTTCCCCTATGTAAATAAGTTTACAGGGGCAACTGATGAGGTAGATTACACTACTTGTTCGACAGTTCATGAGGCTCGTCGGTTTTAATACTACATCTTTGATGGTGATAGTATTCCCACGGATAATATTTTTACAATTGCTGCAACCTGAGCACGGGAAAGTGCCTGTTGGCATAGGTGCATTATCAATACAGGGCTGGTTTACTCTCTTGGTTTCCCTATATGTATGCACCAAACTATTTCTGATCGTTCTGTTTCTCCTGTAGGAGAACATGGGTTTGGGCAATCTGTTTTGGTGTTTATCATTAACCAGATGCCAATTTCTGTTAATGATGTTTTTGAGTTTGTTGCTAATTGGGTTGTAGTTTGTAACAAAGATTATTGGCTGTGTGGTAGGCTCTTTCTTTTCTTTGGGTTGGAATAGATTCTCGCGATTATAGTATTTAGCACGCTTGTACAAGTGTCTAATGAGTCGTTTAGGGTATCCGCGTTCTAAGAATTTAGTTCGTAGAACGCTGGCATGTTTTTCGAAGTCTTGGGATGTCGTGCAGTTTCTCTTAAGTCTCAGAAATTGACCAAATGGAATATTGTTGACTTGCCTAGGTGGATGGTTACTTTTATGATGAAGCATAGTATTTCTGTCCGTCGGTTTTGTGAAGAGTTCTACGTTTAGGGTTCCATTAGTGTTTTTGATAATAAGGTCAAGGAATTCACAACTATTATTATCTATGTGAGAGGTGAACTTAAGATTATTGTCGCCAAGATTAAGCCATGTAATAAACTCTCTTAGTGTCTCTATAGGGCCCGTCCAGATGAAAAAGACGTTGTCTATGTAACGAGACCACACCGAGATGTTTTCATAGAACGGTGATACTGTGTTAAAAATGTGGTGTTCTTCAAAATTTGACACACACAGACATGCCAGACTGGGGGCACAGGTGGCCCCCATGCTGGTCCCCTTAGTCTGTCTAATCTTTAATTAGTCTTTTAGGTATGGCCTCGTTCTGTTTTGTTGAGGCACCCTCTTGTGCTGATTGGCCTTTGAGGCCAACACCCTTGTTGTTTACAAGTGATGTTAGTCTGTTGATCTTGGCTATAAGAGGTTTTATCAGCACAGTGATGGAGTGTTCAAGATCAGTTTTAAGGTCAGCCACCATGTTGGTGATCCAACAGGGTATTCCTGGCGTAGCTGGATTTATAGGCGTCACCAGATTGTGATTTCTAGTTTTAGTTGGGCCTTTTTTACCTCCGCATTTGGAACCTTCCTTGGGCAAAATTTTTTCTGTGGTATTTAGTTTCCTCTTGTTGTTGTTTGTTTGTAGATCCGTTCGCTCCCTACTAATTTCGGCGGGCACCTGGGCACATGGGAGATCGACGAAAGAAGAAGGGGAAATGGCCGGACTAGTGTCAGGGTCATCTGCAGAGTCTAGGGAAACTGCAGATAAATTGATAAGAGCTTCCTGGGTGTCTTGGACGATAGTCACGGGTGGTAGAGACAGCCTTCTCTCCGTGTTTGCGATGGCATTGGATACCGCCCCTATAGTTTGTTTAAGCATCTTATCAATGGCAGTTAGAGTTGGTAATGGTGGAGGAGGATCCACTTTGGATTTTGTGCTTGATCTTAATGTGGGCATCTTGGACTTCTTAGCAGTCTTCCTCATAGTCTAATGATAAAGGGTGCGAAGGCGATGGATAGATTTGACTAGGTTAAGTAAGTCACGATTAAATACCTGATATGCGCAGTGCCTTAGAGGAATTTAGAGGGGTGGCCCAGCCCAGCCTCCTCAGGCCTCTGAGGGCCACAGAGGGCCCGCCCTTTGCCCGGGCTTAGCCCCGGGCGTCCCGCTCGCGTCCCGCGGAGCTGAGGGCTTGCTGCTTTTGTAGCCCCTCCTGGCGCCTTAATCGCGCGTCAGGGAACGCGCCGCCGCCGCAAAGGCTGCCGGGATTTGGAGTCCCGGAGCGGCGGTGGCGTGCCTGGTGATGGTGGTCACTGAAGATGGTGCTATCCGGCGTGGCGTGGGTCGGCTGGACTCCTCCTGCACTTTTCTTGTGAAGTCCGCAACGTGTCTCTCTGCCAAGTAAGGGTAAAGGTTTGACTCAGTCAGTCACCACCAGTTCCACTCAGCAAAAAGTTGGGGGGTGCCCAGGGCACAGGATGACTTTGCAACATCCGATTTTTATAGTTGCCTTATTGCACCAAATATGCGTGGATCAAAGATGGAGGAGGAGACCAATCCCCCAAGCATCGTTGTGAGTAGAGGCAATGGCAGAACTGGGAATACCTCCAGAAGTGGTAGCATGGAAGGTGGAATTCTGCAGCGAGACTCTTGAAGGATTTACGAGCATCCTCAGACAGTCAATGTCATATCTCCAGCATCCTAATTTGGATCCAATCCAACCAAGACAATGGTGAGTGGTTGAAAGTAATGGGTCCATTATGCCACAGGGGCACACTCAGATGCAGAAAGCTGTCGTCCTGCCGGAGGGCATGAGTTTTTTTTTTTGAGAACACGTTAATCTCCAGTAGCATAGGGTTCCGTGGGTCTTATGAATATTCTATTGCAATTGATCCATTCTCTCTCCTAAAGTTTAATTCCTGGTCCAGGTTCAAATTCCTTGGTTTTGTTTATGCCTAGCTTGTAGATGTTGCAATCGTGGAAGTCTACTGGTTTATCTAGAAAGGTTTCATGTGTTTTCCTATTGTCAGTGAATTCTGATTTGCATAATAGTTGTCTTAAGGTATTCACCTGACAAGACTCAGTTTCTGAGTAGTTTTGAATGTTGTTAATGGATGGATTGTTGGACAAAAGATATCGGTGACGTTTTAGGACCTTTCTTATTATGTAGTGTCCATTGTGAAAATTCATTAGGAACCAAATATTATTTTGGGTTTCCATAGGTTGATAGGGTTTTGTTTGTAATAGTGTATGGTATGTTTGGTCAATTTCTCTTGCTGTGGTTTCTGTCATAATAACTCTGTTTCAAACTTTTATGCGGATCTTTTGATGAAGTCATGTATGTTTCCTTGTCACTTCAGTTTCGTTGATATGTTGTAATTCTCCTTTGAGGATGTTTTTAATAGTACTATGTGGATAACAGTCTTATTGTAGGGTTGAGTTAGCTGCTTTTTTTCTGTAAAGTTTAGTATGGATTTTACTCTCATTGATATAGATGGTGATATCCAAGTAGTCAACATGTTTGGTGGAAAGAATTGAGGTTGTCTTAATATTCCATTGATTGGTATTGATTTTCTCAAGACATGTATTTAAAGTTGCTTCTGGGCCTTGCCATATGCATAGTATAACATCAATGTACCTTCCCTAAATATTTGTGTTGGGTATATTTAACAAATTGGTTGTCCCACAGACAGAATCTCTTGATGTCTCCCATAACTATACATGCATATGGTGGCACGAATTGGGCACCCATTGCGGTACCTTGTGTTTGTAAAATTCTCTTTTGAAGCTGAAAATATTGTTTGATATACAGAAAGACAACATTTCAATTATCATATTAAGTTACATGAACTGTGCTGGTTTGGTTCCAAGGGCTTTGCGTACCGCATTTATTCCATTCCATATGTCTAACAGAAGTATAGAGACTTGCTACATATATGGTGACTAGTATATAAGTTTGGTTCCATAAGATATAATTAGATTTTTTCTAGGTGTTTAAACTCTAAACAAGCCCTAGATTCTTTTTATAGATGGAGCAACATTATAGCCTCAAATAAAACATGATCGGTGATTGAACATCGTGCATTCTCAAACCGGGTATTTAGAAATGCTCTTATATGTTATAATAAATAAAAAGGAGGCTCTGTAAAATAAAATGTTTGCCTGGGATCACACAATTTGGACAATCTGGCAAGCCGGTATCACACATGCCAACATTTTGAAATTAGAAAGAGGGAGATTTTAAAAAGAAAATCTGGGGATTGTATTTTCTCCATTAACTTCAATTGAAGCAGAGGCAATTTGGGGGTAGAAAGGTACCAAATTAAAGCAATTTTTGGCTTAAAAAACAGGAACGTCCCATCTGAATCAGGTCTGTTGGTAATTATGTCGTATTCATTCCAGGTTATCTGGTATCACACTTAAAATTCTGCCAGATCGCTCATGTTTTCCAACAAAGGTAACTGTTTTGTCTTTTATTCTTGGTGCACAACAACAAAATCTGGCAGAGACACAGTAGATCCCCAGGCCCAATTACAAAGCCCAAACACATTTATTTGGGGGTGTCATCATCACTTGACATTATGGCCCTGGTGAATCTGGGGTCAACTTAATTTTTCTCAGCAAAAAAAAATCTGACCTTCTGTAATGTAATATGGTGCTCATGTAAAGCATTCTAATGTCTTTGGGCTAAATTTGTGGTACAGAAAATCTGCACTAAAATAAAAGAAAGATGAAGCATAAGTTTTGCCTCTGGTCCTGACATCAAATCTGCTGCATTTAACATTTGTTTGGCCCAAGGATGCATTGCCTCTGTACACTGGGACTGAAAGTTGTCATCTTCCCCTCTGCCTACAATGAGTAGTCCTATCTCGATTGCCATGACTCACATTTCATTAGGGGCTTGCCTTTCTTTTATTTCCATTGCCTGCTGGGTGTCACCCTGTCTGCTTTATTGTGTGATGAGCCGGCTCCGCCTACTGCCTGACGGACTGCAAAGTCTTCCCATAGCAGGGCACCTGCTGCCCCGCGCACCCAATCAGAATTGAAAGCCGGCAGCGGTTGGGGGCGGGCCTCGTCCCGGCGGACCAATTGGCGCTGTGGCAAAGCAGCGTCTGGAGAGCCCGGCGCCGCAGAACAGAGCAGCGCCGGTCTGGTGTATTCTCCCCGGCTCCACGGGCACCTGTAACCATAGGGCCCCGGCATCCCCGGCCCGCCCTAGTCGCCGTCCCGAAATAGGTAGGCGGCGGTCCGTGGCTACAGCTCCTGCAGCTCCACCAATCGCAGCTAGAGAACCGCCTCGACATGACCGACAGGTAAGTCAGCCAATCCACGCAGAGAATCGTGCTGACGCTATGGCGATTGACAAAGTCACGCCTTCTTGCTTGCCAGACGTGTGTCCGAACCAGTGAACTGAGAGAGGTCCGCCCAGGTGGACCAATGGAACCCAGCGGGTTGGTCCAAAAGGGGCGGGGCTTAGCATTGTTGGCCTAGGAGAGAGGAGGCAATAAAGAGAGAAAGAAATAGTAATGCACTGTTCTAAGGAGGCATAGCCAGTCTGAGGGGCAAATGATCCAGAGTGCAAGCAGCAGTCAAAGGTCCTTGGGGAGCTTATCGTAAATGTAGTAACAAAAAACACAGCCTTCGAGAGAAGAGCAATAGATGTAGAGAGAGGGAGCAAGAACCAGATTGAGAGAGAGAGGGGGGGCAGTTACAGTTTCAAAGATGAAATAATAACCAGCCTGTGGGGGTGACTTATAGACATAGAGGGAGAGAGAGGGCATACATAGAGATGGAGCAATAACCAGAAAGACAGAAATAACCAGACAAAGAAAGAGCGTGCATGAACCAGACAAGGAGAGGGAGCAGGTACCAGATTGAGAGAAGA
Organism: Lissotriton vulgaris; assembly: GCF_964263255.1. Taxonomy (NCBI): domain Eukaryota; kingdom Metazoa; phylum Chordata; class Amphibia; order Caudata; family Salamandridae; genus Lissotriton; species Lissotriton vulgaris. The sequence goes on from NC_141693.1 coordinate 4,167,617, forward strand.
AGCTATAACCAGACTCAGGGAGCAGTAAACAGACTTGGCGAGAGAGAGGGACTGAGACCTGTCTCACAGAGAGCGAGTGACGTCCAGACAGAGAGCAAAAGCAATAACCAGATTGAGAGAGGAAGCAGAAACCAGGTTTCCAGGTTTACAAAGGGAGTAATTTAGACTGAGTGAGGGAGAGCGTGCAATAATCCGACTTAGAGGGTGCAATAACCAACCTGGGACCCAGGAAGAACAATAGCCAGACTAAGAGAGAAGGCAATGCCCAGGTATGGTGAAAGCGTAATAATAATCAGACTGAGAGGGTAACAATAAACAAGAGAGAGCGCTAATCAGAGTGAGTGGGAGCAATGACCAGATACATAAAGTGGGTGTATAGCCAGATAGCTAGAATGGGAGCAGCAGCCAGACAAAGGCTAATTGCCCTAGAGAGAGGGCATTGATCAGACCGAGAGGGAGCAATAATCAGTCTTGGGAAAAACGGATCACCACCAGACTTTGGGAGGGTACAGTATCAAGAAAGAGAGAGAGAGAAGAAGCAATAACCGGTCAGAACTCTAATCTGAAAGAGAGAGTGCGAGAAAGAGTACTAATGAGAGAAGGAGCAATAACCATACTCTGGGAGCGAAAAACAGAGAGAGAGTGATCACCAGGTAGCGAGAGAGAGAACAATAAGCAGACCAAGAGAGAGAAGGAACAGGAACCCGACTGAGAGAGGAGGATCAGTAACCAGACTGAGAAAGAGAAAAAGCAAAACCGGACCCTGAGAGAGAATGGCAATAACCCGACAGAGAAATGGAGAACGAGCAATAATCAGACTGAGACAGAGAAGGAGCAATAAACAGACTGAGACAGAGAAGGAGCAATAACCAGAGAGAGAGAAGGAGCAATAACCAGACTGAGAGAGAGAGAAGGAGGAATAACCAGACTGAGAGAGAAAGTGCAATAACCAGAGGGAGAGAAGGAGCAATAACCATACTCTTGGAGCGATAAACTGAGAGAGAGAGTAATCACCAGGCAGCGAGAGAAAGAGAGAGCAATAAGCAGGCAGAGAGAGAGAAGGAACAGTAACCAGACTGAGAGAGGGAGGGAGCAAGAACCAGACTGACGGAGAGAAGGAGCAATAACCAGAAGGACAGAGAGCAGGAGTAATAACCAGACATAGAGAGAGAAAAGGACTAGTAACCAGACTGAGAGAAAAGGGATAGTAACCAGACAGAGCGAGAGAAGGAGCAATAACCAGACCGAGAGAGAGAAGGAACAGTAACCCGACTGAGAGAGGAGGATCAGTAACCAGACTGAGAAAGCGAAGGAGCAATAACCGGACCCGAGAGAGAATGGCAATAACCTGACAGAGATATGGAGAAGGAGCAATAACCAGACTGAGACAGAGAAGGAGCAATAACCAGAGGGAGAGAAGGAGCAATAACCTGACCCCGAAAGAGAATGGCAATAACCCAACAGAGAATTGGAGAACGAGCAATAATCAGGCTGAGACAGAGAAAGAGCAATAACCAGACTGAGACAGAGAAGGAGCATTAACCAGAGAGAGAGACCGAGAAGGAGCAATAATCAGACAGACAGAGAAAGAGCAATAAGCAGACTGAGAAAGAGAAGGAGCAATAACCGGACCCCGAGAGAGAATGGCAATAACCTGACAGAGAAATGGAGAACAAGCAATAATCAGGCTGAGACCGAGAAAGAGCAATAACCAGACTGAGACAGAGAAGGGGCAATAACCAGAGAGAGAGACCGAGAAGGAGCAATAATCAGACTGAGACAGAGAAGGAGCAATAACCAGAGAGAGAGACAGAGAAGGAGCAATAATCAAACTGAAACAGAGAAGGAGCAATAACCAGAAAGAGAGACAGAGAAGGAGCAATAATCAGACTGAGACAGATAAAGAGCAATAACCAGACTGAGAGAAAAGGAGCAATAACCAGACTGAGAGGGAGAGAAGGAGCAATAACCAGACTAGGCGAGAGAATGAGCAATAACCTGATAGAGAACGAGCAATAACCAGAAGGAGAGAGAAGGAGCAATAACCAGACAGAGAGAAGGAGCAATAACCATACTCTTGGAGCGCAACCCAGAGAGAGAGTAATCACCAGGCAGCGAGAGAAAGAGAGAGCAATAAGCAGGCAGAGAGAGAGAAGGAACAGTAACCAGACAGAGAGGGAGGGAGCATGAACCAGACTAAGAGAGAGGAGGAACAATAACCAGTAGGAGATAGAGCAGGAGCAATAACCAGACAGAGAGAGCAGGAGCAATAACCAGACAGAGCGAGAGCAGGCGTAATAACCAGACAGAGAGAGAGAGAAAAGGACCAGTAACCAGACTGAGAGAGTGAGCAGAAGCAATAACGAGACAGATAGAGAGAGAGAGAGAGAGAGAGAAAAGGACCAGTAACCAGACTGAGAGAAAAGAAGCAATAACCAGACTGAGGGAGAAGGAGCAATAACCAGACTGCCGGAGAAGGAGCAGTAACCAGACTGAGAGAGGACAGAAGCAATACCTAAAGGAGAGAAAGCAGGGCCAAAAACCAAACAGAGAGGGAGAAGGTGAAATAACCAGACCGAGAGAGAAAAGAAGCAACAACTAGACTGTAGGAGAAAGAAGGAGCAATAACCAGACAGATGGAGAAAAGGAGCAATAACCAGAGAGAGAGAGAGGGAGCAATAACCGGACAGAGAAAGAGAGAGGAAGCAATAACCAGACCGAGAGAGTCGGAGCAATAACCAGACAGCGAGGGAAGGAGCTATAACCAGACAGACAGAGAAGGAGGAACAACCAGACCGAGAGAGAGAAGGAGCAATAACCAGACCGAGAGAGTCGGAGCAAAAACCAGACAGCGAAGGAAGGAGCAATAATCATTAAGACAGAAAAGGAGGAAAAACCAGACCCTGAGAGCGAGAGAAGGAGCAATAACCAGACCCTGAGAGAGAGAGAGAAGTATTAATAACTAGACAGAGAGAGAGCAGGAGCAGTAACCAGACAGAGGGAGAAAATGTGCAATAACCAGACAGAGAGAGAAGGAACAATAATCAGACTGAGAAAGAGAAGGAGAAATAACCAGACTGAGAGCTGAGGAGCAGTAACCAGGCTGAGAGAAGGAGCAGTAACCGGGCTGAGAGAAGGAGCAGTAACCGGGCTGAGAGAAGCAGCAGTAACCAGACTGAGAGAAGGAGCAATAACCAGACTGAGAGCTGAGGAGCAGTAACCAGGCTGAGAGAAGGAGCAGTAACCGGGCTGAGAGAAGCAGCAGTAACCAGGCTGAGAGAAGGAGCAATAACCAGACTGAGTGAGTGCAGGTCGAATAACCAGACTGAGTGAGAGAATGTGCAATAACCAGAAAGAAAGAAAGAGAGAGAAGGAGAAATAACGAGACCGAGAGAGAGAAGGAGCAATAACCAGACAGAGAGAAGGAGCAGTGACCTGACTGAGGGAGAGAAAGGGCAAATACCAGACCCGAGAGAAGGAGCAATAACCAGACTTAGAGAGAAGGAGCAATAACCAGACTGAGAAAAGGAGCAATCACCAGACTGAGAGAGAGAGAAGGTGCAATAACCAGACTTATAGAGAGAGAAGGTGCAATAACCAGGCTTAGAGAGAAGGAGCAATAACCAGACTAAGAGAAGGAGCAATAACCAGACAGAGAGAGAGAAGGCGCAATAACCAGACAGAGAGAAGGAGTAATAAATAGAGAGAGAGAGAGAGAAGGAGCAGTGACCTGACTGAGGGAGAGAAAGGGCAAATACCAGACCAGAGAGAAGGAGCAATACCCAGACTGAGAGTAGGAGCACTAACCAGACTGAGAGAGAGAGAAGGAGCAATAACCAGACTGAGAGAGAGAAGGTGCAATAACCAGACTTAGAGAGATAGAAGGTGCAATAACCAGACTTAGAGAGATAGAAGGTGCAATAACCAGACTTAGAGAGAGAGAAGGTGCAATAACCAGACTTAGAGAGAATGAGCACTAACCAGACTGAGAGAGAGAAGGTGCAATAACCAGACTTAGAGAGAATGAGCACTAACCAGACTGAGAGAGAGAAGGAGCAATAACCAGACTGAGAGAGAGAGAAGGAGCAATAACCAGACTGAGAGAGAGAGAAGGTGCAATAACCAGACTGAGAGAAGGAGCAATAACCAGACTGAGAGATGGAGCAATAACCAGACAGAGAGAGAGAGAAGGAGCAATAACCAGACTGAGAGAAGGAGCAATAACCAGACTGAGAGATGGAGCAATAACCAGACAGAGAGAGAGAGAAGGAGCAATAACCAGACTGAGAGAAGGAGCAATAACCAGACTGAGAGATGGAGCAATAACCAGACTGAGAGATGGAGCAATAACCAGACAGAGAGAGAGAGAAGGAGCAATAACCAGACTGAGAGAGAGAAGGAGCAATAACCAGACTGAGAGAGAGAGAAGGAGCAATAACTAGACAGAGAGATAAGGAGCAATAACTAGACAGAGAGATAAGGAGCAGTAACCAGAGAGGGAGAGAGAGAGAGAGAGAGAAGGAGCAATAACCAGACTTGGAGAGAAGGAGCAATAACCAGACAGAGAGAGAGAAGGAGCAATAACCAGACAGAGAGAGAGAAGGAGCAATAACCAGACTGAGAGAGATGGAGCAATAACCAGACAGAGAGAGAGAGAAGGAGCAATAACCAGACAGAGAGAGAGAGAAGGAGCAATAACCAGACAGAGAGAGAGAAGGAGCAATAACCAGACTGAGAGAGAAGGAGCAATAACCAGACAGAGAGAGAGAGAAGGAGCAATAACCAGACAGAGAGAGAGAAGGAGCAATAACCAGACTGAGAGAGAAGGAGCAATAACCAGACAGAGAGAGAAGGAGCAATAACCAGACAGAGAGAGAAGGAGCAATAACCAGACTGAGAGAGAAGGAGCAATAACCAGACAGAGAGAGAAGGAGCAATAACCAGACTTAGAGAGAAGGAGCAATAACCAGACAGAGAGAGAAGGAGCAATAACCAGACTGAGAGAGATGGAGCAATAACCAGACAGAGAGAGAGAGAAGGAGCAATAACCAGACAGAGAGAGAGAAGGAGCAATAACCAGACTGAGAGAGAAGGAGCAATAACCAGACTGAGAGAGAGAAGGAGCAATAACCAAACAGAGAGATAAGGAGCAATAACCAGACTGAGAGAGAAAGAGCAATAACCAGACACAGAGAGAGAAGGAGCAATAACCAGACTGAGAGAGAAAGAGCAATAACCAGACAGACAGAGAGAGAGAAGGAGCAATAACCAGACTTGGAGAGAAGGAGCAATAACCAGACAGAGAGAGAGAAGGAACAATAATCAGACTGAGAAAGAGAAGGAGAAATAACCAGAATGTGAGAGAGAGAAGGCGCAATAACCAGACTGAGAGCTGAGGAGCAGTAACCAGGCTGAGAGAAGGAGCAGTAACCGGGCTGAGAGAAGCAGCAGTAACCAGGCTGAGAGAAGGAGCAATAACCAGACTGAGTGAGAGAATGTGCAATAACCAGAAAGAAAGAAAGAGAGAGAAGGAGAAATAACGAGACCGAGAGAGAGAAGGAGCAATAACCAGACAGAGAGAAGGAGCAATAAACAGAGAGAGAAGGAGCAGTGACCTGACTGAGGGAGAGAAAGGGCAAATACCAGACCCGAGAGAAGGAGCAATAACCAGACTTAGAGAGAGAAAAAGCAAATACCAGACCAGAGAGAAGGAGCAATAACTAAACTGAGAGAGAGAGAACGTACAATAACCAGACAGAGAGAGAGAAGGAGCAATAACCAGGAGAGAGAAGGAGCAATAACCAGACAGAGAGAAGAAGTAATAACCAGACAGAGAGAGAGAGAAGGAGCAATAACCAGAAGGAGATAGAAGGAGCAATAACCAGAAGGAGAGAGAAGGAGCAATAACCAAACAGAGAGAGAGAGAACATGCAATAACCAGACAGAGAGAGAGAAGGAGCAATAACCAGAAGGAGAGAGAAGGAGCAATAACCAGTCAGAGAGAAGAAGTAATAACCAGACAGAGAGAGAGAAGGAGCAATAACCAGAAGGAGATAGAAGGAGCAATAACCAGAAGGAGAGAGAAGGAGCAATAACCAAACAGAGAGAGAGAGAACGTGCAATAACCAGACAGAGAGAGAGAAGGAGCAATAACCAGAAGGAGAGAGAAGGAGCAATAACCAGACAGAGAGAAGAAGTAATAACCTGACACAGAGAGAGAAGGAGCAATAACCAGAAGGAGAGAGAAGGAGCAATAACCAGACAGAGAGAGAAGGAGCAATAACCAGACAGAGAGGGAAGGAGCAATAACCAGACTGAGAGAGAAGGAGCAATAACCAGACTTAGAGAGAGAGAAGGTGCAATAACCAGACTGAGAGAGAAGGAGCAATAACCAGACTTAGAGAGAGAGATGGTGCAATAACCAGACTGAGAGAGAAGGATCAATAACCAGACTTAGAGAGAGAGAAGGTGCAATAACCAGACTGAGAGAGAAGGAGCAATAACCAGACACAGAGAGAGAGAAGAAGCAATAACCAGACAGAGAGAGGGAGAAGGAGCAATAACCAGAGAGAGAGAAGGAGCAATAACCAGACTTATAGAGAGAGAAGGTGTAATAACCAGGCTTAGAGAGAAGGAGCATTAACCAGACTGAGAGAGAAGGAGCAATAACCAGAGGGAGAGAAGGTGCAATAACCAGACTGAGAGAAGGTGCAATAACCAGACTGAGAGAGAAAGAGCAATAACCAGACAGAGAGAGAGAGAAGGAGTAATAACCAGACTTGGAGAGAAGGAGCAATAACCAGACTGAGAAAGAGAAGGAGAAATAACCAGAATGTGAGAGAGAAGGAGTAATAACCAGAATGTGAGAGAGAGAAGGCGCAATAACCAGACTGAGAGCTGAGGAGCAGTAACCAGGCTGAGAGAAGGAGCAGTAACCGGGCTGAGAGAAGCAGCAGTAACCAGGCTGAGAGAAGGAGCAATAACCAGACTGAGTGAGAGCAGGTCGAATAACCAGACTGAGTGAGAGAATGTGCAATAACCAGAAAGAAAGAAAGAGAGAGAAGGAGAAATAACGAGACCGAGAGAGAGAAGGAGCAATAACCAGACAGAGAGAAGGAGCAATAAACAGAGAGAGAGAGAGAAGGAGCAGTGACCTGACTGAGGGAGAGAAAGGGCAAATACCAGACCCGAGAGAAGAAGCAATAACCAGACTTAGAGAGAGAAAAAGCAAATACCAGACCAGAGAGAAGGAGCAATAACCAGACTTAGAGAGAGAAAAAGCAAATACCAGACCAGGGAGAAGGAGCAAAAACTAAACTGAGCGAGAGAAGGAGCAGTAACCAGACAGAGAGAGAGAAGGAGCAATAACCAAACAGAGAGAGAGAACGTGCAATAACCAGACAGAGAGAGAGAAGGAGCAATAACCAAACTGAGAGAGAGAGAACGTGCAATAACCAGACAGAGAGAGAGAAGGAGCAATAACCAGAAGGAGAGAGAAGGAGCAATAACCAGACCGAGAGAAGAAGTAATAACCAGACAAAGAGAGAGAAGGAGCAATAACCAGAAGGAGAGAAAAGGAGCAATAACCAGAAGGAGAGAGAAGAAGCAATAACCAAACTGAGAGAGAGAGAACGTGCAATAACCAGACAGAGAGAGAGAAGGAGCAATAACTAGAAGGAGAGAGAAGGAGCAATAACCAGACCGAGAGAAGAAGTAATAACCTGACACAGAGAGAGAAGGAGCAATAACCAGAAGGAGAGAGAAGGAGCAATAGCCAGACAGAGAGAGAAGGAGCAATAACCAGACAGAGAGAGGGAAGGAGCAATAACCAGACGGAGAGAGAAGGAGCAATAACCAGAGAGAGAGAGAGAAGGAGCAATAACCAGAGGGAGAGATGGAACAATAACCAGACTGAGAGAGAGAGAAGGAGCAATACCCAGACTGAGAAAAGGAGCACTAACCAGACTGAGAGAGAGAGAAGGAGCAATAACCAGACTGAGAGAGAAGGAGCAATAACCAGACTTAGAGAGAGAGAAGGTGCAATAACCAGACTTAGAGAGAAGGATTAATAACCAGACTGAGAGAGGAGGAGCAATAACCAGACAGAGAGAAGGAGCAATAACCAGACTTAGAGAGAAAGAGCAATAACAAGACTGAGAAAAGGAGCAATCACCAGACCGAGAGAGAGAGAAGGTGCAATAACCAGACTTATAGAGAGAGAAGGTGCAATAACCAGGCTTAGAGAGAAGGAGCAATAACCAGACTGAGAGAAGGAGCAATGACCAGACTGAGAAAGAAAGAGCAATAACCAGACAGAGAGAGAGAGAGAAGGAGCAATAATCAGACAGAGAGAGAAGGGGCAATAACCAGAGGGAGAGAGAGAGAGAATGAGCAATAACCAGACAGAGAGAGAAAAGGAGCAATAACCAGACTTGGAGAGAAGGAGCAATAACCAGACTGAGGGAGAAGGATCAATAACCAGACAAAGAGAGAGAGAGAAGGAGCAATAACCGGACAGAGAAAGAGAGAGGAAGCACTAACCAGAGGGAGAGAAGGAGCAATAACCAGACTTAAAGAGAAGGAGCAATAACCAGACTGATAGAAGGAGCAATAACCAGACTGAGGGAGAAGGAGCAGTAACCAGACTGAGAGAGAGAAGGAGCAATAACCAAACTGAGTGAGAGAGAATGTGCCATAACCAGACAGAGAGAGAGAACGAGCAATAACCAGGCAGAGAGAGAGAGAACGAGCAATAACCAGACTGAGAGAGAAGGTGCAATAACCAGACTTAGAGAGAAGGAGCAATAACCAGACTGAGAGAGAAGGAGCAATAACCAGACTGAGAGAGAAGGAGCAATAACCAGACTGAGAGAGAGAAGGAACAATAACCAGACTGAGAGAGAGAAGGAGTAATAACCAGACTGAGAGAGAAGGAGCAATAACCAGACTGAGAGAGAGAAGGAACAATAACCAGACTGAGAGAGAGAAGGAGTAATAACCAGACTGAGAGAGAGAAGGAGCAATAACCAGACAGAGAGAGAGAAGGAGCAATAACCAGACTGAGAGAGAGAAGAAGCAATAACCAGACAGAGACAGAGAAGGAGCAATAACCAAACTGAGCGAGAGAGAACGTGCAATAACCAGACAGAGAGAGAGAAGGAGCAATAACCAGACAGAGAGAGAGAAGGAGCAATAACCACACTGAGAGAGAAGGAGCAATAACCAGACTGAGAGAGAAGGAGCAATAACCAGACACAGAGAGAGAAGGAGCAATAACCAAACTGAGCGAGAGAGAACGTGCAATAACCAGACAGAGAGAGAGAAGGAGCAATAACCAGACAGAGAGAGAGAAGGAGTAATAACCAGACTGAGAGAGAGAGAAGGAGCAATAACCAGACTGAGAGAGAGAAGAAGCAATAACCAGACAGAGAAGGAGCAATAACCAAACTGAGCGAGAGAGAACGTGCAATAACCAGACAGAGAGAGAGAAGGAGCAATAACCAGACAGAGAGAGAGAAGGAGCAATAACCACACTGAGAGAGAAGGAGCAATAACCAGACTGAGAGAGAAGGAGCAATAACCAGACAGAGAGAGAGAAGGAGCAATAACCAAACTGAGCGAGAGAGAACGTGCAATAACCAGACAGAGAGAGAGAACGAGCAATAACCAGGCAGAGAGAGAGAAGGAGCAATAACCAAACTGAGTGAGAGAGAACGTTTAATAACCAGACAGAGAGAGAAGGAGCAATAACCAGATGGAGAGAAGGAGCAATAATCAGACTGAGAGAGAAGGAGCAATAACCGGACTGAGAGAGAGAAGGAACAATAACCAGACTGAGAGAGAGAAGGAGCAATAACCAGACAGAGAGAGAAGGAGCAATAACCAGACAGAGAGAGAGAGAAGGAGCAATAACCAAACTGAGCGAGAGAGAACGTGCAATAACCAGACAGAAAGAGAGAAGGAGCAATAACCAGACAGAGAGAGAGAAGGAGCAATAACCACACTGAGAGAGAAGGAGCAATAACCAGACTGAGAGAGAAGGAGCAATAACCAGACACAGTGAGAGAAGGAGCAATAACCAAACTGAGCGAGAGAGAACGGGCAATAACCAAACAGAGAGAGAGAAGGAGCAATAACCAGACAGAGAGAGAGAAGGAGCAATAACCAAACTGAGTGAGAGAGAACGTTTAATAACCAGACAGAGAGAGAGAACGAGCAATAACCAGGCAGAGAGAGAGAACGAGCAATAACCAGACTGAGAGAGAAGGTGCAATAACCAGACTTAGAGAGAAGGAGCAATAACCAGACTGAGAGAGAAGGAGCAATAACCAGACTGAGAGAGAGAAGGAGCAATACCCAGACTGAGAGAGAAAAGGAGCAATAACCAGACTGAGAGAGAAGGCGCAATAACCAGACTGAGAGAGAGAAGGAGCAATAACCAGACTGAGAGAGAGAAGGAACAATAACCAAACTGAGAGAGAGAAGGAGCAATAACCAGACAGAGAGAGAGAAGGAGCAATAACCACACTGAGAGAGAAGGAGCAATAACCAGACTGAGAGAGAAGGAGCAATAACCAAACTGAGCGAGAGAGAACGTGCAATAACCAGACAGAGAGAGAGAAGGAGTAATAACCAGACACAGAGAGAGAAGGAGCAATAACCAAACTGAGCGAGACAGAACGTGCAATAACCAGACAGAGAGAGAGAAGGAGCAATAACCAAACTGAGCGAGAGAGAACGTGCAATAACCAGACAGAGAGAGAGAAGGAGTAATAACCAGACAGAGAGAGAGAAGGAGCAATAACCAAACTGAGCGAGAGAGAACGTGCAATAACCAGACAGAGAGAGAGAACAAGCAATAACCAGGCAGAGAGAGAGAACGAGCAATAACCAGACTGAGAGAGAAGGAGCAATAACCAGAGGGAGAGAAGGAGCAATAACCAGACTGAGGGAGAGAGAAGGAGCAATACCCAGACAGAGAGAGAGAAGGAGCAATAGCCAGAGGGAGAGAGAGAGAAGAAGCAATAACCAGACTTAGAGAGAGAGAAGGTGCAATAACCAGACTTGGAGAGAAGGAGCAATAACCAGACTTGGAGAGAAGGAGCAATTACCAGACAGAGAGAGAGAAGGAGCAATAACCAGACTGAGAGAGAAGGAGCAATAACCAGAGGGAGAGAGAAGGAGCAATAACCAGACAGAGAGAGAGAAGGAGCAATAACCAGACTGAGAGAGAAGGTGCCATAACCAGACTTAGAGAGAAGGAGCAATAACCAGACTGAGAGAAGGAGCAATAACCAGACAGAGAGGGAGAAGGAGCAATAACCAGACTGAGAGAAGGAGCAATAACCAGATAGAGAGGGAGAAGGAGCAATAACCAGACTGAGAGAAGGAGCAATAACCAGACAGAGAGGGAGAAGGAGCAATAACCAGACTGAGAGAAGGAGCAATAACCAGATAGAGAGAGAGAGAAGGAGCAATAACCAGACAGAGAGAGAGAGAAGGAGCAATAACCAGAGAGAGAGAAGGAGCAATAACCAGAGGGAGAGAAGGAGCAATAACCAGAGGGAGAGAAGGAGCAATAACCAGACGTAGAGAGAAGGAGCAATACCCAGAGGGAGAGAAGGAGCAATAACCAGAGGGAGAGTAGGTGCAATAACCAGACTGAGAGAAGGAGCAATAACCAGACTTAGAGAAGGAGCAATACCCAGAGGGAGAGAAGGAGCAATAACCAGACTTAGAGAAGGAGCAATACCCAGAGGGAGAGAAGGAGCAATAACCAGAGGGAGAGTAGGTGCAATAACCAGACTTAGAGAGAAGGTGCAATAACCAGACTGAGAGAAGGAGCAATAACCAGCCAGAACATTAATCTTATAACTTTAACAGCTAACGTCCATGTTGTGTGCAAGGTGTGCCACCATCGCTTCAAACCTGCTCCACAAATGTTAGTGATCCAGGATTCACGACCTTTGTGTAGTCTCAGTGGGCAATGTCAGTGTGCTGCCTCCATCAGATATAATATCATCCTTGTGTGTAGCTAGGGAAAGTAATTTCTTTTGCAATACTCTGCTCTGCCTAACAAGGGATCAGCTGACTAGGTCTCTAAATTACATTGCTTTCATCCTTCCCTGGATCTTAGATCCACAAGCGATTGGCTTGTTGTTATTCTCAGGATTAAATGTGCGTGCAAGGGGCTAACTTTCTGCTAGGTTATGCCCAAAATGTGGAACACGCCCCTCCCTGAGTAAAAATCATCAACTGCTTATTTACAAACTTTACAAAACAATTGAGGTATGTCTTTGTCAATGATCTATAGTGTGTTTTATGTTTCTGGTGCTGGCAGTAAGCTATAACCTGTTACTCTTTCTGGAGTTGAGGCTATTTTACTCTGTTAGCACTAGGAAGATCTGGAACTATTAGTGTGAACTGTAAAAAATCAACCAAGCATCGTTGGTTGGCTTTGTAGGCCGTTACCGGTGTCGGGCTTATCATGTTCCTGCTTGGATAAAATGCTATTTTTTACTTCTCCTGATTGACTGACAGTTACCTACAGACATTTTCTGGTTGTTACTGTTTTTAGGTGTGGTTCTGGGCCGGGTTTTTAGAACTTGGTCTAATTCTTTGGCAACTATTAGAATTGACTTTGTGTTGGAAGGACCTACCAAACGCAATAGGTTTGGATTATATTTTAGTCCAGTATTTCTGTAGTTGAACTCTGCTCTAGCCTTGAAAAAGTCCTGTGGACGAAACAAGTGTCTACTTTTGTGATTAATTTATGCACGCTAATTACAGAACTGTGTGGTGAATAAACAGAAGAAATTGAAATTTCCTATGCATCCATTTGACACTCTTATCAATGATTCAATAGGAACAAGAGTGTGTGCTTCGGTGTCAGATTGCCAAGGTTTCTGGACAGTCACACAGGATGGTATTTTGCACGTTAGGTGGCTGGGTGCGCTCACCATGTGAACGCCACTGGACAGGACTTCTCTCTCTTTGTTTGTTTTTGATACTGGACGCTTCTTTTCACTACTCTATACATATTTAAATGTGCAAGCATTTAGCATAGCTACTTCTGTTTTGTGTTGTCATGGGTTATGATGCAGACTTGAAGTCACTGAGGCTTTCTGCCAGGACAAGTGCAGTGACTCTCTCGTTTGGTCTGATGTTCTTCCATTTTATGTTATGGGTATTCTCTTTGTTGCAATACCTCTTCTCTTGCCTGTATCTGCGAGATCTCCCTTGCTTTGCAATTTCTAGGTTGGTATGTGGTCTGACATTGCAAGATCAGTTGCAAAGCATATGTTTCTGCTCATCTCACCGCCTTCGAGTCAGTGTGAGGCCGCAGATCTCTGTGAAGGAGCCTGGCTTATTCAGCCTCCAAGTCATTGTCGATGGCCCTTTCTCCCATCACTCCCACCCTACAAGTGCTTGGGTAGATTCAAACTGTGATACGTGGAAGGTTTACCATATGTCTTGATCAAGCCCAGCGCTGCGAGGTTGTATTACCAGACGATTCATCACTTAAAATAACGAATGGGTCATTTTCAGCATGTCTCAAGAATATGTAATTGTATCAAGTCTTTTATTTTTTTCCTTTGCCATCCTATTTTGTATGCCATCATTTCCCCAAGCCATTTTTGTTTTCTCGCAGTTTTTTCTTTCTCCTACATTTGCTTTACAGTCTTCAAGTCGCATTCTATGTTAACTTATCTTAAATTTGAAAGCTTTTCTACTCACGAAAGACCTGTGCCTGGAAGTCTGTAAATTCATTTGAGTGTCTTTGAGAACTGATTTTGCGCATCTTGATGTATTTCCTAAATATGGATGCTGGCACCGCCATTGTGACATACCTGTAGCAGCAATCCTAAAAGCCATCAAAATGCAGATCCTGCCCCCCCCCACCCCCCCCCAATGATAAATATCTGGTTTTAATATAGCCGAGCTCATGAAATCGCAGTTAAAGAGTCCCGGTATTATGATGGTAATTATTAAACCTATTAGTTTTTTTCCTCTTGGTCCATGCATCTGAATGGAATGCAATGCAGAAATATCTCAATTCTTCATAATTCATTTATTATTTTCCCAAATCAGGACATACTTTGAGTACCACTTTCTCTCACCAGCACTGGTGTCCAGAAAGCAGATTGTTGACATTTCATGGAATTTCATGGAGCTCCGTCAAAAACCAGCAGCAAAGCGTTCAAAGAGTTTCTAAACTAGTGGAATGTGAGCCTCAGGGCTTTGGATAGCAGCAAGAGCGTACACATAAAGAATTGTTTCAACATTGGTTTTGTGTCAGTAAGAAACCATGCAGCTTACACAAGACTCAACTATTCTTCTTTGCTGGGTGCCTACCTAGTAAAAGAACAAACAAGCATTTGGGAAATAATTATTCATTTCACAATTTGCAAATATTAAATGCTTTTGTTTGTAAAGTTTGTAAAAACATGTGCCACTTGTACTGCAGGGCCTCTTTGCAAATGCGTTTGTTGGATTCATTTCCGTTCCGTAAATAGGTGTTTGAAGACTTTGTTGTCGAATCAAACAGTTCTAGAAATTTCATGCGGGGCACCCATCTAGGACTGGCACTAACAATTTAAAAGCCACGGAGAAGAGCTTACCAGCATTGCCAGCATGTCTTAAAGCCTTGCCCAAGGTCTCAACTTCGAATTCAACTGCAATTCCCTCTCGCGCTTCCAGTGCTCGTCCCCAAGTCCCTTCAAGAGGCTCACTCGCCTGTTTCTTCTGGTGGGATACATTTGCCTCCCTGTTCATCAGATAGCCTTCAACACAATATACGCTGGGGTACAAACAGTAATGGATTAGCCTTTGTGAACCAGTAGGAATCTGGAAAATATGGAGGGAAAGTCAAAATATGGAGGGAAAGTCAAAATATGGAGGGAAAGTTGTGGACAACAAATTGTTCTCTAGATTTATCCCACATTTTCGGAATTTTCTTCCAAAGTTTTCGAATGTCTACAGTTGTTGGATTGAAATGTTGCATTTTTATAGCTAATAGTGTCTTGCTATCTCAAGAATCTTTCAGCAGCATTTATCATTGTTGTACTCTCTGTTCTTATTATTAATTTAAGCTTTTATTAACGTGTTTTTCTCTGTTAGGAACTTTTTGACAGCACTCAGAAATTTTCTGAACAAGACGTTATTGTGTTGGTAGTCTACATCTTCTTTCTAAGCTGCGTTTTATCAACCTGAAAGTTCAAGAGAAAAAAGAAAAATGTTTTAGAAACCTTTAGTAGATCATGTTTTTTTCTAAATGTAGCTGGTGTACTGAGCTCAGATTGGCTGGTGGCTGCCAAAACCAATCAAATGTTGGCAACCTCGGCGTGTTGCTTCTTCTACCAGTTTATTAATGATGCTAGCATCTAGAGCGGGCCTGAGCTTGAATCTTGAGAAACAAAGACCATTGTAGAACAAAAGCAGCCTTTGTTCTAGAGTATGCTTTATTTAAATAGCTGCATCCTTTCTTTCAGCAGATCTGTGACCCCCTTTCTCCGACTTGTGAAGTGTTGCTGGCTTAGGAGTATTACCAGGCAACAGTACACAAGGGACCGGTAACAAGTTGTTGATGGGACATTGGTCTTGAGGCAGTGGCTGTAACCAATTTCTGGGAAGCATTAGTTACCCCTGGCGTTCTCTGCATCTTCATTCCTTCTGGGGGAAGCTAGCAAAAGAGAGGAATTATTAGAAAGAAGAGCCATAACCAACTGAAAGGAAGAAGAAGCAAATACTAAGGAGTGACTTGGAGGAGAGACAGCGGGCCTTAATCTAGACAGACAAGGAGGGAGATGATATGAGAGATAGATAGTATGTGTAACAATAGTATCTGAAATATTGGGACTCCTAATTCTACTATTCCTCTCCATGTTGTTTTTATACATCACATTGGTGTCTTAACCTAAGGGTCTGCTGCTCTTTTCAGTTCTTATCCGTTTCTCTAAAACGTTGTGGTCTGACATATTAAAAGATGTTTTAGGAGTGGTACATTTAGTATCAGAATACTTTTTTCTTGTTCCTCACCTTCATCCACCTTCTTTTTTTCTTTTTTCTCTTTGTTAATTTCATGGTGAGAACTTTAGTAACTTACAGCAGTTCTTTGTGTGTGACATGTTTTAAACTTTTGTATAACGTTTTAATTAATAATGTATTTGAACTTGAGTAGGACCTGAACTTCATGTGACCAGTATCAATTCATACATTCACATTTTTTCTACAGATCTTTTTTAGACCATCATGGCTACCTGATGAAGGCGTCGAGCCGAAACGCGTGTAGACTTGAACTATGATAGCCATGACCATGTCTGTGTACTTCACTTCTGATGAATACATTTTTTTCTTTGTTAAGTCTTTTATTGTTGGTACACATATCCATCCGTGTCTTTTATCGACAACATCATATTTTGATATCTGTGTAATTATTTAACTTAGGCTATGTGTGAATGGACAAGTATGTATGATAAGTCCCTAAAACACCAACAAGAAGTATTTTGCACATCATGCATAGGCCGTACATGTAATTATAGATGTACCACTAATATGACTAAAGATTGTATGTCATTTCTTTTTTCTTACAATATTTATGAAAATATAAATTTCTCTACTATAATCTAATTTATAAAAATATTAAAAATGTGAATTTTTGAAACAAATCTTCATCTTCCTCTTTTCTGGTCCTATAGTATATTTATATATTTCTAGGTCCACTTTCCCTCTATTTCCTAAATAGTTTACTCCCACATGAGAGATGGATAGTAGATGCCTTGGTGGGGACACACAAAGAGGAAGGGAAGCAATAGCTGAGCAGGATGGAGGATAGACAAACTAGGGACAGGCATTTTATTGTGATTGGATCATGGAACATTCACCCGACCTAACAGTTTCCCTCTTGTTTTCCAGAAGTCTTCCAAAGCAGCTTGGCAACATGGATTCTTCCAGCGCCATCGTCCACTTGGACTTCCCGGAGATCACCTGTGCCTTGCTGGAGAACCTGAACCAGCAGCGGCGAGAGGGAAAGCTCTGCGACATTACCATTCATGTCCAGGGCCAGATCTTCAAAGCTCACCGTGCTGTGCTGGCAGCCTCCTCGCCCTACTTCCATGACCAGGTTCTCCTGAAGAACATGACCTCGATCTCCCTACCCAACGTCATGGACCCTCTGGCCTTTGAGACAGTCCTGTCGTCTGCATATACTGGGAAGCTGAGCATGGTTTCAGATGAGATTGTGAATTACCTGACTGTGGGCAGTGTGCTGCAGATGTGGCACATCGTTGACAAATGCTCCGAACTGCTGAAGGAGGGCCGTGGCCCATCCAGAGCTCCCTCCCGAGCCCACTCATGCCGCACCAGTGAGAACCAGTCACCCAGCAGCAGCAACTATTTTAGCCCCCGGGAAGCTGCTACAGAATTTGCAGGGGTCCACGAGCCAGGCAAGTATTTGCGATCAGAGAGAGAGGGCTCTGATGCCAATGATGGTGATGTCATATTCCAGCACACACTGGCCGAGAAGGGCCGTGACCCTTTTTCCCACGCTAGCCACTTTGTTCTGGAGACAGATGACGAAATGAGTGATGGTGGTGGCAGCGGGGAGTGCTCAAGTAGGCGGCCCGCTTACATTCAGCCTAGTATCATGCCGCAGAAGCAGTGGGTTTATATCAAGAAGGAAAAGCCACAGGAGGACCTGGTGCTGACCTGCGAGGAGGACGAGGATCCCGTAGAGACTGTTCCAGCTGCTTCCCGACAGCCTGACCTCGCTGAGGCACCGCTGAGCATCACTGATGTGCGCACCCTCCAATCCCGGGACTTGCCAAGCAGTGGTGACCAGAGGTTAGAAGAGCAAGTGAACTTCTGCGAGTCCTCTGAGGATTTCAGCTATGAAGCACTTGAGGACATGCCAGGTCAGTTCTCGCAGCGCTCTCTCATGCCCATGGACATGCAAGGCAACCAGATCCTGGTCTACCCTCCCCAGGCTCCAGTGGAGCATGGTGCTGTGCAACTCAACAGCAGCTCTACAGACGGCAACAAGATTTTTATGTGTCACTGTGGCAAGGCCTTCTCCCACAAGAGTATGCGGGACCGGCATGTGAACATGCACCTCAATCTGCGGCCCTTCGACTGCCCGGTCTGCAACAAGAAGTTCAAGATGAAGCACCACCTAACGGAGCACATGAAGACGCACACTGGCCTGAAGCCCTACGAGTGCAGTCTCTGTAACAAGAAGTTCATGTGGCGCGATAGCTTCATGCGGCACAAGGGCCACTGTGAGCGGCGGCACCGTATGAGCGGCAGCTGCAAGAAAGAGGGTGCTGACGATCCCTGCAAGAATGATGAGCCCTGCGGCGGTGATGCCATCCGGCTGCAGCATCTGCAGCAGGAGGCTCATGCGACACGGCAGCTGCACTCGGGGCAAGGGACAGGTCGGACGGCCACAGCGGTGCATGAGCGGGACATTTGATGGGTGGCCATTATAAGCCTGCCTGCGGCAGCCATGACTTTTTAATTCTCATTCTTGTAGCAGTTTCGGAGCCAGACTGTCTGGATTTGGGAGAACCATATCTCCTACAGCATTAGTCAAACTCGTTTCTAGAACGGACAAAACAGCTGGACTCTCTGAATCGTCTCTTTACGTAGCACGTATGTTCCAGTGTTAGGGGGGAGGCTGGAAGGTGGCCAGTGCTTCCAGGCTCACGGCTTCAGAAGGGTAGGACTTAGGTCTGTTCACCTGCTTAGCAGGGGGCAGAAAACTGTTTTGGCGACTAGAGGAGGGATTAAGGATTTGTGGAATGGGACTGTAATTCAACCCTCCATACAGTGACACTTCCTTCTATGCCGTATTCAGCAACCATGCATGCGTATCTGTGCTGTGCATCTTACTGCATTTAAGCTGATGCCCCTGTTCTATGAACTGGCAGATGTTGCACAAATCTGTCCTCACTGCCTTGTCAGACAGTGGATCTGTACACTTCCCTTTTGATCCAGCTCCTGGGCACAGTCTCACAGGCACTTGCAGTCTCAGACAAACACTCACACACAGCATAACATACCTGTTATTATGAGGTCCGGCCATGTGCCGTAATGAAGTGTGTATTTGCTATTCTAACCCTACGGGCGCTTTGATAGTAGGGTAGGTTAAAAGGCGGACCGAGGAAAGCATAACTGAAGTCTTTTCGATACCCTCGCTCAAAAGTACCTACACACTATGGGGACCGGTCCTCCTAATGCACTGATCCTCACAAAGAAAGTGTTTGTCTGGTTCTGTCAGGGTTTACCCATGCTATAATGAACTATCTAGTCCTCACAGCATGGGTTATACGTGCCCAGTCCTACACACATCTTTCATGCGCACACACACAGTCCTACACATTTCACTCGCACACGCACACACACACACTAAGGCATGTCCACGCTCACCCATCAGTGTTCAGATGTTGTCTCTGAAGTAAATCACTTACACTAATGTTATGAAACGTTCCCTTAAATGAGATCGTACACTATGGCTTTATTGTTGCAGTAGAATTCTTATGTTTTTTTAAGACCTGCTGTCAGGTAGCTCACAATGTGCGGGGCACAGAATTAAGATTGAGGAACAGATGCTGCTCCCACATTGTTTTCTAGATCTAACGGCTCTGTATCTGGACAGTCAGAACAGAAATCTGAAGTGTAGTGTGTGTCTTTGACTGCCAGGGCTCGTCTCACTTGTCAGTTGAGGACTTTCCCCGGCTTCTTCCAGGCTATGCAGTGCTGAAGGCGTTTTGAAGCCCAGCAATTCTCCACTCTCACGTAGTCTGCGCAGATCACCTAAAGCATCATCTATGTCCCTAATCGAGCTCACCCACAAGGTACATTCCTGTATTTCAATGTATTCATGTCGGAAGTGTTATTGGGCCAGGCCGTCTTAGGTTTTTCTATTTCCTGCAGTTTACAGCCTCCTGGTATCTCTTGCATGCTAAGTTTGAATTCAGTTCTTTTTGCTGTAACTTTGCATGAGTGGAGGAGATGCTACATTACCTGCTAGAAAGGAGGTCCTTTCCATTTCAAGCGGAGGTCATCGAAAATATGTTTTGCTCTGCCCCGATTCGTGCATCATTCACATACATCAATTTGTTGTTTTCACCATGAGCCAGTATCGAATTCAGAGGCATGTTAGTGCCCACTTGAAACCTTCTCTCTCTGCATGTTGGTGGAATCGCCTGTTTGCAGCTTGTGGGGTCCTCTATGTTTTTGTCACAGCGTTCCAAGTTTGATCCATGTGTTCTCTTTCCGTGGAGGCAGTATGCATGTGCAGATGCAGTAAGCATGCCAGGTGCATCAGCTGCTGCAGAAGGATTCAGTGCAGTGTGCCCACTCCATGCATAAGTTGCTGAGGGACAGTTGCTGAAGCAATGTGTGGGCCCGTACATCAACTGTTGCAGAATGATTATCGGTTAAGTGTGTGTACTTGTGCATAAGTCGCTCTGAGAAAGTTGCTGAAGCAGTGTGTGGGCCTGTATATCAGCCATTGCAGACTGATTATTTGTTCACTGTGCGTACTCATGCATAAGTTGCTCCAGGACAGTTGCTGAAGCAGTGTGAGGGCCTGTGCATCTGCTGCTGCAGAATGATTATCTGTTCAGTGTAGGTACTCATGCATAAGTTGCTCCAGGACAGTTGCTGAAGCAGTGTGTGGGCCTGTGCATCAGCTGCTGCAGAATGATTTCGGTTAAGTGTGCGTACTTGTGCATAAGTTGCTCCGAGAAAGTTGCTGAAGCAGTGTGTGGGCCTGTATATCAGCTGTTGCAGAATGATTATCTGTTCAGTGTAGGTACTCATGCATAAGTTGCTCCAGGACAGTTGCTGAAGCAGTGTGTGGGCCTGTATATCAGCAATTGCAGACTGATTATTTGTTCACTGTGCGTACTCATGCATAAGTTGCTCCAGGACAGTTGCTGAAGCAGTGTGTGGGCCTGTGCATCAGCTGCTGCAGAATGATTATCTGTTCAGTGTAGGTACTCATGCATAAGTTGCTCCAGGACAGTTGCTGAAGCAGTGTGTGGGCCTGTGCATCTGCTGCTGCAGAATGATTTCGGTTAAGTGTGCGTACTTGTGCATAAGTTGCTCCGAGAAAGTTGCTGAAGCAGTGTGTGGGCCTGTATATCAGCTGTTGCAGAATGATTATCTGTTCAGTGTAGGTACTCATGCATAAGTTGCTCCAGGACAGTTGCTGAAGCAGTGTGAGGGCCTGTGCATCTGCTGCTGCAGAATGATTATCTGTTCAGTGTAGGTACTCATGCATAAGTTGCTCCAGGACAGTTGCTGAAGCAGTGTGTGGGCCTGTGCATCAGCTGCTGCAGAATGATTTCGGTTAAGTGTGCGTACATGTGCATAAGTTGCTCCGAGAAAGTTGCTGAAGCAGTGTGTGGGCCTGTATATCAGCTGTTGCAGAATGATTATCTGTTCAGTGTAGGTACTCATGCATAAGTTGCTCCAGGACAGTTGCTGAAGCAGTGTGTGGGCCTGTATATCAGCAATTGCAGACTGATTATTTGTTCACTGTGCGTACTCATGCATAAGTTGCTCCAGGACAGTTGCTGAAGCAGTGTGTGGGCCTGTGCATCAGCTGCTGCAGAATGATTATCTGTTCAGTGTAGGTACTCATGCATAAGTTGCTCCAGGACAGTTGCTGAAGCAGTGTGTGGGCCTGTGCATCTGCTGCTGCAGAATGATTTCGGTTAAGTGTGCGTACTTGTGCATAAGTTGCTCCGAGAAAGTTGCTGAAGCAGTGTGTGGGCCTGTATATCAGCTGTTGCAGAATGATTATCTGTTCACTGTGCGTACTCATGCATAAGTTGCTCCAGGACAGTTGCTGAAGCAGTGTGTGGGCCTGTGCATCAGCTGCTGCAGAATGATTATATCTTCAGTGTGGGTACTCGTGCATAAAGTTGCTCCAGGACAGTTGCTGAAGCAGTGTGTGGGCCTGTGCATCAGCTGCTGCAGGACGATTCGAGCTGTGGCTATTGCCACTGAGCGTTCTTATCCTTCAGCAGTTTGCAATTTTGTTTGTGCTTGTTCAGCACTCAATTAACACCATGTTTTCTTAGGAAAGGTTAGCCTGTTCCATTCACGTGATCAGACAGATAAAACCATGCGTAGGAAAAAAAGGGGTATGCCTAAAAAATTAATGTGCCCTCTAAAAAGGGGTGAAGAGCAACTTCCCTAACAGCTTTGGCCCTTCATGTTCATTTAAAGCCAGCTAATTCTTCTGACATTACATCCTATGGCCAAATGCACAAATCTTTTACATATCCATTCTCAGTTTAGAAGCACAAATAACTGCATTTGCAAGGACAAAATCACGACAGCAGTCCAAAGAATTGGAGTTAGTAGAATTTTACCCTCGCAAATGGGTTTGATTTTTAGGGAAACTCAGATTTCCTCATTTGCAAATGTGTGGTCTCCAGTTGGTGTGGACAGCCCTGGGTGGCCCTATCTGCAGCAGTAGAGAAACTCGTAGGTTCGTAGTTATCCACATACCCTTAGTCGATAGTTGCCCATTTGTGAAATGCTCACAGGTTAACTACTGTCAATCGTAGGTACAATGGTGTATCGAGGATGGCAATGGAGAGGAAATACCTCCATAGTTACTGGGGTGCAGGGAAAGGGGTTCCTGCGCATGGAGATATATTTCCCCTTCGCGAGACAAATATTAAATGTACTAATGCACATTTGCATCGTGTCTGCAGAGCAGATGGAGTCCGGACATTCTGCATGTGCACCTTGTACCTGTAGGTGTACTGTACACCTACACCAGTGTTACCGTAGTACGTGTTCAATAGAAGCCAGCAATGATCTCTAAATATAGGAGTAGCCTTTGGGAGCACATTATGAAGTTTTCATCCCTAGTATCACGAGGAAGGAAGGGTCAGCTGAAAAAAAGGCTGGAAGTTAAGGGGAGTCTACTTTTTCACACTCGCATGTCTTGAATTATGGCAAACAGTCTCTCTGAGCCCTGCTTCCCACCTACTAGGAGAACTCCACACCAGGAGCACATATTGTTTGCAGCATGTGTTGTAATTCACACCCATTACACTCTCATACCATCTAAAGTTGGTTTCGGAATACTGCAACTTGTTTTTCTTTGAAGTCTTCGTTTTGGAAAGACTGCACTTAGCTAGATGATCTAAAGGAGAGGTTCCACACCCCTGACTCCATCCCTTCTCAGCAAATACAGAGCAAGCTATCTTTAACCAGGCTACTCCTGTCTCTAGCAGCGGGGAAAGACCGGTGCTAAAACCAGTGCAGGGTGTAATGAAGCACTGGACAGACTGCAAACAATGCAACTGAAAAGTGCTTCTTACTAAGCTTCTGAGATGACACCTGTGGATACTTGAGGTCTCGGAGCTGGTGGAAATTGTGCCTCTTGTATATAGCACCTGGTGACAGAGCTTGATTGTCCAGGGTATAAGCACTTGAACGTTGTGCTGTGTTGTAGTTTAAGCAATACACAACCATCCCCACTTCTCTGCCAGCCACTCAGAAGCATTGTATGGAGATGTTCAGTAGCCACCGTGACTTGTTGATTGGATTTGGCGTGCGAGGAACAACAGTGAATGGCTGGCTTTAAAGGCAGTAAAGTTGCTATGCGCTGTGGTGCCTCATCCACATCCATGTGTATCTGGTGATTGTTCACTGAGGAAGACCATGGTAAAGTGGTACGGTTGGATGTCCTTGGGGTAATCTTCAAAGGCATCGGCAACAGTGAAATACTGCTGCACCCCCATACTTTATTAGCCATTAATTTATACGTACACCAAGGTCTCAAGATAGTGGGGCTGTAAAGACATGCTCTTCCCTTTATGTCCACTCATGCAAGTGTAAAAACCAGAATCCATTAGCAGTAATGGGGTGACCCTGTGTCCCTCAGAACATGGGTATGTATGATATGTAAAGAAGTGGTTCTGTCAGGAATGAGACAATGTCTTTGTTCAAATGTAATTAATATATTCAAAACATTACATTTTTAGTCGGAAACATTTACCAAATTAATGGGAGACCAAGGTTAAACATCACATTTAACCCTTTCGATGCTGATGACGAGCTGAGCTCGTCATCACCCACGGGTGTTGTGTGCTGATGACGAGCTCAGCTCGTCATAGTGCCACTAAAATGGCATTTTCCAGCACAGGGGGGGGAAAACGCCCAGCAGCCATGTGGTTAAAGAACCAATTAGAGATACACGGAACACATCACAAGGACAAAATACTTTTTGGTCAAAAATGACAATTGTATTGTATGAGTATTATGCACACAAATTAATGCAAAAGGCTGTCAATATAACAGTACAACGCAAGGCGATAAAGTGATTGAAGTGCAGGAAAAGTGACTCGTGGTGATAAGTGAAAAAAGTGCTTTACATATATTATACAAACAGATAAAACGTAAGGACAAGAATAGTTATGTTGTACTGTCTATTTTTCAAAGCAGGAATACACGACCCAAGGGAGACTTTGTGTTGGGGTCAGGTAAGCTGCATGGACTACTGTGACTGCAACGTCGACGTTTCGACCCTAGGCGGTAGCACAGCTTAATATGCGTCAAAGGCGGGTCTTCATTAGGGCATGGGGGTAGAACAACAATTGTTGACAGCTGCAATGAATGAATGCCGGAGATCCTATGAGGTAAGTAGTGTAGGATCCGAATAGATTCCGATTTTGAAGAACTGGGAAGACCCACAACAGGAGGTTGTTGTCTGAAACAAGCGATGTTAACTCGTGCGGGCTCCACCAGCTAGTTGGAGACGAGTTAAAGAATATTTTTAAGCACTGATTTTGACAACGCCGCCCTCAAGTGATAGTCACAATGGGGAGAGACGTGAGCTATTCTGTCTGCTTCTCATTTGGCATATTGGCATATTCTGTTTGCCTGATGAAGACCCGACTTTGACGCATATTAAGCTGCGCTACCGCCTAGGGTCAAAACGTTGACGTTGCAGTTACACTAGTCCATGCAGCTTCCCTGACCCCAACACAAAGTCTCCCTTGGGTCGTGCACTTTTTTCACTTATCACCAGGAGTTACTTTTCCTGCACTTCAGTCACTTTATCGCCTTGCGTTGTATTGTTTTATTGACAGCCTTTTGCATTAATTTGTGTGCATAATACTCATGCAATACAATTATCATTTTTGACCAGAAAGTATTTTGTCCTTGTGGTGTGTTCCGCGTATCCCTAATTGGTTCTTTAAATGTGATGTTGAACCTTTGTCTTTAATTAATTTGGTAAATGTTTTCCACAAAAAATTGAATGTTTTGGATATATTAATGACATTTGAACAAAGGAATTGTCACATTCCTGACAGAACCACTTCTTTATATATAAAACCCGAATCCAGGCTGAATATAAGGAGTATTTCCACCACATGCTCTGAATGGGCGCCCCCGCCCAAAGACTTATGTTGGCCAAAGAGTGGAAAGACTGCGGGCCATAGGACAAAGGATCAAAAAAGTCACTTGGCCAGAAGGAAGAAACCTAATAGTCCAATTTACATAAAGGCCAATACAACTATGTTGTATTGAAATATGGATAAGGCTTGCTGGTAAAGCCTTCCCTCCGCCCCTCGTGCTAATTATGTTTTAATGGGAAAAATCAGTTAGGAAAGTCAAAGTTACATTTTCTTTTAAGTCTAAAGCAGCTGCCTGGAATGTCTGTGCTGATGCAAAATCACCCACCTTAACCTTCAGGATTGTGGGAGTCAACCTGTAGACCTCATGCCTTACAGTACCTAGCACTTAGTCTTGTAAAGACCAAAGTACGTGAGCTGCTTCAGAGCAGCCGCCACGAAATCTGAAGCACTTCTGGCTACATACGAATTGAAGATGTGATCTTCACAGCTACCGCTTAAAAGTGTTCTTAGTACTCTGAGAAGCAGGCTTGACATAATGAGTAATTGCACACTAATGTACACTAACTAGAGAATGCACTACGGCGAACTAAGGAGAAACAGAGGCTTCTCTTCAGTTTCACCTGTTTAACCCTTTTCTGTTGTGGCTCAGCGAGCATCTAGTAAAACACGTAGGATTAGGGAGCTGAGTATCTACCAGCGTGCCTCTTCCATACATTCACATGTTTCAATTCCTACCCTCTACAAATCCTTGAATGTACATGAAAAGATATTCCGTTAAAAGAGCAGTGTTATAAGAACATACTTAGCTATTTGAAGCTAACAAGAAAAATAATTGGTGAAGGGAAGAGTAAAATATTTAATGAAAGTTTTACATGAGGGAGACGTTTCGCTAACTCACACGGAGCAGTGAGATAAGAAGGGCACAGCGGTGGAAGCTACAGCTGATGTGTAGGAGAGGGCCTGTGCTATTGTTAAAGCATCCTGCTGTAGTCTACTTGTTCGGTTACAGCGTGATGATGAGATTGAAGTACCAAAGTATGTTTTACTTTGGGTGAGAAGAAATACTCAAGAGCCGCACAACCCATGTTAAAGGTAAGTGATTTCTTTTACAGCATGGGTCTATTGTAGATTGACAGCTTTATGTAACTACTACGACCGTGGTTGTCTAAGTGGAAAACCACAGAAGTACACGTGAGTGGACTCCCTCACCCAGTTACAATGAACGAAGGAAAAGACAATAGGGCTGTCATGATAAACTTGCAAAGTAGCCGCCACTTGTTGCAGTGCTGGGAATGAAACGTTTCATTCTGTTTCCCTTTTTCCCAAACAATAGATAGAAATGTTCCTTAATTCTCCAATGTTATAGTAACTCAGTCTATCTTGAATTTGTACTCATTTAAATCATACATTTGTCTAGTTGAGAATTTAGCATGATGAGGTGCCAGCAAAGAGGCTTGTAAACATATGAACATGTGAAACTCCTTCCAGGGACTGTTAAATACACATAAAAGTGCCAAATCAAAAGTATCAATTTATGGAAATGACCTGTCTTGCTAAACTTGATGGGATATCATTGATCTACAGAAATAAAATCTGCCTTTATGTTCCTCGCACCCTAGGATAAACCTAGGAGATAGGACAGTGGCCAGGACAGTGGAGGAGGGAGACATGGAAGCATTGCCTTCTTGGAATAGGAGCTAGTTACTGTGAGCAGGGCAGGTACAGTTAGTAGGTTACTGGATATTACCGCAAATAGGGGGGATGGGCAGGGTGGGAGGGGAAGCTGTCTTTGTCCAGAATCCACCATTAGGTTCTCTAAGTGGATAGGATGTGATGGGGTGGGGTATGTCTTGTCAGTGTATTAGACCTGTTGTTGTGTATTTATCCTGATCAGACGATCAGTCTTTGCTATGTACTGTTATGCTCTTGTCAGACTCTTGCGCCTATATATTGTGTGACTGAAGTCAGAATGAAGATCCTGGTTTCTTCCCTCTATTTGTGTCTGTCTCATCTGTGTACTGCTGGCATCTTTTCAGGGTGAGGGGCATTTCTTTTTTCCGATGTGTGAATTGTCAATGTTGCGGTCTCAAACCAGCTTCTTCATCAGAGGATCTTCCTCAGGTGGTGCTTGTAGCACTTTCTCTTGGTGATCCACATACTATGCAGTCCCCTTCCATCAACTGTTGGGCCCTGGTATTCTGAATGTTTTTCTCAAATTCTTTGAGCTTCACACCTGACTTAAATGGCTCATGACTATGAAGTCCACAAAGCAGTGGGATACAGTCTCCACCTTGGATGATTTATTTTCACCTTCGGGCTTGGAAGTGTACTCGTATGCCATGAGTTTAAGATATTGACAGACTTTTTTTATTGGCTCTTATGACCATGAAAACATCATCAGGACCAATGAAAGCCATACCAGTTCATCACACTTTGGATTCGAGTCCTATAAGAATGAGCGGAATGGTTACTAGTGGAGAATATCACTTTTAAGTTTTGTCTTCACTACAGCACATGATATACCAGGAAATGCTTTGAGGTTTGTAATCTGTGTGCAGTTATCGCAACAAACCTTAACGATCAGTCGTGTCAGGCCTTCTCACCATTACATTAAGACAGGAATAGTGCCCAGCTTACTGCACTGTGTTGGGAGGAAAAACGTATTGTCTCGTAAAGACAAAGACGTTTTATCATTGCAAAACTCCTACGTAGCAAACCATACATTTGTTACATAACCTAGTATAATAAATTATATTCTTAATTGAGGCAAGTGACTACCCACCTCAAGGGAAAATCACAACCCTTGACAGAGTTAACCCGTAAAGTCACCAAATTAACTTGAGCTCAGTCCCCTAGTAACTATGGCACAGAGCAAACAGGCTTAGATTGGAGACAATGTGTAAAGTATTTATGCAGTACCTAAACAGTAATAAAGTCAAAAAGGCTAACAAATAAAAATCCCAAATCGAATTAGAAAAATAGAGTAAATGTCAATAAACTAAATGACCAAAAAATAAGCGGAATGGAAGATTTGAATTTTTAACGTTTTAAGTAGGGATAGCTCCAGGAAACACAAAGTGCCAATGATAGTCAATGGTCGCATTAGACCAGGGCTGGCACTTTTGACACTGACCGCAATTGGAGTATGGGTCGGGTACACCAACCAGGTTTGTCCCCCTCATAGATTTTATCTTCCGACTTAGTCCTTTAAGTCCCAATCCACCACAAAAGTGCACTTCGTTTTTTTATAAAACTCTTTTTATAAACATCGCTCATGACAGGCAACATTACAGTACAATGGTCAAATAGCATGAGATAGGTTAACAGTGTACAATATAAAGTATGGCCAGCTTTAACGACAAGCAAGTCGTGCAGGTTGAAAACCCCTACCCCAATCCACCCCACATCCCCCTGTACCTCCTCCAAGGCCCCCAGATCTTTTTCCATTTTTTATTACAACCTCTGCTTTTATAGATGGTCTCCTCCGCTCCAACAGTAAACTTCTAAAATTCCCCAGGACCTTGAGGGAGACACATGGTGTCAGGCAGAGGCCAAACAGCAGGGTCCAGTCCAGATTTAGTTTCCAAATCGTGAGTTGGGTGGTTGCAGGAAGTGGCCTCCCCGGACAGCCCCTGTAGCTGTAACAGGAGGTCAGCCTTCTAACCCTTGGAGTCTACTTCTTTGTAGTGGGTACAAGATGGAGAGCAGGTCTAGGCTTGTAGGCCCTTCTAAGGTCTCAAGCAGTTGGTTCAATCTGATCTTTTATAAGTCAAGGATTGTTGTGAAGTGAGTGGCAAAATGTATGCCTTGCACGATCAGGTGGAGAGGAGTGACTCCTGGACACGCCCTAATCAATGCCTCCGGGCTTAGTTGTGCATTATAAGATCCTTACTATTACCATTGTGCTTGTTATCTGTTCATTTTTTTTAATGATATTATTTTGTACGCGCCTTGATGCCTCCGGGCTTAGTTGCGCATTATAAGATCCATACCAATGGGGTAAAAGTTCCCAGGGCCAACCCACCCACTTTGGGCATTTTCAAGACATTTAGTATGGCAGCAATGTTCAGCCATACTAAACTTGGTCTCTGAGGGTTGAGGATGTGTGTGTGGAGGGTACTGTGGTAACCCTATTGTCGTTCCCCATATGTAAATGTATAGGCATTTATATAGCGCACTACTTACCCGGAGGGTCCCAAGGCGCTTCAACGCTGCGAAACCCTTCCTGGTTTCCCTGAGAGATGGTCCCTTAATGGGTATCTCCAGGGTGAGACCAGGCATCCCCGGCGGTCTGGTGGGGCCGTTAGTGAGGATGAGGCAAGCTAATGCCGAGAGTTGCCGAGTGTGATCGCTGATCAGAGTGGGCACCGAGGCGAGAGAATTATCGAGTCCGCTGACCCTGGTCCAGAAACCTGCCGCGCCGGGAATCGAACCCTGGTCCCGGGCCGTCCTCTGCTCTCGGGTCTGCCGCCTCTAACCAGTGAGCCACACTACCTCACATCTAACACCAAAATCCATTTTGGGGCAGTCACTGTGCCCCTAAATAAACCCAGAGACCAAAATCTGGTAGACCAAAGCAGGGGTTTCTAGCGACCAGTCAGGTGATACACAAGAATTGTTTTGGCATCCTGTTTTCCTGACATTCAAGTGAACTCCTAGTGTTATATGTAAACCCCAGCAGCAGACCTGTCAAGCAGGATATGATACTCCAGCAGGATTCTACAGTGTAATTTCAAAAAGACGCCCGCTGTGATTAGAGCCTGCCCGGGTGGGGCAAAGGAAAGCCCCTGCCCAGATGTCCGCTAACATTTGCCTGTGACAAGCAAGGCCTCTTTGAAGTTAATCCAGTTTGTTGGCCCGTCCCCACTAGGTATTCTGTCAAGGGATCAAAACACTTACCCACACTCAATACTTTGTTCTCTGCTGTTGGAGCAGTTGTCACACCTCTTCAAATACTAATTACTGTTAGCCTACCCTTTCTAAAAGTTACTTTTCCTTAATATTTATTAAATGCGACTTCTCCATTAAATTGGATATGTAATACGTTTTAAAAATAGTTGCTTAATTATTTTTCTTGCTAGTTCCATTGCCGAGATACAGTATTAGGATTTTTAATCTGTACTCTGGTTTTCTAAATAAAACAGCTTGGCCTGCCACAGTGAAAAATAGCTTTTGGTGTTAGTTACTGTAAGGACTAGATAACACAAAATGTCTACATGTCCTACTTTTAAATACCAAGCACCATGCCTTGTGGATGATAATGCCCTCTTAGGGGTCACTGTTTCATATTTAAAAGGGAGGTTTTGACGTGCCAAAAGAGTTTATTTTGACAGGTCGCATTGCATTTTTTACTCTACTGTAGCTAAGTTACACTTGTAGGCCTGAAGCCATGTTGTACACTCTCACTATAGTTGATGGCACAATAGGTGCTGGAGTATAATAGGGACACCTAACTTCTAGGCCCTGGGTACATTTTGTCTCATATACCAGGGGCTTATAGGTAAGTAACATTTACCATTCAGGAATATGTCAATTTGACCATGTTTAAAGGGGAGCACGGTTACTTTACTACTAGTTGGGAGGGGTAAGGTGCACAGAGTTCTAAAACCAGAAAAAATATAGCGTTCAGCAACAGGTGAAAAAAATTCAGGGTGACCGTGCTTTAAAGGCATATTTCCTACACAGCACGTGAACCTAGCTTGCTCACACCTAGGATTCCATTTCAGTATGTCACTATCTTCTGAAAGCAACCACTAATATCAAGGTAGCAAAAATGTATCCCTTGAATCTTCTTTTCCAGAAGTCACAGTGTGCCAGGGCGAAAGGTAATGCACCTGTTTGGAATGGAGGTCCCCGCATAGCACTGGTTCCATACCTAAGGATACACCGGGAGTGGCCACAAGTGACTGGTCTTTTATTTATTTATTTAGTGTTTTCTCTAGCGCGAACATGACCCTGCGAGGGGTATCAGAGCGCTTTACAGCTGTGTATCAACATTAGTACCATTTGGAAGCATAGATTGCAATTTACAAACTCTATACAACAGTACACTTCGGAGAAGTGTATAAACAAATAGTGAATCAGCAATTAAATCAACAATCGAGTTGGTAATGATCGCATTAAGTCACACCACCGCATGCGAGAGGCTGGTGGATGACTGGAGGCAAACATGGATAGATTTGATCCAGCAATAGTTTATCGAGTGGAAGAGGCGTACCCTATAGTTGGGTGGATTGTTTTCAGACCTGTGGCTGCAGAGGATCCGACTCTAGACTCCTCTCGCATGGGATGGCAAGCTCACCTGCAGCATCCCTCTGACAGCAGGTGGTTCTCAATAATACAACATATAGGCAGTTTCTCAACTCCAGAAGCAAGGAGGACACCCTTATCCATGCAGTGTGAACAGGAGACGTGGCGCTGGGAGGTAAGAGTACACATGTCAGATATCATTGAGAATGAACCAGTGAACACTGGCAATCTCCACGAGAGACTCCAAGGCGGATAGGTCCCACGTTTCTACAGTGGTCCTTCAAGGAAAGGGGCACATGAGATCTAGCACTGTTTGACACAAGTCAAAACAGCCAATGCCAGAACTTTGCCTCCAGGTCCCCATTACTTTGGTCTCGGGAGTCTGCTCTGTGGATATATTGTCCAGAGACTGTCACGTGCCCTTCCGCCTCCATATGTGTGGCAAACATGCTGAAGGCACCGGTGACAGTGCTTCTTTTACTGCACCCATGTTTTTTCCGGCTGATGGAAATTCTTCAACTGCGCAGAAAACTACCTTGGCCTCAGCCCCAGCAAGCAAGCAGAGTACTGCATCTCAATCCGTGCTCGCTCAGTTCAGCAGTTTAATAATGTTAGCCTGCCTAAAGAATGTGTAAGTGTATTGAAGCAGGCACAATGCAGACTTTGTTGGTAGATAGATGAAAATCGATGACAGCATTGTACAAAGCATTGACCAGTTCCTGTATAAGCTGCTGAAAGATGACATGTTCAGAAACACTTTGATATGTGTTCATCTAGCAGCGGTGATAACCATCTTCAAAACAGAAGCTATGTCTATTGTGGAGCTACCAGATTTTAGGCATGTAAGAAAGCCCTTACATGTATCTTACCCCTGCACTGTCATGTATTCAATGTTTCACTCATATGTATTCTTGTGTTCTCCAAGAGTTCTTGAAAAAGTGGCCTTTCTGGCGACTGTGACCTCACTACTTGGAGTTAGTGCCTTGCAGGCTCTTGTGATAGATTGACACTGTTTGCAAGTATAGACATTTGTTAACACATCCGAACTTGTTGGGGACGGTGTCCCCTTTCAGTAATAGTATTTCCTTCTCATAATAGAAGTTAGACAAGCTGTCAGGTTGTCGCACAAAAGCAATCTGTACCACAAACCACTTATTTGCACCACCACAGAAGCGGAAATCAATTTTATTAGTTCAGAGGAATTGTATAGTGCATATCAACCTGTTACATATGGGCCAATCATACCCTATTCTATGTCAAGCGCACTCTGGCCACCACACAGAAGCAGCTGTGGTGTATTTGGTAAACCTTATAGCTGACATTTGCAAAACAGCGATGTAGTCCTCTGTATTCACATCCCCAAAACACTACATGCCAGATGAGGCAGTTCTAAGCCACATGATTTTCAAACATTTAATGAATCTCCCACCTCAGAGCGGGGATACTGCTTTACAGTCTATGCATAGCATGGGACGCTAAAATAAACACATGCCGCAAATAGGACATTTGTAGCTTTTGCCGTTGCACTATGATATTTGCACCAACAGTCCCCCACCCCCAAACTGGGTGCAATGTAACAGTAGGTTATATTTTTCAGTGGCTAAATGCGAGTAATTCTTTGGACGCTTGTGTCTGGCTTGCTGAGTTAATGACAAGGTCTTCCAGTAGCCCCTGCACTCCCACATGGTACATAAAGATATAAGATATAGGTCTTGTAAGCGAATGGTGACTTTGATAGGAGTAAAAAGTCTTGCAGCATAAAAGAACTTCTGAAAAGACTGGTAGCTGGAGAAAAAACATCGAGGTGCTCACGATCGGAAGTGAGTTCAGGCTGGTAACATTGACCTCAGAATCAATGAGAGGGTGCCAGGCTGAAGCCACTGGGGAAAAAGAAGTGGACAGAAAAAGATAAATTAGGGATGATGGACCAGTCTACGCAAATACTCTTGACTGTGCTGTGATGCAGAGAAGTGCTGTAAAGGGCTGCTTTTTTAGGGCTGGTCAGGAAACAGGATGTTGTCAGCACGAAGAGTGATAATAGTAATTTGTTTCATAATCCACAATAAAGCTGCAGTCCATCGTGGAATGATCTAAAGAGAGAAACCAAAAATCTGAATTGGATTTGAAATTTCAACCAGTACTGTGCAAAGCTTGTCTGCACTTTCAAGATGATCCAAGAGAATCCCCAGAAGCCTCCTTCACTCGCGCACCCAGGAGAGAGAAGCCGCAAGGACTGGTGAAACCAATGAAGACGGCGACCCTCGCCAATGAGCAGTAGAGCACCGGAACTTGGATTATCAACTGCGGTGTGACTCTATAACGGAAGAAGCTGCGAGACGATTTTTAAAATTGGGTAACATTTTACTTTATTAACCTAAGGAAGGTATCTGCACTGTAGAAAGATCAAGTAACTCATCATAGAGGCGACTGTTACACTTTCTGCTTCTTCTGTCCAATGCATGGAACAGCACGCCATCCAAGGCGTATGCACACCACTCTAACGCACAGGTAGGTTACTCGCACTCAAGCTCCAGTCCCTGTGCTTCATTGTGAAAGAATAAGTGCCGTTGACCAAGTTTTGCTCGGAAGCTCACAGCTGGTGCTATTGAATGTTGGGGGCGCTGAATACTAAGGCTGCTCGTCTTGGATCCACCTTAAGTCTCTTTAATCCCTCACCAGACACTCCCTGTCCCTTTATCTCATTCTTGCAGGTTCTTTTACACCCTTCATTTCTCCTCTTGTCACTGTGTCCCTTTTTTGACATGGTTGCCCCCACGTTTTGCCTGGTACAAGATGTGATTTCAACTGAAAGTGCACTGGGTTCGACCAACCAGGTCCCCAGTGCCAGAGCTCTTTCCCAGAACTGTACAATTGTTGCCTCAATTGGCAAAACCTTAGGCACCCTCTGTAAGTTCCTAGTAAATGGTCCCCTGGTACCCAAGACCTGAAGAACTAAAGAGGGTCCTCGGGGGCTGCAGCCTGAATTGTGCCACCCTAAGGGACCCCTCACCAAGCACATGCCATTGCAATCAGCCTGGCTTGGTGCAGACAAAAGTGAAGACAAGAAGTGTCACACATCCCTGTGTGCCATGTCCCCTACAACTGCATATGGCATTTGTAAGTCACCCCTACAGCAGCCCTGACAGCTCTTAGACAGGGTGCTTAATATTATATGTGAGGACATATCTGTATGGGCAGATATGCCCCTTTGCTGGTCATTCCTATTGCTGCACGTCGTGTGACCAGGGAAGACATCCTAACTCATGTACTGGACACAGGTGAAAATTAGTTATCCAGCTACATGATGGCCTCACTGCAAATAGAAATGTGTGGTACCAACCCTATCACCTTGATAATCCCACTCTGATGCCAGTGTTCGATTTATCAAAACATGAACTCGGAGGGCACGTTAAAGGTGCCCCTGAAAGCCTACCAGCCTCTGGTGTGCTTGCTGACTGGCTCTTGCCAGCCTGCCACCCAAGACAAGTTTCTAACCTCCTTGGGTGAGAGACGTTTACTTTCAGGAGGTCAGGAACAAAAGCCTGTCTGGGAAGAAGGCGTAACACCCCCTCCCACAGAATGACCTGCTGATTAGCCTCCTTGGACTGGCAAACTTCAAAGGAGCCGCCACCTCTGGCAAGTGAATCTGGCTCCACTCACAGGAGAGGAAGCCACACCCCCTTCCCCCTGTCCAGATCCAACGTGGCTCCTGGAGAGGCAGGAGAATTAGCTGGTCAGGTAGCTGTGCCACCCCCAGGCTAAAGACCACCCCTAAGGGGAGGGGGGTTTAAACTGTAAAGTGGACACACATTTGTAGAGGTAGCCATCTTGGTGATGGCATGCCTAGGAATTCTGGGGCAGGGTTATACCCACTTCCCACAGGAAGTGGTCATATAGGGAGCATAGTGACCCCAATGGTCAGTAGCCGATTGGCTACTACCCTACAGTCTCCTAACACACCTCTAAATTCAGTATTTGGGGGAGACCCTGGCACCAGAGGAGCAGATCCTGATGACCTACGAAGGAGGTCACGGAAGAGCTACGAAAGGAGAAAAGACTGGAGAGATGCTGACTTGGCCTCAGCTCAGCTTACCTGTCAACTGTTCTCTGTCTATTCTGCACCTAAGACGTCTCGTCCTTCAGCTGTTGAGCCTCCGAAACCTTGGGAGAGCTGCCAGCCTTCAATAAAGACTAAGAACTCCTGTGAAAAGCTTACCTGTTCAAAAGAAACTCCAAAGAAGAAACTCTGAAGCCACTGCACCTGTCGTATCCGACCCAAGTTGAAGTGGGCCAACGGTGCAAACATGGTTCCCCAGCCCTCCAGAGCCCTAGTTCAGCGTGGGTTCAATTCTTCTGGACTCCCCGATGTCGTCGGCAGCCTCTAGATGTCTACCCACTTGACCGCGACTGCTCAGGTAAGAAAAACCAGATGCCTAAAGACACCTCTGCACTCGTTTCCTCTGAGCCTTGGAGAAGAGGACCAAGGGTGTCCTCCCATACCTGAGCATCAGGAGGCCAGAGGCCAGCTGTTGGTCCAGCCTGACATGCCTGCAGCCTCTTTACACAGTGACGGATATCCATCAAAATACATTGGCCTCCCGACCCTGTTTTGCACCTGGCCACCTTTGTGCCACTGGTGGTGTTCTGTTGATGCTGCCTTGAACCTTACCCACCACTTTCCCTAACTCTTGGAGATTGGTCTTGTAAGACGCTGTCCTGTACCTGTTTCAAGAAGTTGTTCTTCCTTCCATAGGATAACATTGCAGAACTCAACACTGCACTGTGCCCACTTATCAAACTGAAAATAATTTAGATATAAAAACGTACTTACCTGTACAATTTTTCTCTTATGCCTAAACATATATAAAGATACTTGCTGTTTCCATAAATTAGTGTGGATCTCCTTCTTGAGTCATGTTGTAATTTATTAATCATTGTGAGTCTTTCGCGAATGTCTTGCACTCCTCTGTGTTAAGCCTCCGGCTGTTCTACCACGCTACCCCCTAACAGAGCACTTTGGGATTGCTTAGCAAGCCCCAGATAGAGAGCCCCTGGACTTGTTTCATGGTATATCAGAATATTGATATATCACATAACGAGCCAGCTTACTATACACAGTTTTTCATCTTTCTCTCCCATTGTTTCCCTCCCTTGCTCTGGGTTAAAGTCTGTTGAGGAAGAATAAGTGCCTGTCCCCCACAAAAGCGTGCCAGTGGGCTCCATCTGCAATCACCGCCTCAAATTAAGTACTGCCATGTCCCAGTCCCAGCCAGAACCACTGCATATTAGGCCTATCAGTCCACCCACTTGGATATAATTCCATGGTTTGGAGGGAGCAGAGGGTTTGGAGAGTCATTTTGTTTTCTTGACATTGCTTTACATGTAGAGGCACTGTAGTTACAACATGAGTAACTTGATTTTGATTTATTTTTAGTACACTTTTTATAAATTTCAGTTATTGCATAGCATGTATTTATTGACTGGTGACATTGTCAGTATTTCTTCAGCGAAGAAGGAGCCCGCCATCCTTACTAAGTTAAGGATTAACCTCACAATCGGTTATGCACCCAAAGTTCTCTTTTAACTGACTGTAATCTGTATCTGTGACACAGGTAGATAAGGTAGGCCCATTTACCAACACATACAATGTTTGTGGTAGAATTGAGAGAGTTCCAGGAGGTTGGTCTTTGAAGGCCAACAATGTCAGCCGTGCTGGATTTTTTGTTTTTAAAAACCCGGGACCAGAGCTATTGAGTGCTCCATGCAGCTTATGTAGGATCTTTACTTTTATCCATTTCTTCACTGGCAGCAGTGTAAATACCTCTGAAGTGTGAGCTTCATAACCCTCAATCAGCTGCGTTCTGTAGCTGTTGGAGCCTTTTTATTAGAAATTTTCGTATACCAAAGTAAGGGCCACATGTACATAGCTTTTTCTCGGTCACAAATGGCCGGATTCACAGAATTTGCGACTGGTAAAATGTATTTTTCTATGTACCAAACCCATTTTGTGATTTGGTATCCAATTACTGAATCGCAAAATAGGTTAGTGATGCTGTATTAGGAAATTAGGAAGGGGCGTGTTGAGGGCATTACTTCCTAATAGTAACTTGCAGTGATATGCATGAATGTTTTGTAACCGAAATGCAGTCGCAAAACATTAGCATTTTACTTCCTACTTAAAGTAGGTGGTAACCCATTCGCAAACGGGAAGGGGTCTCCTGGGGACCCCAGCCCCTTTTGTGAATGCCACGGACCACTGCCTGCTCTAAAGAAATGAAAACTGGGCTGCATTAAAAAAAAAAGCTGTTGTTTTATTTAAAAGCACACACCGACATAGTGATCTTCTGTCCCCAGCAGGCCACCATTGTTGTGTTTTAGTGATTCCCAATGGGTCGCAAATTGGAACCTACCTTATGAATATTAAAGAGGTAAGTCATTTGCAAACCCATTAGGAATCGCTAAATGTGTCAAAGACTCATAAGTACATAAGTGTTTGCAAAAATATGCTATTAGGAAATCGCTAAATGAAATCTATGTACATGTGGCCCTATATGCTTGAACATCAAAATTATCATTTCAGAAAGATCATGAACTGTTTTCCTAAAGCCAAACCAATTTGGTGAAAAGCTTTTTCATTGCTTTCAAATTAAAACAATTTTCACACTACCTGCAGGCGATAGAGAGAAGAATGAAATAGTATTCCTAGGTTCTTAATCTTATCTGTTAGAGTAGTAGGTGCATGTTCTACAACCATTATAGAGCACACATTCACTTAGCGTGTCTCAGTACTAGGAAGTTAGAGGCTGATATAACTACAGCAGGTAGTCAGGAGGATGTAAGGTGCTGGGGAAAGGCAGGTTTTGAGATTTTTGAGATGTAACTTCCTCTGTTCACAAAAGCACTCCAAAGAGTTGATGCCAAAACTAAAAAGAAGCTGCCATCAAACTAGGCTTTCCTCGAGTGAGAAATGTTCAGCATAAGAATGTGCCATGAGGTGCCAGAAAGCTAGCTGCCTATGTTACAGATTAATGACCACTGTCGGCCACCCACAAGAGTGGCCGCAATCCTGTCCCTTGGTGTGCCCAACAAAATATCCACATTGGATAATGTAAGTGCGGTGACTAGCTGGTTCTGTGACTTTACCCCATGTTTGGAAGTGCTGGTGAAGGTGGACTACCATCTTGTGGTTTGCTGGCATGGTCCTTTTGGTTACCACTGACTGTTGCAGGACGGAGATCTGCTGTCTGACTCCTGTTACTGCCTGGGCTCTGATGTCAGCCCATCGTGCGCCATCTTGTTTCCATAGAGGTCTGCATTTGAGGACCCCACTGCTTCCGACTGGAAATGCCCCTTGTGCGCTTGCTGATCTGGGATGGTGGAGCTCGTGAAGCAGTCCATTAGTGAGTATGGGTGCTGGATGTTGTCCCCTGAGGCTCATGCAGTGGGGACTGTAATGTAATGTAATGTAATCGCTACTTATAAAGCGCACTGTGACCCAACGGGTATCCTGGCGCTAAAGAGATGTGGTACCTAGCAGCACCTGAACCAGATGGAGACCATAGAACAACAAGAACAGAAGAAGAGGATGTTATAAGGTGATCCAGCATTGGTGTCCTTTATCACCTCCTGAAGCGACTCCATTTGATATATTTCTGTTCCTTCCGAAAGGTCAAACAAGTTTACATTATTTCTTCTCACTCTATTTTCCAAATCTGCTAACTTGGATTCCTAGGGCCAGATGTAGGAGGCCATTTACCGACCGGTAACGGCCGATTTCGGCCGTTACCGACCGGTAAATGGGTATTTGTCATGTAGGGGGCCAATTTTACCGATTCGGTAAATTTACTGAATCGGTAAAATACAGAATCGGTATTTTTACCGATTCGGTAACTGCAGTATGTAGGTGGGACTCTACTGAGTCCCAAAGGCCTTACAGATTCGGTATTTTACCACCCAATCCAATTGGGTGGTAAAATACCGAATCCAGGTGTGCATGCACATGTGTGCATGCCCACCTATGCCATGTGACAGACAGACATGCCCTTAGGGCATGTCTGTGTGCCACATGGCACACATGCCTGTATTTGGGGTGCTAGAGGGTGTCAAAGTGACACCCCCTGCACCCTTGCAGGATTCGGTATTTACCGAATCGGTAATGCCCATTGATTCCTATGGGCTTCAAGGCCCATAGGAATCAATGGGCATTACGGAATCGGTATTTGCCGATTCGGTAAATACCGATTTTTACAGATTCGGTAATTCAATTACCGAATTTACCTACATCTCCCTCCTTCAATTTTACCGATTCATAAATACCGAATCGGTAAAATTCGGTATTTATGAGTCGGTAAAATATACTTACCTACATCTGGCCCCTAATTCTTTATCTTGGTGCTCATCTCCACCTTGGTGGACATCTTCTGCGCTCTCCTTTCTTCAGCGCCAGATACTTTTCCTCCACCTCTGTCAAATGATTTCAGCATCTTCAAATCTTTTCACAATAATCTTGCTGACACGGCCAGTATTGCCTTACAGTTCCAGCTTCTCCAGGTGCTGCCACCGTACAGTTGTGCTCCAATGTTTGTCCTTGTTCAGCTCCAATATTAGTTGCTTGATTGACAAACAAGAGGGTGTTCCTGAGCTAGATGTGCAATAGGTTTCTTTATATTCCTAACCTTCCATTGTGGGTGACCTCTGTTTCTGGCTGTTAAGTGTAGTGTTTGGCTGTGCCAGGCATCAGCATCACTAATCGTGTACTTGGCCTCCATGTAGAACATATGTGGTCGATGCACCTCCATCATGTTCACCGGTGTTGTGTTGCAGTAGATCTCAATCCACTTTTGCCCAGAAGGTGCTAGCCCGAAAGCCTCTGTCTCCAGACGACTACGTTTCTGCAGCACTCCTCTTGTGCCGGCCGCACTACCATGCATCAGACAGCAGCCATCTACCTTGGAGTATAAAGGACATTATGATCATCAATATTTATGTGTCTCCATGATGATGTGCTCTTTATTCTGTCCACCGTGTTGCTGCAGTCCTGCTCACTCCTTGCCCTCTTGTGTTCACGGCATGGAGTGCCTAGTACACCAAGTCATAGGTACCTCACTTGATTTTAGTGCCTTCACTTGAATCTGTGTTGAAGCAGCTACTCTCCCTTCAGTCTCAGTAAATATTGTCCATGAGTTCCGGCGGGATATCTGGTCAAAGTCAAAGGAACTTATTAAGCGCACATATCACCAGAAGGCGCTTGCGAAGACTCCGCGCGAACTGACAATCTGATATGACGGAAGCTTGTTCCAGAGGGCTGGTGTGAGGAAAGAAAAGGATCAACCGCCGTTCCTTGCCGTGCGGATTCGTGGCTGGGTGAGGAGACATTTAGTACTAGATCTAAGTGATCGACTTGGATGATACCAACTAAGTTTCTTCGCAAAATAGTTTGGCCCAGTTCCATTGGTGCTTCAGAAGCTTCTCCCACCGCGAGAGGAGCCGTTCGGTCAGTCTCTGATGCCAGTCTGCGCTGCTGCCCAAATGATGCTCAATGAGCCGGAGATCCATGCGGCCCCCAGGTTTTCAGCCTTCATGGTCCTGCTCATTCATGTGGAATCACTGCCCTCTAGGCCGACAAAGCCACCTGGATCACATTACTCACAGCCCTGCATTTACCTTTCTTAGAGATCCACTCCAGTGCCACAGGAGCATTTTCTGCACTCCCAGTTCTTTTGCTGCTTGAGCAACTGGGGGCACACCCTTAGTAACCTAATTGCATTTTCCTAGGAGAATAGGAGAGCTTAGAGCAGAGGGCTTCAAACTTTCTGATGCCAAGACCCTCTTGTCAATCTTTTTTAAGCATAAGCACCCCCTCCAGGCAAAAATTTCTAGAATCTTGTACTCCTCATCATCGACAACTATCGACAACCATAAACGCCGCCAATTCCCACAGCAAATAATTTTTACAGTGGGGAAATAATATTAAACAGTGTTTAGCAAACCAAAGGTCAGTGAGCGTGGTTAAAGGTGTGGCTAAAAAAAAGGTGCTCATTTATGAAAGACAGTACACCTGAAAACTCGTGCATAACTTGGAGGAGTTCAGGCAAGATAAAAAAGAAAGCTAGGAATTGGTGAAAGTTTGTGCTTAGGGCATCTGCTTCATAGTTCCCAGGTCGCTATAGTGAACAGCCAAGGGTGACATGCCCAATGGCCTATCCTGGTGGTTGGAGGCGATAAAGACTCCGCCATGTATATGTGAGACAGGACTGTGTACAGAGCAGAGGCCTCCGGAACCTCTTACATCTGAAACAAGTAAAGGTGGCCAGGGAGGCCTTCCCAACACACCTGAGGAGCTCTAGCTCTCCAACCAGCCCAGACAAAGCGACCATAGACTATACTACCACACCAATAAGCACAGGTGCGGGATCCTCGTCCTTCTGTAACCATTCCTTGAAGAGATGGAACTGGACATTTCAAAGTGTGGAACCCCTTCACTTCTGCCACAGCATCTAGGCAGACCACCAGCAAGGCACGGCACCCAGACAGGTCTCCAGCAAGGCACAGCGTCCAGGCAGATCTCCAGAAAGGCACAGCGTCCAGGCAGACCACCAGCAAGGCACAGCATCCAGGCAGGTCTCCAGCAAGGCACAGCATCCAAGCAGGTCTCCAGAAAGGCACAGTGTCCAGGCAGACCACCAGCACGGCACAGTATCCAGGCAGGTCTCCAGCAAGGCACAGCATCCAGGTAGACCACCAGCAACGCACAACATCCAGGCAGGTCTCCCGCAAGGCACAGCATCCAGGCAGGCCTCCAGCAAGGCACAGTGTCCAGGCAGACCTCCAGCAAGGCACCACACCTAGGAAGGTCTCCCACGAGGCAGAGAATCCAGACAGGTCTCCTGCAAGGCCACAGCATCCAGGCAGGCCTCCAGCAAGGCACAGTGTCCATGCATACCTCCAGCAAGGCACAGCA
The DNA here is from genome assembly GCF_964263255.1 of Lissotriton vulgaris. Taxonomy (NCBI): domain Eukaryota; kingdom Metazoa; phylum Chordata; class Amphibia; order Caudata; family Salamandridae; genus Lissotriton; species Lissotriton vulgaris. Next base: position 4,210,217 of record NC_141693.1, read on the forward strand.
TCCAGGCAGGTCTCCTACAAGGCATAGCATCCAGGCAGGTCTCCAGCAAGGTACAGCATTCAGACAGACCACCAGCAATGCACAGCATCCAGGCAAGCTTGAACAAGGCCCAGCATCCGGGCAGGCCTCCAGCAAGACACAGCATCCGGGCAGGACTCCAGCAAGGCACAGCATACGGGCAGAACTTCAACAAGGTACAGCATTCAGGCAGGTCTTGAGTAAGGCACAGCATCCAGGCAGGCCTCCTGCAAGGTACAGCATCCAGGCAGGTCTCCTGCAAGGTACAGCATCCGGGTAGGCCTCCAACAAGGCACAGCATCCTGGCAGATCTCAAGCAAGGCACAGCATCCAGGCAAGCTCAAACAAGACACAGCATCCAGGCAGGTCTCCTGCAAGGCACAACATCCAGACAGGCCTTCAGCAAGGCACAGCATCAAGGCAGGTCGCCAGCAAGGTACAGCATCCAGGCAGGTCCCCAGCAAGGCACTGCATGCAGACAGGCCTCCAACAAGGTATAGCATCCAGGCAGGTCTCGAACAAGTCACAGGCACAGCATCCAGGCAGGCCTCCAGCAAGGCAGAGCATCCAGGCAGGTATCCAGCAAGGCACAGGCACAGCATCCAGGCAGGTCTCGAACAAGGCACAGCATCCAGGAAGGTCTCCAACAAGGTACAGCATCCAGGCAGGCCTCCAGCAAGGCACTGTATCCATGCAGGCCTCCAGCGAGGCACAGTATCCATGCAGGCCTCCAGCAAGGCATAGCATCCAGGCAGGTATCCAGCAAGACACAGGCACAGCATCCAGGCAGGTCTCGAACAAGGCACAGTGTCCAGGCATACCTCCAGCAAGGCACATCACCTAAGCCGGTCTCCCACAAGGCACAACATACAGACAGGACTCCATCAAGGTACAGCATCCAGGAAGGTCTCCAACAAGGTACAGCATCCAGGCAGGCCTCCAGCAAGACACAGCATCCGGGCAGGACTCCAGCAAGGCACCGCATACGGGCAGAACTTCAACAAGGTACAGCATTCATGCAGGTCTCGAGTAAGGCACAGCATCCAGGCAGGCCTCCTGCAAGGTACAGCATCCAGGCAGGTCTCCTGCAAGGTACAGCATCCTGGCAGATCTCAAGCAAGGCACAGCATCCAGGCAAGCTCAAACAAGACACAGCATCCAGGCAGGTCTCCTGCAAGGCACAACATCCAGACAGGCCTTCAGCAAGGCACAGCATCAAGGCAGGTCGCCAGCAAGGTACAGCATCCAGGCAGGTCCCCAGCAAGGCACTGCATGCAGACAGGCCTCCAACAAGGTATAGCATCCAGGCAGGTCTCGAACAAGTCACAGGCACAGCATCCAGGCAGGTCTCGAACAAGGCACAGCACCTAGGCAGGTCTCCCACAAGGCACAGCATCCAGGAAGGTCTCCAACAAGGTACAGCATCCAGGCAGGCCTCCAGCAAGGCACTGTATCCATGCAGGCCTCCATCGAGGCACTGTATCCATGCAGGCCTCCAGCGAGGCACAGTATCCATGCAGGCCTCCAGCAAGGCTCATCATCCAGGCAGGTATCCAGCAAGGCACAGGCACAGCATCCAGCCTGGTCTCGAACAAGGCACAGTGTCCAGGCATACCTCCAGCAAGGCACATCACCTAAGCCGGTCTCCCACAAGGCACAACATACAGACAGGACTCCAGCAAGGCACAGGCACAGCATCCAGGGAGGCCTCCAACACGGCACAGCTTACAGGCAGGCCTCTAACAAGGCAGAGCATCCATGCAGGGCTCGAACAAGGCACAGCATCCAGGCAGGTCTCGAACAAGGCACAGCACCCAGGCAGGTATCGAGCAAGGCACATCATCTAGGCAGGTCTATGCAAGGCACAGCATCTAGGCAGACCACCATCAAGGCACAGCACCATCAAGGCACAGCATCCAGGCAGGTCCTCAACAAGGCACATCATCCAGGCAGGTCTCCAGCAAGGCACATCATCCAGGCAGGTATCCAGCAATTCACAACATCCAGGCAGGTCTCCAGCAACGGACAGCATCCAGGCAGGCCTCCACAAAGACACAGCATCCAGACAGGCCTCCTACAAGGCACAGCATCCAGGTAGGAATCCAGCAAGGCACAGTGTCCATGCATACCTCCAGCAAGGCACAGCATCCAGGCATGTCTCCTACAAGGCATAGCATCCAGGCAGGTCTCGAACAAGGCACAGCATCCAGGCAGATCCCCAGCAAGGCACAGCATCCAGACAGGCCCCCAGCAAGGCACAGCATCCAGACAGGCCTCCAACAAGGCATAGCATCCAGGCAGGCCTCGAACTAGGCACAGCATCCAGGCAGGTCTCGAACAAGGCACAGCATCCAGACAGATCTCCAGCAAGGTAAAGCACCCAGGCACGACTCCAGCAAGGCCCAGCGTCCAGGCAGGTCTCCAGCAAGGCACAGCCTCCAGGCAGGTCCCCATCAAGGTACAGCATCCAGGCAGGTCCCCAGCAAGGCACAGCATCCTTGCAGATCACCAGCAAGGACAGCATCCAGGCAAGCTCAAATAAGGCACATCATCCAGGCAGGTCTCAAACAAGGCGCAGCATCCAGGCATACCTCCAGCAAGGCACATCACCTAGGCCGATCTCACACAAGGCACAGCATCCAGACAGGTCTCCAGCAAGGCACAGGCACAGCATCCAAGCAGGCCTCCAACACGGCACAGCATCCAGGCAGCCCTCAAACAAGGCAGAGCATCCAGGCAGGTCTCCAACAAGGCACAGCATCTACTTCTACCAACGACAAGGGTGCTTAGTCTGAGGGAATAGTTGCGCTCCACTGGATAATTGGCCAGGTAAGTGGTCTAGGTTTGCTGGTGTGATGCTACTAGGAAAGGGGTGACCCTAGCAAACCCTTGACAATGTTATGCCACGCATACATCTACAATTTAAGCGACAAGACCTGTGCACACACATAAATATCAATAACAAGTAATATGTTGTTAGTATTCATGGAAGAAAAATGAAGGAGGGCAGTTGGTTTTCGTTGGACGTGTTGCTTTTATTGCGCCAGCCGACACGTGTTTCATTTGAGTGCAATACACTCCAAATCTTCAGGGCTAAATCCTAATGGATAGTACAGTAAATCCCCCACAACTGGTGATAATTCCGACCCAGTCAGGGTGTCGGTGGATTGTTCGGCGGGTGATGGCCAGAAGAGTCAAAGGAAGCGGGATTTCAGTCTCTGTAGAAGATCCGCTTCCAAAAATATGGAACGCTTCACGAATTTGCGTGTCATCCTTACGCAGGGGCTATGCTAATCTTCTCTGTATCGTTCCAATTTTTGTATATGTGCTGCCGAAGTGCAAATTCGTGAAGCGTTCCATATTTTTGGAAGCAGTTCTTCTACAGAGCAGGTCTCGGACAAGGCACAGCATCCAGGCAAGCTCAAACAAGGCACAGCATCCAGGCAGGTCTCGAACAAGGCACAGCATCCAGGCAGGTCTCCAACATGGCACAGCATCCAGGCAGGTCTCCAACATGGCACAGCATCCAGGCACGCTCAAACAAGGCACAGCGTCCAGGCAGGTGCCCAGCAAGGCACAGAATCCAGGCAGGTCTTCAGCAAGGCACAGCATCCAGGCAGGTCTCGGACAAGGCACAGCATCCAGGCAGGCCTCCAACAAGGCACAGCATCCAGGCAGGTCTCCAACATGGCACAGCATCCAGGCAGGTCTCCAACATGGCACAGCATCCAGGCACGCTCAAACAAGGCACAGCGTCCAGGCAGGTGCCCAGCAAGGCACAGAATCCAGGCAGGTCTTCAGCAAGGCACAGCATCCAGGCAGGTCTCGGACAAGGCACAGCATCCAGGCAGGCCTCCAACAAGGCACAGCATCCTGGCAGATCACCAGCAAGGCACAGCATCCAGGCAAGCTCAAACAAGGCACAGCATCCAGGCAGGTCTCCAACAAGGCACAGCATCCAGGCAAGCTCAAACAAGGCACAGCATCCAGCCAGGCCTCCAACAAGGCACAGCATCCAGGCAGGTCTCGGACAAGGCACAGCATCCAGGCAGGGCTTAAGTGAGGCAGAGCATCCATGCAGGCCTCCTACAAGGCACAGCATCCAGGCAGGCCTCCTACAAGGCACAGCATCCAGGCAGGCCTCCAACAAGGCACAGCATCCTGGCAGATCACCAGCAAGGCACAGCATCCAGGCAAGCTCAAACAAGGCACAGCATCCAGGCAGGTCTCCAACAAGGCACAGCATCCAGGCAAGCTCAAACAAGGCACAGCATCCAGGCAGGTCTCCAACAAGGCACAGCATCCAGGCAAGCTCAAACAAGGCACAGCATCCAGCCAGGCCTCCAACAAGGCACAGCATCCATGCAGGCCTCCTACAAGGCACAGCATCCAGGCAGGCCTCCTACAAGGCACAGCATCCAGACAGGCCTCCTACAAGGCTCCAGACAGGCCTCCTACAAGGCACAGCATCCAGACAGGCCTCCTACAAGGCACAGCATCTAGGCAGGGCTCAAGTGAGGCACAGTGTCCAGACAGGCCTCTAGAAAGGCCCAATATCCTTTAACTGGATGGTAAGTCTCAGGATGGACGTTTCATAGGAGGGCCCTTGCTTCCCCTGGAGACCCCCGCCCGGGCCCCCGAGCTCTGCAATCAGTGCAGGGCTTTGGGGGAGATGATCGAGGGCCCCAGAGCAGGAGGTGGCCTGCGGGGGCCAAGGCAGTGTTTGTAGCACCAGGGCTTGAATACGGGTCTCCTCGAGGCTGGGGCCAGAGGCCGGTCACCTGAACCGGGGTGGCGGGGGGGGGGGGAGAGGGGGGGGGGGACGGGGCTTGGGAGTTTGAAGTGCGCACTGCTGGGGCCACAGCTCCTCTCGAATCCACCAGATGGTCACTGCGTCGAGGCGCCTGGCGCAGGGGCGGCTGCAGCCTGAAGCTCAAGAGTTTGTGGTTCAGCCTTTAATCTTTACGGGGTCGATAACGAGCACCGCGGGGCTCGGCAGGGGTGGGCCCGTCGCTTGCAGCACGTAGACCCTCGGAGTGTCCTGTGCGTGCACCTATAATCACTTAGGTAGATCTGGCTGGACCAGGGGGTGTCAGTCCCTGCATGCGGCTGGGACCAGGGTTTGGGCTGGTGCCCTTCACCCCTCCCCCTCCCCCTCAGAGCCCCCCAGGCCTGGATTTAGCGGCTCTTACGGACTTAGGCCCCACAGGGCCTCATAAGTTGCACATTCCTGAGGGGCTCAGCACCCTGCTCTCCGCAGACGGAGGGAAGAGAGCAGAGGAGAAGAAAACCGAAGAGGAGAGGAGAGAAAACAAGAGGAGAGAACAGACAGAACAGAACCGACCAGAGCCCGGGTAGAGACGGTGAGAGGTCTGGGAAGAGAGGGGAAGAGGAGAGAATAGAAGGGAAGAGAAAAGAACCGACCAGAGCCCGGGGAGAGACGGTGCGGGGCCTGGGAAGAGAGGGGAAGAGGAGAGAATAGAAGGGAAGAGAAAAGAACCGACCAGAGCCCGGGGAGAGGCGGTGAGAGGTCTGGAAAGAGAGGGGAAGAGGAGAGAATAGAAGGGAAAAGAAAAGAACCGACCAGAGCCCGGGGAGAGACGGTGCAGGGCCTGGGAAGAGAGGGGAAGAGGAGAGAATAGAAGGGAAGACGGAAGAGAAAAGAACCGACCAGAGCCCGGGGAGAGACGGTGAGAAGTCTGGGAAGAGAGGGGAAGAGGAGAGAATAGAAGGGAAGAGAAAAGAACCGACCAGAGCCCGGGGAGAGACGGTGCAGGGCCTGGGAAGAGAGGGGAAGAGGAGAGAATAGAAGGGAAGACGGAAGAGAAAAGAACCGACCAGAGCCCGGGGAGAGACGGTGAGAAGTCTGGGAAGAGAGGGGAAGAGGAGAGAATAGAAGGGAAGAGAAAAGAACCGACCAGAGCCCGGGGAGAGACGGTGCAGGGCCTGGGAAGAGAGGGGAAGAGGAGAGAATAGAAGGGAAGAGAAAAGAACCGACCAGAGCCCGGGGAGAGACGGTGAGAGGTCTGGGAAGAGAGGGGAAGAGGAGAGAATAGAAGGGAAGAGAAAAGAACCGACCAGAGCCCGGGGAGAGACGGTGAGAGGTCTGGGAAGAGAGGGGAAGAGGAGAGAATAGAAGGGAAGAGAAAAGAACCGACCAGAGCCCGGGGAGAGACGGTGAGAGGTCTGGGAAGAGAGGGGAAGAGGAGAGAATAGAAGGGAAGAGAAAAGAACCGACCAGAGCCCGGGGAGAGACGGTGAGAGGTCTGGGAAGAGAGGGGAAGAGGAGAGAATAGAAGGGAAGAGAAAAGAACCGACCAGAGCCCGGGGAGAGACGGTGAGAGGTCTGGGAAGAGAGGGGAAGAGGAGAGAATAGAAGGGAAGAGAAAAGAACCGACCAGAGCCCGGGGAGAGACGGTGAGAAGTCTGGGAAGAGAGGGGAAGAGGAGAGAATAGAAGGGAAGAGAAAAGAACCGACCAGAGCCCGGGGAGAGACGGTGCGGGGCCTGGGAAGAGAGGGGAAGAGGAGAGAAGAGAAGGGAAGAGAAAAGAACCGACCAGAGCCCGGGGAGTGACGGTGCGGGGCCTGGGAAGAGAGGGGAAGAGGAGAGAAGAGAAGGGAAGAGAAAAGAACCGACCAGAGCCCGGGGAGTGACGGTGAGAAGTCTGGGAAGAGAGGGGAAGAGGAGAGAATAGAAGGGAAGAGAAAAGAACCGACCAGAGCCCGGGGAGAGACGGTGCGGGGCCTGGGAAGAGAGGGGAAGAGGAGAGAAGAGAAGGGAAGAGAAAAGAACCGACCAGAGCCCGGGGAGAGACGGTGAGAGGTCTGGGAAGAGAGGGGAAGAGGAGAGAATAGAAGGGAAGAGAAAAGAACCGACCAGAGCCCGGGGAGTGACGGTGCGGGGCCTGGGAAGAGAGGGGAAGAGGAGAGAAGAGAAGGGAAGAGAAACGAACCGACCAGAGCCCGGGGAGAGACGGTGAGAAGTCTGAGAAGAGAGGGGAAGAGGAGAGAATAGAAGGGAAGAGAAAAGAACCGACCAGAGCCCGGGGAGAGACGGTGCGGGGCCTGGGAAGAGAGGGGAAGAGGAGAGAATAGAGGGGAAGAGAAAAGAACCGACCAGAGCCCGGGGAGAGACGGTGAGAGGCCTGGGAAGAGAGGGGAAGAGGAGAGAATAGAGGGGAAGAGAAAAGAACCGACCAGAGCCCGGGGAGAGACGGTGCAGGGCCTGGGAAGAGAGGGGAAGAGGAGAGGATGGAGGGGAAGAGAAAAGAACCGACCAGAGCCCGGGGAGAGACGGTGAGAGGTCTGGGAAGAGAGGGGAAGAGGAGAGAATAGAAGGGAAGAGAAAAGAACCGACCAGAGCCCGGGGAGAGACGGTGAGAGGCCTGGGAAGAGAGGGGAAGAGGAGAGAATAGAGGGGAAGCGAAAAGAACCGACCAGAGCCCGGGGAGAGACGGTGCAGGGCCTGGGAAGAGAGGGGAAGAGGAGAGGATAGAGGGGGGAAGGGGAGGGGGGGGGGGGGTGCAACAAGAGGAACAGGACCAGAGATAGGGAGAGACGATGAGAGGCCTGGGGGGGAGTAGAGAATGGGTGGGGAGGGGGGGGGGGGGGGTGGAGATACTGTGAGGAGGAGGAGAGCAGGAGCACAAACAGTCAGAGGGAGAGAAGGCAAAGGTGAAGAATGGAGGTCGTGACCAGGGAGGCCTCCGCAGGGAACGTAAGGGGAGAGGAGGTAACACCTAGGGTAGAGAGGGGAGGGGGCTGTGACCAGGGCATCAGGGCCAGAAGACAAGGAGAGAAGGGACGAGCTGTGAGAGAGAGGGAAGAGCGAGCAGTGGAGGGAGAGAACCTGTGATCACAGGTACATGACCAGAGAGAGTCAGAGGAGAGAAGGTAAGATCTGGGGGAGAGAGGGGGACAGTGAAGAAAGGAGTGGGAGGAGGTAAGATCTGAGAGTGAGGGGGACAGTGAAGGATGGAGGGGAGGAGGTAAGATCTGGGGTCAGAGAGGGGGGCAGTGAAGAATGGAGGGGGAGGAGGTAAGATCTGAGAGTGAGGGGGACAGTGAAGGATGGAGGGGAGGAGGTAAGATCTGGGGTCAGAGAGGGGGGCAGTGAAGAATGGAGGGGGAGGAGGTAAGATCTGAGAGTGAGGGGGACAGTGAAGGATGGAGGGGGAGGAGGTAAGATCATGGGAGAGAGGGGACAGTGAAGAATGGAGGGGAAGGAGGTAAGATCATGGGAGAGAGAGGACAGTGAAGAATGGAGGGGAGGAGGTAAGATCATGGGAGAGAGAGGGGGCAGTGAAGAATGAAGTGGGAGGAGGTAAGATCTGAGAGTGAGGGGGACAGTGAAGGATGGAGGGGAGGAGGTAAGATCTGGGGTCAGAGAGGGGGGCAGTGAAGAATGGAGGGGGAGGAGGTAAGATCTGAGAGTGAGGGGGACAGTGAAGAATGGAGGGGAGGAGGTAAGATCTGGGGTCAGAGAGGGGGGCAGTGAAGAATGGAGGGGGAGGAGGTAAGATCTGAGAGTGAGGGGGACAGTGAAGGATGGAGGGGGAGGAGGTAAGATCATGGGAGAGAGGGGACAGTGAAGAATGGAGGGGAAGGAGGTAAGATCATGGGAGAGAGAGGACTGTGAAGAATGGAGGGGAAGGAGGTAAGATCATGGGAGAGAGAGGACAGTGAAGAATGGAGGGGAAGGAGGTAAGATCATGGGAGAGAGAGGACAGTGAAGAATGGAGTGGGAGGAGGTAAGATCATGGGAGAGAGAGGACAGTGAAGAATGGAGGGGAAGGAGGTAAGATCATGGGAGAGAGAGGACAGTGAAGAATGGAGGGGAAGGAGGTAAGATCATGGGAGAGAGAGGACAGTGAAGAATGGAGGGGAAGGAGGTAAGATCATGGGAGAGAGAGGACAGTGAAGAATGGAGGGGGAGGAGGTCAGATCATGGGAGAGAGAGGACAGTGAAGAATGGAGGGGAAGGAGATAAGATCATGGGAGAGAGAGGAAAGTGAAGAATGGAGGGGAAGGAGGTAAGATCATAAGAGAGAGAGGACAGTGAAGAATGGAGGGGAGGAGGTAAGATCATGGGAGAGAGAGGGGGCAGTGAAGAATGAAGTGGGAGGAGGTAAGATCATGGGAGAGAGAGGACAGTGAAGAATGGAGGGGAAGGAGGTGAGATCATGGGAGAGAGAGGGGGCAGTGAAGAATGAAGGGGAGGAGGTAAGATCATGGGAGAGAGAGGAAAGTGAAGAATGGAGGGGAAGGAGGTAAGATCATGGGAGAGAGAGGACAGTGAAGAATGGAGGGGAAGGAGGTAAGATCATGGGAGAGAGAGGACAGTGAAGAATGGAGGGGAGGAGGTAAGATCATGGGAGAACGAGAGGGAGCAGTGAAGAATGGAGGGGGAGGGGATAAGATCATGGGAGAGAGGGGGGCAGTGAAGAATGGAGGGTAGGAGGTAAGATCATGGGAGAGAGGGGGCAGTGAAGAATGGAGGGTAGGAGGTAAGATCTGGGGAGAGAGGGGGACAGTGAAGAATGGAGGGGGGGGGGGGTAAGATCATGGGAGAGAGGGGGGCAGTGAGGAATGGAGGGTAGGAGGTAAGATCTGGGGAGAGAGGGGGACAGTGAAAAATGGAGGGGGAGGAGGTAAGATCTGGGAGAGAGAGGGGACAGTGAAGGATGGAGGGAGAGGAGGTAAGATCTGAGAGAGAGGGGGCAGTGAAGAATGAAGGGGGAGGGGGTAAGATCATGGGAGAGAGGGGGGCAGTGAAGAATGGAGGGGAGGAGGTAAGATCTGGGGAGAGAGGGGGACAGTGAAGAATGGAGGGGGAGGAGGTAAGATCTGGGAGAGAGAGGGAACAGCTAAGGGAGGAAGTAAGATCTGGGGGAGAGAGGGGACAGTGAAGGATGGAGAGGGGGCAGGTAAGATCTGAGAGAGAGTGGGACAGTGAAGAATGGAGGGGGAGGAGGAAAGATCTGAGAGAGAGGGGGCAGTGAAGAATGGAGGGGGAGGGGGTAAGACAATGGGAGAGAGGGGGGCAGTGAAGAATGGAGGGGGAGGGGGTAAGATCTGGGGGAGAGGGGGCAGTGAAGAATGGAGGGGGAGGGGGTAAGATCTGGGAGAGAGAGGATAGTGAAGAATGGAGGGGGAGGAGGTAAGATCTGAGGGAGAGAGGGGCAGTGAAGAATGGAGGGGGAGGGGGTAAGATCTGGGAGAGAGAGGGAGACAGTGAAGAATGGAGGGGGAGGAGGTAAGATCTGGGAGAGAGAGGGAGACAGTGAAGAATGGAGGGGAAGGAGGTAAGATCTGAGGGAGAGAGGGGGCAGTGAAGAATGGAGGGGGAGGAGGTAAGATCTGAGGGAGAGAGGGGGCAGTGAAGAATGGAGGGGGAGGGGGTAAGATCTGGGAGAGAGAGGGAGACAGTGAAGAATGGAGGGGGGAGGAGGTAAGATCTGGGAGAGAGAGGGAGACAGTGAAGAATGGAGGGGGAGGAGGTAAGATCTGAGGGACAGAGGGGGCAGTGAAGAATGGAGGGGGAGGAGGTAAGATCTGGGAGAGAGGGGGGCAGTGAAGAATGGAGGGAGAGGGGTAAGATCTGGGAGAGAGGGGGCAGTGAAGAATGGAGGGGGAGGAGGTAAGATCTGGGAGAGAGAGGGGGCAGTGAAGAATGGAGGGGGATGGGGTAAGATCTGGGAGAGAGAGGGGGACAGTGAAGAATGGAGGGGCAGGAGGTAAGATCTGGGAGAGAGGGGGGCAGTGAAGGATGGAGGAGGTAAGATCTGGGGAAGAGGGGGACAGTGAAGGATGGAGGGGGAGGAGGTAAGATCTGGGGGAGAGAGGGGACAGTGAAGAATGGAGGGGGGAGGCGGTAGGATCTGGGGGAGAGAGGGGACAGTGAAGGATGGAGGGGGGAGGAGGTAAGATCTGGAGAGGGGGGCTGTGAAGAATGGAGGGGGAGGAGGTAAGATCTGGAGAGAGGGGGCAGTGAAGAATGAAGGGGGAGGGGTAAGATCTGGGGGAGAGGGGGGCAGTGAAGAATGGAGGGGGAGGGGTAAGATCTTGGGGAGAGAGGGGGGCAGTGAAGAATGGAGGGGGAGGAGGTAAGATCTGAGAGAGAGGGGGACAGTGAAGGATGGAGGGGGAGGTAAGATCTGGGAGAGAGGGGGGCAGTGAAGAATGGAGGGGGAGGGGGTAAGATCTGGGGGAGAGAGGGGGCAGTGAAGAAGTGAGGGGGAGGGGGTAAGATCTGAGAGAGAGGGGGACAGTGAAGGATGGAGGGAGAGGAGGTAAGATCATGGGAGAGAGGGGGGAAGTGAAGAATGGAGGGGGAGGAGGTAAGATCATGGGAGAGAGATGGGAGAGTGAAGGGGGAGGGGGAGGGTAAGATCTGGGAGATAGAGGGGGCAGTGAAGAATGGAGGGGGAGGAGGTAAGATCTGGGGGAGAGAGGGGGACAGTGAAGAATGAGGGGGGAGGTAAGATCTGGGGGAGAGAGGGGGCAGTGAAGAATGGAGGAGGAGGAGGTAAGATCTGAGAGAGAGGGGGACAGTGAAGGATAGAGGGGGGGTAAGATCTGGGGTCAGAGAGGGGGACAGTGAAGAATGGAGGGGGAGGAGGTAAGATCTGAGAGAGAGGGGGCAGTGAAGAATGGAGAGGGGGGGTAAGATCTGGGGGAGAGAGGGGGCAGTGAAGAATGAAGGGGGAGGGGGTAAGATCATGGGAGAGAAAGGACAGTGAAGAATGGAGGGGGAGGGGGTAAGATCATGGGAGAGAGAGGGGGCAGTGAAGAATGGAGGGGGAGGGGGTAAGATCTGGGGGAGAGAGGGGGCAGTGAAGAATGGAGGGGGAGGAGGTAAGATCATGGGAGAGAGGAGGCAGTGAAGAATGGAGGGGGAGGAGGTAAGATCATGGGAGAGAGAGGGCAGTGAAGAATGAAGGGGGGAGGGGTAACATCTGGGAGAGAGGTGGACCGTGAAGAATGGAGGGGGAGGTGGTAATGTTAGACCTGGCACCTTGGCGTAAGTTTCCCTTCCACTTTTTGCTGTTGTGCCTCAGATGTTTTTGCTGGTGTGCGCCGCTCAGGGCACTGTGCCACGGCCAATCCGTGCCGCAGTGCAAGTGCTCCCAATGTAAAGTGTATATGTGATTGATTTCCATGATTGGCTTATTGGATTTACTATCAGTCCCTATTCAAGTGCACCAGGGATGCCAGGGCTTGTGAATACAAATGCTGCTAGTGGGCCTGCAGCGCTGGTTGCGCCACCCACAAAAGCAGCCTGTGAAAATGTGTCTAGGATCTGCCATTGCAGAACCTGTGTGCAGTCTGGTACTGTCATGCTGGCTGGGCAAGTGCACACACTTGCCAGCCTCAAAACCTTCCCTTTGCTTCATATTAGTCACCCCTATGGTAGGCCCTAGGGCAGGGTGCATTGTAAGTGTAAGGTAGGACAAGCCCTGATGTGTGTGGCATGTCCTAATAGTGAATTACAGCCAATTTCGTTTTTCACTATTGTAAGGCTACCTGTTCTCTTAGGCCAAGATGGGATGCTGGAATTATTACACTCTATAATCCCAGCAGGCTCAGCGAACATGGTAGAAAGTCAAGTTTAGTATGCCTGAACTCTGAATAATAAAATACTTCTTTTAGTAAAGTTTATTTTAATATCCTGTGTTTACAAATGCTACTTTTAGAAAGCTAGCATTTGCTTGCCTAACCATTTCAGCCCGCCTCTGCTAGGATGTGTATCTGCTGTCTGGGTTATGTGAGTGACAGGGCTGGGGGATGACAGGTGGTGAATGCAAGGATTACACCTTAGTGGGAGGTGGGAGTGCCCCTGGACTCTGAATAGGGCTGTGCTCTGCCACCACAATGCTGCCTCCGCCCCCTGGGGAGCGACTGATGACTCTGCCCGACACCTGGCCCAGGAAGAGGGAAGACTGTCAACAAGGTACTCCTGGCTGTACTTGTCATCTGAATGCTGGCTCCACCTCCTGCGGAGCGTCTGATGTGCCTGCCCCTCACACTGAAAGGAAAAGCTAGGATCAGCACAACAGAGTGCTTCAAAACTGAATTAGGCTATGCAAAGGCCCCCCTGGCCTGAAAGAACAAAAGAAATGTCCTATAAAAGAAGGAGCCCTGCTCCCAAGAAATTAGATCCTGTTGACGCCAAGAAGAAACTCTGCCCGAAGAGAAGGACCTAGGAAAGCTGCATGGAGAAATACTGTCTCTAATCCTGAGAGACTGGCCTGTGGTGGGTGCCTTGCTGCAGAAGGAGAGAAGAAGAAAAAGACTGAGAGACTTTTTGAAACTACTTGTGCATTTGACAATCTCCAAGGGCTTGCTGTTGTACTTGCCCCCTGAACTGCGCCCCAGGAACAGTCGGCGCTACCCCCACTGGAAGAGGAACAACTGCTTAGGATTGTCGACCCTGCATCGCTGCCCTAAAGAGCCTGTGCTAACCCCGGTCCTGCTGAGCACCGTGAATTCCGGCCTCCGAGCCGCTGCTCGCACCTACAAGGTCAGCGGTGTCTGACCCCAGCACAGTGACTGGCTCACTGAGTGGAAGCTGACAACGCAAAGCAGAGGACCCGTCCGGTCCGATCCCCGCCTTCTGCGGCCCCCGGGCCGTGGAAAGTGAAGAAGAGACGAACTAACAGTACTGGTTCGCCTCCCGAGGAGAAGCCCTGCAGAACACCTCGAAATCCGTTTCACCCCTCTCCAGGCAACCCCAGGACTCAGTCCTTGTGAGCCTGTGTCCCCCGGAGCACCGCCCGCCTGGTGAGAAGCGACCCCGTGGCCTCCGCGTCACCCCGCCCGCCAGGACAGCACCGCGACGCCAGACAACAGCGTAGAGCCGCCCGCACCAAACCCGCCATCAAGAAAGAAAAGGACACAAAGGTATTGTGTGCAAAGCGAGCTGCATTTCAGCCCGCGCTGTGTGCTCAGAATTGTATGCCCATCCTGACTATCCGCTTCTACGTTTGATAAGACACTGTGCGCATCCTCATAATTAAGTGAACTGAGCCTGATGTGTGCGCTGAGAACTGTGCTTTTCCCTGGTAGCGGGAACGTACTCGGAGAGCTTGTGCGCACCGTACCCTGCTGGTACGCCTCGTAGTGCGCTTGAAATCCATTGCCAGCGTACGCCTGCGCATTGGAGGCTGGTACGCCTCATAGTGCGCTTCGAATCTGGGTTGCAACGTGCGCTGGCTCTCCTGAGGCTGGTACGCCTCGTACTGCTGGGTTCCATGTTCGTGTCATACGCCGTCTCACGCGAGAAGCGTGAGGTTTAGTAGGGCTCGTCCAGAAAGTCGTACGGAAAGTACCAGGAGCTCTACAAAGCACACAGACCCCCAAAGAAGTGAGAAAGCGTTTAGAATTTCCTGTAAAGAACCAGAATATTGCATTTAAAGAACTGTGGCATCCCCAAAGTAACTGGAACCGTGTCTTGCAACCGGAAGACTGTATTTACAAGCCTGCTTAAAGTATATATATATATATATATAAAGGAGATATATTTTCACAGAAATACAGTCTGGTGTCCTTGTGTGGTGGGTTGGGGGTTGTTGTGTGTGATACTGCAATTGTTTAACCATATGTGCTCTAGAGATTAGACTAGACTGCTTGCGCCACACTACCTAGAGGGTGAGCAGGGGTTATTTCTGTGAGTAAATCTTTGCCCTGACTTAGAGGAGAGGGTCCCTGCTTGTCGCCAGTGTTGCACTGCGCCAACCAGAGACCCCCAATTCTAACAGGTAAGATCTGGGGTCAGAGAGGGGGACAGTGAAGAATGGAGGGGGAGGAGGTAAGATCTGGAGAGAGGGGACAGTGAAGAATGGAGGGGGGAGGGGGTAAGATCTGAGAGAGAGGGGGGAAGTGAAGAATGGAGGGGGGAGGGGGTAAGATCTGGGGGAGAGGGGGCAGTGAAGAATGGAGGCGGTAAGATCAGGGGGAGAGGGGGGCAGTGAAGAATGGAGGGGGGGGTAAGATCTGGTGTCAGAGAGGGGGACAGTGAAGAATGGAGGGGGAGGAGGTAAGATCTGGGAGAGAGGGGACAGTGAAGAATGGAGGGGGAGGGTGTAAGATGTGGGGGGAGGGGGGCAGTGGGAAATGGAGGGGGAGGAGGTAAGATCTGGGGAGAGAGGGGGCTGTGAAGAATTGAGGGGGTTGTAGGAGAGTAGGGTCTGCTATCCTATGGTCACCCCAAATGTTTGCTTTTTGATTCACTGGTTTATGACTTAATGTGGCTGTGGGCCTGCCAATCAGACCCACAGCCTGCTGTTCTCTCTCTAAATTTATGCCAAGTCACTTTAGGTGCCTTACCAATTGGAACATGGATCACCTTGTGAGCCCCTGTACAGTGTACCCTAGGTACCCAGGGCATAGGTGCATCCAAGGCCTACCAGGGGCTGAAGCACGTATTGTGCCACCCCTGGCCTGGCCGTACTATTTGACACAACTGGCTGATCACTCAGCTGGGGCAAGGTGGTGTAATCACCCTTTGCTTTAGGTATAGTATCTCTATATCTAACACATACAAGGACACACAGTAACCTATAAGTCACTCCTATGGCAGGCTTTATCAATCCTGGCAGAGTGCTTGGTTATGTGTGAGATGATGCTCTAGCATGAGCTGAGCCTGTCTGCAGCTTTCGGAACCATGTCCTTTAGCTGTTTCCTGATAGTGTCATACCATATACTCTTAAGTGCATTATGAACCTCGCGGTTAAATGCTAACTCTGGTTTGACATTATCAAAACATGTAGAGTAAGGTTTCTTACGAATTGGAATACTACCCCCTCGCCAATTCTGGTGACGGGGGTAGCATTCCACCCTTCTAGAGGGACACGACATGTACAGAACCTGAACCCCGGTTAAAGTTAAACAGAGCCTCAGCATCACAAAATGTCTGACCTCCTGCTGCTGGGAGTCCTTCCAGCGAGGGAGGCTTGGACAAAGGGTTTCCTGCCTTGGGAGGTGCTAGCACCACCCCAGACAGGATTTTGTGTATCTGGTTAGGTAGGGCTGAATAGAATCAGACATGCCCGGGGCACACAAGGTGTTCCCGTGCATAGGCCAGTTCAAACCGGTGCTGGGGCAATCCAGCCCTAGCTCTGGCGCGAAACTGGACAAAGGAAAGGGGGTGTAACCACCCCCCTTCCTGGTCCCACCCATAGGAGGGACCTAGTAGGTAGTCCAGCCCCTAGAATTGGCTTAAAAGTAGGAGCTGAGTCCCAAGATGGGAGATTACCCTGAAATTCGACTACACAAGAAGAAACTCTGGACCTTCGACGTTCTGCTGCTCAGAAGACTGAAGAATCTTCCTTGTGGCCAAGGAGTGGCCACCCTGTGAACACAGGCACCATCCAGCAATCAACGACTGCTTTGCCGCCGCCTCCCGCCGGAGCCGGAGCCCAGAGCCTGACAAGAACCAGACTCCCAGACATCTAACAGCTCGATCCACAGTCCCTGCAAAGCTGAGACGAGTGGAGGCGACCTGAGATGTGGGACCGGACCTCTTGAAAAGTCCATGAGAAGCGGACTGCGCAGCACCTGAGGCACCCTCATCACTGTAGTTGGGGTCTTGAGAAGCCCCACCACGAGCTACATTTGCACCAAGGACCAGCCCTCCAACTCTCACGAGATCTGCTTGGGGCCCTTCTGCTTTGTTCCACTCGACGCGCCTATCCGGTTACTAGTCCGTTGGCTAGTGGCCATTTTGGCGACCAAACAACAACTTTCCAACACTGGTCTGGTTGCTCCAGACTGGCCCTTGCTGCTCCCGAAAGCAGCAACCCCTCTGACCTTGCTGGTTAGAGTGAGAAGCCTTCTCTGTCTCCTGCGTGGCTTGCATTAGCCAAGGCCTGTTTACTCCGATCAAGAACCCGACTCCGCCATCAGCTAGAGCCTACTTGGGACAGCTCGTGAGTGACTCCTGGTTGTCGTCATCATCGCCTAGTCCACGCTGCTGAAGAGACAAGCTTCACAACATCACCTGTTGGCACACGACAACGCCTGGTTCCTTCCTGGTTCCACGCCGGTCACTGGCTAGTGACTGTGAACATTGTCCCCTCTGCTTTCAGGTCTTCACCTCTTCAGATCCACCCTTGGATCCACCGGAACTCTTCACATCAGGTCGCCTGCAGCATCAACACTCCAAGGCTCCATCTGGACTCCTGCAGAATCCCGACACACTTTGGCTCCACTGCACCCGCTTCCTGTGGGTGAGGTAACGCTGGCCCTCCGGTGCCCCCGAGTAGTTTAACACTCCTAGTGTCCAGATTCCAAAGGGTTAAGTTCTAGACTGACCGGAAGACTTCATACCTTCACCTTTTTAACTTTTACGCATCCATTGACTTCAATGTAAACTGCTTCTAACTTTGCGCACTGCAAACTAGATCCCGTGGGCCTCCTAGTTCCTAACTTGCGTTAGTACAGTAAAGCCCCAGCGATTCCCAAGGCCCTATGCCTTACTTCCTTTCGACTCGTGGTACTTATACCACTTCTTTAGTATATGGTTTTAGGGCCACCTGGGCCTATCCATATTTGTGCAACTTTCATATACTTATCAATTGTATTGTTTTAACGTGTTTGCTTCTGTGCTCATAAAGAGTTCAGGGGACTATTTGTAGTAATAAATACATATATATTTTTGAATATATATCCTGTGTGGGGTCCTTTCACTTGGTGTTCAAGGGGGTTACATATGGTAATACAGCTGGCTTTGCATGCCAAAAGAGTTTAGCCTAAGACTGCTTTGTCCACGCCACCACTAGGATAGCTGGTCTATAAGGTTGACTTACAACCAATCACCATAAGGGTTGTTTGGACTGATACAAGGTGGTCACTAGAACTAGTGAACATCATATATCAGGCCAACTTCTCACAGGGGTGGGGTTAAGATCTGGGAGAGAGAGGGGACAGTGAAGAATGGAGGGGGAGGAGGAAAGATCTGAGAGAGAGGGGACAGTGAAGAATGGAGGGGGAGGAGGTAAGATCTGGGAGAGAGAGGGAGACAGTGAAGAATGGAGGGGGAGGAGGAAAGATCTGAGAGAGAGAGGGACAGTGAAGAATGGAGGGGGAGGAGGTAAGGTCTGGGAGAGAGAGGGAGACAGTGAAGAATGAAGGGGGAGGAGGAAAGATCTGAGAGAGAGGGGACAGTGAAGAATGGAGGGGGAGGAGGTAAGATCTGGGAGAAAGAGGGAGACAGTGAAGAATGGAGGGGGAGGAGGTAAGGTCTGAGGAGAGAGGGGGCAGTGAAGAATGGAGGGGGAGGAGGTAAGGTCTGGGGAGAGAGGGGGGCAGTGAAGAATGGAGGAGGAGGAGGTAATATCTGGGGGAGAGAGGGACAGTGAAGAATGGAGGGGGAAGAGGTAAGATCTGGGAGAAAGGGGGCAGTGAAGAATGAAGGGGGGAGGGGGGAGATCTGGGGGAGAGAGGGGGGCAGTGAAGAATGGAGGGGGAGGAGGTAAGATCTGAGGGAGAGAGAGGGGGACAGTGAAGAATGGAGGGAGAGGTGGTAAGATCTGAGAGAGAGGGGACAGTGAATAATTGAGGGGGGAGGGGGAAAGATCTGAAAGAGAGGGACATTGAAGAATGGAGGGGGGAGGAGGAAAGATCAGAGAGAGAGGGGATAGTGAAGAATGAAGGGGGAGGGGGAGATCTGGGGGAGAGAGGGACAGTGAAGAATGGAGGGGGAGGAGGTAAGATCTGGGAGAGAGAGCGGGGCAGTGAAGAATGGAGGGGAGGAGGTAAGGTCTGGGAGAGAGGGGGCAGTGAAGAATGGAGGGGAGGAGGTAAGATCTGGGAGAGAGAGGGGGACAGTGAAGAATGAAGGGGGAGATCTGGGGGAGAGAGGGACAGTGAAGAATGGAGGGGAGGAGCTAAGATCTGGGAGAGAGGGGTCAGTGAAGAATGAAGGGGAAGGAGGTAAGATCTGGGGAGAGGGGAGCAGTGAAGAATGGAGGGGGGGGGGTAAGATCTGGGGGAGAGGGGGGCAGTGAAGAATGGAGGGGGAGGGGGAAAGATCTGAAAGAGAGAGGGACAGTGAAGAATGGAGGGGGGAGAAGGAAAGATCCGAGAGAGAGGGGACAGTGAAGAATGAAGGGGGAGGGGGGAGATCTGGGGGAGAGAGGGGGTAGTGAAGAATGGAGGGGGAGGAGGTAAGATCTGGGAGAGAGAGCGGGCAGTGAAGAATGGAGGGGGAGGAGGTAAGGTCTGAGGAGAGAGGGGGCAGTGAAGAATGGAGGGGGGGGAGGTAAGGTCTGGGGAGAGAGGGGGGCAATGAAGAATGGAGGGGGAGGAGGTAAGATCTGTGGGAGAGAGGGGGACAGTGAAGAATGGAGGGGGAGGAGGTAAGATCTGGGAGAGAGAGGGGACAGTGAAGGATGGAGGGGGAGGGGGTAAGATCTGGGGGAGAGAGGGGGACTGTGAAGAATGGAGGGGGAGGAGGTAAGATCTGGGGGAGAGGGGGGGACAGTGAAGAATGGAGGGGGAGGAGGTAAGATCTGGGAGAGAGAGGGGGACAGTAAAGGATGGAGGGGGAGGGGGTAAGATCTGGGCGAGAGAGGGGTACAGTGAAGAATGGAGGGGGAGGAGGTAAGATCTGGGAGAGAGAGGGGGCAGTGAAGAATGGAGGGGGAAGGATGTAAGATCTGGGGGAGAGGGGGGCAGTGAAGAATGGAGGGGGAGGAGGTAAGATCTGAGGGAGAGAGGGGAACAGGGGACAGTGAAGAATGGAGGGGGTAGGAGGTAAGATCTGGGGGAGAGAAGGGGACAGTGAAGAATGGAAGGGAGGAGGAAAGATCTGGGGCAGAGGGGGCAGTGAAGAATGGAGGGGCAGGAGGTAAGATCAAGGGAGAGAGGGGACAGTGAAGGATGGAGGGGGAGGAGGTAAGATTTGGGAGAGAGGGGGACAGTGAAGAATGGAGGGGGAGGAGGTAAGATCTGAGGGAGAGGGGGAGACAGTGAAGAATGGAGGGGGAGGAGGTAAGATCTGAGGGAGAGAGGGGACAGTGAAGAATGGAGGGGGAGGAGGTAAGATCTGGGAGAGAGGGGGGCAGTGAAGAATGGAGGGAGAGGGGTAAGATCTGGGAGAGAGGGGGTAGTGAAGAATGGAGGGAGAGGGGTAAGATCTGGGAGAGAGGGGGCAGTGAAGAATGGAGGGGGAGGAGGTAAGATCTGGGGTCAGAGAGGGGGCAGTGAAGAATGGAGGGGGAGGAGGTAAGATCTGAGAGTGAGGGGGGCAGTGAAGAATGGAGGGGGAGGAGGTAAGATCTGGGGTCAGAGAGGGGGGCAGTGAAGAATGGAGGGGGAGGAGGTAAGATCTGAGAGTGAGGGGGGCAGTGAAGAATGGAGGGGGAGGAGGTAAGATCCAGGAGAGAGAGGGGGACAGTGAAGGATGGAGGGGGGAGAGGTACGATCTGGGGGAGAGAGGGGGGCAGTGAAGAATGGAGGGGGAGGAGGTAAGATCTGGGGGAGAGAGGGACAGTGAAGAATGGAGGGGGATGAGGTAAGATCTGGGGGAGAGAGGGGGGCAGTGAAGAATGGAGGGAGAGGAGGGAAGATCTGGGGGAGAGAGAGACAGTGAAGAGTTAGATCTGGGGAGAGAAGGGGGAGAATGGAGGGAATGGTGAAAGGGACAAGCCAGTGCCTCGGAGGGGGGGGGGCAAAAGGCTGCTGAGAGAGAGGTAAAGAAGAAGAGTAGAGAATGGAAGGGAGGAACGTATTTGAGAACCAGAGAGCCTTGGGGAGGAGGTAAGGAGCAGCAGGAGGATGTCGCACTAACTGGTGCTGAAGTGGACTCTGCACTGGAGTGTGGAGGGCTCGTCCGCCCGGCCTGTAGGCCCCCGGGGCGTGGACGAAGCAGGGGGTCCCATAAAGTAAGTGCTGGCTCCCCGCGGGGCTGGGTGTGCAGTGCACTTAGGTTGGATGTGATTTCATTTCGTGGAATACCCTACCTGAGAAACCAATTCACCTAAACTACTTAATGGAAACTGCAGGATGAATGGCATTCACTATTTCATAGAAACCTATTCATAGAATGTCTCTTTTTCCCAAAAATAATTATACTTTAAAAAAAAAGCGTTTTCATTCAGTTTTCTCTTCAAGCACGACATGTCACAAAACAACATATCCATCAACAGAGCTACACAGGGTCGAGCATACTGAGCCTTTAGTAGTTCAGTGATACTGTACATTGTCAGTGTATACCCAAGTATTCTATCTTCTGCAAGTACAAGTCTCACCAGGCTATAGCCTTATCCTTCAGGGGCCCTGGCCGGAGGGAATTCTGCATCGCTTCCATTCATGTTGAGGTTATAGTATTAACCATGGCCCCACGCTTTGCGAAGCTTCCTGGGACAGCCTCTTGCCTGATAGGTAACCCTCTCAGCAGCCATGTAGAGGGCCATTTCCTGCTTCCATTCCTGAAGGGTAGGGGGTGCAGGGGCTCCCGAGTATTGTGCCACAATTCATTCTGCAACTACCATGCCTAGAATTCCAAAGAGGACCTTGCTTCTGGGTACATCAGCTTCTGCGGGTATTGCTGGTAGGATGAGTTTGGGGGTCGGTAGGGTGACTTCTAGTATCTTCTTAAGTTCCTCAACTATCTTGTGCCAGTAGACACTTATCTCAGGGCATGACCATAATGTGTGTAAGAAGCACCCTGTCTCCTCTCCACTAACCCGGCGCCGAGTACTTCGCTCCGCCAGGAGAGTTTGCGGAGCTTTACCAACTCCACGCTCTGCTGTGAACGCAAAGTTGCGGCAAAACTCTGACTCCGCGGCAGAGTGGAGTACGCCGCTCAGCCGAGGCCAGCAACTCGGAGGATGACAGAAAGACGGAACCCCCGTGGCGAGGAGGAGGGCCTGTCCGCAGATAAGGTAAGTGGATTTTGAAAATTAAAAAAAACTTTCTGTGGGCCTGGGATGGGGGGGCGGAGCGGAGTTCCACAGAGTCTTTTTAAAACTCAGTGGAACTACGCAGAGCACCACTCCACATACTCCGCCCAGGGTTACTCTCCACATTTCATACAGTTGGGTGTGTCAGCCCAGCCAAACCTATGCAGGTGGGCCCTGGCATAGTATACTCTGTGGAGGACGTTAAATTGAACGAGTCACAGGCGGGATTTGAGTGCCACCTCTCTAGGGCGCATCAATGCCGCTTCCCATTCTGTCTAATTCAGACACCCTTTTCAGTTGCGTCAGAGTCAGGGACATTATTTGGTATAGTCTTACAGGTCCATGCTATTGCCTTCTCAATTAAAGCCCTCTTGAGGAGCCTCCCTTCAAGTGGGGCATATTCCTGGAGGTCGTCTATCACTATCCTTTCCACCTGCCGGGCATGTTTTAATTGCAGATATTTAAAATATTGAGGAGTCTGCAAACTGTCTTCCCACTGCAGGGAGCTAAAGGGAATCAGTGCACCCTCCTCTATAAGGGTTCACTGACAGAATATCCACGCCTAAAATATCCCCATACCATAATATCGAGTTATAAATATCCACGTCCTATATTTATAATGGTAAGTACGAAAATATCGGAAAAAATATCAGCCATAAATTTTGTTGTACAAAATATTGTTTTATATATATAAAATAAAACAATACAAATTAAATAATAACGTTAATTTTAAAATAATAAACTTAATTCAATATACATTTTAACAAATATAACAAATAAACTTAATTTAAAAAAGTTAAACACATATTTAATAATTAATATATATACTTTAAAACAATTAATACATTTTTCATTTTAATTTATTTTATAATATTAACATCGTATAAAAATTTAACAAACAAATATATATTATTAATATATATTATGTCTGTATTGAGATAATAAAGAAGCACTTTATTCATACCTACCGTGTGGTCCGTATCCTGATTCCTGGTCGTCCTGGTGGCGGTTGAGTCAGGAGTTTGGTAATTCGTGTGTTAATATATATATATATATATATATATATATATATATATATATATATATATATAGATATATATATATATATATATATATATATATACCAATAGCATAAAATATATTAAAACATTCTTTCATAAATTAAACCATCAAACTATTTAAAATTCTTTAAACTTAAATTTCCTGCTCCAGGCAGTGCACCAGTAGACAAAGTGTTGGATTGCGGAGGGGTAAAATGTACTATTCACTGTCCAGTCAGTTCAAAATTAAAAACAAACAGAATGTCAACAACCCCCAAAAATATTTTAAAAACGGAATAACTACATATATTAAAATTTAAAATACAAATATATTTAATATAAAAAAACGTAAAACATATTATAATGTTAAATACATATCATAAATACCTACACATATTATATTAAATAAAATTAAAACATTTTTTAAACAAATCAAATATTTAAAAAAAAAAATATTTATGAACAAAAACAATATTTATTACATATATTTAGTTTATTTCCTACTTACTCTAGAACACCACACCATTCACACCCATATCTAGATTTAAAAAACTATACTTCCATGATTAACATAGTTATTTATCAATTAAAGAAATATTATTAATTAAAAAACAAATTAAAACACATAAAAATTAATTAACTTCCCACCATTTACCCCTGTAATCGCCACAACCCACACCTAAAATTAAACTGTAAAAAAATTATTTACGCAATTAAAATTGTTTTTCAATTAAAAAAGTAATAGTATTTAACAACTAATTATAAAGTAAGTAATATTCATTTACCCCCACCCTTTACCTATATAAAACCGAAAACCCATGCACAAAAAAATTAAACAATTACCCTAACTAATTATCAATTAATTAATATTAATTATCAACTAATTATTAATTAATAAAAAATAAATTACTTCCCACCCATTACCCCTATAAACCCAAATTCCTGCACCTAAAACAAATCACACAATTTCCATAATTAATTTTCAAATAATTAATTAGTATTAATTAACAACCATTTAATAATAAATTAATAATCAATTACTTCCCACCTTATACCCTTAAAAGCCCCACAACCCACACATGAAATGTACACAAAAAAAACACAATTAACACTATAAAATCTGAATTGAATAAATATTAATAAATAAAAAATATTCTTTAATTTATTATAATTAAATTACTTCCTACCCTATTCCCCGATACACCCACAACCTGCTACAGCACTAAAAAACACAACATCTAATTAAAATAAAATCGATAACTACAAAAAATTTAACACATATATTAAAAAACATAATTAATACTTATACAAAAAAATACATCAAATACATTTAAAATATATACTAAAATTCATAACACTAATTAAAAAAATATTTTAAACTATGTTTTTGCAAACAATATTAATGACTTCTATAATTTTGAAAACGATATTTCTTACTTTAAATTCAATATTCTTGACCACTATAGTCTTGCTGTCGATATTTCTGTGTCACAATAATAACAATTCGATGTTTTCTCTAAATACCTCTATTTAGATCCCCTAGTTTGGAGATTCCAATCATGCCCCACTTTCTGAAATCCTTTAACTTTCCAAATTCTTTTAAGTGTGTTCCAACCCAAGAAGGCGTTTCTCGTGATAGTCTCTTTCCCCATTTCATCAGTCTTTCCGCACCTTCCCATGCCGCCATGGTCACCTGAGTTCAGGTCAGAAAACTATTTGACCTCTTACCCTCAGAGATGTAATGCAGGTATGAATGCATCTGGAATTGAGTTCTGTCTAGCTCATAAATTGGGTGATATCCAGGCTGCTATCCCCACTCACTGACCGCTATTAGATGTGCTGTCAAGTTATTGGCCGGTATATCGGGGAGTGAAAATTACCCAGGATATTGGTTACTCTGGACTGTCCCCAGTGCCACTCTGGGATGTTTCCCATTCCACAATAACGTTCGGGTTTCACTATCGATCCGAGTGAACACGTCTTCAGGGATCTTATGATTGGTGTTTTCGAGGACATATTGGCCAGTAAGAGCCACATTGTGTTGCCGGCCTGCCTGGTTTACGACTCACTACAATAGTAACACTACTCTGGTCTGGAAGTAGGGTTCTCATTTCTTTAGCTTCACAAAACATCTTGTGTCAAGGGCTGTTCCTTATAAAAGGCTGCGTACTATCTAACGAACTCGGATGCAATATCGGAAGGGGTAGTAAAAGAGCTTCTATCCTCCCATATGATCTCAGATACACATTTTGCCTCAATTGCCTTCCTGCCCAACCATGCCAACAACCTCCATGCTTTATCCCCGGCAACATACAAATGATGTTGCTGAGACAAGATCATAGTCTTGGGATTTTGTGCCACCAACAGGCATTCCCTACGTATTAAGTTAATCTTACGCAGGACATTGGGGTCCGAGTGGGCTCAGGGCCTCTCCTCTAATTCCTTAAGGGTTTGCTCCAATTCCTCCATCTCTCATACCTCCCGTTTCTTTTTATGTGCTATAATATATTGTGTGCTTGTCCTTGAGCACCACCTTATAGGCCTCCCAGAGGATCACAGTGGACGACATTGAGTTTTCATTCTGTGTGAAGTACAGTTCTTCTGTGTCTACTCTAATTTCTTTAGCAACTTTGGCATCATTGAGTTCCCAAGTATTTAGTCTCCAAGTCATCTTTCTCTTTCTACACCCCAAATGTCAGCCGGAGTGGGGAGTGGTCAGAGAGACCCCTGGCTAGATATTCACCTGTTTCCAACCCTCTTATTTCACCCGCTGGTGCAAAATTCTAATCCAATCTGGAAAACAGAGCGCGATTGAAAGTGTTTGTTAGAACTCCTGATGCACAGCCGGGAGCACTTCGCATTTACTTTGTTTACCTGAAGTTCCCGCTCTCCGCCCACTTTGCACCAAGGTCAGGGCTTCCCCGCGCAGCCGATTGAGCGCTGCCGCGGGTTTCAAAACTGCCGCCATTTCGCCAGCCAGGCGACGCCCACTGCTTCTGGACACGCCCCCCCGCCGACACTATAAAAGAGTGCTGATTGCGAGCGCGATTGAAAGTGTTTGTTAGAACTCCTGAGGCACAGCCGGGAGCACTTCGCATTTTCTGCTTTTAATCATTTAAAAAATCTTTTGTGTGATACTTTGTTTACCTGAAGTTCCCGCGCTCCGCCCACTTTGCACCAAGGTCAGGGCTTCCCCGCGCAGCCGATTGAGCGCTGCCGCGGGTTTCAAAACTGCCGCCATTTTGCCAGCCAGACGACGCCCACTGCTTCTGGACACGCCCCCCCGCCGACACTATAAAAGAGCGCTGATTGCGAGCGCGATTGAAAGTGTTTGTTAGAACTCCTGAGGCACAGCCGGGAGCACTTCGCATTTTCTGCTTTTAATCATTTAAAAAATCTTTTGTGTGATACTTTGTTTACCTGAAGTTCCCGCTCTCCGCCCACTTTGCACCAAGGTCAGGGCTTCCCCGCGCAGCCGATTGAGCGCTGCCGCGGGTTTCAAAACTGCCGCCATTTCGCCAGCCAGGCGACGCCCTCTGCTTCTGGACACGCCCCCTCGCCTCCCCCCTATATAATATGTGCAACCCCCGGCAGCGGACGAGCGCAGCGGGCGCGCCGTCAGCGCGCCGAAGGGGCGCCTCAGGCAAGCCCGTCTGCGCCCGTCCGCGCCTGGACCGGGCCTAGGGCCACCCCCCCCTGCCAGTTTTGCTATTGCTAATCCAGCAACAACCTTTACGTATGACTCCGACTTTCTGCTTTCGCTAAATACCACATCTCATCAATGTCAGCGTCTTGATTTGGCTAAACAGCCATACTTTCTTCCTTATACTTGTCCTAGCTGCTCCTATATCACTAATAATTACCGACGCTCACCGATAATTACCACCAGCAAGAATAACATACTGCCTAAACCATGTTTAGCTGCATTAATAAATGTACGCTCCTTGCCCAAGCATAAATATGAGATCTCCAATTTCATTGAGGTTTACAATCTCGATCTCCTCTTCATCACTGAAACATGGGGTGATCTCTCCTGTGGACCTGACTTCGTCACGGCCACCCCAGAAGGATACTCAAATGTTAGACTGGACAGACCACCCCCAAAAAAAGGAGGCGGATTAGCCATTATATACCGTAGTAATCTAACAGTACGAACAGAAACCATTCCCACCCCATGTTGTGAAGCTTTGTCTTTCACAATCTCTATTCCAAATGCCCCCCCATTCAAAGGCACACTTATTTACCGCCCCCCTGGACCTCGCAGTCCTTTTCTCGCTAATTTACCCATTCTCTTAGAACCATTGGCAGGTGAAAGCCAGTACACCATTCTGGGTGATTTTAATTTCCACTTTGAGCGGCCGGATAATCTCGACACCGCCGCCCTGCTATCTGAATTAGATGCAATAGGACTCCCACAACTAGTCACTGGTTCCACGCATACGGCGGGCCATCTTCTGGATGGTCTCTTCTCTAGCGAGAAATCACTTATGATAAAGGACCTCCTTCCCTTCACCTGGACGGACCACTCTGCCATTCTTTTCGACTTTTTCTTACAACCTACTCCCCCCCTAGTTAATACTCCCTCACCCACGAATCAATTTAGAGCATGGAAAAGCATTGACATTCCCGCTTCTCAATCCTCACTATTAACTTCCTTGCCTCCCACTGTGACTGATCCTGAACTAGGTGCTAATAACTATACTAACTGGATACTAAACACTGTCAATCTAACAGTTCCACTAAAGAAACAATCCACCAACAGGACTCTTAAATCCTCACCCTGGTTCAATGATGCTCTTAGACAAGAAAAACAAAAGTGCAGGCGACAGGAACGCAGATGGAGACGTGACTACGACCCAGATCAAAAATCCCTCTACAAAACCATGATGTCTAATTACAAGCAACTAATTATCATGGAAAAAAGTAAATTCTATAGCAACCAAATTAATCTTGCACAAGACTCGACTAAACAACTTTTTCAGGTAGTGACGCGCCTCTCTGGACAAGCAGCGACCACTCCGATCACAGCCACCCAAGAGTTATGTAACTCTTTGGCGAATCACTTCCAAAAAAAAGTTACAGATATTTTTACCCAATTCAAAGCCCATGCAACCAGTATTGGACACCCACCCTCCACTCCCAATGCCCACAGGCCCCTGGCCCGGGCATGTTCCAGCCCCCCTCACTCAAGCCCCTCTGGGTCCTTCCAAGAATTCACCCAGATTTCTTCAGAACTGGTATCCCATCTCATATGTACCACGAACTCTGGATCTTCGGAAGATCCATGCCCCCCTTCCATTCTCAAAAACTTTACAGAAATTATAGGTCCAAAACTCACTGAAATTTTTAATGCCATGTTTTTGTCCACTACCTTTCCCTCCATCTGGAAGAAAGCGACCATTAAACCACTCATCAAGAAAAGCTCATTAGATCCTTCGATAGTCGCCAATTACCGACCAATAGCCTGCCTCCCGCTTCCCGCCAAAATCGTGGAAAAAATCATGAACACCCAAATCTCAGAATTTATAGACCAAAACAACTGTCTGGATGACACACAATTTGGCTTCCGGAAGGGACACGGGACGGATACTGCGCTCATTAAAGCTACAGAGGAAATCAGGAAGACTCTTGATGATGGAGGATCAGCAGTGCTTATTCTACTGGACCTGTCGGCGGCTTTTGACACGGTTGATCACTCCATCTTGATCGACCGTGTCACAGCGGCAGGCATTACAGGTGCTGCTAAAGACCTCATCGCCTCGTTTCCTGCTGATCGAGTACAGTCAGTCGCCTTCGGCAATTTCAACTCCCCTCCTTTTACTCTCCCCTGCGGTGTTCCCCAGGGATCCTCGCTAAGTCCTACACTATTCAACATTTATGTGTCAGACTTAGCGAGGATCATAAAAATTCATCACCTGGCGGTAACATCCTACGCTGACGACACCCAGATTGTCCTAGCCATAAACAAAAATGGAGATGAAGTGGCCTCCAATTTTAATCTGGGAATGCTGGCAATAAGTAATTGGATGTCCACAAATTGTTTGAAACTGAACTCCGATAAAACGGAGGTGATGGTGTTTGGTAACCTCTCCCCTGCCTGGTCTCCCACATGGTGGCCTGATGCCCTAGGACCACCCCCTCCCCCAGTGACCAAGGCAAGAAATCTTGGAGTTATACTGGATACCAAACTCACTTTCATGCACCACGTTAATGCGGTAGTATCCTCCTCATTCTACACCATGAGAATGATTAAAAAACTCCTACCCTATCTCCCCATGAGTATGGCAAAAACTCTGATCAGCGCACTTGTCATGGCCCGCATAGATTATTGCAATGCCCTTCTAGTTAATGCTCAAGAGGGTGTCCTAAAAAAGCTGCAATTGGTGCAGAATGCTGCGGCCAGATTGATCACAGCAACTCCCAAGTATACCTCCATATCTGGCACAATTAAAAAGCTTCACTGGTTACCAGTAAAGAAGAGAACTAAATTCAAGGCTCTATGCATTGCGTATAAGGCAATTCACGCCCAAGGCCCAGCATTTCTGAAAGATGCACTCTGCCCTTATAAACCTGCTAGATCCCTTCGATCTTCAACTGCTGGTCTTATGCAGGTCCCCAGGACTAAGAAAGTCTCCTGGGGAGACAGATCCTTCATAGTGACCACCATCAAACTATGGAACAGTCTTCCACATCATATCAAAACCTCTACTTCCCTTCTTTCTTTCCGCAAACAGATAAAGACCTGGCTGTTCAAGCAATAACTACTCATGGACTAGTTCAGTAAACACTCAGCGCCGAGACACCCTCGGGTATTTGAGCGCTTAATAAATTTCCCAAATAAATAAAATAAAATAGTATGTACGATCAAAGGAGTGCTGTCGACCCCAGAGGTCCAAAAGGCCCATGGCCATCACAATTCATACCTGACAGACCTCCTGAGGCGGAAGCCAGGAGTGAGAACTGCCGCTCATTTTTAAAATTGTTGAATTTCTTGTATGTTTTTAAACCCACTTTCCCTCTCCCCCTCCTTCACGACTTCAGGGCACTTACCTGCCTTTGGAGACGCCACGCAGCCGATATTAACGCTGCCGCGGTCTAAACACCTAAGCAAATCTTGCCGCCATTGCCTGCTCGATCGCGGAGGCCACGCCCCCTTGAGGCCACGCCCACCCCGAACCAGCATTTAAAGCGCTGACTACAAGCGCTTTAATTCATACCTGACAGACCTCCTGAGGCGGAAGCCGGGAGTGAGAACTGCCGCTCATTTTTAAAATTGTTGAATTTCTTGTATGTTTTTAAACCCACTTTCCCTCTCCCCCTCCTTCACGACTTCATGGCACTTACCTGCCTGTGGAGACGCCGTGCAGCCGATATTAACGCTGCCGCGGTCTAAACACCTAAGCAAATCTTGCCGCCATTGCCTGCTCGATCGCGGAGGCCACGTCCCCTTGAGGCCACGCCCACCCCGAACCATCATTTAAAGCGCTGACTACAAGCGCTTTAATTCATACCTGACAGACCTCCTGAGGCGGAAGCCGGGAGTGAGAACTGCCGCTCATTTTTAAAATTGTTGAATTTCTTGTATGTTTTTAAACCCACTTTCCCTCTCCCCCTCCTTCACGACTTCATGGCACTTACCTGCCTGTGGAGACGCCGTGCAGCCGATATTAACGCTGCCGCGGTCTAAACACCTAAGCAAATCTTGCCGACATTGCCTGCTCGATCGCGGAGGCCACGCCCCCTTGAGGCCACGCCCACCCCGAACCATCATTTAAAGCGCTGACTACAAGCGCTTTAATTCATACCTGACAGACCTCCTGAGGCGGAAGCCGGGAGTGAGAACTGCCGCTCATTTTTAAAATTGTTGAATTTCTTGTATGTTTTTAAACCCACTTTCCCTCTCCCCCTCCTTCACGACTTCATGGCACTTACCTGCCTGTGGAGACGCCGTGCAGCCGATATTAACGCTGCCGCGGTCTAAACACCTAAGCAAATCTTGCCGACATTGCCTGCTCGATCGCGGAGGCCACGCCCCCTTGAGGCCACGCCCACCCGGAACCATCATTTAAAGCGCTGACTACAAGCGCTTTAATTCATACCTGACAGACCTCCTGAGGCGGAAGCCGGGAGTGAGAACTGCCGCTCATTTTTAAAATTGTTGAATTTCTTGTATGTTTTTAAACCCACTTTCCCTCTCCCCCACCTTCACGACTTCATGGCACTTACCTGCCTGTGGAGACGCCGTGCAGCCGATATTAACGCTGCCGCGGTCTAAACACCTAAGCAAATCTTGCCGCCATTGCCTGCTCGATCGCGGAGGCCACGCCCCCCTGAGGCCACGCCCACCTCCTGACGCTAATCACAGCCTTATAAAAATGTGCTTCCCAGGAAGCGCAGCGGACGAGCGCAGCGGGCGCGACGTTTGCGCGCCGAAGGCACGCCTAAGGCAAGCCCGTCTGCGCCCGTCCGCGCCAAGGTAGGGCCATGGGCCCCTTATGTTGCCTGTTTCGACCCTTCATATCAGGATCAGCTTTTGTCTGGGCCTCCCTACTCTAGAGAGGAGCTCATCCGAATAGGTAAACAATTTGCAGACAAAGGAATACTGTCTCTATCACCCACTTCTCTCCCCCGGGCTGATGTACTTTGTGATGATGTTCTGTATTGTGGGCTATTAAACGTCAGGTCTCTGCCCAAACACTGCACAGAGATCCAACTTCTGATTGACACTCATGAACTTGACATCCTCTTCATGACAGAAACTTGGACGCGTCCAGACTGCTTGGTCGATCCGGGATTTGCTTGCCCCTCCGGATTTAAATTTCTCCACTTCCCTAGGCCTACTGGTAGAGGGGGAGGTGTGAGAGTCATTTTCAGAGACTCTTGCAGCATTAAGGTCCTTACTCTTGACCCAATTCTGCGCACCGAGTTACTAGGACTCTCAATTCAGACCCACGCCGGAAATATAGTCACAGGGATTTTGTGTTATCGCCCACCAGGGGCGTTCAGCCTTCAGCAGCAACAAGCACTAATCACCACCCTAACCAATATCGCCTTATCTCACCAGAAGCTGTTTATACTCGGTGATTTTAATCTATGGCCTCTCTCAGCTGACCTCCAAGGCCACCCACAAAGCGGGTCATCTGCTTGACCTGATCTTTGCGACACCTGACTTGGTGGTAATGGGAGAAATTCTTCCAATGGATTGGACTGATCACTCATTGGTTAAATTCTTTCTTCACAAGATGACTGGCCCCTACAAGGCCCCGGCACCGACCAAGGAAATTAAATGCAGATATTGGAAGGCTCTCTCACGCGCACATCCTTCGGGCGAAATGTTCCATTTGCAACAGCTTTTCGATGTGAATAAAAGCACAGCCGACAATTACAATTCCCTTGTCACCAGTATCTCTAGGGTAGTCGACACCCACGCCCCCCTCAAAAATCGGACCTGCAGGTGTAAAGACTCTGCCCCTTGGTTCAAGGTCGACCTAAAACTGCTAAAACTTGAATGTAAACAAGCAGAGAGAAGGTGGTGACGTGATTATAATAAAACCTGCAAAGACACGTGGAAAACTAAGGTCCACGCGTACAAAACTCTCATCAAAAAATCTAAAGCCGATCACTGCTCCTCCCTGATCTGTAACACTACCAACAATTCCAGGAGTATTTTTAGCATCCTAAACAGCGTCACTAACCCGGAGTCTTGTAAAAATGCGATCGTCCCGTCCCAAGACCTCTGTGACAATCTGGCCATATTCTTCAAGGAGAAAATTGAACTTATCCTTAAAGATCTGGATACTCCTCTTACTGCTGGAAATCCCCTTTCCTTGAACACTGTTACTCTGGAGAATCAAGCACCTAACTTAGCTGTGTCTCCAGAAGAACTCCTCTGCGGGTTTCCACTGCTAACTCTCGAACTCTTCACTAAGGTAGCTAGAGGGATCGTGTCTGGGTCTCCACTGGACCCAGTACCCCCTAAAATCTGGAAAGAATTCGAAGCAGAACTTTTCCCCCCGCTCCATCTAATCTGTCAGCAATCCCTGCTGACTGGCACTGTCCCTGCCCACTGGAAACGAGCGCTAGTCTCCCCCTTGCTGAAGAAACCTTCCTTGGACCCTGACTGCTCAAAGAGTTACAGGCCCATCTCACTGCTGCCGTTCCCTGCCAAGATAGTGGAACGGGTGGTCAGTAACACCCTCTCCAACCACCTGGAACATCATCTACTACTTGATGGGGACTAATTCGGTTTCCGGCCTGCTCATGGAACCGAAACTGCCCTTATTATCGCCATGTACGAACTTCAAAGGCAAGCAGACAGAAGTCAGGCATCATTTTTGATACTGCTCGATATGTCTGCCGCCTTTGACACGGTGAATCACAAGATCTTACTGAGACGCCTATGGGAGGCAGGAGTGAGGGATACGGCACTGCATTGGTTCCACTCTTTTTTGCAGGACAGGCAACAAGCAGTATCTCTACCTCCTATCCAATCTGCTTTCTCCCCGGTAACGCACGGAGTCCCTCAGGGCTCTGCCATTAGCCCAATACTTTTTAATATTTACCTCAGGCCACTTATTCTTCTGATCAAAAGCTTCGGCATCAAAACCATTAATTACGCTGATGACACACAGATGATCCTCTCCTTGGAAGGAGAGGATTCTATCTCCATAGAGATCCTACATAATTGCTTGCGGGAGACATCGAGGTGGCTGAAGAATAATTCACTCCAGTTCAATGCAGGGAAAACCGAGGTGCTTTTTAACAGTGGCTCGAGGATCCCCCGTCCGACCGATAGCAACTTCTGGCCCCCAGAAACAGCTTCTAATGACAGCCTGCAGACTCTGTCCGCAACTTAGGGGTCATGCTTGACCACAAGCTCAGCATGGAGACCCATGATCAGAAAACCTCTGCCTGCTGCTATGCCATTCTGCGCTCTTTAAGGAAAGTTCTGCCCCTCCTACCCACCCAGGCCCACGCCCAAGTAGTTAGATGCACCATCCTGAGCAGGCTGTATTACTGCAATGCCCTCCTGCTCGGGGCCCCGGAGTTTCTATTGGACAGGCTCCAAAGAGTCCAATCTGCGGCTGCAAAATTGGCCTTGGGGCTCCCGAGAAGATCCCATGGACCATCTGCCTTGGCACAATTGCACCGGCTCCCTCTTAGACAGAGAGTGCAATTTAAGGCCCTCTGTATTGTTTTTAGGGCCCTCCACGGTTCTGGCCCAGCCCCTTTACAATCCAAGTTTGTGTGGTACGCCCCTACCAGACAACTCCGCTCCTCGGATGCCAAACTGGTAGTCACCCCCAGATTTAAAAAGGTCAGATCCGGAGGTAGATCCTTTGAGGTTGCCGCCGCCAGACTCTGGAACACCCTCCCCACCGAGATTAGACATACCAATGAACTCCTACCTTTCAGAAAAAAGGTTAAAACTTGGCTCTTCCCGGGCTAGCCTAAGTCCCCTCTGATCCACCCCCCAATCCTCCTCAGACTCTGTCAGCACCAGGATGCCTGCAACGGCGACAGTTTGCGCTTTACACATTCTTAAAATAAGTAAATAAAAGTCACCAGGGCTGTGTCTTTCTGTGGTCCTTCGTAAGGCTAGTGTGGTCTAGGTTTGGGTTGAGTACATCATTAAAGTTGCCCCAACAATGGGGCCCATTAGGATGGCGGGCGGATTGCCCCCACCATCCTCACTAGAATGTCCACCGCCATATTATGATGGCTGGGAGGTCCGCGGCGGACGGTAGGACCGACCGCCGCTTTTACACCCATTGACTCGTCGACCGGCGGAAAAAGTGCCTACCTATGGTGGTGGTGTTTGCGAGACACCGCCATCCATATTAGGATGCTGGCGGTCAAGGGCCTTTCTACGGTGGCGTTGCCGCTGTGGAAAGGCATACGGTCTTTGCTTTGTGGGCCCGTTATGGACCCCAGGGTGAAGGAGGGGTGGGGGGTGCACATGGGGTCTACCATATTGTCTACAAACTACCACTTAGTTGCCAGTGTCGTCTTCTCCTGGCGTGTCATTCCTTACTGGGGACTCGGTCCTAGTTCGCCCCCTTCCAGTACTGCAATTGCTTGAGCCAGTGGATGTGGCCTATCTGTGTCCAAGGAGCGACACCGGTCAGAGTCTTGAGAAGACCGACAACCACGATCTCTGAATGTTCTTGATTTTTTACATATTATGGGTGCATATCCTTCCGTGTCTGAAGATATTCTAGGTTTTCATTCCTTTTGGGCTCCTGCCATTGGGGTTCCTCTTCTCCATGATCCCTCGGGTCGACTTCTCCTCCATCTTCCATAACAGCATGTCTTGGGCCTCGTACCTCCAGGAAACGGGGTGTCTCCATCCCTCCAGTTATCTTCTGTGTTTCGCTGGGGTGAGTGCTTCCCCACCCATGTCCAAGCCTCCTTTAGAGAGTCGTAGAAAAACACTTTGTCTTCAAATATTACCTTGAGTTTTGCAGGGAACAGCAGCATATAGTTAAGTTGTAGGGCTCTCAGTTTGACTATAACAGAATCATAAGTACGACACTGTCTTTGAACTTCTCGACAGTAGTCAGGAAATCTCATGATTCTCCTAGGCATCTATCCTCTCTCAGTAGCATCTCTCTGTCCAGAAATTTCAAGAAGCGGACTACTATCGGATGGGGGAGGGTAGTCAAAGTCCTATGTTGGCGCGTTCTATGATAAAGCATGAGGCGAGTTGTTTCATTGGGAGGGAGGCCCATAGCCACTATGTCAGGAAGGTCCCAGCATTGGATCCCTTGACTCCCTCTGGATATCCCACAAAACTGAGGTTGTTTCTTCTGGCACTGTTTTCCTCATCGTCCACCATCCAGCTGAGATCTTTTAACACCGCTCTAAGTTCAGAAACCTCCTTTCTTAGATTTCTGTGTACTCGTCCTCAGAAATCTTTGTCTCTGCCATGGTTACCCTCTCCGACAAGTTCAGCAGATCTTGACGTAGGAGAGCCACTTCTGACTGGACCTCTCTGATGCATCCCTCAAGGGCTTCCCGTGAAGACTGGATGCCAATAGTAGGGCTGCGTTATTTGGCAGGGTGGAGGTAGTTTGCTCCGCCTCCATTATGGGAGTTACCACTTTCGTATATCGATCCAATTTATCTTGTCTCTGGGGTTTGGGTTTATTATCTTTAGCAATGTTGAGTCACACGACTGGTAGTGTGCAAAAGAATGTAACAAGCTACTAGTTTTTAACTTGTTTTTAACCACATACTAGTCACTATCTTCACTAGTATTTCACTTTCGCACAGTGTGTTCACGGTCACTACAGGGTCACATGTTGTTACTTACCTGTTGTAATGTTCTCCTTTGTCTCCCCCATTTCTAGGCAAGAGCAGTGTCATACAGGTAGTACAACTTATGTGCTGTATTTAAACAGATACTAATTATTAGATCATGTTTTGTAGATTGTAGTTTCCCACTAGGTCCTGAAGAATCGCAGTCAATGCACTAGAAGCGAGAAACATGTTGACCACATCTTTTGCACGTTAGCCCTGGATCACTCTGGGAAACCATAGTTCCCACGAGTACCGGCTATCCTTGATTTAACTTGTGGCAGAGGACCACCAGAATAAAATTGTTTTCCGGTACCTTGAGCCACATTTTATCCTCACCCACACTATCTACTCTGTCCTGGCCCCTCACCCCCACTTCACCGATAGGCAGTTGGATAAAAGATCTCCGATAAAGAGCCCCTCTTTGAGGTGAGCCCGTTGGGCATTGCACCGTCTGCCCAACGAGGAGCATTGCCGATGATGAAGCATGACACTCGCAAGGGTGTGTGAGGCCATTATATCCAACAAATTTGATACCCAGGGGTGGTCCTCCATTTGAGCACTAGCCCCTTACCCTAGTGACCTTTTCCTTTCCCTCCCTTTCCTCTAGTGTGCAAAAGAAGCCTGATGTTGACAAATAATATTGTGTTGTGGCACTGTCTCTCACATCAGCTTCACTTACCGGGTCCGCCTTTCCTCTTGTTCTGCACTGTCAATAACCTCAGCCCAGCCAACTTTTCTTTACCTGAATTTGCACACTGTCAATGACGTCAGCCTACCTTTCTTTATCACAGTTAGCATGTCATCAGTGACCTCAGCTTACCATTCTTTACCAGAACTATGTTGTAGTGTAGTTCCTATATTCCCAATAGGCTCTGCGCATTGGAATAATATAAACAGCAGTGTAGACGTAGGACTGAGGTCGACTATGTCTCTACTGACTATATTAGACTTAATTAGTTTTGCCAGCTAGCTCAGAGGTCACTAGAAACTTTCTCGAATGTTCAGGAAAGAGTTAACTCTCCGGATTTAGACAAGAAGGGATTAGCTTCTGACAACCATACAAACATGACAACTTTGCTCCCTCAGAAAAGAGTGTATCTCTAGAGACATGTGAAAACAATAGGCAGCTATTTCACTCAGTCAACCGTGAATACTTAGTTTCACCAGAGTGCAGAGAAATAGAGAGACGGGCGTTTTCAATAAAAGGTGGTATTTATTGAGCAGTCTTCTTTCTCATGCAAGAGAAATGAATTGCCACAATTGCAATACCTATCATAAAGTAAAGTGCGTACAGTAAAAGTAGTATTATGAAATAATACTGTAAAAGCATTGATATGGTTTCTTAGCCATATGATACTTTAAAATAGATAAAATATATACATTCATAAAAACATTGACTAACATACTCAACTGGTGCTTCTAACTACGCCTACCCGGGTGTACCTGACCTAAGCCTAATACTTGGGAAGGAGTAAGTAAGTAGCAGTTTAAGTTAAGTTGGTTAAGTTGGTTTTGCCAAGAATCTGAATCAAGAATTCTCTTAAGGGTTTAGTCAGCTCCGTACCTTGGTAATAGAATGTGGGAGGTCTGATATCTCTTTCTTCAGGACTTGATCTCCCAGCCACCCGAAAGGGTGGCTGGAAACACCGGCGCTGGATTTTCTCGGCTGGAGAAAAAGACAGCGTCTCACTCAGTGCGTCAAACGGGAGGGGCGGCTTCCGTGGGCTCTCGCATCAGCTGGGCTCTCGAGCAAGTAGATAGCTGCTCTGCTCCAAACCACCGTGTGTTTGCTTAAGGCAACTGTTGTTATTTTATACCTGAAAGGTGCCGGGTTTGACGTAAGGTTGGACATAAGACGTCACTAAGAACTAACAGTTCTTTCTGGACTCCAGGAGTTCTTATTCAAATCAAAACAAAAGCAGGGGTTTTCTCGGGCTGCTGGAGGCTTGGTTTGTTTAAAGAATGCGTTGTGCTTTCTAGGAGTCGATGGGAGTAGCCGTGCTGTGCTTTGGACTGCATGGGCTATCACTGAATATGGATATGATTCTTATGCCTTTATAAGGATATTATTAATTATAACCACATAAGGGCATGAATCGGGAATATCGAATTAGGGTCCTAGATAGAAACACAACACCCACTCCACGGATTAATGTCCATCATTACTAAAAACTAAGCAATAGTAAACATATAACGATGCATGTGTGTTTTCCAACCCACCCCAAAATACATATTTCGCATTTGAAATGGTATATGGTAAATACACGAAAATGAGTATTGGTACTGTACGCTTTTCAAGCAGTGTCATCATTCAGTTAAATGCATATATATATCAGCTGGATGGATTGTGAAAATTACACATGAAATGGCTCTGAATACAGAAAAGAAGGTCGAGACCATTCCATCACATATTTATACAAAATGCTATATATGTGCCAGAGGCTGAGGTAAAATATTGTCTCTAGTATCCTAAAAATAGAAGCTCTGTTCTCTAAGAATAGTTCTGCATCAAGCAGAGTACAATATGCTAAAAAAAGGTAAATATTTTGGAAAATGGAAAAAAATAATTTCGCTTTCAGGGGAAAAAATAGTTCCAAATATTTTCGGTAGCTTTGTTTATCAAAACTGAAGGCCGAATTCAGAGTTCAGGGAACGCTGTGTGCTCATTGTTTTTTAAGAGTTATTCTCATTGACTGGAGAGAACATCATATCAGACAGACTCGCAAAAAATTGGTCTACAACATCAGGTGAAAGTTCGACCAAGTTTGAACTGCAACTGTGCAATTCTGTGCGTGATTGCTATCATCGATGTTTGGATCAGCAATGCTCACAGAAGGTTGCACCTGTTTGGTGCTGCTTTCCTCTCGTACCTCACCGCCACCTACTCGTAGTGGTGAAGTCTCAACGAATGCCGTCATCAGAATAGGTAGCCGCTGGGGACAACACGATGCATGAGTCATTACAGGACCTAGCAAAGTATTGATATCCATTGGTACTGCTGATGGTAGTGTAAGACAGACGTCCAACACGCATTCCTCTCCGCATAGCAGACATCGAAGCACAGGTAAGATGCAATCCTGCCAGAGTGGTCTGAATGAAAGAAACCAGGTTGTACTCAGATCTCTTAGCCGGGCCAATCCGAGGACCTTAGTGATACGGTCTCGGTATCGTATTGCTAGGATCGTTTCTTCCATCGTTGCTGAAGTCTTGTCTGTGGATTGGCTTGCCGTATCGGAGCAGAAGGAACAAAAATAAAATTCCTGCCACGAGTCCCAAGATTAGGGGTAGGCCGCCAAAGACAGAATGGACAAAATTCGGGAAGATGCCCAGAACTGTTTCAAAGGGTGCTAACAGTCCCGAAAAAAACTGTCCTAAATACATGTGCGATGCCACTGGTATCAGACATGTTTAAGATTTAGCTTAACATTTCTACGAAATGCACGGGGCAATTTGTCGATAAAAGGGAATGTATCTCTGCCGATGTCCTTGCCACTTGCAGATCATACGTTTCTTTGGAGGACGTTAAAGGCACAGTTGTCTGTAAAAGAATAGACTTCATTCTGCTTAAAATATCAATTTGAATAGAAGAGATATTCAAGGAAGGCCACAACACAGCCCCCATATCTGGATTGCTGTGTGGATACAATACTTGCATACAGCAAACGACCCTGGAAGTAACGGTCACAAGATAGGCTTTCCCTGGCACCATTCCACAACAGCTGTGGTCACTTATCAGAACATAACTGCCATTAGAAAGTTGTCTAAAAAATGGCTCTTTCTGTTTTGCAGGCGTGCCATGCAGGTGACATGAAAGGTTATTTGAAGACCCTTTACAGGCTCCATGAAAGTTAATACCTTGACACAGAAGTGTACCGCTTAGTGATTTTTTTACAATTGTTACCACTAAGGAATACTTCCTTTTTCCCTTCACTATAACATCTGTGTGTATAAGGTAAACCCCAGGTTGATTTGATGTATTCTTTACCCAACCTTTCATACTGGCCCGCAGGTATATACTCTTGGCAGTATTTAAACTGGAAAGTTGTTATCGGAACTGAATTTGTTCCGTGTATTATCCATTCAATGACAGGTCTCTCTGACATTGTCAATGGTAATCTCTCAAGTTTTTCAATGCTCAGAATCGTATAGTCTGCTCCTTTTTGTGCCAACTGATTTGTTTATCAGTAAGGTTAAAGATACCGAATAATGACGTTGTGTTGATTAAACGCCATGGTACGTAGCCTGAACGCAGATTTTGCAACGTCCAACCAAGCTGTACAATAGAACGTAATTGAGACTGACCATGTTGTAACATTAGTAAGTCCTGCTCTATTATATCAATAGCAGATGATACAATGCTGTCCAGTGAATATGTTCTGGAGGACAGAGTCGTTAACCCATTGTCCACTACAGAAAGTGATTTTTCCAAATATATACGATCAATTTTTCTTATTTTTTCTGCTGTTTCAATTTGCATTACTTTCCAAGCTTCATTGTACGCAGCGTATATACCGGTCGCTATGAAATGTTTTTGACACTGTTTGCGTGGTCCCAGTATGAAACCGACCGGTGAATCCTACCGCCAAAGGGAGAAGGAGCCTTTCTGCTGCTTCCATCGTGGTCTTTTTCTACTGCAGACTTTTAGGTCGTCTTAGGCTCTTTGCCTTTTTTTTTTTTTTCCTAACTCTGCCTGAAGTTTGTGCCGATCGATGTTACCTTCCTGTTTTCAAGGATTTGAACAGACCGTATCACTTAGGTCCTCCGAATATTGATGCCTGGCCCATATTATAATCTTTACATCTATCTGGGTAGTTTCTACCAGGCCCTTCTGGAACCCTTTTTAAAGACATTTGGCTGACTTATTGTGCCCCCCTGACCCGCAGTGGTACCTCAGCTCCCTCCCTGAACCTCACCTGGATCTTCTACAGGCCTCTGAATTGGTGCTGCTCCGAATCTCGACCATCCAGTGAGCGCATGCACCCATTGGATTCCGTTTATACTTACTGTTGCCAGTTACCTGCTATTCCCCTGAAACATCTTAGTGGCCCCATTCTTGAGGGCCCCTAGAATACCTTCTTTCAGCCCTTGCTGCTACTAGGACTGCTCCTCAGGACCTTGTGCCAGACGTCATTTATTGAGTCTGCCTGTTTTCTACTCCAAGTGCGCCCTGATGAAGGAAGCCTGTATTGGCACTAGTCCGAAACGCGCGTCAGCGCTGTTGTGTGTGGTGATATGTATGTGAATGTCTGTGTATGTCTTTGATTGTACAAAAGGTGTGTTTGATTGTATGAGTGCATGTACTTTGTGCCTGTTTTTGAATTATCTTTGCGTGTCCTAGTTTTTACATTATAATTCTGTATATGACTATTATATGTTTTTCAGATACTATCTCACTGTCTTAATGAAATTATTTTTCTATGAAAGCAATGTATATTTATATATATAAAAAAAACAGAAATTAAAAAGCTTTTTTGAATAAGTAAATCTTCTTTGTGGTTGTGTGGGCTATCCGAATGTCTGACTAGAACTTTGTTCTTTTTGGTATTTAGGGAACACTCATTTTCATGTTTTTCCCCCCAGTATGAAATCACACAAGTCAGCACCGTCTTTAAGTAAAGTCAAATGTTGCTTAATTTCAGCCAGTGTGGATTTCTGTAGCCACTCATGGCATCGTTTCCCTACACTGTATGTTGTAACTATCCCTGGATGTTGTCTCTGGGAGTATCTTGGGTCTGGCCTGGTCATTTTGAACCCATGTGTTTTGTTCAGAAATCTATCTTGACAGTTATTTGTGTCTGTTGGCCAGATCAACCACTTTTTCCAATCAGGATGTGTTCCGTTTTGGTGTAAAATATGGGATACGTCTATCTCCACATCTGTAGTGCTATTACTATCAGTTATGGGTTTCGGAATAGACGGTGTATATAAGTCTTTTATCTTAGCTAGGCCAAGACAAGTAGTTTGTTGAATTGTGTCATTCAAGAATATAATTTGTTCTGGGATCATGCAGGCCCTAAATAATGCTTCTAGGCCTTGTACTTGCCAATCTTTGGTACCCCATGATCGTTTTTGTTTCAATGTTGTTTTTCCAAAATTCAAAACCAAATGTAGACATTTTGTCATAAAATTCTTCAGAATAAATCAATTTAGTATTTGTCAACATTGTTTTCATTCCTGTCCTAATTATCATTTTAAAATAAAACGTTTCTGGATCATTGTTGTTAAACCCCGAGAAGTACTGAAATTTCTCATAAAATGTTTTCGAGCTGCCTTTCGGCGGAGTTGGACAGTGTTCCCATTGGTTATAAGATAAAACATTTCTAGGCTGAGCAGTTTTATGCAAATAGTGATCACCAAAATGATTATAACAGTATAACTCTTCATAATTCGATGAACCCTGTAAGTAATCATGTTCTGTAAATTTGGCTGACATTACTAAATCTGACATCATATTATTAATGTTTTCAAAGTCCCAATCATCAGAGTAAGTACTTGGTGTCAAAAAGTCACTTAATGAAACCTTGAACTGGTGTGGATATTTCAAGAGCTCAACCGGGGCAAAAATGTCATAATCAGTTCTGTCCCATGCTACCCCACCGGGTATTGGATTGGCTGAGATGTTTACTCGATGTGAGAGGATGTGTGAGGGTTTAGGACCAAGTTGATGTTCTGACTTGCTGTGTCCATTGTACTTTATTTTCCATCAATGAATTTTCCCAAACATAGAACCATGATGAGCCAAAGCAGGAGAAAAAGTACACCTAACACAATCCAAAATTCAATCCATGGTGAAATCAGATATGTTTCTTTTAGTTGGTGAAAAAGTTCAATTACTTTGTTTTTGAAAGTTTTTGTTGCAGGTGTTTCTTCATGTTTGCTTCGATCTTCCGCAAAGTCATCGAAATTGATGAAGTAGCCAGATGCAGTTCTGTCAATTGTTGGAATTATTTCCAGGTTTTAATTTGCTTTTGCATTTTTCTTTGTTTCATTAGCATAGTCAGAGGCTAC
Organism: Lissotriton vulgaris; assembly: GCF_964263255.1. Lineage (NCBI taxonomy): Eukaryota > Metazoa > Chordata > Amphibia > Caudata > Salamandridae > Lissotriton > Lissotriton vulgaris. The sequence goes on from NC_141693.1 coordinate 4,253,491, forward strand.
ATCATTGTAGACTGGTGTTTCTTGACGAACTGTTGCAATTTGGGTTTCAAGAGGCACAAGTTCCATGGCATTATTGCAAAGTCCTTTTTTATTCACTGCAGGTTTATCAAATGTGATTAGTCTCTCAGTTTGAGCCTCTTGGATTGTAGCAAATTTCGGTATTCAGCTATTTCTTGGGAGTCCACTCGGCCTACTACTTATTATTGGCCACATGATTGTGGTTTTACCAGGTCGATGGATACAACTCTGTTCTCCTTTTTACCATCAATGTAAATGTAAATGTACATGTATTTATATAGCGCAAATCACTGACCGAGGTCGGTATCTAAGCGCTTGCCTAGGGAACCCGTCCTGGTATTCCCCTGTGAGATAACCCCGGCAGGGTATCCACAAGGTGAAAGCCAGGCATCCCGCCACGAGGATCTTGTTCCGCTGACAGCTAAGACAGGTACTGCTTTTCTGTAAGAAGACCCAAATTCCTTCTTCACCGCGATCTTCTCTCTGACCAGATCCCCAATCTTTGGAATCCAGACAGGTCTTGCTGGGACAGGTGGTTTTTCTTCAGTGGCTGTCGGCTGTTGTTTCAACTTTATGTTACTCAGGCTTTTTCTTGTTGCATTTAAATCCTGTAAAACAGCCAAACGGTTGAGGATTTTTATTCTACCACTGAAGTGTGACAATCAAGATCCTGAATGTGCATTCTAGTACCGAACAATAGTTCGTATGGAGTGAGACCTTTTAGAGAATTTTTTGGCAGATTATTAAGACTACGTTGGACACTTGTTAAATATTTGACCCACCCATCACCCGAACCTAATACCCTCGCCGTTATAGATTGCTTTATGTCATGGTTTTTTCTTTCCTCTACCGCATTTCCCTCAGGATGGAAGGGAGAAGAGTACCGCAGTGCCATGCCCATGCTGTTCATGGCCTCTTTGTAAGCTCGAGAGCTAAACGCAGGACCCTGATCAGAATGTAGCATGCCAATTGCGCATGTGCCGATAAAGACTCGCAAATCTTTTATAACAGTTCTGGCGTCAGCCGAGTGCTGGTGGTCTACATTTTTAAGTAAATTTTGTCTTAATAATTATGGGGACGCATTTCTCCGGTTGGATTTCTGCATTGTAGATAGTCTGATGCTCTCTAACAAAGATGTCCTGGCAATAGTCTGCTCCGGTTCACAACTGCGATCTCTGTTGCAGTCTGGACAATCCATTGCAAATTTGTAAATTTGCATGCTCATTCCTGGCCACCAGTACTCTGATTGTAATTCTATTAGAGATTTCAAGATCTGTTGGTGCCTCAGACCCAGTCCCATGTGTGCGCTTTCAATCAAGAAAACTCTCAGATTCGTGTTTGGAATTACTCTATCCCCCACTCCAGGGATTTGAGCAAAAGGAACGGAGTTTGCATCAATTATGTATGTATTACTGAGTGGATAGTTGAGAGGTAATGCTGCATAATCGCCATTTAATGAGGCTTTTACTGCCAGCAAGGTTTCCCCATCTATGTGTTTTTCTGAATGCTTTTTAGTGGCTACTGAAGCCGGTTAAACCGCTTCCGCTGTGGCTGTGTTAGCCAATGAATTCCCTGCAACGTGAACGCCATCACGTCGATGACTCAATGCGTGTATCACGTGAGTCTTTCGTAGTTTTTTCTTTAAAAGAACTACTTGTTACCAAAGCGTTTTATGCTTTATTGTGGCACCTGTGTCATCTTTGTAACCGTTTTTACTCCATGTCTGCATGTCACTGTTGTATGACTTGACGCAGAAATGCGAATCACACACTATCAGTGTGGGGAATTCGTGATCGGCATTTTCAAGTGCCATCTTTAAAGATCTTATTTCAGCTCGCTGAGCTGAACAGTTTCTGAGTGATTCAGTTTTGGTAATCATTGGTTTGAATTTACCAGAGCGCCAGTGACCTTTAACAATCGCGCACGCTGCATTGTAGGATTTTTTATCTACATCGTAGTGTTGTGTGGATCAGTCCATATAGATTACGCAGGTATATTGTTCCAGAGGCAGAATTTCGATTGTCAGAGGATATTCTTGTTCATATTCTAGATCATCTAGTTTTTTCAGTTTCGGGTCAAAATAGTATTTCACGTCTTCTGTAGCAAGAGAATTTTCCCATTGTATCCATTTTGGATCTAATGCCACTGTATTCAGATTGCGTGGACTCGTTAATGCCTCAAGGGCTGATTCTGCTGTAAAAACAGTTATTCTCTTGCCTTGGGCTAGGGCTCTTTCTTTTGCTACAGCAGTTTGAACCGCAGTCAGAATTTTTTCAGTAGAACTGAATTTCATTTCAGCTTGAGTGCACAAATGTGATTTGTAAGCTATAGGTACCGTTTCTCCCTCATTAGAGGTCAGGTATGTGAATCCGCATCTTCCTGGGATGACTCAGATTACAAGATTGCGTATGTTTTCGCGAGTTTGTAATTTTGTTTTAGCTAACATGTCTGTTTGCAATGATCTCAAAATCTCTGTGTGTTTCTGAGTCCAATTGATTGGTTTGAAATCTGGTTTTATTAATTCATAGAGAGGTTTAACCCTCTCTGCATAATTTAGAATGTGTGTTCTTCCGAAATTAAGGAAACCTAGTATTGATTGTAAATTCTTCAGCATTTTTGGTGCTTGGAGTACAGCACATTTCTCTAACAAATTGTCAGCTAGGCCTTCACTTGATAATTCATATCCTAAAAACAGGACAGTTAGATGGGCAATTTGTAACTTTTTAAAGTTGAATTTGTAACACTCTGATGCAAACCCAAGTATTATGGTGTTCACTCTTTTTAAGTGAGTCTCCAGGTCATCATCTGTGAGATAGATGTCATCGACAGATGATAATGCCTCATCATCATATATTTGTAGTAACTCTATTACCCTTGCTGAGAATAATCCTGGGCTATTCTTGAATCCATGTGGGAGTCGACAGAAGTGTTTTTGTGACCCCATTATTGAGAAAGCGGTCAAATACCTGCTTTCAGGTGCAATGTTTTGACAAAAGAATCCATTAGAGATGTCTAATGTTGTTTTATATTTTTTGCGCACAATGTTATTCATTAGTGCTGCACTATGTGAGTTTTGTACTGCAAATGTTTTACAACAGGAGTTTAGGTGTCTGTAGTCCAAAACTAGATGATATGAATCGTCTGGCTTGGAGATAGGAAACAAAGGATTGTTCATTTGTGAGGTGCATGTTTCAATCACCCCTTGATATTCAAGTTGATCTAAGATCTCCCTGACTTGCTTTTTAGCTTCTTGTTTAAATGGGTACTGCCTTTGTGCAGTGGGCTGATTTCTTTTAACTGGATTTTGTGGTGAGGCGAATCCTCATCCCATCCTACATGATTTTTATATAATGCAGGAGCTTGGGCCACTGCCCATTTTCTTGCGAATGTGTATTTTCTATGAATTGGAATACGATTTAAGAAGGCAGGCATAATCATTTCTTCGCCATGAGGGCACTCCCTGACAAACTCTGGTGGCCAGTCTTTTTCAGCTAACAGGATGTCATAGCCTTTCGAAAGGTTATCCCAAAAGAGACCCCTTACTTTCCTCGTCTTGTACCCCTCTATACGCAATGTTATTTCATATATTTTATGAGGTTTGCTAACCCTGGTATCTGCAGTTTCCACCTGAATGTATTCATTTTGTGTCCACTGTCTCCAGAGGATTCATCACGATCTTGCGAGCTATGGTCACTTCTGCTGCGCTGTCTAGCATTGTCTGGGCCCACTCTCTGTTTTTCAGTTGTGTCCTCAGTATCCTCGGCATGTTTAATTTTAATACTAGCTGCCTTCTTTCTTGGATATTGTAATTTTTTACTTTGATGAGCAGGTTCCTTGTCTTTGGACTTGACGTGCTCTTCTCTGTGTTCTGACCGTCCTCTTCTTTCCCATTTCTGTGAGGAAGTCTGAAAAGATCGAGAGGGACGTGTATCAACATCTTGATATCTATCAGGTTTTTTCAAATTATCCCTATTTCTAAGGTTGTATCTTTTCTCAGAGGGTTCCCTTTGGGGAGACTTGTTTCCTCGGGCTGGAGAATTTTCTCTCCGTTGAGGAGACCTTCCTCTGGACTGGAATAGTTTTTCCCTGGGAGTGGACTGTTTATTACCATCCCAACTCCTTTTTGGAGTATTCAGATTATTTTTAATAAAGGTTTTTTCAGGTTTTTCAGTTAGTTGGGGTTATACTGGTTTCCCACCCAAACTATCTCTTCCTAGTTCTTCATAGGATTTTTCTATGATTCTGGCAAGTTCAAATGGTTGGTCTGCTATATCTGTTTCCTTACATTTCTGGCGGATCGCCACAGATGCTGATTCTCCTTGTATGTTGGCTAATAATATAGCAGAGACCTGCTTGAAGTCTTTCAGTAATTTCATACCCAGAGTTAAAGCAGGTTCTGGACCGTATTGTGTTTTTGTGTAGATGGAAGCAAAGACCATGCCCCAAGTGTCACAGTCTTCCCCATGTGGTGCAATCCCCATTGGAAGACAGATAGTCAGAATTCTGTGTTTCTCAGTAGGAGTAGTATCTGGAAATACTGCCTCTATTTGAGTAATTTTTTCTGCTAACCAGAATGGAATTTGTTCCCGTTTTGCGGGTACTTTACCAAGACATGATTGTATGTTATGTGGTGTGATTTTGTTTCTGTTCCCCTGATGAGGGGTCAGCTGTGGAATATTAATTGTGGGTTGGACTGTTAAAGTCCGCATGACATATTGGACCAATTGTCTATGTATTTTAATTAGTAATTTTAGCTGAGCTAATAGTTCCCGGTCTGACATTTTATCAATGTCTGGATGTGGTGTGTAGCTGGCTAGAACCAGCCACGTTGCTCCTGGTCTACCTAGTGGACTGTGCCTGGTGATGTGATTTTGATGTTTTAGGGCGCCTATAAACCAGAGCAGGTGCTCTTGGTAATTTAGTGGGATTTCAACGTCCTCGAAAGGAGTGTATATATCCGGAGGTTCCTCTATTTTGTAATAGTGGAATTCTTTTGTTACAGCGTTTGCTGCTGGAAAGTGTATCCATGAATAGAATACCTCTGTCTGCCGATATTCATGGGCCTCTACCACGAATATGACTGTACCGCCTCGTGATGTCAGTCCATTTTCTATAAGTTTAAGAGTTATAGTTCTCCTTACGTTGACCGGAATGAGTATAGCACCGGGTCATTTTCTTGGATGGTTGTGTCATCCGCGATGAGTTGAGCTGCTATTCTAGCTTGCTCCCTTTCGTCTTCACTTTCTCCCATTTTACTGACAGAAAGTTTTGTTGCAGATCAAGTTTCAAGGAAACAAAGATTAGGTGCCCAATATTTTGGAACACTGTATCCTTCAACATTGACTAAACCAAAAACTAATACATAGGAATCTCTTCCTACTAAGTTCCGGCGGATATTAACCTTTCACCCACTCCAGACGTCTTTTGGAGTTTTTACGGGAAAAGGGTTCTGTGTGAAAAAGCACGACTGAGTTACTCTAGAGTCTTGCGTTAGATTATCACCTTACCAAACGTTGGGCGCCATGTAGTGTAGTTCCTATATTCCCAATAGGCTCTGCGCATTGGAATAATATAAACAGCAGTGTAGACGTAGTACTGAGGTCGACTAGGTCTCTACTGACTATATTAGACTTAATTAGTTTTGCCAGCTAGCTCAGAGGTCACTAGAAACTTTCTCGAATGTTCAGGAAAGAGTTAACTCTCCAGATTTAGACAAGAAGGGATTAGCTTCTGACAACCATACGAACATGACAACTTTGCTCCCTCAGAAAAGAGTGTATCTCTAGAGTCGTGTGAAAACAATAGGCAGCTATTTCACTCAGTCAACCGTGCATACTTAGTTTCACCAGAGTGCAGAGAAATAGAGAGACGGGCGTTTTCAATAAAAGGTGGTATTTATTGAGCAGTCTTCTTTCTCATGCAAGAGAAATGAATTGCCACAATTGCAATACTTATCATAAAGTAAAGTGCGTACAGTAAAAGTATTATTATGAAATAATATTGTAAAAGCATTGATATCGTTTCTTAGCCATATGATACTTTAAAATAGATAAAATATATACATACATAAAAACATTGACTAACGTACTCAACTGGTGCTTCTAACTACGCCTACCCCGGTGTACCTGACCTAAGACTAATACTTGGGAAGGAGTAAGTAAGTAGCAGTTTAAGTTAAGTTGATTAAGTTGGTTTTGCCAAGAATCTGAATCAAGAATTCTCTTAAGGGTTTAGTCAGCTCCGTACCTTGGTAATAGAATGTGGGAGGTCTGGTATCTCTTTCTTCAGGACTCGATCTCCCAGCAACCCGCAAGGGTTGCTGGAAACACCGGAGCTGGATTTTCTCGGCTGGAGAAAAAGACAATGTCTCTCTCAGTGTGTCAAACGGCAGGGGCGGCTTACGTGGGCTCTCGCACCAGCTGGGCTCTCGGGCAAGTAGATAGCCGCTGTGCTCCAAACCACCGTGTGTTTGCTTAAGGCAACTGTTGGTATTTTATACCTGAAAGGTGCCGGGTTTGACGTAAGGTTGGACATAAGACATCACTAAGAAATAACAGTTCTTTCTGGACTCCAGGGGTTCTTTTTCAAATCAAAACAAAAGCAGGGGTTTTCCCGGGCTGCTGGAGGATTGGTTTGTTTAAAGGACGCGTTGTGCTTTCTAGGAGTCGATGGGAGTAGCCGTGCTGTGCTTTGGACTGCATGGGCTATTACTGAATATGGATATGATTCTTATGCCTTTATAAGGATATTATTAATTATAACCACATAAGGGCATGAATCGGGAATATCGAATTAGGGTCCTAGATAGAAACACAACAATGTGTTTGTGAGGTGTCGAGTGCTCATAGAATATTCACAGACATATTCATACAACAGAGTTTGTGCCCGTGGTCCTAAGGTCGACAAACAGCTACTATACATTTTCCAGTACACGCCATACAATTCAATTGCAGTTGTGTTGTGTAACAAACAAGATTATTGATGAACATAGATTTCTTTTTCTTTTTTCAGTGTAGATTCATTTCTTCCAGATGACCTTCTGTTAGCCAACACGTTTTTGTCGTATATTGGGAAATAACCCAACAACTTCATCAGGGCTAAAAGTAATACAAATACCACCATTTGTTTCATGATATTTTGACACAATATACATACAATGGATTACCATGCATGCTTGTTTTCGTTAACAGAACTTGTACACCGTCAATGACTTCCCCCTACATTTCTTTATCAGAACTCACATACTGTGAATGACCTCAACCTACCTTTCTTTGCTAGAACGCACACATATCAGCGATCTCTACCTACCTTTCATTACTAGAACATGCACATGAAATGAAATGAAATGAAAATGTGACTTGTAGAGCGCTGCAGCTGCCCTGAGGCGTCCAGGCGCTAAAACAGAAGAAGCACTCTTGAGGTTACTTTTAGGCATTGAATAGCAGGGTTTTTAGCTGTTTCTGGAACGTAGTCAGGTTGGGGTTGTTCCTCAGCTGCAGAGGGAGGGAGTTCCAGAGTTTGGAAACATTATACGAGAAGGAGCGTCCTCCTGCTCTGGCTCTGCGTATTCTGGGGATTTCGGCCAAAAATGCTGTTGAAGAGCGAAGAGATTTGTTGGGCCTGTAGGGAGAAATCAGGGGGCGATTGATGTCTGGGCCCGTTTCCCAGAATGTCTGGTGGGCGATACAGAGTGATTTAAATTTTACTCTGTCCCTGACAGGTAACCAGTGCAGGGTCTTTAAACCGGTTCTTACTGAAGTCCTCCGGGGGATTCCCAGCAGCGCTCTGGCAGCACAATTCTGGGTGCGTTGGAGCTTCTGTAGGGTATAGTCTGGTGCTCCCAAATAAAGGGCGTTATTGAAGTCCAAACAAGATTGGATGAGGCCCTGTATAATTATCTGTTTGGCCTCAGAACAGAGGAGGGGAAGGACTTTCTTAATCACCCTAAGGAGGCCAAAGCAGGTAGCTGAGATTTTAGTGGCCTGTGTGTTAAGGCTCAGAGACTTGTCGAGCCAGACGCCCAAGCTTTTAATGTTGTCTCTGGGGGGTGGGGCCATTCCCATGCTTGATGGCCAGATCAGCTCTATGGAGGCGGGGGAGGCTGGGCCCAGGATCATCAGCTCAGTTTTATCGTCGTTTAGCTTTAGGCATGAGCTCATCATCCACTTCTTTACATCCTCCAAACAGGCCGCTAGGTCTGGTGGCGACTGGAGGCCGCTCTTCTCAGCAAGGGAGACCACCAGCTGGGTGTCGTCCGCATAGGAGATGATCTTGACACCATGCGGACGAACTACCTCAGCCAGTGGCTTCATGTATGCGTTGAAGAGCGTAGGACTTAACGAGGAGCCCTGGGGAACTCCGCATCCCAGGTGGGGAGTTGATGAGCGGGATGTGCCGTCGAAGACCTGAAAGGTTCTGTCAGATAAAAAAGAGTTGAACCATGTCAGGGCGTCTCCGGTCACTCCTAAGTCGGCAAGGCGGGTTAGCAAGATTTTGTGGTGTACCGTGTCAAATGCGGAACTTAGATCGAGGAGGATCACTGCCACTGATCCTCCTCGATCCAGGAGCCGTCTTGCCTCCTCAGTCACTGCCAATAAAGCGGTCTCTGTCCCATGTTTGGTACGAAAACCTGTTTGGGAGGAGTCGAGGAGGTGGTTTTCCTCAAAAAATGTTGTCAGAGTGGTATTGACATGTTTCTCCAGAATTTTCGACGCCCAGGGGAGTAACGAGATCGGGCGATAATTACTGGGGTTGGCCGGGTCAAGGGAAGGTTTCTTCAATAGAGCCCGTACCATAGCGTGCTTCCATGTTGAAGGGACCGTCCTACTGGTTATAGAGGAGTTCATGAGATCCTGGAGCGTAGGGAAAATAGCAACGCTGGCAAGATTTAGTGAGCCTGGGGGGGCAGGGTCACACGGGGAGCCGGATTTAATTTGTTGTGCCAGTTTCTGACCTCAACCTACCTTCTTTATCATGGCAAGCACGTCATCAATGACCTCAACCTCTCAACCTACCTTTCTTTACCAGAACTCTCACAGTGTCAATAATCTCAATCTACCTTTCTTTAGTAGAACTCGTACACCGTCAATTACACCACCTGGCCTTTGGTAACTAGAATTCACACTTCATCAGTTACCTCAGCCTTTCTTTACCGGAACTCGCACATCATCAATGACCTCAACCTACCTTTCTATACCAGAACCTGCAAACTGCCAATGCCCTCTACCGTACTTTTTTCAGCAGAACTCGCATACTGTCAATTCCCTCACCCAACCTTTCGAGAACTCGCACTTCATCAGTGACCTCATCCTTGCTTTACCGGAACTCACACATAGTCAGTGACCTTATCATACCATTTATTTACTATAACCCGCACCTCATCAGTGACTTCAGCTTAACTTTCTTTACTAGAACTCACACATAGTCTTTCACCCTAACCTACCTTCCCTACCAGAACTTGCACACTGTCTTTACCAGAACACATGCACCATCAATTACCTCAACCTACTTTTCTTTACTGGAGCTCGCATACCATCAATCGCCTCAACCTACCTTTCATCCTCAGAACTTGCACACTGTGACTCACCTCATCTTATCTTTCTTTGCCAGAACTCTCACACTGTTCATGATCTCAACCTACCTTTCTTTACTAGAACTTGTATACCACCAATGACCTCACTCTACCTTTCTTTACCAGAACTCGCACGGACCTCAACCTAACTTTATTCGCCAGAACTCCCATACCATCAATGACCTTAGCATTCCATTTATTTACTAGAACCCGCACCTCATCAGTGATCTCAACCTACCTTTCTTTACAAGAACTCACACACCATCAATGTCTTCAGCTTAGCTTTCTTTACTAGAACTCACACACAGTCTTTAACCTACCTTCTCTACCAGAATTTGCACACCGTCTTTACCAGAACTCACACACAATCAATTACCTCAATCCACCTTTCTTTACAAGAACTCGTACACCATCAATGACTTCAACCTACCTTTCTTTACTAGAACTCACACGTCATCAATGACCTCAATATACCTTTCTTTACTAGAACTCACACACAATCAATGACCTCACTCTACCCTTCTTTACCGGAACTCACACACTGTTAATCTCAGCCTACCTTTCTTTATCATAACTTTCACACGGTCAATGACCTCAAACTACCTATCTTTACCAGAACTCACACACCGCCAATTACTTCTACCAATCTTTTTTACTAAAAAGAACACACCGTCATTAACTTTCACTTACCTGTTTTACTAGAACTCTCACATCGTCAATGACATCAACCTACCTTTCTTTACCAGAACTGGCAAGTTTGAAAATTACGTCAACCCACCTTTTTTTCTGAGAGCTTGCATGTTAGTGAGCAGAGCTTATCTTTCTTCACAAGATATCACGCGTTGTCAATTACCTGAACCCAACTTTCTGAACTAGAGCTCACACTTCGTCAATGATCTGATCCTGCCTTTTTTTCTCAGACCTTGCACTTCTTCAGTGATCTGAACTCATCTTTCATACCGACATTAAACATATCATCAACAACCTCAAACCATCTTTTTTCACTGAAACGTGCATGTCGTCAATGAACTGAACCCACCTCTTCTTTCCCAGAGCTTGCACTTCGTCAGTGACTTGAACTCACCTTTTTTTACCAGAGATTTCACGCTATCACTGACCTGAACTTACCTTCCTTTACCAGAGCTTTTACTTCGTCAATGTTCTTTCTTTACTAGAGCTTGCACGCCATCAATGACATGAACACACTTTTCTTTACTAGAGCTTGCACGCCATCAATGACATGAACACACTTTTCTTTACTAGAGCTTGCACGCCATCAATGACATGAACTCGTCTTTCTTTACCAGAGCTTGCACGCCATCATTGACCTGAACTCACCTTTCTTTACCAGAGCTTGCACGCCATCACTGACCTGAACTCACCTTTCTTTACTAGAGCTTGCACGCCATCACTGACCTGAACTCACTTTTCTTTACTAGAGCTTGCACGCCATCACTGACCTGAACTCACCTTTCTTTACCAGAGCTTGTACGCCATCACTGACCTGAACTCACCTTTCTTCACTTGAGCTTGCACGCCATCACTGACCTGAACTCACCTTTCTTTACTAGAGCTTGCACACCATCAATGGCCTGAACTCAGCTTTCTTTACCAGAGCTTGCACGCCATCAATGACATGAACACACTTTTCTTTACTAGAGCTTGCACGCCATCAATGACATGAGCACACTTTTCTTTACTACAGCTTGCATGCCATCAATTTCCTGAACTCAGCCTTCTTAACTAGAGGTTGCACTCCATCCCGGACCTGTATTTACCGTTCTTCACTAAAGCTTGCACGCCATCAATGACATGAACTTACCTTTCTTCACTACGACTTTCATGCCATCAATGACCTGAACTCACTTTTCTTTACTAGAGCTTGCACCCCAACAATGACCTGAACTCTCCTTTCTTCACTACAGCTTTCATGCCATCAATGACCTGAACTCACTTTTGTTCACTACAGCTTTCATGCCATCAATGACCTGAACTCACTTTTCTTTACCAGAGCTTGCACATCATCAATGAACTGAATTCACCTTTCTTCACTACAGCTTTCATACCATCAATGACCTGAACTCACTTTTCCTTACCAGAGCTTGCACGTCATCAAGGACCTGAACTCGCTTTTCTTTACTAGAGCTTGCACGCCGTCAATGACCTGAACTCACCTTTCTTTACTAGAGCTTGCACCTCATCAATGACCAGAACGCACCTTTCTTTACTAGAGCTTGCGCGCTGTCAATGACCTTAACTCACCTTTCTTTACTAGAGCTTGCACGTCATCAATGACCTTAACTCACCTTTCTTTACCAGATCTTGGACCCCAAAAATTACCTGAACACGCCTTTCTTTACCGGAGCGTGCATGCCATCAGTGACCTGAACTCACCTCTCTTTACTAGAATTTCACGCCATCAATGACCTGAACTCACTTTTCTTTTCAAGAGCGTGTACGTCATCAATGACCTGAACTCACCTTTCTTTACCAGATCTTGCACGGCATCAATGACCTGAACTCACCTTTCTTCACTAGAGCTTGCACGCCATCAATGACCACAACTCACTTTTCTTTACTAGAGCTTGCACGTCATCAATGACCTTAACTCACCTTTCTTTACCAGATCTTGGACCCCAAAAATTACCTGAACACGCCTTTCTTTACCGGAGCGTGCATGCCATCAGTGACCTGAACTCACCTCTCTTTACTAGAATTTCACGCCATCAATGACCTGAACTCACTTTTCTTTTCAAGAGCTTGTACGTCATCAATGACCTGAACTCACCTTTCTTTACCAGATCTTGCACGGCATCAATGACCTGAACTCACCTTTCTTCACTAGAGCTTGCACGCCATCACTGACCTGAACTCACCTTTCTTCACTAGAGCTTGCACACCATCACTGACCTGAACTCACCATTCTTTACTAGAGCTTGCACGCCATCAATGACAGGAACACACCTTTCTTAACCAGATCTTTCATGTTATCAATGATCTGGACTCACCTTTCTTTACTAGAGCTTGCACGCCATCAATGACCTGAATTCTCCTTTATTTACTAATGCGTGCACGCCATCAATGATCTGAACTCATCTTTCTTTACTAGACATTGCACACCAACAATGACCTGAACTCACCTTTCTTTCCTAGAGGTTGCACATCATCAATAACCTGAACTCACCTTTATTTACTACAGTTTGCACATCATCAATGACCAGAATTCACTTTTCTTTACTAGATCGTGCATGCCATCAATGACCACAACTCACTTTTCTTTACTAGAGCTTGCAAGCCATCAATGACCACAACTCACTTTTCTTTACTAGAGCTTGCATGCAATCAATGACCTGAACTCACCTTTCTTTACCAGAGCTTGCATGCCATCAATGACCACAACTCACTTTTCTTTACTAGAGCTTGCAAGCCATCAATGAATTGAACTCATCTTTCTTTACTAGAGATTTCATGCCATCAATGGCCTGAACTCACCTTTATTCACTACAGCTTGCCCATCATCAATTACCAGAATTCACCTTTCTTTACTAGAGCTTGCATGCCATCAATGGCCTGAACTCACCTTTCTTTACTAGAGCTTGCACACCATCATTGACCTGAACTCACCTTTCTTTACTAGAGCTTGCACGTCACCAATGACCTGAACTCACCTTTCTTTACTAGAGATTGCACACCATCATTGACCTGAACTCACCTTTCTTTACTAGAGCTTGCACGCCATCAATGGCCTGAACTCATCTTTCTTCACTCACTAGAGCTTGCACGTCACCAATGACCTGAACTCACCTTTCTTTACTAGAGCTTGCATGCCATCAATGGCCTGAACTCATCTTTCTTTACTAGAGCTTGCACGTCACCAATGACCTGAACTCACCTTTCTTTACTAGAGCTTGCACGCCATCAATGGCCTGAACTCATCTTTCTTTACTAGAGCTTGCACACCATCATTGACCTGAACTCACCTTTCTTTACTAGAGCTTGCACGCCATCAATGGCCTGAACTCATCTTTCTTTACTAGAGCTTGCACGCCATCAATGGCCTGAACTCATCTTTCTTCACTCACTAGAGCTTGCACGTCACCAATGACCTGAACTCACCTTTCTTTACTAGAGCTTGCACGCCATCAATGGCCTGAACTCATCTTTCTTTACTAGAGCTTGCACGCCATCAATGGCCTGAACTCATCTTTCTTTACTAGAGCTTGCACGCCATCAATGGCCTGAACTCATCTTTCTTTACTAGAGCTTGCACACCATCATTGACTTGAACTCACCTTTCTTTACTAGAGCTTGCACGCCATAAATGGCCTGAACTCATCTTTCTTTACTAGAGCTTGCATGCCATCAATGGCCTGAACTCACCTTTCTTTACTAGAGCTTGCACGCCATCACTGACCTGAACTCACCTTTCTTTACTAGAGGTTGCACACCATCAATGAGCTTTGCTTAGAAGATCTTGCAGGTTGTTAATGACCTATACCTCAGCTTCTATATCTTAATAACCTTTCTTTACCAGAGCTCACACTTCAGTGACGGAAACTGAGGAGAATGTAGAGGAGAGGGACGTGGTTGGGAGTAAGGAGAGGTGAGGGAAGTCATTGGGAGGGAGGAGAGGTGAGCAAAGTGGTTGGAAGGGAGGAGAGGTGAGGGAAGTGGTTGGGAGGGGAGGTGAGGGAAGTGGTTGGGAGTGAGGAGGGGTGAGGGAAGTGGTTGAGAGGGAGGAGAGGTGAGGGATGTGGTTGTGAGCAAGGAGAGGTGAGGGAAGCGGTTGGGAGCAAGGAGAGGTGAGAGAAGTGGTTGGGAGGAGAGGTGAGGGAAGTGGTTGAGAGGAGAGTTGAGGGAATTATTTGGGAGCGAGGAGAGGTGAGGGAAGTGGCTGGGAGGAGAGGTGAGGGAAGTGGTTGGGAGTGAGGAGAGGTAAGGGAAGCGGCTGGGAGGAGTTGGGGTGGGAGCGAGGAGAGGTGAGGATAGTGGTTGGGAGGAGATGTGAGGGAAGTGTTTGGGAGAAAGCACAAAAGAGAGGAGAAGAGAGATGGTGAGAAGACCAGAGGTTATATGGGGAATCCTCAGGGCAGAAGTGGATGTACCCTGGAGGATAGGCAGTGAACCGTTGATGCCAGGGACGGACAGAGAGAAGGTATAGAAAGAGAGAGAAGAGAAGAAGAGAGATGTGATTGTCAACAGAGGGGAGGTTGTGGAGAAGAAGGGGTGGTTGTAACCAGCAAACGGATGGTGGGCTGGGGAGTAAGGTCCATGCAAGCAAGAAGCAAGAGAACCTGCCCAGAGGAGGGAAGCCCCTAGGAAACGAGCACCATGGCGAGGTGTGTGCAGGGGAGTTGGAGGGGGAAATGGAACTGTGGCCCTGAAGGATGAAGGTGGGGGAGGCCCCAAAGGGGAAGGTAGAGAGTGGTGGACACTTAGCTAAGAGAACAATAGTAATATACTGGTGAGTGGTGCAGTCATAAGGAGGTTTGGGATAAGGATTGGAGGGGGCTGGGAGGGGCACCAAGGGGTGAGGCAGGGGGGGCTCATAGGGGCAACTAGGGCTAAGGATATGAGGGGGAGGGGCACCTGCAGGTCATGGCCTATGTAACTAACAGTGGTTTCTTCCCTCAGATTGACAGCTGAGAATGGTGCTGTTTCCACCCACATCTGCTCCAGGGGCTGCAGTCCTTATCCTCCTGTCTCTGGGGGTCGGAGGGTCTCGGGGTCAGAGGTAAGATGGACCCCCTTGCACCTGCCCCCCCTTACTCACAGACCCTCACCATCTCTCTCCCTCCACTCTTTACAGCCTCAAGCCGGACTTCTGCAGCGAGGTGGAGGAGTGTTTCACCTTCAGAGCCTTGTGCAACACCACGGAGTATGAGGTAGGTGCTGACACCCAGGGACCCGCCCCTACTACTAGCATAGAGAGCCCCTACCAACACCACGGAGTATGAGGTAGGTGCTGACTGCCTAAGCCCCGCCCCTACTAGTAGCACAGAGAGCCCCTACCAACACCACGGAGTATGAGGTAGGTGCTGACTGCCTAAGCCCCGCCCCTACTACTAGTACAGAGAGCCCCTGCCAACGCCACGGTGTATGAGGTAGGTGCTGACTGCCTAAGCCCCAACCCTACTACTAGTACACAGAGCCCCTACCAACACCTCAGAGTATGAGGTAGGGTCTGACACCCGGGGCCCGCCCCTACTACTAGTACAGAGAGCCACTGCCAACACCACAGAGTATGAGGTAGGTGCTGACCGCCTAAGCCCACCCCTACTACTAGTGCAGAGAGCCCCTACCAACACCTCAGAGTATGAGGTAGGTGCTGAAATCCGGAGCCCCGCCCCTACTACTAGTACAGAGAGCCCCTACCAACACCACGGAGTATGAGGTAGGTGCTGACATCCAGAGCCCCGCCCCTACTACTAGTACAGAGAGCCCCTACCAACACCTCAGAGTATGAGGTAGGGTCTGACACCCGGGGCCCGCCCCTACTACTAGTACAGAGAGCCCCTACCCGCACCACAGAGTATGAGGTAGGTACTGACAGTCGATGCCCCGCCCCTACTACTAGTACAGAGAGCCCCTGCCAACACCACGGAGTATGAGGTAGGTGCTGACACCCGGAGCCCCTCCCCTACTACTAGTACAGAGAACCCCTACCAACACCACAGAGTATGAGGTAGGTGCTGACACCCAGGGACCCGCCCCTACTACTAGCACAGAGAACCCCTACCAACACCACGGAGTATGAGGTAGGTGCTGACACCCAGAGCACCGCCCCTACTACAGAGAGCCCCTACCAAAACCACGGAGTATGAGGTAGGGTCTGACACCCGGAGCCCCGCCCCTACTACAGAGAGCCCCTACCAAAACCACGGAGTATGAGGTAGGGTCTGACACCCGGAGCCCCGCCCCTACCACTAGTACAGAGAGCCACTGCCAACACCATGGAGTATGAGGTAGGTGCTGACACCTAGAGCCCCGCCCCTACTACTAGTACAGAGAGCCCCTACCAACACCATAGAATATGAGGTAGGTGCTGACAGTCGATGCCCCGCCCCTACTACTAGTACAGAGAGCCCCTACCAACACTTCGGAGTATGAGGTAGGGTCTGACACCCGGGGCCCGCCCCTACTACTAGTACAGAGAGCCCCTACCAACACCACGGAGTATGAGGTAGGTGCTGACACCCAGAGCACCGCCCCTACTACAGAGAGCCCCTACCAAAACCACGGAGTATGAGGTAGGGTCTGACACCCGGAGCCCCGCCCCTACTACTAGTACAGAGAGCCACTGCCAACACCACGGAGTATGAGGTAGGTGCTGACACCTAGAGCCCCGCCCCTACTACTAGTACAGAGAGCCCCTACCAACACCATAGAATATGAGGTAGGTGCTGACAGTCGATGCCCCGCCCCTACTACTAGTACAGAGAGCCCCTTCCAACACTTCGGAGTATGAGGTAGGGTCTGACACCCGGGGCCCGCCCCTACTACTAGTACAGAGAGCCACTGCCAACACCACAGAGTATGAGGTAGGTGCTGACCGCCTAAGCCCACCCCTACTACTAGTACAGAGAGCCCCTACCAACACCTCAGAGTATGAGGTAAGTGCTGACACCCGGAGCCCCGCCCCTACTACTAGTACAGAGAGCCACTACCAACACCACGGAGTATGAGGTAGGTGCTGACCGCCTAAGCTCCGCCCCTAGTACTAGTACAGAGAGCCCCTACCAACACCTCAGAGTATGAGGTAGGTGCTGACACCCTGAGCCCCACCCCTACTACTAGTACAGGGAGCCCCTACCAACACCACGGAGTATGAGGTAGGTGCTGACACCCAGAGCCCCGCCCCTACTACTAGTACAGAGAGCCCCTACCAACATCACAGAGTATGAGGTAGGTACTGACAGTCGATGCCCCGCCCCTACTACTAGTACAGAGAGCCCCTACCAACACCACAGAGTATGAGGTAGGTGCTGACTGCCTAAGCCCCGCCCCTACTACTAGTACAGAGAGCCCCTACCAACACCTCGGAGTATGAAGTAGGGTCTGACACCCGGGGCCCGCCCCTACTACTAGTACAGAGAGTCACTGCCAACACCATGGAGTATGAGGTAGGTACTGACAGTCGATGCCCCGCCCCTACTACTAGTACAGAGAGCCCCTACCAACACCACAGAGTATGAGGTAGGTACTGACAGTCGATGCCCCGCCACTACTACTAGTACAGAGAGCCCCTACCAACACCACAGAGTATGAGGTAGGTGCTGACTGCCTAAGCCCCGCCCCTACTACTAATACAGAGAGCCCCTACCAACACCTCGGAGTATGAGGTAGGGTCTGACACCCGGGGCCCGCCCCTACTACTAGTACAGAGAGCCACTGCCAACACCACGGAGTATGAGGTAGGTGCTGACCGCCTAAGCCCGCCCCTACTACTAGTACAGAGAGCCCCTACCAACACCTCAGAGTATGAGGTAGGTGCTGACACCCTGAGCCCCGCCCATACTACTAGTACAGAGAGCCCCTACCAACACCACGGAGTATGAGGTAGGTGCTGACCGCCAGAGCCCCGCCCCTACTACTAATACAGAGAGCCCCTACCAACACCTCAGAGTATGAGGTAGGTGCTGACACCCTGAGCCCCACCCCTACTACTAGTACAGGGAGCCCCTACCAACACCACGGAGTATGAGGTAGGTGCTGACACCCAGAGCCCCGCCCCTACTACTAGTACAGAGAGCCCCTACCAACATCACAGAGTATGAGGTAGGTACTGACAGTCGATGCCCCGCCCCTACTACTAGTACAGAGAGCCCCTACCAACACCACGGAGTATGAGGTAGGTGCTGACCGCCGAAGCTCCGCCCCTAGTACTAGTACAGAGAGCCCCTACCAACACCTCAGAGTATGAGGTAGGTGCTGACACCCTGAGCCCCGCCCATACTACTAGTACAGAGAGCCCTACCAACACCTCAGAGTATGAGGTAGGTGCTGACACCCGGAGCCCCGCCCCTACTACTAGTACAGAGAGCCACTACCAACACCACGGAGTATGAGGTAGGTGCTGACCGCCTAAGCTCCGCCCCTAGTACTAGTACAGAGAGCCCCTACCAACACCACAGAGTATGAGGTAGGTACTGACAGTCGATGCCCCGCCCCTACTACTAGTACAGAGAGCCCCTACCAACACCACAGAGTATGAGGTAGGTGCTGACCGCCTAAACCCTGCCCCTACTACTAGTACAGAGAGCCCCTACCCACACCATAGAGTATGAGGTAGGTGCTGACACCCTGAGCCCCGTCCCTACTACTAGTACAGAGAGACCCTACCCACACCATAGAGTATGAGGTAGGTGCTGACAGTCGATGCCCCGCCCCTACTACTAGTGCAGAGAGCCCCTGCCACACCACAGAGTATGAGGTAGCTGCTGACAGTCGATGCCCTGCCCCTACTACTAGTACAGAGTCCCTACCAACACCTCAGAGTATGAGGTAGGTGCTGACACCCTGAGCCCGCGGGTGCTGTGCCCTGTGAGACAGTTCTGGTTCTTTACCCTGAGAAAGAGGTGTGTGATGCTTGGGACTGAAGTGCTCCTGTTTCCCTTCCTAGGCTCGGCTATACCCACCCTCCGTCTGGGTGGGCACTCGTGTGACGGCCACGTACACCCGTGCCAGGCTGACCGGTTTCTGGCGTCTCCTCAGCTACATCCAGGGCCAAAATGAAGATGGTAAGGACGCCGGGCAAAGGCGGGGCATGGCGAACGGGGCATAGCAAAGGGGGCATGGCATGGGCATGGCGAAGGGGGAAGGGCATCGGTATGGCGAAGGGGGCAGAGGCTGATCATGGTGAAGGGGCAGAGGCTGGGCATGGCGAATGGGGCAGAGGCTGGGCATGGCGAAAGGGCAGAGGCTGATCATGGTGAAGGGGCAGAGGCTGGGCATGGCGAAGGGGGCAGGGCATGGTGAAGGGGCAGAGGCTGGGCATGGCGAAGGGGGAAGGGCATGGTGAAGGGGCAGAGGCTGGACATGGCGAAGGGGGCAGGGCATGGTGAAGGGGCAGAGGCTGATCATGGTGAAAGGGGCAGAGGCTGGGCATGGTGTAGGGGCAGAGGCTGGGCATGGTAAAGGGGTAGAGGATGGGCATGGTGAGGGGGCAGAGACTTGGCATGGTGAAGGGGCAGAGTCTGGGCATGGTGAAGGGGCAGAGCCGGGGCATGGCAAAGGGGTAGAGGATGGGCATGGTGAAGGTTGCAGAGGCTGGGCATGGTGAAGGGGCAGAAGCTGATCATGGTGAAAGGGGCAGAGGCTGGGCATGGTGAAGAGGCAGAGGCTGGGCATGGTGAAGGGGCAGAGGCTGGGCATGGTGAAGGGGCAGAGGCTAGGTATAGTGAAGGGGCAGAGGCTGGGCATGGTAAAGGGGCAGAGGCTAGGTGTGGTGAAGGGGCAGAGGCTGGGCATGTTGAAGGGGCAGAGGCTGGGCATGGTGAAGGGGCAGAGGCTAGGTATGGTGAAGGGGGCAGAGACTTGGCATGGTGAAGGGGCAGAGTCTGGGCATGGTGAAGGTGGCAGATGCTAGGCATGGTTAAGGGGCAGAGGATGGGCATGGTGAAGGTGGCAGAGGCTGGGCATGGTGAAGGAGACAAAGGCTGTGTCTGGAGGGTTGGCATATGCAGGGTGTGAGGAAAGATACGAAATACTGTCGGGGGGAGAAAGGCTGGGTGTGAGGAAGAAAGGGACTGAGGAAGAGGAAGAATATGGCTGAGCATGAGGAAAGCACAACAACCGGCCTCAGCGAAGAGGTGAAATGCGGAGCTTGGCAAAGGGAAAAAGTCTGGCAACGAAGAAGAGACACGTGCTGGGCATGAAGAAGAGGATGAAGGCTAGGCCCATCCAGCGAGAGAGGAAGAAAACGATTGAATGAGTGACAGTGGGAGGAGTGAGAAAAAGAACAGGCGAGAGCGAGACTTGTAGATGGAATGTGTGTGTGAGGAAGAAAAAGGCAGAGGGCCCGATTCACAAAGGTAAACTGAGACAAAAGTCTACCTTTACTACTCTTGAATGCCCGTTGTGAATACCGAAAGTCGCAAAGTTAGACCTTTGTCTCAGTTAAACTTAGATTTGGTCTTAAGTTTAAATGAGATCAAAAGTTAAACAAAAGTCTAACTTTACTACTCGTAAATGCCCGTTGTGAATACCGAAAGTCGCAAAGTTAGACCTTTGCCTCAGTTAAACTTAAATTTGGTCTTAAGTTTAAATGAGATCAAAAGTTAAACAAAAGTCTAACTTTACTACTCGTAAATGCCCTTTGTGATACTGAAAGTCATAAAGTTAGGCGTTTATCTCAGTTTCACAGAGTGATAAGTGGAAGGATAATTAAGAGAGGGGAAGAAAAGAAAGAGAGAAACACTGAGTTTGCTGAAAGGAAAGAAAAGGGAAACAGCAGAAGGAGATTTTGGAATAGGAAATGCTGAATGGTGAAAGATGGAAACAGAAAGAGAGAGGGAGAGAAACTAAGGATGTGGAAACAGAGAGAGAAATATACAGAGAGGGAAGGAGGCAAAAGAGGAGTGAGAGGAAGGTACAGAACGAGACAGAGCGGGAGAGGGATGGCGGCGAGATGTGTAGATTCCAGTCTTGTCTTCTTTCTTCACTCTCTTGGAAACTCAAGAAATTTCACTTCCCTTCTACTAATGAGTAAAAAGAATTCGATTTTCCACACACTATTCTTAATATTTTCCTTTCAAGGGGAAACTCCACTTGATGAGGGCACACTTTATCTCCAGAGGTCTCTCTGGCAAGTACTCAACAGTGGACATAGGTTGAGTCACTAAATTTGGAGGTTTCCTCTCTGCTTCGACCTTGAAATTCTTTTTTTTTTGATGGAGTTTCATATAGCGCGAACTTGACCCGAATTGAGTATCAGAGCGCCTTACATGGCACCTGTTGCGTTACATGAGGACACATTGATATTTGCTAGGCACGGGTAAATTAAGTGATCTGCACAGAATCACAGGATGTTCAGCGTCATTGCCGAGACTCAAACCTGGTTCCCAGATTCGAGGTCGACCGCCCTAGCCGAACAACATTCCCATAATCACCAGGACTGTCCTAACACTGCTTCAATGTAGGGAAGAGTTGAAGACTCACCTCTTTAGGGAGCAATACATGACAATGCGCCAACTGTCCACAACCCAGCTTCCTCTCCTATCACCCGTTGACTTTATGCTTGTAATTAACGCTGTACAGCACTCCTCTGCCTGCTGGCTACGTTGAGCTATACAGATACCCCGGGACCAATTCACAAAAAAAGGCAAAGTTAGACCAAAAGTCTAAATTTAGATTCAAAGTCTAACTTTACAACTTTTTGGTTTTCACAAAGGTAAGTTACTACTATTATCTTTACTACTAGTAAATTTACTAGTAGTATGTAATTTTACTACTAGTAAGTTTACTAGTAGTAACTTCCTATTTTGAATACCGAGAAGTTGTCAAATTAAACATTAGTTCTAAGTTAGACTTTTGATTGAATTTAAAATTGTAAATTGGTCTCTTCTCATGAACAAAACCAAAAATGTTAAATGTGTTTCAAAAATGGACATTGTAGTCAAAGTATGCAGTAAAGGTCGAACTGATCAGTGCATCTGGTAAGAATTGATACCTTTGGAGCTTTTATTAATTCTTTGAGGCGCTTATTGAAATGACGTATGGTTAGATGAAGAGAGACATGCCATGGGGAATAGAGAGACTGAGCTGGAGCAAAAGAAACAGCACATTGAAAGAGGTACAGGGTCTCAGGAATAGATGTAGAGACTGTGGTGAAAGACATGCCAGAGGAAGTGAACTATGGTTGTGTAAGAGACACTGGCCTGGGGAAGAGAGACAGGGCACAAAACCTGTTCAAGAGAGACATTGTGTTCTTGGGAAGAGAGACAGCACACACAGCCTGTTCAAGAGAGACATTGTGTTCTTGGGAAGAGAGACAGGACACACAGCCTGTTCAAGAGAGACATTGTGTTCTGGGGAAGAGAGACAGGGCACAAAGCCTGTTCAAGAGAGACATTGTGTTCTGGGGAAGAGAGACAGGACACACAGCCTGTTCAAGAGAGACATTGTGTTCTTGGGAAGAGAGACAGGACACATAGCCTGTTCAAGAGTGACATTGTGTTCTTGGGAAGAGAGACAGGACACAAAACCTGTTCAAGAGAGACATTGTGTTCTGGGGAAGAGAGACAGGAAACACAGCCTGTTAAAGAGAGACATTGTGTTCTGGAGAAGAGAGACAGGACACACAGCCTGTTCAAGAGAGACATTGTGTTCTGGGGAAGAGAGACGGGACACACAGCCTGTTCAAGAGAGACGGGACACACAGCCTGTTCAAGAGAGACATTGTGTTCTTGGGAAGAGAGACAGGACACACAGCCTGTTCAAGAGAGACATTGTGTTCTTGGGAAGAGAGAGAGGACACACAGCCTGTTCAAGAGAGACATTGTGATCTTGGGAAGAGAGACAGGACACACAGCCTGTTCAAGAGAGACATTGTGTTCTTGGGAAGAGAGACAGGGCACAAAGCCTGTTCAAGAGAGACATTGTGTTCTTGGGAAGAGAGACAGGGCACAAAGCCTGTTCAAGAGAGACATTGTGTTCTGGGGAAGAGAGACAGGACACACAGCCTGTTTAAGAGAGACATTGTGTTCTGGGGAAGAGAGACAGGGCACAAAGCCTGTTCAAGAGATACATCGTGTTCTTGGGAAGAGAGAGAGGACACACAGCCTGTTCAAGAGAGACATTGTGATCTTGGGAAGAGAGACAGGACACACAGCCTGTTCAAGAGAGACATTGTGTTCTTGGGAAGAGAGACAGGGCACAAAGCCTGTTCAAGAGAGACATTGTGTTCTGGGGAAGAGAGACAGGACACACAGCCTGTTTAAGAGAGACATTGTGTTCTTGGGAAGAGAGACAGGACACAAAGCCTGTTCAAGAGAGACATTGTGTTCTTGGGAAGAGAGACAGGACACAAAACCTGTTCAAGAGAGACATTGTGTTCTGGGGAAGAGAGACAGGACACACAGCCTGTTCAAGAGAGACATTGTGTTCTTGGGAAGAGAGACAGGACACACAACCTGTTCAAGAGAGAATTTGTTCTTGGGAAGAGAGACAGGACACACAGCCTGTTCAAGAGAGACATTGTGTTCTGGGGAAGAGAGACAGGACACCCAGCCCGTTCAAGAGAGACATTGTGTTCTGGGGAAGAGAGACAGGACACAAAACTTGTTCAAGAGAGACATTGTGTTCTTGGGAAGAGAGACAGGACACAAATCCGGTTCAAGAGAGACATTGTGTTCTTGGGAAGAGAGACAGGACACACAGCCTGTTCAAGAGAGACATTGTGTTCTTGGGAAGAGAGACAGGACACAAAACCTGTTCAAGAGAGACATTGTGTTCTGGGGAAGAGAGACAGGGCACAAAACCTGTTCAAGAGAGACATTGTGTTCTTGGAAAGAAAGACAGGACACACAGCCTGTTCAAGAGAGACATTGTGTTCTTGGGAAGAGAGACAGGACACACAGCCTGTTCAAGAGAGACATTGTGTTCTTGGGAAGAGAGACAGGACACACAGCCTGTTCAAGAGAGACATTGCGTTCTTGGGAAGAGAGACAGGACACACAGCCTGTTCAAGAGAGACATTGTGTTCTGGGGAAGAGACACAGGACACACAGCTTGTTCAAGAGAGACATTGTGTTCTGGGGAAGAGAGACAGGACAGACAGCCTGTTCAAGAGAACATTGTGTTCTGGGGAAGAGAGACGGGACACAAAACCTGTTCAAGAGAGACATTGTGTTCTGGGGAAGAGAGACAGGACACACAGCCTCTTCAAGAGAGACATTGTGTTCTTGGGAAGAGAGACAGGACACACAGCCTGTTCAAGAGAGACATCGTGTTCTGGGGAAGAGAGACAGGACACACAGCCTGTTCAAGAGAGACATTGTGTTCTTGGGAAGAGAGACAGGACACAAAACCTGTTCAAGAGAGAAATTGTGTTCTGGGGAAGAGAGACAGGACACAAAACCTGTTCAAGAGAGACATTGTGTTCTGGGGAAGAGAGGCAGGACACAAAGCCTGTTCAAGAGAGACATTGTGTTCTTGGGAAGAGAGACAGGACATACAGCCTGTTCAAGAGAGACATTGTGTTCTTGGGAAGAGAGACAGGACACACAGCCTGTTCAAGAGAGACATTGCGTTCTTGGGAAGAGAGACAGGACACACAGCCTGTTCAAGAGAGACATTGTGTTCTGGGGAAGAGACACAGGACACACAGCTTGTTCAAGAGAGACATTGTGTTCTGGGGAAGAGAGACAGGACAGACAGCCTGTTCAAGAGAGACATTGTGTTCTGGGGAAGAGAGACGGGACACAAAACCTGTTCAAGAGAGACATTGTGTTCTGGGGAAGAGAGACAGGACACACAGCCTCTTCAAGAGAGACATTGTGTTCTTGGGAAGAGAGACAGGACACACAGCCTGTTCAAGAGAGACATTGTGTTCTGGGGAAGAGAGACAGGACACACAGCCTGTTCAAGAGAGACATTGTGTTCTTGGGAAGAGAGACAGGACACAAAACCTGTTCAAGAGAGAAATTGTGTTCTGGGGAAGAGAGGCAGGACACAAAGCCTGTTCAAGAGAGACATTGTGTTCTGGGGAAGAGAGACAGGACATACAGCCTGTTCAAGAGAGACATTGTGTTCTTGGGAAGAGAGACAGGACACAAAACCTGTTCAAGAGAGACATTGTGCTCTTGGGAAGAGAGGCAAGTCATGGGGACTCCATTCATAGAAAGAGGAAGAGAGGGCGTAAGGTAATGAAACAGGACCGAGCAAAGAGAGGTCGGGCTGAGGAAAGCATAGTAGTATCTGCAGAAGAGACGCAGGACCTGGAGAAGAGAGGCTGGGCTGAGTAGGGTGACCAACCATCCATAATATTCACGGACTGCCCGTAATTAGCCCTTATGTCTGTTGCTCATGATAGAGGTCTTAACAGATGTCATTTGTCCATAATTTTAGCCTCTCGACTACAGGAAAAAAATTAATTCCCACAATTGTGATCCTAAGCTGAAGTGGAGGAGAGTGTGTCTCCTCTGCTGCATTCTGGAGGGAGGGACCGACAGCTAAAAAGAAAGAAGCCTTCTTGCCAGGGTGTCTGCTTCACCAGAGAAATGCAAATGAGTGCGGTCAACAAACGCAAAGGCTGCTCTGGAGCCGATACAGCCGTGAATTGATGGAGTCGCTTGAAACTTCCTGATAACAAGATATTTTCTGTTTGAGAGGTACTGTACGTGTGTGCCACGCTGAGCTGTGGAGTGAGTGCTGTCAATGCACAGTTATAAAAAAAATTGCACTAGGTATAATCTGCATATTACTGAACTCTTTAATTTAGAAGACCTTTTTATCTTTTTTAAAAAATATATTTTTATTCGTTTTTGCACAGTTAGAGCATATGTGTCGGAAACATACACAGTATATTTTGCATAATGTCTTCTCATTAGAAACAGCTTTCAATACAATTAATTCACAAATATACAGTACTCTATCAATTGAGGTCAGACTTGTCATAACTCGCCGTACACTCCTTGGCCTATTCTGAATCTGTACTATCATCTTCAGTATCTGATGGTGGATCGCAGATATTGCCTCTGTAAGTATTCCATGCCTTCCAGATTTTTTCCATTTTTGGGGGGGAAACCCTGCTGCTAAACACCACCCTTTACGTGAACATGGCCGTGTCCATATCCCCCCTCCATGCCGCCAAGGTGGGCTTCTCTGCTCTTACCCAACTTTGTGCTATATTTCGCTTGCCCATCCTAATACCCAATGTCGCCCTGCTCTGTCCTGAACAGGTAAGATCATTGGGTTCCCACACATTTAGAAGACAACGTCTTGGTTCTGGCAGCAGTGAGATTCCCTCTGACTGAGACATAGTTCTTAATACCTGTGTCCAATACTCAGCTATTTTGGGGCAGTCCCATATGGTGTGAAAAAAGGTCACCTCCTCAACACATCCCCTCAAGCAGTAGGGATGATCTACCCTACCTATCTTGTGTAGGGTGCTTCTAGTGTAATATGAGCGATGTAGTATGCGTAATTGCACCAGTCGGAGACGTGAGGGTATACAGACTTCCTTCGGG
The DNA here is from genome assembly GCF_964263255.1 of Lissotriton vulgaris. Classification (NCBI taxonomy): domain Eukaryota; kingdom Metazoa; phylum Chordata; class Amphibia; order Caudata; family Salamandridae; genus Lissotriton; species Lissotriton vulgaris. Next base: position 4,280,269 of record NC_141693.1, read on the forward strand.
GATGCCAGTGCTTCCTGCCACTCTGATTCATCAAACTCCACACAGTCATGAGACCATTTTTCCCGTAAGGTCCCCGTTGGACTGGGCAGATTATTAGTTAATTTACGGTAAACTAAAGATGTCGCTTTCTTTGGCAGATAGTCAGTCAGTAACCTATCCTCCAGGGGAGACGCTTCTGGGACTTCCGAGTCCGGTGGCAATGCTGTCAGCAAGGCGTGTCGAGTCTATATATATCTGAACTGTTCAGTGGGTGCTAAATCGTATTGTCGTCTCAGTGCAGCAAAGGGAAGTACCCCACCCTTCTCCCACAGATCCCTAATCGTCGATATCCCTATAGCATCCCAGCGATCGAAACCCTTGGTGTGCCTATGGTTTCCTAGCCGCTTTGTGTCCCACAGTGGAGTAAGTTTTGTTAGTATCCCTTGCCACCTCAACTTTGCCTGCGCTATATGCTAGAGTGCAAGTGTGTGTCGCAATGGCCCATACTTCTTTAGAGATAATTGTTTATCGTAAAGAGGAGCTAGTATACCAGACTCGCCCAACTGCTCTCTATCCGCTTTTAGTGCTGGTTCTGATCGTGGAAGGTGTATCCACTGGTTAATTACCTTCAATTGAGCAGCTTAGTAATAAAGGTGTATGTCTGTCAGCGCTATACCACCATCTTACCAGCTGCGTGTCAGCTTGGCCTGTGCTATACGTGTGGGTTTATGGCCCCATAGTAGGACAGAGACCTGCGCCGCAATTGTATTGAAGTAAGAGGCCTGCACGGGAAAGGGCGTATTTTCCAAGATGTATAAAAAGCGAGGCAATGCCATCATTTTAAAAAGCGCTGCCTTACCCAGCAGGGTCAGTGGCAGTGATTCCCAATGTGGTGCGTCTTGCTTGAGACGCTCGAGTGGTGGCATCAAATTTCGTCTAAAAAAGGTATTAGAGTCAGCTGTGACGTGGACCCCTAAATATTTAAACGTGGTGTCTGCAGTTCGTAGCGGACAACCATCCGGCAGGTGCGGTGGCGGACCAAGAAGTATGTACATGGTGGATTTAGACCAGTTAATAGAGTATCCGGATGCGCGCCCATAGGCCGTGCAGATATCCCAAAGTGTAATTATAGAACGCCCGGGGGAAGTGAAGTACAGCAGTATTTCGTCTGCGTATAGGGAGATCTTGTCTTCCCAGTCCGCTGACCATTTGAGGCCCCTAATAGTCGGCTCCCATCTGATCCATTCCGCCAGGGGCTCCAGTACCATGGCAAACAATAGTGGCGATAGCGGACAGCCTTGATGTGTGACTCTTGCCAAGGGAAAATCTGCTGAGATATGGCCATTGGCTGTGACATGTGCCATAGGTTTCGTGTACAGCAGACAAACCCAGGCGCAAAACCTCGGCCCAAAACCCAGATGATGCAGCACTGGAAAAAGAAAAGGCCAATGGACCATGTTGAACGCCATATGGGTGTCTAAGGAGAGTATCACCGCCGGTTCCTGCAGATATACCGCACGGGGCATCACCCCATGTAACCGTCTTAAGTTTAGCGCTGTGTTCCTGCCCGGCATAAAGCCCGATTGATCCCTGTGCACTAGTTTGGACAGGTGCGGCGTAAGTCTTAGTGCTAATAGTTTGGCCAGTATATTGGCTTCAGCATTCATGAGGGAGATAGGCCGATATAATGTACACTGATCTGCCGGTTTCTCAGGTTTTATGATCGTTACAATGGTGGCCGTGCGTTGGTCCGGCGGTAGTTCTCCTATCCCCAGGCTTTCAGTAAACATAGTCAGCAGGTGGGGCGCAAGGGAGTCAGCCATTTATTTTATATAACTCAACTGGTATGCCATTGGGTCCCACCGCCGTGCCGGACTGCAACGCTTTTATAGCCATGACCACCTCCTCTATCGTGAGATCGCCTTCAAACAATTGCACTTCTTCAGGGGTCAATTTGGGCATTTTAAGGTCTTTAATGTAGGACAGTGCTTCCTCCCCTGAGATTGTCAAATCTGAGGAATAGATTTTCAAAAAGTGGCGTGCTAACATGTTAACTATTGTGTGCGGGTCCGTAGTGAGATGTCCACCCTCCATTGCGAGCTGCGCTATCCATCTGTCCTTCCGCTCCCGCTTATCTAACCACGCAAGCAGTTTACCCGCCTTGTCCCCTACGTCATAAATTTTATGTCGTGTGTCAGCCAGGTGCTGTCCGGCCAGAACCGCCAGGTATTCCTTGTGACGGCGCTGTGCATTCTGCAAGCTGCCGGACGCATCAGGGGATGGGTCAGCAGTGTGTTTCTGCCTCTGCAATAGTCACCTCAGACTCTAAAGCTTGTAGTTTCGACTGTCTTTCTCGTTTATAAGTTACTATGGAGGTTATTGCCTGTCCTCTGAGAAATGTTTTGTATGCTTCCCATAAAGTGACGGGGGAGGTTACAGAACCAACGTTATCATGAAGATAATGCGTCATCACCTTTTTAAGTTCCCTTCTAATTTTGGGATTGTGGAGATATCCAGGGCGTATTGGGTAAGTCCGACGACGCCTTTTCTGCTGGTGACGGATGTTACTAACCATCAGTGGGGAATGGTCAGATATGCCCCTTGGTTTGATTTCTACACTGCTAATATTACAAAGGCTACCCAGTGACCCCAGGAAGTAATCAATTCTGGTGAGGCTGTTGTGTGAACACTGGAGTGATAGGTAAATTGACGTTCAAGGGGGTGATACTTCCTCCAAATGTCCACCAGTCCCATAGCTGCCATAAAGCTCCCCAAACGTGACGTTCCCGATGACTTTGCTCTGTGAGGGAATCTGTCCATTAAATCCTCAGCCACTGAATTAAAGTCTACCCAAGGATCAGCTCGCCCTCAGGCAACCCTAGTAAGAATGTGCCGAGATCCAGGAGGGCCACTGCTTGTAATGCAGGAGGTATGTAAACAGAAACAATATTAAGAGGCTTCCCTTCCCACTGTGCATGTATGGCAGCAAATCTACCTGCATCATCAGTTTTAACATTGCTGATAATTAAGGGGAACTGCTTCTTTACCCATATACCAACCCCTCTAGAACTTGAAGTAAATTCCGAGTGGGCCACCATTTTATACCCCCATCTATCCATCGCTTTAGTGGAGGACCCCGTTAAGTGTGTCTCCTGAAGCAGTACCACCGCTGCGCCCCCCTATTTATGCATTGTAAAACCAGGCCTCGTTTTATTTTATCGCCCAGTCCGCGTACATTCCACATGAGTACGGACAGTGATGGGGTCACTACAGCGGAGCTCTCCTGGGAGTTATCTATTGAGTCTTCCTCCACCGTCATATTCAAAGGTGCTAGGACTATAAGTGACTTGTCTTATGTAAGGAATACTGTGTGTTTCTGTGAGTAGTGACATCGCGCAAAAATATCCACAATTGCTCTTCGCATAAACATTAAACATAGAACATGAAAAAAATCCCCCCCGCCATCCCTCCTCCCTGCCTCCCTGCCATGCAGACTTGAAACTGCCCGCCACCCCAACTCAGCAGATCGCTCAGCACCCCAACCCTGAAACTTCGATATCGTATAGGTATAGGGGTGAGAAAGTCCAAGGAGGACCAGACACTTCCCCCAGTCTCTTAGTACCAAGCCATCAATAAGTCCATTGTTGTTAAAAGAAGGTGGAAGTCCCTGAGTGGCAACTATGTATGACTCTCCCAATCAGTAAGAAAAAGAAATGGGGAGATACTTCCGTCACGTCTGCACAGTTCAGTCGCCAGAGTCCTTGTGTGTATGGGCATCCTCCTCTTCTTCTTGTTCAATTGTTTCCGGATCGTTGTCCGTGCCCCGTTGCTGTCGCCTCCTTCCTGGTTGTCCTGACCTCTACGCCGGCCCCCATCCTTCAAGCCAGTCGTGTGCCTCTTCTGGCGTGTCGAAGAACAATGTTTTCTTGTCTGCCACTACTCTGAGTCTTGCTGGAAAGAGCATAGTATACGGCAGTTCACGGGACCTTAATGTTTTTTTTCTTCGAGGAAGCTTCTGCGGCGCGCCGGGACCGCTGCTGTATAATCCGGAAAGAATGAGATCTCAGAGTTTTGTATCTGTAGAGGCGGTGCCACCTGTGCCGTCTGGAGAATAGCGTCTCTGTCCCGAAAATTAAACAGACGTGCTAGTACCGGCCGCGGTGGGGCTACCTGCCATGGACGCCCTCCTGGTACCCTGTGGGCCCGCTCCACCGAGAAGAAGGCCGAGAGACCCTTGGGTTGTAGTTTGGTCTTTCTGAGATCTTCAACGAACAGGTCCATGGCAGGTCCCCCTTCGGATTCCGGCAGCCCAATTATTCGAACGTGTTTGCAGCGAGAGCGCCCTTCCTGCTCGACCATTTTCGCCGCCATGCGCTTGTTGTCTTCCTCTAGTTGCGTCACTCTCTTAATCAGGAGCGAAGTGTCCTTAGTGAGGGATGTTGTCGCTTGTTCTACTTCGGTCACCCTTGTTGACATTTTCTGCAGATCCGCTCTTAGGAATGTGACGTCTGTTGATATTGTGCCCACCGTGGTCTGCACCTGGTGGAGTGCCGCCATCACGTCCTCCAGGGTCACCTTGGAGCCTCCGTCTCCCTCCGTGCTCTTAGCCCCAGCCCCCTTTTGGTCCGGCAATGGGGGAAAATCCTTGGCATACGCAAACTTGTCAAGTTTGCCTTGTTGGGGCGCTAGGTTACCTCTGCCGCTCTTTGTTGGAAGAACAGGTACCCCAATTCTGCACCACACTGCCACTGATTCGTCCGGATTAATCCAGACTGCGTAGTGTGTAGGCCGGCGCCAAGGGACCTCCGCGTACGCTTCGCCCGTTCTTGGGGCCCTGAGTGTGTGTCGAATACTTTCTTTGTATGTCTCTGTTCTTGTTGTGCCCCAAATTAGAGTGTCGTCAGTGGGCGCTGTTGTGTGGCCCTGTGCAGCACCGCGCTGAGCAACGGATCTCCCCCGTCACTAGCCACGCAGAGACTAGCGGTGGGGGCCACCATGTGGTACGTCGTTGTTTCCAATCAATCAATCATCAATCATTGACACTTCTAAAGCGCGCTACATACCCGTAGGGTCTCAAGGCGCTGGGGGGGGGGGGGGGGGGTGCCGCTACTGCTCGAACAGCCAGGTCTTCAGCTTCTTCCTGAAGGAGAGGTGGTCTTGGGTCAGGCGCAGGTCGGTCGGGAGGGAGTTCCAGGTCTTGGCGGCCAGGTAGGAGAAGGACCTTCCTCCTGTATTCGCTCTTCGGATGCGGGGGACGGCGGCGAGGGCGTGGTTGGCTGAACGGAGGTGGCGTTTGGGAGCGTAGAAGTTGACTCGGCTGTTGAGGTAGCTCGGGCCTTGGTCGTGTAGGGCTTTGTGTGCGTGGGTGAGGAGGCGGAAGGTGATTCTTTTGTTGACGGGGAGCCAGTGAAGGTCTCTCAGATGTTCGGAGATGTGACTGGTTCGTGGGATGTCGAGGATGAGTCTGGCTGAGGCGTTCTGGATCCGCTGGAGTCTCTTCTGGAGCTTGGCGGTGGTACCGGCGTAGAGGGCGTTGCCGTAGTCCAGTCGGCTGGTGACGAGGGCCTGGGTGACGGTCTTTCTGGTCTCGGTGGGGATCCACCAGAAGATCTTCCTTAGCATGCGTAGGATGTTGAAGCACGCCGAGGAGACGTTGTTGACCTGCCTGGTCATGGAGAGGGAGGAGTCCAGGATGACGCCCAGGTTTCGTGCGTGGTCTGTCGGTTTGGGTGCGGTGCCCAGGGCGGGAGGCCACCAGGAGTCGTCCCAGGCGGAGGGTGAGGAGCCCAGGATGAGGACCTCCGTTTTGTCCGAGTTCAGTTTCAGGCGGCTGGTCGTCATCCACTCGGCCACCTCTTTCATCCCTTCGTGCAGGTTGGCTCTGGCGGCGGCGGGGTCGTTGGTCAGGGAGAGGATCAGCTGGGTGTCGTCGGCGTAGGAGATTATGCTGAGGTTGTGTTTGCGTACGATGGCCGCGAGTGGGCTCATGTAGACGTTGAAGAGGGTGGGGCTCAGCGATGATCCTTGGGGGACGCCGCAGATGACTTCGGAGGCCTCTGACTTGTACGGTGGTAGGCGGACTCTCTGTGTTCTTCCGTCGAGGAAGGAGACGATCCATTCCAGCGCCTTGTCCTGGATGCCGATGTTGCTGAGGCGCCGTACTAGGGTGCAGTGGCAGACCGTGTCGAATGCCGCGGAGAGGTCTAGGAGGATGAGGGCCGCTGTTTCTCCCTTGTCCATCAAGGCTCGGATGTCATCGGTGGCGGCGATGAGGGCGGTCTCGGTGCTGTGGTTGGCTCGGAAGCCGGACTGTGAGGGGTCGAGGGATCCGTTCGTCTCGAGGAAGGCGGCCATCTGCTTGTTGACGGTCTTCTCGATGACTTTGGCTGGAAACGGGAGGAGCGAGATGGGGCGGTAATTCTTGAGTTCGGTGGGGTCCGCTGTGGGTTTTTTGAGAAGAGCGCTGAGTTCGGCGTGCTTCCAGCTCTCGGGGAAGGTGGCGGTGTCGAAGGATGTGTTGATGATGTCTCGCAGGTGGGGTGCGATGACAGCGTCGGCCTTGTTGAAGACGTGGTGAGGGCAGGGGTCGGTCGGTGATCCGGAGTGGATGGAGTTCATCGTGCGGATGGTGTCTTCGGTGCTGATCGGGGTCCAGGCGTGGAGGGTGGTGGTGGGGGGTGGTTGTTCGGTCATGGTGTGCGTTGGTTGGTTGTTGAAGCTGTTGTGTATGTCCGCGATCTTGTTGTGGAAGTATGAAGCGAGGGAGTTGCAGAGGTCTTGCGATGGGGTGATGTCGTTGTTTCCTGCGCTGGGGTTGGAAAGCTCTTTCACGATGTTGAAGAGTTCTTTGCAGTTGTGTGCGTTGTTGTCCAACCGGTCCTTGAAAGCTGTTTTCTTGGCGGCGCGGATCAGCTGGTGGTGTTTCCGGGTGGCAAGTTTGAAGGAGGTCCTGTTGTCCGGTGTCGGTTCCCTTTTCCAAACTTTCTCGAGGGCTCGGCAGTTCTTCTTGGAGCACTTGAGTTCGTCGGTGAACCATGGGGCCTTCTTGCTGCCGGGTCTGCTAGGCGGGGTCCTCAGAGGGGCGAGTTCGTCCGCGCAGTTGTTGATCCACTTCGTGAGGTTGTCTGCGGCCTGGCTGGGGTTCGCTGAGCTGTCAGGAGGGTGCTGGCTCAAGGAGGTGGCGAGCTGGTCTGCTGAGATCTTGTTCCAGCTTCTGCGGGCGGCCTGTTTCTGGTGGTGGTGGGTCGTCGTTCTCTTGAAGGTGAAGTGGACGCAGCTGTGGTCCGTCCATTGAAGCTCTGTGGCGTGGCTGACGTCGATGTCTGTGCTGGAAGAGAAGACTGCGTCGAGTGTGTGTCCGGCGAGGTGGGTGGAGGTGGACACCAGTTGCTTGAGTCCCAGGTTGGCGAGGTTGTCGAGCAGGGTGCTGGTGTTGCGGTCGTTGTTGTTCTCCAGGTGAAAGTTGAGGTCTCCCAGGAGGATGTAGTCCGCAGAGGGGAGGGCGTGCGGGCTGACGAAGTCGGCGATGTCCTCGCTGAATTGCGTGCGTGGTCCAGGGGGTCGGTAGACCAGGGTGCCTCTGAGGGTGGTGTTCGGGTTGGTGTGGATCTGGAAATGCAGGTGTTCGGCGCTGGTCAGGGTGTTGTCGGTGCTGGTCGTGAGACGGATGGTGCTCCTGTGGACGATGGCGATGCCTCCTCCCATCTGGTTGGCGTTGCGGTCCCTCCGGACGATCTTGTAACCCTCTGGGATGGCGATGGCGATGTCGGGAGATGAAGAGGCGTTCATCCAGGTCTCCGTGAGGAAGGCAACGTCAGGGGCTGTGGCGTCTAGGAGGTTCCAGAGTTCCAGGCATCTTTCAACGTGGGGTGGGGGCAGCCCCTCCTCCGTCATGGTCTGGGGTATCTCTGGTTGCCTCTCACCCCCAGTTCTTAGGAGCGTGCATCCTCCTGCAGGGTTGCAAATTAGCTGTCTGCTGCTGTGGCACTGTGGCTCCCAGCGATAGGGGCCCTTCACCCTCAAGGAGACCCCACTGCCACCTCTAGTGCGCTTTTAAACGCACCTTTGTCGCGCTTCCGGAGTCTTTCTGACTGTGGCCGGCTGGGACGGGTTTACGCCAGATGCTACCACTTATGTGAACACTGTGCAGCCCCGGGGGACCTGCCCCTCCCCGCGCCTGCCGTTGCACTTTACTGATGATCCTGAAGCCCCACCAGTGGCCCTGGCAGTGCTGCAATCTTCCCACCAGCTGCTAGCGCGGGTCTTCAATCCCGCTGCTCCTCAGGTCCGCCGGGCCGCACCGCCACTGAAGGGCCTGCCGATCGTTACGGGGGGTTATGGGGAGGCCAGCAGGGGGGGCCGCCGCTCACACCGTCACTCCGCCATGCAGGCGGACTCCATCAGTACCTCACACAGGCGCCCTCGGCGTCTCAGCTCACTCTCAGTCGTCAGCGCCGCAGCAGCCCCACTCCTGGCCGGCCGAGACGTGCACGCGCCGGGTCTCCTGTGAAATTGAGCCCGGGGCCTGAGACTGGCACGCAGGCCGCAGGGGGTCGCTCGCCGTTACTCCGTGGTCCGGGATCGGAGCGGCCACAGACGAAGATCAACGGGGACTGCTTCACCTCCGCAAAGTAAGTGGCTGCTGTGGGACAATTATTTTTACGGATATGTGCCAGGATTCATGGAGGGAGTTGGTCTCACCCTAGGAGCTCCTCTATGGTGCGGCCATCTTAGTTGGCTTCAAGCCACGCCCCGCCCTTTTTATCTTTAACCTAAATTTATATGTGCATTTAGTGGCAGCCTATATGATACTGTGTATAATGCACGTTTAAAATAATGACTTTAACATTCACAATGCATTCAGGGACCTCCTACCACTAAAAATACAAGTCCCTTTTCCCTGCTGCACCAAACAGGATTCCATTCTGTGGACCTCTGGTTGCACACGTACACATCCGTAGTGATCGCATTAACCAATAGAGGTTTCATAACATACAATAGTACAGTTTCCACTGATTAGCAATATTGTATATGTAGTTTCCTGACAGTGAGAGATCAACAAAATAGTTACACAATATTTTGCTCTTTTTTTTAAAAGAAAATATATTTTTATTAATTACTGCTCAGTACATCTTTCCTACACAAATATTACAGTTCATTCCAACACTCTCTTTTCAAGCCATAAATGTAACATATTGTTTGTAGTCTCACACCCCATCCTTATCTGATGTTGCTGCACCCCAGGCTTTTCAGGCAGGCCTTTGATTCCACCTCTGTACTCACTGACCCCGTCCCCATAGCCGTATCCATACTTTTTTAATGCTCTTCACCCGCTGCTTTGAATAGCTTCGAGGTGGTTGAGGCAACAAATTAACAGGGTGAGCCGAGCCAGGGGTCTGGCTCCATCCCTAGAGCCCGTGCATGAGCCGAGCCAGGGGTCTGGGTCCATCCCTAGAGCCCGTGCATGAGCCGAGCCAGGGGTCTGGCTCGATCCCTAGAGCCCGTGCATGAGCCGAGCCAGGGGTCTGGCTCCATCCCTGGAGCCCGTGCATGAGCCGAGCCAGGGGTCTGGCTCCATCCCAAGAGCCCGTGCATGAGCCGAGCCAGGGGTCAGGCTCGATCCCTAGAGCCCGTGCATGAGCCGAGCCAGGGGTCTGGCTCCATCCCTGGAGCCCGTGCATGAGCCGAGCCAGGGGTCTGGCTCGATCCCTAGAGCCCGTGCATGAGCCAAGCCAGGGGTCTGGCTCCATCCCAAGAGCCCGTGCATGAGCCGAGCCAGGGGTCTGGCTCGATCCCTAGAGCCCGTGCATGAGCCGAGCCAGGGGTCTGGCTCCATCCCTAGAGCCCGTGCATGAGCCGAGCCAGGGGTCTGGCTCCATCCCAAGAGCCCGTGCATGAGCCGAGCCAGGGGTCAGGCTCGATCCCTAGAGCCCGTGCATGAGCCGAGCCAGGGGTCTGGCTCCATCCCTGGAGCCCGTGCATGAGCCGAGCCAGGGGTCTGGCTTGATCCCTAGAGCCCGTGCATGAGCCAAGCCAGGGGTCTGGCTCCATCCCAAGAGCCCGTGCATGAGCCGAGCCAGGGGTCTGGCTCGATCCCTAGAGCCCGTGCATGAGCCGAGCCAGGGGTCTGGCTCCATCCCTAGAGCCCGTGCATGAGCCGAGCCAGGGGTCTGGCTCGATCCCTAGAGCCCGTGCATGAGCCGAGCCAGGGGTCTGGCTCCATCCCTAGAGCCCGTGCATGAGCTGAGCCAGGGGTCTGGCTCCATCCCTAGGGCCCGTGCATGAGCCGAGCCTTGAAATGTTTGCTATGTAAATCATGTAACAAACATCATGTAAAGTATGTATATAAGATTTAAGAGAAGCGTATTTCTTTAACATGTGAAGCATTGACGTTAATACATCACATTAAAGTATATTAAATCAACTACAATAGGTTTTTGTACAACTGGTATTCAGAACTCACGTATTTGAAAGTGCTTTCATGCGCATTAATGGAAAAGGTGTCGGTGAAGTAAATTATGTGCCTAGTCTTGCGTAATTTGAGCAGGGAAGCCGCAATTTATCCCAGTTTAAATTTGTAAAAAATCAGCCAGGAAATGGGTGTTTGTTTTTTCTTATGTTAGGGCTTTGTTTAACTTCTTTGTGCATTTTTCTGCAATTTTTATACAACGCAAACCCGACCCAAAGGTATTGGAGCGCTTTAAATGAGCACCGCCTACATTACACAAGGTCACATTCTTTGTTTGTAGGCATGGGGAGATTACTACTATTTGTTTTTTGAGTTTTATATTGCGCGAACTAGACCCGAAGGTATCAGAGCGCTCGGCATGGACACCAGTTGTGTTACAGACGGGCACATTCAATTTGTGAGGCTCGAGGAGATTAAGTGATTTGCCCAGAATCACAGGATGTTGAGCATGTCTGCGGAGACTCAATTCCGGCTCCCTAGCTCCGAGGTCAACCACTTTAGCTGTTAGGCCACATCCTCTTCCCTAAGTTTGCCTAGAATCACAGGATGTTGTCGATGTGAAGACTCGAACCTGGGTCCTTGATTCCAAAATCAGCATACTTGTCCCTTACGCCACATCCTAGGTAGAGGGAAGGAGGCAGGAAGACGCTACATGAAAGCTCGGCTCGTTGTGGGCTCGAGGTTCCAACAGGACCTTAAGCTGAGCCCGAGCCAGGCTGCAAGCTCAAGTCTGGCTCGACGTTTCAATGGTTTGTTACATCTAGAATAGCCCAATAATGTTTAAAGATTCAATGATACAAGCCTATTATGTCCTCCAGCCCCATACCTTCCCATACCTTCATTATGGACCTTTTTCTTTTAGGTATTGTGTTGGATTAACCTGTGAACTGTATTTAATTAACACATTAATCTAGTCAGTGTTGCAAGTTCATTATGTATTAAGGGCAACCTGGGTTCAAATCCCGGATTTACTGCATAGCTAAGTTGTGTGATCTTAGTCAAATCAATTTACTCCAAGTGTCTAATGTACTTGATAGTGACATTTGAGAGCACTTCCAAGTAAGTCAGTTGAAGATGGACTGTGTACAAAAAATCACTTGTATAATTTATAAGCCTGGAATGTTCCACCATCCATAACAATAATATTGGCCCACTTCGCAGAGTTTCGCATCGCAGAACTCTGCGAACTACGCCTAGGCCTAGTTGGAATGCCCCTTTGAGCCTGTGCAAACCAGCTAAATTGCATGTTTTAGGGCAGTGGTCCCTAAACTTTTTTCGGCGGGGGCCACATCAACTTTTTTTCTGTGATGAGGGGCCGGGGTCAGTCTTATAACAGGAAATGATATGGGCCAAAGTGACAACCAGTATTATTCACTTGCAAAGATTTCATTTCCGTGGGCTTCTTTGGGATAGACTTGTGTCAAGTGATCACAAACTCACTCTTTCTGAATGGAAAGACCACTCCACACTATCGCCACACACCTGTCGGACATGGATACAATTCACCACAGGCAGACAACTCCATGACCGCATTTCTAAAAAATCAACTCGAGCAAAAAAGATAACATTTTGTCCAAGCTATATTCAGAATACACATCCATGGTATCTGCCAACACCTTCCCCTCTCCCACATCCCACTTCCTCCTTGACACTGCAGCACCCCTCCCCGCTAACTCCCTCCCTCTCCTCCGCCTATCTTCTCAGACGATCGCAATTGTGGTAAACATAGTAAATGCAGGGAAATACAGTGATTTTATTTTAAAAATACTATCTCACAAACTTCTAACAAATTGAGGGAAATTGGGGTTCTGGTTTAACTGTCAGCGCAACACCCACAAGCAGAACCATCAAAGAAAAGATGAGGAAGTGTCTTTGTGGTATATCTTTATCTTTATTTTACTCATGTAAAACCCTAATTAATATGTATCTCGAAAAGAAAAAATAACAGCGCCCCAGGGCCTTTAACGTGCTGTACATACATTATATTTGAGACTCTGCACATATGTCACTTTTTCCTCCTGTAATGCACTGTTTGCTGCCTCTGTTGCCTCATGTAATGGAACCTTTGCTTTTGTAATTTGCTGACTTGTAATGTTCTCATGTATCAGTTCTGTTCCTATTGTGAAGCGCTCTGACAACTTCGGGTAAAGTCCGCGCTATACAAAAACGCATAAAAGGAAAAGCCTCCATGGAACCCCCCAGCCTCCATGGACCTCTCGTTCCACAATGGCCCTCTCCTCATCCGCGGACCCACTGGTGCCCGCTCCATCCATGGTCCCACTCACCGGCCCACAAGGCTCCCGCGGCCGCTCCTGGTCCCCGCGCCTGTCCCGGACACCGGTCTCTTTCCCGCGCACCCTCCACGCACAGACACGCGTGACATAAGATGCACGCAGACGCCGTACGGTGAAGTCACAGACGGCGCAGGCTTCGGTCTGCGCATGTGTAAAACTGTCCGAGGCATCCATATCTAAATCAGGCACAACAGAGTGTACTGCTACATGGGAATAACTATAACTCTGTGCCTGACCACATTCCGGGAGCTGACGCTGTGGATGTGGACGCACCAGGAGGGCCACTCCATTTGATTAGGCGGGCCGGATTTGGCCCAGGGGCCGTAGTTTGGGGACCCCTGTTTTAGGGGTTTTCACCAGCTCTTCTCTAATCTTTTTCCATACTAAGAAAGGTTGGGAATGTACCCTTGACAACAGTGGCAGAAATAATACTTCTTTTAGGGTTGGGGAAAAAAGTGGTTGGAGGGAAAGTGAACTTAAAAAACCGTTCACAAATACTTTCTCGGAATGCAGTTTCCTGGCCTACTTCTGTAAATTCTTGTTAATTCACGAAAGCTGTTAATCTGCATTAATGCAAGGACATATACAATGGGTGCAATTGTGTGACTCTCCTAAAGAATGGGGCCCCTAATTAGGTCTGGAATTAACCAACACTGTTCTTTTTTATTTAAGTTCTCTCTCTCCCTCTCTGTCTGTCTCTCTCTTTCTATTGACTGGCTGCAGCTCTTTCAGAAATAGCATATCGGCACACAAAGCAGTTTTGTTAGGTGCCAGGGACTTCTATGGCAATCTGCGCTTTTTGAGATCAAACATCTTCATTGCTTTTTGCACAATGTTTGTTGTAATGGTGAAGGCCTGGTAGTTCCCACAACATTTTACAAAAAGCATATCAAAACATGACATGCACTGACAAAGCCAAAAGTCTGACCACCAATATCAGAACTATTGGCTTTGCCAATGCTTGTATTATTCATGTTTTCCATTATCTTGTTGAAACTGGTTGCACTGATTTTCCATTCTGAATATTTTGGGGAAATACTAGCATGTATCAAGACATTTTACTAAAAGATGCTTCAAGGAAATGTCACCTAAAATTTCACAGTAGTTAAGCAAAAAGTTTATTTTCCTAGTTGTATTTTTTCATGAACATTTTATTTTGAAAGCAAAGGATCAGCAATCTTTTCAAGCTTCTGAAGATATTTGCAACTAATCAAAGAGCATTCTGGGAGCACTGTATGTAGCCACATATTGCTAAAGTTTGCCAATTTGTGCACATATCTTTACACTGGAACCACCGTCAGTGGTGCAGGCCGAGCTTACGTTTCCTTAGAGCGCTCAACCTAATAAGAAAGACTTTGTATTAACCGCATCGCTGCGGCGGCTTTTCCCGCTGTGTGCGGCAAATTATGAAAAGCAGCTTTACATGACGAGCTCAGCTCGTCATCCGCACACGACCACCGTGGCTGATGACGAGCTCAGCTCGTCATCAGCAGGAAGGGGTTAATGAACCATAAATACAAGTTCAAACAGCACAAACATATGAACAACAACATTGCCTTAACTGCAGACAATGCCGTTCCCTGATCCATAATCCTGCTGCCCTTGACCCCAAACCAGTGGCGGCTGGTCAATTTGTAAAGCAGTGGACTTCTATGGCAATCTGCGCTTTTTGAGATCAAACATCTTCATTGCTTTTTGCACAATGTTTGTTGTAATGGTGAAGGCCTGGTAGTTCCCACAACATTTTACAAAAAGCATATCAAAACATGACATGCACTGACAAAGCCAAAAGTCTGACCACCAATATCAGAACTATTGGCTTTGCCAATGCTTGTATTATTCATGTTTTCCATTATCTTGTTGAAACTGGTTGCACTGATTTTCCATTCTGAATATTTTGGGGAAATACTAGCATGTATCAAGACATTTTACTAAAAGATGCTTCAAGGAAATGTCACCTAAAATTTCACAGTAGTTAAGCAAAAAGTTTATTTTCCTAGTTGTATTTTTTCATGAACATTTTATTTTGAAAGCAAAGGATCAGCAATCTTTTCAAGCTTCTGAAGATATTTGCAACTAATCAAAGAGCATTCTGGGAGCACTGTATGTAGCCACATATTGCTAAAGTTTGCCAATTTGTGCACATATCTTTACACTGGAACCACCGTCAGTGGTGCAGGCCGAGCTTACGTTTCCTTAGAGCGCTCAACCTAATAAGAAAGACTTTGTATTAACCGCATCGCTGCGGCGGCTTTTCCCGCTGTGTGCGGCAAATTATGAAAAGCAGCTTTACATGACGAGCTCAGCTCGTCATCAGCAGCGAAGGGGTTAATGAACCATAAATACAAGTTCAAACAGCTCAAACATATGAACAACAACATTGCCTTAACTGCAGACAATGCCGTTCCCTGATCCATAATCCTGCTGCCCTTGACCCCAAACCAGTGGCGGCTGGTCAATTTGTAAAGCAGTGGGGCTATCAATCAAATGAAAGGTCATAAAAAATTAGTAAGGACACATACAAACAGTCACACACCCTCACATAAACACACACACCGGTGCATGCTTGCAAACAGGCACATAAACATATTCATACACACAAAAGGGAAACTTACCTGGGAAAGTCCTCAGCGCAGTTTCCTCTCCACAATGATTCCCGGTGCCAGAACGAGGCTCACACCCTTATCCCCAATCAGAGGCTCGGGTAGGACGGAAGGCGGTCCTTCTTCGTTTATCAGGGCTTCTGATAGGGAATAAGGGCACATGACTGACAGGCCCTAATTCACCATTATCTAACATGTTGCACTGTTTGAGGCTAGTGCAGCATGTGAGACATGTATTGCATCTGTGAAAGGGCGGGCTGACACAGCCCACGCCTGACACATGCGCAGTACAGCTCTGGGAGCCCTCTTCTAGTGCAGGGTGATATTACAGCTTTTGTAAGGAAATGATGGGTAAGATCGTTTCGTTACATATAAAAGCTGTAAACATTTTGAGAAAATAGATGACACTGCAACATGATTGTCGTGGGGGATTGTCGCCCTTTTGGCACCTACAGAGAAGCCGCCCCTGCCCCAAACAATATGTCATGAGAGTCGGGCTATAGGAATTCCACACCCCTGCGGATAGTAATCTCTTTTCATATACAATAATAAAATCTTTTTAAAAAACATATGGCGGTGTTTCAGTTTAGTGCATTAGATCACAACATAACTTTGGCATTTACCTGAAATGAAGGTTTCTAAACATGAACTTTAAAATATTCATTACCCTCCCTCCTGACTGGACCTGGAGTAAATAAAGTGAACCAATTATCTGGTGTCCCTTACATTGTGGCAAAAAATCTCCACCAAACTACGCGGACTTCCGCGAGTGGCAGAGTGCTTACCTTGCGCCGTTCGCACTGATTTTTTGAGCCGGGTGTTTGTCCCGCTTAGTAAAATCAGTGCGAGCGGCATCCCGCACAGCGCAAAAGTGCGCTGCTTCTTTCTGCGACTTGAGTAGAAGTTCTATTCAAGCGGCAGCTTCCGTAACGGGAATGGAAGATTTCTCAATGTGAGTGGTAGCGACCGCCTGTGTTGAGAAATCTAGGTGGGGAGCAGTCTAGTGTTGGATTTTCTTCGCTTGCCAACTTTCGGTTGGCGTGCAAGAGCGAGGAAATCACTCCACGGAGCACCGAGTGTGAAAAACTCTGTAAACTCAGCGAACGGATGGAGTTCACTGGTCAGGCCTATTTCCAACCCTGGAACTATTGCTTAGGGCTACCTCAAGCCATGTAGATCTGCAGAAAGGTGGCAAACTAAGAAAATTGCTAGAACTCAATCCCAGCTATTGTGTAAGCCATAATCAGAAAGGCTAATATCAGAACTTTTACATAATGAGATTATTGCCATAATTTGTCGCTACAGTACGTGGCATCAAACGGACACGTTGATTTTTTTACAAGTCTTGTAGATTTATAAAACAACCTGCCCCATGGACAAATAGATATTTTATTAAGTTCCACACCCCTGCGGTTACACAGCATGATAATTGTCAGGGTAAGTAGCAATAGATTCCATCATGCACAAACAGAAAAAACCATGCTGTGCTGTTTATGAAAAGTAAGCACACAATTTAAAAAAAAATCTTTCTAACAAACGGACCTCAAATAAACTGTCTGACCCCACTCCCCTGCCCAGTTGCCGATGCTTCAACTATTACTGTGGGGAAGCAGAGAAATTACGCCTGTGGTGCTTAGAAGAAAGTGTTGTAGAGGGAAAATCATGACAGTGTGTCAGAGACAGGCGTCCTTAATCCACTGCCTTGAGTAGTCGTCTATATGTGGCAAGAACAACTACTGGATACAAACCGGGAGTGCGTGTGTCGGGGTGGGTTATGTAGGGAGAGTATCATCCTCGTGTGGTCGTTAAAGCCCTCCACCAAACTTTTCCACTCCTGTGCAATACAATATTTTATCAGCCCGGCTCATTCGTCCCTGGGTAACAGGCGTACTTGGATCGAAACCAAGAGGGCGAGACCTTGGTCCAACTTACGACAGTCGGAGGAAGTGGACCCTTCTAGGGCAGTGTTATATTGTGTTTTGGTAGCAGAAGAGCCAGGTCGAGGAACTTGGCCTATGGTTTCTCGATCTTAAGGCGAGGGAATACACCCAATAAGACTGTTTCTGGAGAATTCGTTAGTACACGGCCCATCAGGGTGGACAGCACCTCCAGAACTCCCTGCAAGTATGAAAGGAGTGTGGGCGAGACCAAAGCAAGTGAAACACTTTGGCACCTACTAGCATACAGCGAGAATATACAGCTGCAACTATCACATATATGTTGTTAATTTGGCAGTTGTAAGGTAGGCTCAGTTCAGAATAGGAAATTGAATCTACTTAACGCGGGAGTTGTGGGATACTTTGCGGGTTGCTTCAATATGTTCGGCCAGTCCATATCGTGCCGAGGTTTGGCAGTGTAGGTCTCTCATTTAGTACGGAGAGAAGACCTGTCGCGGTCCCCATGTTGCTTGAAAGCTCGGTACACCCATCTTATCAGTTTGCCTCCAGTCCCTGTGGTGTAGAGCGTCTGGTACACTTGTGGGGGTGGACATGAAAAAGGATATTTAATCATTGTTTAAGGTGTTCGTAAGAAAGAAGTAGACCTGAGTGAAGATTTAAGTCTGCCATAAGGATTTGGAAATCTAGTAGCTCAGTGTCAACAAACAAATACAGCACTTTTGAGGGGCCTGCAGCATGCCACTGCCAGAGTTGCCCTGAGCAAAGCTACCCTGTGTGAGTGGGGAGGAATAGCAAAGGTATTGTAAGAGCATAGATCTTCTTTGTCTTAGTGAGTTTACAGGTTCTAGTAAGGCAAGATAAAGCTCTGCGGATGAACCTTAGGTGGCGTTGGGTGCAATGGTCAGTAGGAAACAATGAGTGGTGCCGTAAGCCCTCCGTACGTACTTTATGGGTAAACCCTGTCTTATGCCGGGAGCAGTCAGACAGCCTGCGAACCATCAAAAGACCAGTGCAGATAAATAAAGGCATTCTAAGTCCAGATGGACTAATCCACCAGCAGTCACAGGTAGCTTTAAAGTAGCAGCAGCTTCCCAATGACGCCCTGGTCCCCAAATCAAACGTGGGACATGTCGAGATGTCTGAAGAAGAAATGAAGAATGCAAAGGTGAAGGTTTTCAAAATAATACAATAAGTGGGGTAGCGCCACCATCTTCACTAGTGCCACGAGGTTCGTTCCTGAAAGTCGAAGAGAAGATCAAAAAGCAAACTGGGCTAGGTATCGAAAGGTAACTGATTCCCCGTTCAATCCGGGGTCTAATTGTACAGAAAGGGGAAAACAAGATCATATGTTAAAGAAACATTTCTTACAATATAAAATCTTTATCATGTTCTTACATTTTGAGTGTGTAAATTACAGCCCACATATTTTGAAGATTCTGCATGTACTTTGGCACTTACGGATGAGCCACTCTCATGGTTCAGCCTCGACTCGACTGCAGAACCATTTTAAGACATGGACCGAGTGAGCGATTGCCCCGGGCACAACCTGCCAATGGGTCCTGGCCCCTGCTCACCCTTCACAAGCACGACCAGCGGACCATTGCACCAGCAGAGTTTACTAGGGTGGGTGGGTTCACCCAATTGACTGCGCCTCTTCTGTTTCTCTCCTCTCTGCTGAGACGACTCCCCAGGTACGCAGTTCTTTCTAGTGCTCCTGGCGGGCCCCTCTTGTCTGATTTTAGGAATCGTCCCACTGTAGTATACTTGTGCTGCTCACAAGATGGCCACATGTGGTCATTAGTCCTTCCTTTGTGTCCCCACCTCCCCAGACTCCCAGAATACCCATGTGCATTCTATTGTTCTGTTGGGAGTACCACTCTGGTCAGTTGATGTCTGGTCAGCTGGTGAGGTGTGCGCTCTGCGGTGTCTTAATAAATCTATCCTGTAGCTTAAGGAAAGTGTCCTGCTGTCGTTGTAACTCATTTACAACACCCACCTTGTTCTTCTCTTCCTTATTTGATTGGTTCTAAGCAAGAAACCTTTGAATCAGTTGCTCTGGATCTCCCTTCTGATCTTGATTTCATCCTGCTCTTTAAGTCTCTCTGATTGGTAGTCGGGGCTCCCAGGTCTGAGATAAATGTACAGTCCGCGACTCTAGTCTTAGTGCTGTGAGACAACAGACAAGCTGCGGGTTCTCATATCTTGACATTAGGTGTGAGATTGTCGCCCACACCATCTGCTCTTCCACGTTATTTGTTTTTTTTAGGTTTAGCATTGTCTGGAGCTTGAGGTGAGGCAGATGTTTTTGTTCAACTTGTCTTAACTAGCAGATGGCCACTTACCTTAATGTTTCCTACACTGTTGGCCATGGGTTTTAAAACGCTTAGAAACATAATCAGAATGTTGCTGTTGCTTTCTCTCCAAGAAAGTTTGGGTAAATCTGGATAGGGAGATGTACGTGACACCGTGCGCAAGGGCATTCATTCACTATTGAACAAGGACATATTGTGCCGCTTGAATGCATCATTCCCAGAGGCAATCACATAAAGACCATAGTTAATATAGGGTGCTATGTAGGAAATAGTAAATAAATGAATTGATAGAATAGTGGGGTATGGCCTCTCCTTGGGTGTGTCTGTAAAATTGATCTTTTGTCCTGAGTTTTTGTCCAGAATTTTGACCCTTTCTCCTGAATTGTTTCCAGTCCTGTCCAAAATTTGCATCCATGTCAGTTGGTCACCCTAGGGCTGAGGGAAGAAATACAGGTTGGGCTGAGGGTAGAGATAGAACCTGTAGAAGAGAGGCTGGGCAGGAGAACAGAGGTTGGGCCGAGGGAGAAGACTTGGAGAAGAGAGGCTGGGCTGAGGGAAGAGACGCAGGAGAAGAGACGCTGGGCTTAGGCAGAAGAGAGGCAGAACCAGGAGGAGAGAGGCTGGGCTGAGGGAAGAGACGCAGGACCAGGAGAAGAAAGGCTTCACTGAGAGAAGAGACGCAGGACCTGGAGAAGAGAGGCAGGGCTGAGGGAAGAGACGCAGGACCTGGAGAAGAGAGGCAGGGCTGAGGGAAGAGACGCAGGACCTGGAGAAGAGAGGCAGGGCTGAGGGAAGAGACGCAGGACCTGGAGAAGAGAGGCTGGGCTGAGGGAAGAGACGCAGGACCTGGAGAAGAGAGGCTGGGCTGAAGGAAGAGTCGCAGGACCTGGAGAAGTGACATTATTTGAGCAGGGAGTTATGAACGATTCCTTGCCTGAGAAGGGCAGCATCTCTCTTCTTTCATAATCATGTTTTATTTTTGTGGCTGTCTCTTCTTTGTCTGCACAGGTGTGAAACTTGAAATGACAGCTCCAGTCATCACCAAAGTGCCACTGGGCATTGATGTGGAAAAAGAATATACCATCTACTTCCTGCTCCCTCAGGCATTTCACCAAGCCCCGCCTGTGCCCACCAGCTCTGATGTGAGTCACCCCAGGGGGTGGGTGAGGGTGGGTGGAAGCTTCTTCAGAGGGGAGGCCAGAGGACAGGAGATAATGCACCTGCTTCCCATGTCTGTAGTAACTGAAAGGGGGTATTTCTGATTCCTACCTTGGTTCTGTGCTACTGATATACCCAGATGGTATAGTGTGGGATTAAAGGGTACTGCATGTGGACATGATAGAGAATCTGTGGTTTCTCCCGAATTCAGCACAATAATCTCTTCTCCTTTCAGAACACAGGTCTTTAAAGAAGGCAAATGTTACTAAGTAATAAACACAGACTTCAGAATTTGAAAAGCTGCCTAAAAGTCTAAAAATCGATTGCATAGGAGCAGCTTAATGACTAACGGGCACATGCATAAAGCATTTTTGCCTTCGCAAAAGGGCTGAATCGGCCCATTTGCAAACACAAAAAATGATTTACCGATGCAGAAAACCCTAATTTGCAATTCGGTAATCTGTTACCGAATTGCAACATGAGTTTACGATTCGGTATTTGGAAGGGCGTTTTTAGGGCGTCCCTTCCAAATACCGAGTCATAACAGTATGCATGGATGTTTTGTGACCTTGAATGCGGTTGCAAAACATTTGCATATTGCCACCTGCTTTAAGTAGCTGGTAACCCATTTGTAAATAGGAAGGGGTCCCACAAGAACCCCTTCCCCTTCGTGAATGGTTGTAAAAGCACTGCCTGGTCTTAAAACATGAAAAGAAAACTTTTCATTTTACTTTTTGTAAAGCATCTCGTTTTCCTTTAAAGAAGCACGGGCCGCTTTATTTCAAAGCAATCCTGGACAGGGTGGTTTTCTGACCTCAGCAGGCCACCAGCCCCGCGATTTGTGCGATTCCTAGGGGGTCGCAAATTGCGATCGAGGTAGAGCGATTTGCGACCCTGTAGGAATCGCTATCCTGAACTCTTTGAGTTCATGCGTTGTAAATTGCGATTATCTAATTGCAACTCTCAGAAATTCGCAATTAGGTCGTTGCAATTTACAATTTAGATGCATGTGCCCCTAAGTGAATGTTAACAGGGCCGTCTTAGAGAGGAACTCGAGCTCACGTTGCCTCCCGGCCTGTGAGGGCAGAAGGCTCGGTGGTCCCCTCGGATTCCCCCTGCAATGGTGGTGAAAAACCTTGGGGACATACGATGGAACGGAGGAAAGTAATTATTACGTTCCTCCATTTGGTCTTATGTCCGGGTTTACTACCCCCCATCCTGCCCCTTCCCCGCCATACCTCACCGCCCCACAGCACACCCTATGCGAGCCGCCACTCAGTGTGGCCTAGAAGTGCCAATTTCATTGAAGCTAATACGGGTCGATTCTAGTTGCTCACTCAATCATTTGGAAAATGGACTTTGAACAACAGCTCATAATCTCTGCATCCGACCCAGCAGACTTCTGCACCACCACAGTGGGAGGAAAACACGAGTGAACTCAAGTGAAAAGCAACAGACAGTTAGAAATGTTAGGCAAAAGGAAAAGGCTGGCGAGAGAATGAGTAGTCATTGGTGAAAGAACCGAAAAGAGAAAATAAAGAAAAAGAAGTGGATCAATTACATTCAAGCAACAAATGCAGGCGAGATCCTCTACAGGTGGCGTCAGGAATCTGGGGTGCAGAGCAAGAAGGGGTCACTAAGTCTAACGGTGAGTGAGGTTGGATTTGTTAGAGGGTTTGAGGTTTCTTATGAGTAGGATTTTGGGGTCATGAGTGTGTGAAGTGTTGCTCCATTGGCTGGTATGTTGCTGGCATTGATGGTATAGGCGGTTGTTACATTTAAGTGTTGCGGCCCAATTTAATTTTTGGTGGATGGAGTAGTGACCACTGGCTTTTACATCCGCCTGGCTGCGCCTACTCAATCCGCCAGATAGAAGGCAGTCATTTATAAAGAAATTCTGAAACACGAGTTTCTTTTGGTAAAGAAAAAAAGTAATGCATCCCTCACCATGGGAGTCCAAATGTTTTTAATGTTCCTTATCACGAGGCTGTTCCTGGCAGTAAGGAACAGTAAAAAATGACCATATGTCCACCCATCCAGATTGGGTGGATGGACATGAAGAAATTTCTCCGGCGGCCATTACTCCTCAGGGTCGCCCAAGGGGATTAAACACAGCGGAGTCAGAGTGGTCTCCGCAGATCCACCGGCGTCTATATGCGGTGGACATACCGCATTCTTGGCGGTGAGGATCCTACCTCCAAGAATTCAATTGGGCCCTCAGTCTGTATCGTGGTGTACTTCAGAGATGGGCTTCATTACCAGGAACGACTGATATGTTTTAATGGTCGGTGGAGGCGTTCGTGACCGTGTCTTGACGAGTAACATGCACCATCCTTTCCGTCCCCAGGTCTTCCTGTCCCGCTTCCCTCATATGGTGCTCTACGTTCGTTCCTTTGGCGGCTGGATCATAAACAGCAATCGAGACTCACATTTTCAGGCCCTTGCCACGTCACTTGAGCAGAACGCTGAAAGCTTCAACACCAACTACTATTACACAGCGGGATACAACAGGTAAGCGCAGGATCCTTGTGAGAGCACGGACCGTCACGCCTGGTCATGGGTGTGGACATCAGGAGCTCTGTGTTGCCACACTGGCAGAGCGCTATCAACCCTCTCGCAACTACTCACCCGTGAGGGTCTCAAGGCGCTGGGAGGGAGGGGGGCAAGGAGGCGGCTCTGTTGACTGCTGGGGTCATCTGAAAAACCAGGTCTTGAGGTTTTTCCTGAAACGGGGCAGTGGGGAGCTCGCCGTAGGTGGAGGGGGAGGTCGTTCTAGGCTTTGCCTGGGGGTAGGGGAAGGACTTTCCTCTCGTTCTGGGCTTGTAGATACGTAAGACTAGAGAGAGATCGGCTGATCGGACGTGTCTTTTGGGCACGTGGAAGGAGAGGTGATTGTTCAGGGATGTGGGTCATTTACAGTTAAAGAAGATGTGAGAGCAATTGTTAAATAGAATGGTCTCCGTCTTGCTAAAGCCGCGGTCTCGTGCCTCATATACAGTGAGGGAAACACTGACGGACCACCACTGGACCCAAAGGTGGTGACCCAACCACCAAAGGCTGGGCACATGGCGAGGGGCAGCCACACAAGGCATCAAGGTCACAGGCACAGCAGGAACAACAAACACAAGCCCTGACGTACAGACAGACAAAATCTAGGGGGCTTATTTACAAGCCTCTTGCGCCACTTTTGCGTCATTTTTAACATGGGAAAAGTAACGTACGGGTGGCGCAAAAGGCTTGTAAATAAGCCCCTAGGTACAGAGATCACCCCCGGCAGGCTAAGAATCTCTAACTATGACGGGTGGCCCTCCATGGTGGGGGGGGGGCCTGGCCTGGCAGACTGGTGGTCCACCCTTCAAACTGACAAGAGCCCTTCATTAGCATGTTACACCTCCAACACTCATGAAAGAGGAATGAATGTACATTTAACACTCCTAACACACACCCAAAGTTATGAGTTTTCATAAAACACTGACGTATTGCACCAGGAAACATGTTTATCTGTGACATCATAAACACTTACACAGGGCGACAGGCTTAAAAGTTACGTTATAAACATTCAGATTTATTTTATACAACTTGTTGAGCGCACGATTTCCCAAGGGTGTCTTGGCGCTGGACAGAAGATCTGGAAGGTTCAGGTCTGAGAACCTTAGGTGAGTCTAGTGACTAAATAGCCAAGTCTTTAGCTGTTTCCTGAATGATGTTAGTGTAGGAATGCTCTTAAGATGACAAGGCAAGGTGTTCCATAATTTAGCCGTGGCCACTGCAAAGGATCTATCTCCCCATGTAGCCTTCTTAGTTTTAACTACCTTCAGAAGGTTGGCACCAGCGGATCTAAGAGTGCGTGATGGTCGGTAAGGGCAGACGGCATCCTTTAGAAAGGATGGACCTTTTTCATGAATGCTTTTAAAGGCTATACACAGGGCTTTGAATTTAATTAGTTGTCTGACTGGTAGCCAGTGAAGTTTACGAATAATGTTGGAAATAGGTTTGAACCAGCTGGAGCTTATTCACTACTTGTTCTTGAGCATTGAGCATGAGGGCATTGCAGTAGTCAACTCGGGACATTAGTAATGTTAAGATCAAGGTGAAAACACATATTTAAATGTTTGCCTTCATCACTTGAACAACGTTACAATAGAATCATTCTGTAGTAATTGAATCCACACCAATTGTGTAAGTGGTAATCAATAGCTTTTAATGTGGCACAGGTGCTGCGCAGCAGCCAACGTTTAGACAGCAACTGTAACTTCTCTCCTTTGAAAAGCCAGTTCTATTCAGAACCTGACTAAGAAATCTAAGAGAGAATTCTACTAGGAACATTCTAAAAAGACTAGAACACTACATTATCCTCTCCTCTTCAATAATAAAAAAAACAAATTAAAAAAACAAACAAAAAAAACCAAAACGAAATAAAATGAGATAACCAAGAAAACAAGCATATATGAATATGTGAATATCAAAAACACAACAACAGTATTATATCACCCAGGAACAGTCAAGGGTGACACTAACAGTGAGTAAGTGAAAGTCAACGATATCTTGCAGGAATACAACGTTGATGAGTGCTTCTACGCAACCCATCATTAGGTAAAGGAACATTCTTGCAGGACACAGGATCTTCATCTGTACATGACAAGTCTTCCCCCCCGAATGACATTAGGAAGAGAAAGGTCAGATGCTTTTGAAACTTTTACAACTCTTGCAACATTCCACCAGTTCTTAAAATCAACCCTTATAGAATTACCACAAACCTTGTCAATAGTGTAAATCTCAGAGAATTTACCTCTGTGAGTAGGTATTTTGACACAAACCTTGTCCCCAGCAGCAAAGTTCTGCAAAATTGTTTTTTTCCTAGAATCAAATGTCATTTTTTGTTTAGATTGATTTTGGGTAACATTATGTCTAACAACTTCATCTAAATTTTCCAAAGAATTTAGTTTAACCCATTGTGACATCCATCCTGGACAAATTTTAGAACAAGGTTTCCCTCCTCGGAGAAGCTCATAAGGAGACACCTTTGTAGAGGAATGTGGAGTGGTCCGATAGAACCATAGCATTGATATAACAGCATTCTGTACATTACACTTCTGAGATAGAGCCCATTGTTCACAATTATTTAACACCCTGTTCATGCGCTCCACTAAACCGTTTGTTTGTGGATGATAAAGAGCGCTTTTTAGGTGAACAATACCGCTCTGATTTAAAAACAAATTCAATTCTTGACTCACAAACTGTACACCATTGTCGCTCACAATAGAAGAAGGAAATCCCTCTCGTAAGAACAAATCCTTCAAAAAGTCAATCACATTTCTCGAATTCGGGTCACTTATAAACCGCACCTCTGGCCATTTAGAATAGTAATCGATAGCAACAATAGCATATCTAGAGGCAGAAGGCAACAAGTAAAACGGTCCAACTAAATCTATTCCAATGTTTTCTCAAGGCCTGTCAGGAAAAGGAATATGTTGAAGAGGAGGGGAACGTATTTTAAGACTCTTCTCTGCCCCTGCGCATATCACGCATTCATCTACAAACGCATCAAAAAAGACTTAGAACACTACACATTCATGTTACATGAGGAAGATACCCACCATAGCAACATTTTTTCTCAGACACACAGACTGGATTACTTGTTTCATTGTCATCTCTCACAGAAAGGAACAGGATTACAAGTGTCAAAGCCACAGGAAGCAGTGACATCTGCTCACTCACTCTAACCCACTTCCACCACTTAGACTGTAAAGATGCCGGTGTCTGTGTTGGCCAATCCACTTCTGTTTGGACACCAGTGGTCGCTGACCTCAGCTCTGTCTACTTCTCTCCGCAGTGCCATGAAACTCTTCAACCGCCACAACGAGATCTGGTTCCGTGGCCTCGGAGAGCCCAGCTGTGAGAGCATGCAGGAGTGATCATGAAAATGACAGGAGGATCCTGATAGGCTGCTTCACGTGGTACCTGGAACGTGCCACACTCCATCCCCTCTCCAAATTGCTACACCTCTTACTCCTCCTACGGGGGGAAAGGCTGCCAAATAAAATGTATCTTCCCTGCAACAAATTACTTTTGCTGTTAGCCTGTTTCAATGTATTTAAGGTGTCATGTTTCTAGAGTTTCTTTGTTGTGAATTCTGGTGGGGTTTTTCCTGTGCTTTCCAAACAATAGCAGTGTTTTTCTGGTGCTTCCAGAGAACTCTGGGGCATATTATCAAGAACAGGCAATAAAATTATCGCTGCTTTATCAGCAGGAAACTGCGCTAAAGCGGCGATAATGGGCTTGATAATATGCCCTTGTGAATTGTCATAGCAGCCCAAATTAACACCGGAACCTGGGCCGCTATGGGAATTCACAAGGACATATTATCAAGCCCATTATCGGCGCTTTAGCGGCAGTTTCCTGCCGATAAAGCGGCGATAATTTTATTGCCTGTTTTTGATAATATGGCCCTCTGTTTTTATTACTGCTTGGTTGCTTCGCCCGTATTGCTGGACATATACAATATCTATCAGAGAACAGGGGAAAACATCAGCAGCGCAATGCTCAGCAGAACGGGGATGGAGCGGAAACAAAAGTGCAGACGATTTCAGGCTATAACTTGTAGGAACAGTGTGTAGCCTGGTAATGCCCCAGCATCGCGTTACTATCCCCCATCTACATATCACAGTCTGGTTTCAGCCAGACCCCTTGCACTCAATACTACTTCGTAGTCCACACTTTAGGCTTCATTGCTTGTGGTGGCCTCCCCCTTGCAGGTCACACAATGGTCATTGTGGTTCCATCAAGAGGCAGTTATCCATTGGAGGATCAGCTTGCACACTCTGCAAATATCATGCTGATAGAGGTATGTATATGATCAGTCGACGCCTGCCAATTTCATAATACGCAGTGAACGTTTTTATACATTTAGTTTCCGGAGCCGAACCTGGTACCTGTAGTGAGAGATATAATACAGTTTGGCAGTATCTCAGGCCACCATATAAACTGGAAAAAAAGTCCGAGATCTTTCCACTTTATGGAATGCACAAGACGAACACATTTGGAATACCCGATAATATGGAAGGAGGAATCGGTAAGATACCGTGGTATTAAAATTCTTAGGGATCGCCATGTTGTGCTAGAAGGTCCCCATGGGGTTGTGGTATTGAAAATACAATAACAGCCTGAAAGGTGGAGAACACTCCTGCTTTCTATGGTGAGAAGAATCACGCTTCAGCAGATGGTAACTCTTCCCCAATTATTATACCTGTTTTGTAATATCCCAATACCAGTGGCGTAGCAAGGGGGGTGGCGTGCACGAGTTTTTGGTGGCGGCGGCCTCGCGCCGCTCTTATATGAGAGGCAGGATTCCTCGGCAAGCACCACCCCCTTCCCCGCTCTTCAGCACAGCCATGGCGGGCGGCAAAGGCAGGGACCGCCATGGGCTGCAAAGTGGCTAGCTACGCCGCTGCCCAATACCACTCTCCCAAACATTATTCTGGAACATTCAATTGACCTTGGCTGGGGGACAACCTCGCATTTCCTGGGATATTGAAACAGTACCTTATGAAGAGAGTATGTCAGTCCCAGCCATGGAATTATATAATAATATTTGGGATTCTATAATGCCTTTATAAACACCAGTATCTAATTTCTTTATTTTCGATGACTTGTGACACACCCACTCAGAACGCGATTATTATAAGGTTATTACAGTCAAGTTCTAATGTCACAATGCCTTATGCCAGAGCCAGCAGTCGAGGTGAATGGCTGGTCAGGTCACAGAGCATATTCAAAGCAGCTGGTTAAAACAACAAACATTGACCATTGCTTTTCTTTCTTCTGCTCTATTTTTTAGCTTACAATGACAAGCAGAAAGAACATTTTTATTTTTTGCGCTCCTTATATAGTTGGAGAAAAGCTAGAATCTTTCTGCATGCTTCTACACATTCCGAGCTAGTGCTTTTTTTCTTATAACTGACTTCTATTGAACGGTTTACAACAAATAAATAACAGGTTTTTGATGTGTTTAATTTTGAATTGGAGGTTTTATTTTTATTCCTCACGTTTGTAAACATGCTCACTCTTTCATATGAAAAAGCTACGTACCAGGGTTTTATATTATGGTATAAAGTACCCCCTGGCAAACATGATCAGGATATTGGAAGTCACTTCGGAGTTCCATAATCTTATAAAGGAACTTGGCCTTCAACGTCATTCTATTTTAGGATTATTGAACTCTTCGGTAACTTGCAGTATCATTATAATGTATCACAGGAGGTACTTTATTCCTTATAATATGTAGGTGAGCCATATTATGCTCCTTTCTTGTACAAGGATGACCCCAAACATCCGCTGTTAGTGGTGGAATAGGAGTTGACTGACCCCTACCCACTAGAAACTATTCCAGTGAAATACAGTTACAATCTGAGCTTGGCACAAGGTCCTGCGGTACTATAACAGCAAGCAATGTACTCACCTGACATACATTTGAAAGGACATGCCATGCTTCCAATGGTGTCAGCGCCCAAGGCACGCTCACAGATAGAAAAGTTGGGATTAACAAAATGGGACATTTATTCATAGATGGTAAACCTCTGAAAAGACTTGGCGACAACATCTGGGTTGGACTTTTTTTATATTTGAGGATATTACACACACTGAGGACCTATTTTGCTGAACACATCACCAAATCTAGATTCATCTGCTAGATATTCTCAATAAAATAATAATGTCTCAGGGTATTGGACACTGGGTCTCATGTCTATACAAGTACATATCTACAGGTGGTATCCACAGCCTGTTGGATATGGGAAAGAGATATCGCTTACTGATCAGCAATGGATTTTTAATGCTGCTATTATGAACATTTTCATTAAATAGCAAACACTGCTTACTACCCTTTAAATATCTATGTCAGATGCACAGTGCACCTGTACAGCTGTGGCCTTATAACTGACCGGTCATACCCAAGGCATGTAGAATGTGTTAGAGGTCAATGGTTTTGGAAGGAGGTCTTTGACTCTCTGAATATCATGGACGACTTGTTGATACACTGTCCCCACGGGTAGCCTTAATGAAAGACGCTCTTTGACCCTGCGGCTAATGCTGGCCAAGAGAAGGATAGCTATGACACGCTGGGTGGGACCAACCGCTAACACCGGGGTCGGGGTAAGTGGTGATATCGTTGGATAGGGATATGACACGTTGACGTGTAGAAGTCAACCAGACTGTGATGTGTACATGTATAATGTATGTAAGCAGACTGGAAACTAAATAATCATATTTTTACTAATAAAATATAAAGTTTTTAAAAAAAATGCAGTTACTCCTACAGGTATAAAAATAAAAACATAAAATTTGAGTTTTTCCTTTTTCTAAGGTTGGTATCATATGGGGGAATTAAAAGTTTGGAAAGAAGGGCCCCCTACATGCACAATGTGCTTGCTAGACGTAGGGAGTAAACAACAATATAGGGAAAGTAACCTAGACAAGCGTACACAATAGGAAATATATACGGCACAACAACAATGACATCTTACAGGTCAATGTGCAATACTTACAAGTCTTAGACATGGCACATATATTTTAATATAGAAAATATTTTTTTTTTTATTCCATTTATCAAAAATTATGTTTTAGTAAATAGTTAAAACCATCAATACATTGTCAAAGATTGTGCACCATTATTGTGTCCATGAAAAACATTTAATTTCATATTTATAAATTTGCTTTTAACTTTATACAGTAATTGTATATATAAACATTGCACAGTATAGAAAGAGTGGCGAAATCCAGAACAATCACCATGAATGAGAAGGCTGGCGGTAGGTTAAACACTATGCGCATTTCGGCTGGAGTGCCTTCATCAGGGGACCATCACAACATTCACTTACATTAAGTCATGGATCACCACCACGAGTCATGTGGGTCTAACAGTGGAGATCTGATGGAAGAGCTTCCTGTCTATAATGGAGCTTTATGTTATACTTTTAAGGTCTTCATATGGAGAGTATGATCAGTGGTTGTACAATAATACGAAGATCGGTGTATAATCCACATTTAGTTAATCGAATATAAGGAATCATTAGGATCGCGGACGGACTTGAGTCCGTCCGCGACCCCTGAGGAGGGGGAACGTCCGCAGGGGCTGCGGCGTTCCCTCCGAGTAGATTAGGATGTGACCGCCAGGGTGGCGGTCACATCCTCTATCTTTAACACTGCGTTGGGTGCAGCTTCAAGCTGCACCCGCCGCAAGGTTAAAAATGCATGCATCGCATTTGCATGCACAAAGCAACAGGCACTGCGCAGTGCCTGCTGCTTTGTGCACGCAAATGCAGGGAGGTACCATAGGTACCCCCCATGTGCACCCTCCACCCCCCCTTCACCCAGGTGGCCCGCAACGGGCCCCCGAAGTGAAAGTCTGTATGCTTTTCCACGGAGGAAAAGCCGCAGTGGAAAAGCATGTATTCACCACCATCCTAATATGGCTGACTGTGTCTGATAGACATCGCCAGCCATGTTAGAGCTTTTCCGCCGCGGTCGGAAGGCGACCGCAGCGGAAAAGCTGCGGACGGAATTCCAGACCCACCAGCCATCCTAATTTGGCTGTGGGTCTTTGGAGGCTCTGCAGCGGTTTTTCCTCATCCTCCGGGCCAGGGGTGGCTTCCGCCGGCCCGGAGGATGCGGAAAAACCGCTATCATAATCGGCCCCATAATTTGCGATATGTGTATAAAATTCAGATGAGATTATTCATGTGATAATTGAATTTAATTAGAACACAACCTTTGTGAACATTCTAAAGCACCTTCTAAAAGGCAGCCTCATCAACGTAAGTATCTGCACCTGTTCCTTGTTACATACATTACATACATTTAAAATATATACTAAAATATATCTTTAAAATCGATCATACTTACCGTAAGTCGATATTCTTGACCATGATAGTCTTGCTGTCGATATTTCTGAACCACGATATTTATGACTCAATATTTGTGCACCTCGATATTTTTTACTCAATATTCTTTTTGCACACCCTTGTCTAAGGGTCACCGCTAGTGTCTTGCGTCCAGTGCCACAGGCCACATAAAGAAAGACACCTCTAGGAGATGTGCCGTTCATGAGATGCAACCAGCACACGAGGGAGGCTGCGGCACCAGGGTCCAGTGTACACAGCACTGGTAATGTCTCATCTCACATACTGTCTCATCTGAAGTGGTTGGCACCATCATGGAGGTGTCTTCAAGAGTAGTGAGTCCACTCAGCCATACATCCTTCTTAGGTTGATAAATGGAGTACCTTTGAGCTGGGTTAGAATGAACAGCTGGTATCTGTGACTGGAACCAAGAGACCCTCTTGGGGGTGTACATGTGCTCCGCAAATACCCGTTATGATATTTTGTCCAGTTTTCAAGACCTCCTTTGGCGCGTTGTGTCCCATTGTGGAGACCACCAGGCCAGTGCTAGGGGAAACATCTGCAGTATGCTCTTCACTTCTGCTGGCCACATAAGACATTTGCCCCCAGTTCTGAAGATCTCATCTAGAGTGTTGTGTGCAGTTCAGGAGATGTGTCTAGGGAGTTGTGTGCTTGTCTGGAGGCCACATCTGCAGTACTGTGTCCTGTACCAGAGACACATCTGTTGTGTTGTTTAGTCCTGGGGTTACCTCTCTCTTACTGTCTCAGATTCCAGGGAACTCCTCTGGGATATGTTGTGCAGTTCTGAATGTCATAGTTAAAATCATGTGGGAATGTGGTTCTTACTCTTTAATTGGCTTGACTTATTGTTAATAGTCTGATGTGAAGTGTGCAGAAATAGTGCAGGCTCCTTTAAAGTTAAATTCCAAACATGAGTCTGAAGTATGGTTTTCACCATCCACATTTGGAGAAAACCCTACACCATGAATGAACAGAGAGCAGCCATGTTACAGTGCCGCTCATGCCTGGCACTTAGCAGTGAACACAATGCCCTCATTGCACGTTTGAACAATAGATGAGTCACTTTGTAACCCTGCTGTAAGTGAGCACTTAACACTTATGAAACACCTTTCGCCAGCAAACTCTAAAAACAAAAATGTGTGTTCAACTTGCAACCAAAACCATGAGCATGAAGCCATGTTTGTGAGAGCAGCTGTGGTCTCTTGAGAGTGACATTTTCTTTTTTTAAAGCTATTCTGTTTAACTCCAGTTAGGAAATGCCTAAATATGCAATTATCACAGAATAAAAATAGTAAATAACTAAAAACCAATAATCACACTGAGGGGCCTATTATGATCTCGGGCGGATTGCCACTGCCGGGCCGGCGATGGCGTTCCGCTCGCTAGATGTCCCTGTGACACCCCTGCCATATTAGTATGGCAAGGGGCACACCGGCTGACAGAAAGACCATATGCCGCTTTTCCGCCGCTCGGATTGCCGGCCGGGTGGAAAAGGCAGTGCCTTGCAGGCACCACCATCCATATTATCATGTGCAATTGAAAGGCCTTTCCATGGCGGAAAGGCCGGCGAAAAATGCTTTGGGTGCCCGTTACGTGTCCCGGGAGGGGGTGGAGGGCTGCACTTGTGGTTACCCCCCTTCATTGGCATTCACAAGGTGGCAAGCGCCGCGCGGTGCCTATCACATTATGCATGCCAATGCACAACCTGCATATTTTACATTGCAGCGGGTGCCGCTTACAGCACCGCCCGCCGCAATGTAAAATATACGGGATGCGACCGCCAGGGTGTCGGTTGCATCCTAATGGGCCTGGCAGGACCTCCACACCTCTGGCGGTCGGTCCCGTTTACCGTTACGGTGGTGGGCGGATGGTAATGGGGCCCTGGGTTTTTAATATATATGCTGCAAAGGGTGACTTTGACAAAGTTGCTGGATGTCTGTCTGGAAGCGGACCCGTGAATGCAGGTGGCTTCATTCCTTTGCTGTGGTGAACCCCTGGGGCTGACATCTAGCTGGGGTCACAAACACCTCCGTCTCCGGAAATGCAGGTGGCTCCTTTCACTCATCAACGACCGCCTGCACAAGCGTCTTTCTGTCACATCTGTCAGGCAATGGTGATCAAGGAAGCTGGACTTCTTTGGAAGAAGGGGGTCTTGATGACGAATTACAGCCTTTCATCAGAGGGCGGGCGCAGATGTGCCCAGCAGAGGCCTGGAGCTGACATGTTCTGGCTTTGGGGGTTGGACGATAAATAGACATAATATCGAAAAGAAAATATCGAATGGACAGAATATCGAATGGACATTATATAGTTGTTAATAATATCTAATTACAGGTAAGTAATATCGACTGTCAAAATATCAGAATAGTAATTTTTACTCCTACGCTATCCAACGCTTTTCCGACTGTTGCACTCACTGGAGTGGGAAC
Source organism: Lissotriton vulgaris (assembly GCF_964263255.1). Classification (NCBI taxonomy): domain Eukaryota; kingdom Metazoa; phylum Chordata; class Amphibia; order Caudata; family Salamandridae; genus Lissotriton; species Lissotriton vulgaris. Next base: position 4,314,326 of record NC_141693.1, read on the forward strand.
AGTAATTTTTACCCTCCTGCTATCCAATGCTTTCCCTACTTTTCCACTCGCTGGAGTGGGAGTAGCACATTTTAACCTCCCACTGTCCAACACTAATGTAAAAAAATTGTTAGGTATTGTATATATTATTTAGTAATTTTTACATTTTTTATTTAATTATAAGTATGTTTTAATTAATTATATTGATTAATTAAGTTAATATTACTTTTAAAATATTCAAAAAATTCGATATTTTTTACAAACTATATTTTAAACAACAATAGTTTGTCTTCGATATTTTTGTACTTACCTGTTTGTAGCTAGGGAGTCGATATTTTGTACTTCGATCTTTTGGTGTCGATATTCTGTCCATTCTATATTAGTGTTGTCGATATTTAGTCAGTGATCCATTTCTGTAAGGTCCTCGCTAAGGGGGCTAGAGTGGGAGGGTGTGTTAAACCCAGGTGGAGATTGTGGGCACTTTAATCGGATTCCGTCAGGGGGCCCCAACATTCAGTGCAGGAAGACCCCTGTACCAGACGTTAAGTGTTACTTATGGATGCTGGAAGGAAACCTGAGGGGTAGTGACTCCTTTGCCCTTGAACCTCTGGGCTTGGAAGGCTTCTCGGAGGGCAGGAGAGCTCACCCCATGTTATATCATGGTAAGGGTAATTTATAAATAAGGCTCCCTGTTTTCCGTTTTTACAGATTTTTACAGAAAAATACAGACAGAAAACAATGTGTTTTCTGTCTACATTTATCTTTAAAAGTGGATAAATACTGAAATTTGTGCTGGTTTTAAGTGACTCTCTGTTCTATCTTTCGTGCATTATAGCACAACAGCTGAGCAGATAGACAGCAAGGGAAATTAGCAAACAGGAGGAAATTTCTTTAAATACCGGCATGTGTCAATACACATTTGTGGTATAATGCTAGTATTTACCAGTGGATGTATCATTATGCAATATTTGGCAGCTTAAATAGCTAAAAAACGACAGACATCAAAGTATAAGTGCACATCTATCTGTTAAATAAATATGGAAATGTACAGTTTTACACTTTCATTTATACGCAAAACACAACATAAATATTGATAAATACAGATAAAATGGTCAAAAAATAAATATGGATAAATACAGACGGAAATGTTCAAAAAATAAATACCATAAAACCGGGAGCTCTATTTATAAAGCATGCATACACCGTAGCTTCATGTACTTTTTCAATCTGTACAAATGCAACAGGTGCACCTATTGGCTGAATAAAAAAAATTTGAAATCATTTTCTCAAGTGAAACATTAAAGATTCAGAACCAAGATGGTGGGAGAGAATGCCAGATTCAGGCTGCCATTACAAGGAAGGCGTGGGCTCCGAAAGGCACAGTTTGGGCTGTCTGGGCTACTAGAATATGTTTATCATTGGATCTGAGTTTACGGGTCGACTTTTGCCTGTTGACTTCGGCTGCCATGAAATCTGGAGAAGTTTCACACAGAGCTTTAAGGACGATAACCAGGGCCCTGAGCTCAATTCTACTGCGAACGGGTCGCCAATGTAGTGTATTTGCAGGCTGCCCCGGGTCCATGAAGGAGACCCACTAAAAGGGCGGCCTATTTAGTGCCACAAGAGGCACAGGAGGCAGCCTCCCAGTGTTTGGGACCCTCAGGGGTCCAGGTATGAGGGCAGTGCACTAATAATGAACATTGGTAGTGGCTCTGTTATCAATTTTGGAACCCCACTTTACAGGATTAGCATCTGATTGGGGAAAGACCACAAGGGGCTTCATAGTAGTTTGCAGATGTGTCGGTAGCAAAGGCATTGACCTGTCATATAATAGTCCCCTATTAACATACAGGTAGTAAAGGTCAATAGCCTGGCTAGGGGGCAGGCGCAGTAGAGGCCAGACGTTGCTTAGCGCTGGACTGAGCCAGCAGCAGCACGTTCAGTTGGGGCTGTGGTTGTACTCAGGCATAACTTAAAGTGGACTAGAGCCACTACATGTCCTCTCCTGCTCCCAGCCCCTTCCCAGTCCGGGGGCTGGGTATTCTACACCAGGGTGGGTACACCGGGACGGCTACACAATGTCCATCAAAGTCCTCAGTCAGACTGGGGGGGATTTGTTGCAAACTGTCCTCCCGTTCTCACCATCCATTTGTCAGCTTCCAGGTTACAATAGCCGTAGTTCGGCAGGGGGTCAATCACGCCAGGGTGGGGACAATAGCATGGTGACTCAGCATCTTTGATCACTTGCAGACAGGGATGGACGTGCCGGCAATAGGACACGAGAGGCCCGGGTATCAGCTGGATGTAGGTAAAGATGCCTACCCTTGTCCAGAGGGGGCATGGACAGGTTTGCTGGACCTGGAGAGAGGCTCGAGCATGAAGGATGTAGGTAAAAAGGCTTGGTTTCAATCTGGAGTGTATAGAAAGGTGTGCAGTGCTCAATGTAGGGTGTGAAGCAACCCAGCATTTCTTTATTTGGACAGGATCAATGGTTGGGTATATGGCCTTTCGTGTATATTCAGAGTGGCAAGAGGGGTGGAATGCAGGAATCGGAGACGGGTGTTGTTTCCACCACTGAGTTAATTCGGTTTGGGGGCCTAGGCTAGCACTGGAACAGCTTGCTGAAGATAGCTGCGGCACAGACCGGCGGGGGGTGTCTCCCCCCTAACAGTGGGACATACACTTAAGAGGCAATAAGTTGCCTTTCCTGGGTAGCAATGCACTGCTGTAAGACATGAAGTCCTCCATGCGTAAGATAGCAACTATTGAGGGACATGTGAGTTATAGGGGTCAAGGATAACCCTTTGATTAGTGAAGCTAGGAGCCCGTCAAGGGAGGCCAGGAAGCCTTGCGCAAAAGAGTTAACTGCGCCATGCGTAAATTCACTGAACAAAGTAGACATTATTTGGCTAGGAGACCCAGGCATGCGCTGGACCTGCTTGCTGAAGACGATGCAGCAGAGTCTTTGGGGGGGTCATTCCTCCTCCTACTGTGCTGGTCATACACCTGGGAGGGAATAATCTGGCATCGCTGGGGAGAAGGGCGCGGCTTCAAGCATTGACGGTCACCACGTGTAAGGAGCAACCAGCAGGGGACCTGTGAAATATGGTGGTTTGAGATAAAACCCTGGTGTGTGTGGCAGGGTGCACGATCGAAGGAAGCCATGGAGGTCTCTTGCAGGAAGGTTAACAGCACCATGACGAAATTCACAGAGCAAAGGGGTTTTGACTTCATCCATCATGGGTTGCTGCACACGAAGGCCACAGGGTGTTTTGATGAAGATGGGGTACACCTGTCCAGAGTAGGTAGGGACCTGCTCCTACTTGACCTGGGGGAGGCCTTAGAGACAGCTGGGTGTAAGTAAAGACAGCTATCTTGGTGGGGGGCTCTGGGTTGACGGTGGCCACACCCAGAGCTGTGGCGGAGTTACAGGGCGATCCAGAGGCTGTAAGGTACCGAGGGGTACCCTCTACAGGACCACAGCAAGAGTGCAAAGGCCAAATATCCACAGGGAGGTCCTCGCGTTGGACCCTGGAGGAGCGCCGGCGCCTCGTTAGTCCTACGGGTGGTTGTGGACCTGAGCAACCGGGGGTTGCCTGGCAGGCTCCGCTCCCTTATGGGGCGTGAGCAGAGGGGTAGGAGGTTGGCCCACCAGTGGGAGGGGTCTCCCCTACCCGAAAATATGGCAAACACTGTTGGGCAGGGCCACGGTGTCATTTGGCTCATCAGGTGGGCAGGTGGTGAGGGGCTGCCCGCCCGTAAGATAACCCACCAATGTTGGTATTTTTGTAATGCTAATAAACCGGCAGCAATTTTCTCCACAAAGAATGTGTCTTGTCTGGTTATTGCTCTAGGAGAATGCTGTATGGGGGAGGGGGAGTGTTTGCCGATAATGGCACTATGTAGAAGGACAGATGTGGGTTACAGATTAAACGGCCTCGCATTTGAATCAACAGGTAGATGGGTGACTACTCTAGATGCAGATGGTAAATTGCGTTCCTGTAGTCTAAGCGGGGTCCCACTAGAGCAGGGGTCTTCAAACTGGGGGTCTGCCTCGCGGAGGGGGTGGGCTTCAACTAATGGGGGAGGGGTGCCAGGCTCTGGCCAAAAGAAGTATTATGGTGATAACAGTGCTTTCTTTTCAGCAGGGTGGTGAGGGGCATTAAACTGCTCTGTACTATAACAACTTTTGTAATTTATATTCTGGCTGCGAGAAGGGGTCGAAAGGGAATGGACTCCCATTATTCTTCAAAAACCCCGACCCCATTTCTAATATCCACACTGTGGGTACTTCTACACGTTAGTTAGGCCCGCCTGCCTGACCTGAATAGTATGTTTGGCAATCATGCATGATTGCATTTTAAAATGGTAACAGAACGTAACTACAATGTTTAACTACGTCTAGACATATTTAAACATTGCCAGATCAATAGAATAATTGAGAACATTTCTAAGGGGGGGACCCCCGATGATTATTTCTTTTTGTGAGGCATAGCAATAAAAAGTTTGAAGACCACTGCATTAGACCGTTCAAGGTGAAAACGGAAAAATCGCTTTTCATGGAATGAGGGGGAATAGCACAACGTTTTTTGCGATTAAAGCAGCAGAAACTTGTAACTCTACCAATGTGAGGTCCGGGCGGTAATTTCCAGGTTCCGAACCAGCAGAAAAGAAGCAGGGCAAGGGCCCTGGACAGAGTGCCGTAAGGACTGACCTGAGACTAGCGATTCACAAGGGGCAGTAGGCGATCCTTCTCGGCACGCGCTGCCTTATGTTACCTTGCCACGGGAAGGCGTCACATAGGCGGATCATGGGCTGTCACATACATCCTCCAATGAACAGTGCTTTAAATGGGCCGGTACTCACCGGTACTGAGTACCGGCACTTCTTTTTTTCCTTCCCAAGAGTACCGGCACTCATGGACCTCCACAGAAATTTTTCCAGGGGGGCTAACCTGGCAAACAAAGGGGCGTGGCTAATGTTAATCAACAGGGGCGGGGCTACAATCAGGCCAAGCTGAGAAAACAAAAGTGGTGAATTCTGCATTTGAATTTGGACAACACTTAGAGCACACTTATGAACCCTAATAATACCCCCCTGACCCCTTAAAACTCATACATTCCCTGATACCTAAAATTAGCCCCCTGGCACCCCAAAACCCATAACCCATATCTGCCCTGACCCCTAAAATTGTCCCCCTGGCACCCTAAAACTCATACCCACCCTGAACCCTAAAATTACCCCCCTGGTACCCCAAAACCCATACCCACCCTGAACCCTAAAATTACCCCTGCCCCCCAAAAACCCATACCCGCCCTGAACCCTAAAATTACCCCCTGGCACCTCAAAACTCATACCCACCTTGAACTAGTATGGAATACACATCTATACAAGTGCACAGACAGCAAACCCTGGGCTATGATGCCAGCAGAAATTCCTATACAAAAGAAAAGGGTCACCTGCACTGGCCATCCCTTTCACCCTGCTGTGCACATCTTCCCACTCCCACCCCATGACAAGGCAGCTAGAAGTGGTGATTTGTCATTCTGAGAGGGTGTGAATGTTATACGAATGTGTGTGCCTGTCTGAGACAGCTTCCCAGCACAGCACATGTGAATTCTACTAGTGTCAGTTGATGGTCTGGTCAGCTGGCGAGGTTTGTACTCAGCTGTGTCCTACAATAAATCTACATGTAATCAACTAGAAGTATCCTGTCATCTGTGACCATCCTATTTACAACACACACACACACAGCCGCACCTGAGTACTTCACACTGGTCTTTAAAAGACCATTTACTTGGTCTTTTAAAGACTTGCCTGAGGATGAGCCCCGGCATCAGGCCTCCCTCTGGGATGCATTTGTGCGCGTGCGCAGTGGGGTGGGGGGGGGGCGAAGAGAGGCTCTCCAGGGCGGGGGGGGGCAAGTGCCCCTCCTTGCCCCCTTCTGCGGACGCCTATGCCGGCACTTCTCCGTTGCGAAATAGAGTACCGGTACTCAGTCACACATAGTCGTGAGCATGCATCGCATTTCTACACTGCGGCGCATGCTCACATATTGGTGATTTCACGAGGGGGGCAGTAACACCCAGGCGCCAAGGCAGAGCAATGTGTGACCCAGGCGTGCAAGACTTCTGTACAACCCATACCCCCCCTCGCCGTGTGTGGCAGCCCGGCTGAGACAGGTTGCCGGGCAGACACACAGCCGCCCCGAGTACTTCACAGGTCTTTGAAAGACCTTTTTGCTTCTTAATGAGGTTTTGATGTGTTTCACAACTTCTCAGAGAGCCCCCGCAGCTCCACTCTGACTTTTGCTTAAAGAATGAAATGAAACTGTGCACAGCCATTGGACGAGAGAAAAAGGTGGGGTGCAAGGAGGGGAGGAAAAAATAGACTGAACTCATTTGAGAATGCCGGTATGCGTCAGCACCTTAAAGGCTAGACCGCTGATTTTTTGGAGAAAATGTGCAGCATCCCTATAGAATGCACCCTATAGGACTTGCCCAGTGGTATCTCGCAAGACTCAAAGGAAGCCCCCGGCATCTGGTGGAAATCCTACCACACCTTAGGGCAGAGCATGCAGCTGCTGTTGAGGGGCTCCGCCTCTACCACATTACAGTACATCCGCTGTGGAGCACGGGCTTGTAAAGAGAAGCATCAAAACAGGAAGGAGGACCTGCCCAGTAATCTTTATGGTTGGCCTACAAGAGGTCCGAAGAATTATGTACCACTCTGAACCCTACATGAATATCTCACAGATACATCAACACATTCATTGTATCAAAAACAGTTTATTATAGGTTATTATAGTTCATTTTTTCTCATTTTCATTTGATTTTTCATTAGTGTGAATGGACATATTCAAGGAGAACAACAATATATATAAGATAAAATAGCAGATAAGACAGTTATTTACAAATTATGGCCCAAGTTCCCACGATTCACATCACCAACACACAAACACAGTCATTCAAACTTAATACAACATTTCACACAATAGCCACTGATGTATCCGATGTATATGGGACAGATGGCATAGAGTCCCTCGGGATTATATGGGTTCCACAGTTGGAACAAACGCCAGCGCGCGTTTCGGTGTATAGCCCAGGACGGGCTACACCTTCATCAGGGCAAGGGTGAGGAGACGGGAGAGGGAGGGCCACAGACGAGAAAGAGAAGCACACTGTACCCTCTGGAGAGGGCAGCATTTCATCCTCTATTTGTGTACTTTTACCTCCTAAACAAACACCAGGTCGGGTTGTAAACATGTAAATCCTCCCCCGGGTTTTGCTGTCTAGCAAGGGTGGTGTTGGGCTGCCAGACGTTTTTTTTTCTCTGTGTGATGCATGCATCAAGGCTGTTGCGACTCTTGGCCAAGCCCTGGACCTGTCCTGTGGAGCCTGTTGATTTTACATATGTCTCGGGCAGTGCGACCTAATGCCCTCAGCAAAAGCAACAATGAATACAAGCATTGGCAAAGTCAGCAGGCCTCACTTTTGTGACCTGTTGAGTTTGCCAGTGTTTTTTAACTGTGTGGGAGCAAAAGAAACACGGGTTGGGGGAAAGCAACATGGAGTGCACAGGTGAGGAGATGTGAAAAAGCAGATGGGTGAGCACAGCAAAAGTGAGGGCTGGGAGAAGCTGTCAGTCAACACAGAACAACACTAAGTGCAGAGGAAAAACATACACAAGGGAGGTGGCTTGAAAACACACTCTCTAATGGAGTACTTCACACAAAAGAAAAAAAGTATTGTGACCCTTCAAATGTTTTTCATTAGACCCACGCTTAGTCCCGACTTTAGCCCCGCCTCCTTGCCACGTCCCCAGCTCGATCTGATGAGTACCTGCACTTTTTTTTCCCCATTTAAAGCACTGCCCATGAACTCTGATGCAAACCCAGATTTTCAAAGAAATAAACCTGTGTTTGTGCCAAAATGATTTGCCTACCTGACAGAAGGAGAAATATGTTTATTTCCTCTTGTTACTTCACTTACATTAGAAGAGTAATATGCCTCGAAGGAATGTTTTTGTGCAGGAAGGTGTCGTAACAGTGCACTGGTGGTCAGTCGCGGCCAGCATGAATCGTGGGTGGGGGGTTAATTTAATAAAAACTCAAATAAAACAAAAACGTACCTTCCCCTCCGGTCCCGGACTCCTGTGTCTCCTGCTTTCTGCTCACATGAAGCAGAAGTAGGCAGCCTCCCTCTCTTCCCGTAAGCCAATCACAACGCTACAATGGCAGCGTTGTGATTGGCTAGGACACGTCCTTACAGGCGTCTACAAGGAGGCTGTTTTCTTCATGCAGGCCACGCAGCAGCCTACATGAAGAAAACGGAGAGTCCTATCACTGGTTTTGTTGGTCCTGGGGCCGACCAAACAGTCAGCGCCCATAGCATTGGGCAGGCCACTCCTCCCCGACCCTCCCGCCCCAAACCAGGCATACCCTTCTGCTTTCTCGCAGTGCACGAAGCAGAAACGTAAAATGGTATTTATACCCTTTTATGTTTCTGCGTCTCGCATTGCGAGGAAGCAGTGGGCGATGCTCCGCCGCCCACGTGGAGGAGCCGCCCCTGCCGGTGGTATCCAAATTAAACAGTGTTTTCATATCTATTTGTAGCACATGATGTGGCGTAGAACCCAAGGCATGCTGTACATAATTCTACATAGCACTTGCTCCAAAGCAGAGAAGCAGTGCTGTTACAATCCTGCGTGTGACGCAGGCACCCTTGCACTGTGCTGCGAGGCGGCCTCGTTGGCGCCAGGCAGCGTACAGTGCACCAGCGCAAGGAAGAAATAGAAATGCTCCCGCTAAAGCGGCGGTAATGAGCTTGATAATATGCCGTTGAGAATTCCCATAGAAGCCCAGGTTCACACCAGAACCTGGGCTTCTATGGGAATTCACAAGGGCATATTATCAAACCCATTATCACCGCTTTAGCAGCAGTTTCCTGCCACTAAAGCGGCGATCATTTTAACGCCGTTTTTTGATAATATGCCCCGAAGTTCTTTTTCGTCCCTTCGTGTTCTCTTTGTCACTGTTTTCCTATATTTCTCCATGCCCTGTCTTTCTCCCTTTTCTGCCTTTCTGTTGCTTGCTCTAAATCAAAATGTGAAAATAGAGAACAACTCAGGGCCTTATTTATGAGGCAGTGCGTCACTTTTACGCTGCCGGTGCATCACTTTTTGTGACGCACCAGCGGCGTAAAAAGTGTGCCTTATTGCACCATATTTACAAAGTGACGCATCTAGGTAGAAGCGTCACTATGTAAACCCCTGCGCCACAATATACCTGCGCCGGGTATAATGTATGCAGGGGGGGCGTTCTGACGTAAGAAAGGGTCATAGAAGTGACGCAGTGAAATCTATAAGTTTTCACTGCGCCACTTCTAGGACGCAAATGCGTCAATATCTTACCTATGCCTCACAGCAGGCGTAAGACTGACACAGGCCCTTTCACATGGGGCTTGCCCCATGTTAAAGGACACATTGCTGGAGTTGCGTCACTTTTGTGACACACTCCAGCAATGCGTCACTTTTGCACCTGCAGATAGGTGAGAAATATTCACGTATCTGTAACTCCTTGCGACATGATGCATCATACAATAAATATGACGCATCGATCATGTCACAAGGAGGGCGCAGTGAGAAGTGAAGCCCAGAGTGTCCATGAACGAGTGGGGCAAGCACCGGCTCAAATTAAGCACTGTATTAGTGACATGTGAAATAGGAGGTTATCCAGTCATGTGTTGTATCTTGTAGGCCCACAAGGGTAAGAGAGTCATTTCTATCCCGAAGGACCTGCTCGCGCCGTGGAACTTCTCAAATGGCAGAGACGTTTTGACTAAGTGGGATTTTTTCTATACACTTTTCGAAAATCATTGTTATATTTGCAGCAAGATTCGTAATTATTGCTATTACATTTTCAGCTTCAGTTGAGGGTGGCTGGTTTTATATAGATTTACATTTAAAAAAAATCAAAGAAATCATCAGTTACTATGTTTATTAAGGGCGGCATTGTCTTAAAACGAGTCACTTTTAAACAACGGGACGTTGCTTTGTACCGCGTTAAAAACGGAGCACCACCGCCCTCTAGAGGTCGCTTGTTTACTTTGCAGCTCCACAGCGAGAAGAACATTTGCTCATTTTCATTTACTAAGGCTGCTTTGGTTTTTAAAAGGATTCAGTTTTATATTTGAATAACTCCTGTCCCATACACCATATTTAGTGTATTTCTATGTCACTTTCATCATTCAATTATTGGTAATTTTACTAAATTGGTGTTGGTATTTTATTAAATTTCTTGACTATATGGATCGTTGCTTGCAGGCAGTGTCATTTGAGGTCTTTAGGGGCCTTGGGCAAGACATATTTCGGGTGCCACTGTGTGGAACAAACTTCAGTGTTGTTACTCATTTCCTGATAGTTCATATCCTCTGATACTAACCTTTAACAGGATCACACAACAGTTGAACTATGTCTTGCCCAGGCCCACAATAGCCTTAAGATGCCACTGGAGAGAGAGAATGAGTCAGTTAGAGGAAGAGAGGTTTTAAGAGAGAAATGGAATAGAGATAGGTCAGAGAGACAGGTTACGTGGAGCCCCTTGGCAAAAATAGGCAAAATGTACAGTTGAAAATTTGGCCTCAATTAAATTTAGAAAAACACAACCTGCCTATTAAAATTAACATGTATATATTTTTTTATTTCTTTGTGAATTTAATAAATATTTCATCATTTGTATATATGTTACTTTTTAATGAATTTTTCATGTATTGTTTTGATGATCAAAATATTGAAAATGCTTAGGCTGGGATCCATTGCTTCTAGTAACTACTCAGTGGGGAGGAGGGGGGTACATCAAACATTCAAGAATATCCCCATGTACTGATATTGCCTAAGATTACCGAAATTGTGTCAGTTTGTCATGTTCTACATTGATAAATTCTATTTTGTTATTAAATGTGACGTATTATTATATATTAACTATAGGAAAGTGCCCCTTTTTAGGTCTCGCCTATTCCATCGCGAAAGGATGATAGGCGAAATTTATAGTAAGCAGACCTAAAAAGTCTACCCACTGCGGATCGTGTACAGTTCATGTGAGCCAGGCGCCTGCACAGGAATTCGCTCCCCCTACCCCTCCAACAAAGCAAGACAAGCCAAGAACATCAAAGCGACCGGCTGCTTTGATTCCATTCACCACCAGCCACTTCACGCGCTCCGCAGGTCATAAACAGGACCATCTGCTCGTGAATCGGAATGCTGGCATGGTTGCGCAGCCCCCCTCCCAGCGCTGCCTTTCCTCTGCTCAGCTTCAACCGGTGCCCGATATCGCAACCCAGTTCAAATTGTGTATGCCCTCTGTTTGTATTGCAGGTCCTAAACATAAAACATAAACTTGTCTTTCCCCAACAAAAACGCTAGCATTTTTCGAAATTGCACCCTTTAACTGCATTCAAACTTGGTTTTTACTCTCTTGAGACACCAATCTTTTTTCACTCTAACTTGGATAGCAGAGCACTGGATCCTGTCTACAGCCGGAGATCGTTAGTGAGGCCTGCCGAACAAATAGGTCTGAGCGGTTCCGCCGTGTACTTAAACACGTCCGCATTGCCCGACGGTCATCCCTGTGAGTATATAGATTACCGGAGCTGTTCTATTTCCGGCACACTGCCGAATTTATCAGAAAGGGGAGCACCCCTTCCATGCGGCGACCCCTTCTCCTGCAGGTTATAAGAGAGCCTTGTTGCCCACACAATCACTGACTCCCGCTAATGTTTATTAATACACGAGAGACGAGTCTTTAATTATTATAGGCGCGCTGTGCTGTCCACATTATTACTGACTCCCACTATTGTTATTTTAATGCAAGAGATGAGCAGCGGTGTTCATTATATGGGGGCCGTGTTAATCACTGATTCCTTCAACTGTGTATTTTAACGTGAGCGACAAGTGGCGACCTCTATTTCCAGCGTGCCACTCACACGGAATGCTGCTCGCCTGCATACCGTTCCTCTACTAGCAATTTAACGCTAGAAGCCTTACTATTATTACAATTCTTGACTGTTGGTAGAACTAAGGCTAATTTTAGGCATTATTACCTAGAGTAATATCCATACCAGGCACGATTGGTCCCTTTGTCTACCCTGCATAATTTGAAGCATCCGCTCCATCTAACCAACACACTGCGGTAAGCCTGCATATATGTGCATTATATGACTACAGCCAGACATGCATAGATGTTCTAATAAGTACTGAAAAGGGCCGCTTGTAAATTTGCTTATCTCTTCTTTCTGTGATCAGTCAGAAACAGGAATCTTTATAGTTTTGCATTGGTAAGCACAAACTGCTCACAGCTCTCTGTTCACTGCAAGGAAATGAAATACAGGCTTTTAACGCCACTGCATGGCCCCACCCCCTCTGAAAATGTGCAAAAGTGTCACTGCTGTTAAATCTACCACTATACCGCCCTCACTCTACCACTCTACCGCCATCACTCTACCACTCTACCGCCCTCACTCTACCACTCTACTGCCCTCATTCTACCGCCCTCACTCTACCACTCTACCGCCCTCACTCTACCACTCTACCGCCATCACTCTACCACTCCACCGCCCTCACTCTACCACTCTACAGCCCTAACTCTACCACTCTACAGCCCTCACTCTACCACTCTCACTCTACCACTCTACCGCCCTCACTCTACCCTCCTCACTCTACCACTCTACCGCCCTCACCCCACCGCTCTCACTCTACCACTCTACCGCCCTCACTCTACCGCCCTCACTCACTCTACCGCCCTCACTCACTCTACCGCCCTCACTCACTCTATCGCCCGCACTCACTCTATCGCCCTCACTCACTCTATCTATCACCCTACCTCACTCTATCTATCTATCGCCCTCCCTCACTCTATCACCCTCCCTCACTCTATCTATCTATCGCCCTCCCTCACTCTATCTATCGCCATCCCTCACTCTCTCTATCGCCCTCCCTCCCTCACTCTATCTTTCGCCCTCCCTCACTCTATCTATCACCCTCCCTCACTCTATCTATCGCCCTCCCTCACTCTATCGCCCTCCCTCTATCTATCGTCCTCCCTCTATCTATCTATTGCCCTCCCTCTATCACCCTCCCTCACTCTATCTATCCCCCTCCCTCTCTCTATCTATCGCCCTTCCTCCCTCTGTCTATCGCCCTCGCCCTGCCTCTATCTATCTATCGCCCTCCCTCTATCTATCTATCTATCTATCTATCTATCTATCTATCTATCTATCTATCTATCTATCTATCTATCTATCTATCTATCCATCTATCTATCTATCTATCTATCTATCTATCTATCGCACTCACTCTATCTATCGCACCACCACAGCATCACTCAGGGGCACAACAACATCTCTATGCGCTACCACAGCATCACTGAACGCCACAGCATCACTCGTTGCCACCACAGCATTAATCTGTGCAACCATTCAACAACAAATGGTTCAAATATGTTCTCTCAATGTTTCAAGCTTTATTACAAATGCCACAAAAAGATGTTAATATTTCACTTTTGTTCTTGGATTTTCGTCACAATAAAATGCACTGACAATAATCTTCACAAAAGTTATTTACAAAAGTTTAAGCTATTGCCATTATAAATTACAAAAACTTTTATTTAAGTATTCATTATTTAAAAAAATGAAAAGCCATTGTTATTTGTAATATCAATACATCTAAGTTACGTAAATACAACACATATTGCATTACAAATGCTATAGGTGTCACATTCGCGAAAGTTAAAACTATTGGAATTGTTATGTTATGTTATGTTATGTTATATATTTCATGTAATTGTAAATGACAAAGCTATTAATTTAGCTATTTTGAAAACCAACACATAAATACAAAATGTGTCACTTACAATACCAATAGCTCAAACTTTCCTAATGAGAGACCTATTGCATTGCAAATGCTTGTTTCATGATTGCCCTCCACTTTTTGCCTGATGTTTGATACTTCTTGAGTAAGTGTGCCCGGGGTTCCGGCTAATCAGGTACCCAGGGCCTGTGTTCTTTCCCCAAAACTTTACCTGTGCTCCCACATTGGCACTCCTCTGGCCTCCATATAAGTTCCCGAGTAAAAGGTGCCAAGGGCACCAAGGGCCTTGTAGCCAGAGAAAGTCTCTGAGGGCTGAAGCATATATTCTGCCACCCTCAGAGACTCCTCCCACGACCCATACACACTGCCAGTGCATTCTTTCTGCAAGGAGGATATCCTAAAACTACAAGTCGACATGGCATATGTCCCTGTTTGCCATGCCCTCCAAAACACTGCCTTTGGCACAGGTCAGTCACCCCTGTAGCAGGCTTATAGCCCTCAGGCAGGGTGCACAATACCAAAGGTGAGGGCACAGTGGCATGGGGCCTGGGCCCCTACAGTACCTGTGCCATTCACAGGTATTGTAAGTGCAGTGAAGCCATGTTAAACAATAGGCTGGGAATTTGGCGCCCCGAACTCCATAGCTCCAAGATGGCTTTACTAAAGACTGAGAAGTTTGGAATCAAACTTTTCATCCCATAAAAACCACACTGATGCCAGTGTTGGATTCAATATAAAATGCACTCAGAGCATCTTAGAGATGCCCCCTGAAAAACGACCTAAAGCTAGTGTCCTGGCTGAGTGGCTGCTCGCCAGCTGCCACCCTAGACATGTTTCTGGACCCCTGGATCTCCGGGTCCTGAAGCAAAGCACATCCTGGGCAGAGGTGCCAAGCCTCCTCCCCCAGGATGGGCTGGGTTCATGAAGGGGAAGCTTCAAAGGCGTTGTGCCTTTGTTAGCTGACCCTGCCTATTGCTGCTCCCAGCAACTGGCCCCCACTAGTTCTAACCCCCACTTTGGGAGGGAGAATCGGCAGGAAAACCAAGATAGAAGGAGAGGTGTGCCCATCACTGCCAACTCCACCCCTCAGGTGAAGGAGGCGAGGCAAATCACAACTCTCAGTCCCCTCCATCTTGAAGTTGGGGGGACCTAGCAATCCAGAGAGAGGCATATGCCCCCCCCCCACTGAAGGGTGGCATAATTGGGGATGTACCCACCCCAAGCAAGGGACCCATTGGCCCCAGCCTGTACATAACTTAAACACACCTAAATTTAGTATTTAGGGGCTACTCTAAACCTTGCCTCCTCAGATAAGCAAGAAGAAAAAGGATTGAAAAGCCATGTTGAAGGAAGAGGAGGAGGACACCAACTGTCTTGGCCCCAGCCCTACCGACCTATCCCAATCTTGACCTACTCCAGCAGAATCCCAGCATGTCCAGCATCAGTGGCCCCTGAGAACCCGGAAGACTTGCCCTGCCTTCCCAACAAAGACTCTATCCCCTGTGAGCATCGAGCTGGCTCAAAAAACAGACTCTGTCTCCAGCCGAATTTGCGAGTCTGTACCACTCTACACCCAACACCCATGGCCCAAGTTCGAGTGGCCCAACACCCCGAGGAGGTCCCCCCCCATCGAACCTGACCTAAGATCTGGTGATCTCTGACCTACCTCAAGCCTGCCGACGACGCCTGCGGCCTCTGTCTGGAGTCAATTTCATCCAGCTTGATTATTCTTACCAACCTGTTTGAAAGGTGCCATTTTACTTACCTGTACCAAATCCTGCATAGGTTCTGAAAATAAAATACAGCTACAGAAACTTTTTTTATATAAACAATTGGTCTGAGTTCGGTCTTTGAGTGTGTGACATAATTTCTTGCCCGAGTGTGCACGATAAATGCTTAACGCTACCCTCTGATAAAGCCTTACTGCTCGCCCACACTACCACAATTAGAGAGTAAGGTGCTATCTACTTTTACCTCTGTAAGCCTTTGGGGATCAACTGGACTCTGTGCACCCTATACCTCACTTTGGTATAGTAGTAGTATATCTTTATTGCTTGATCAACAAAAACCATTGCAAGTAAACTTTAAAAATTTGTACAAAAAACACTATTTCAAATTCATTGAACAATAAATGCAAATTCGAAATGGAATACTTTTTAGGTTACGATAATAAAAACAATTAATTTTAGATATTATGCAAATATACTGAATAATACATTATACTGCATTTCAGATTACAAATAAATGGAGTAGTATCTCTATATGTCTTAAGTCCAAAGCCTGTAACCAGTCCGATTCATAGAGTTTCGACAAAATAAATCATTTTGCACTGACAGGGCGGTAAAATCCAAAAGGTGCAGGAAAACTATGAAGGAGCAACAACGTTTTTAACAATGATAATTGAGACTGATTTCCATAACAGCAAAATAGACATCTATTATTTAAAACTGGCCTAATTCATAGACCTTATACCAAATAAATTCTATTGTGCAAAAAGGCAAAAAAAACAAAATAAACCTTTGGTATAGGATATACGAGAGCAACTTCCTACATTAACCATATACAGGTTAGGTTTCTGTGGAGTGTACATGCTGTACTGAATTACTTCAATGTGCTTTCAAACCGGAGGTAAATGATACATAGGGCCATATGTATCATTCCAAATTGCGATCGCAAACGCCAAAATTGGCAGAATTTTGGCGTTTGCTATCGCAATTGGACTCAGTGGTATGTATGAAAGAAAAACTGCCTTGCAAAATAAGGAATCGCCAAATTTGCGATTCCCTATTTTGCAATCGCATTTAAGAAATCGCAAATTGCTATTCCTTAAATGCAATGTAAGAAGCACAGAAAAAGGGCAATTTGGCCTTTAGTAATCTCAAATTATCACCAACTTCAAGTTGGTGGTAATTTGCGATTTTTCTGAAAAATGCACTTTTTTGCATTTTTCAAAGTGCCATGTGGCGCACATACATGCCCTTAGGGCATGTATGCGTGCCACATGTGCACACATGCACATTTCGGGGGTGCAACAGGGTGTCCTTTTGACACCCTGGCACCCTTAAAATTACATTCCCAATTTGCGATTTTCTAATTGAGAATCGCAAATTGAGAACGTCTTCCCATTCATTCCTATGGGCCTATAAGCCCATAGGAATGAATGCAGAGGTATTCCTTAATTGCGAATAGCAATTTGCAATTCGCTATTAAGGAATATGAAGGATTTTCAAAATTATTTGCAAATCCTACATACATGGCGTTTTGCGATTCTCAAATAGCGATTCGCAAAAAATCGCAATTTTAGATTCGCAAAATCAGAGTTTGATACATATGGCCCATAGTGAAGTAAAGTAGTGGGGCATGGATTGTTGAAAAAGGTACAGGCAGAAGACCTTTTCCGAAGTTGCCCGGCGTTAGTCGCCTCTATACCCACTCAAGTTTACCCAAACAAAGAGGCAGGCGCTGGAGACTGGAAGGCAGGAAACAGAACTTTTATTCCGACGGAGCAGAACACGTCAAATCAGACAACAGGGTATCTTCACGAGGTGCTCTAACCGCATCTCTGAGGCCTGGCCTCTTATACACGAGTTTATTGCTTTATTACGTTAAACACATCTCTGTCATTACTTTGATGTAAGGAAAGACATCCTCGGAATCCCCGCTTCAGGCCCGTTCCCACACATATTTACAGTTGAAGTCCCCACCCCGGTCACAACAGGTGATGATTATCGCGCAGCTGGACATTCCGCCGATTCACGGAATGTGTGAGGTTGATCGGATCTCATGGGGTGGGGGCTTTGATCAGCTCAAGGATCCTTTGATGGGGGTTTCCTACTGTACAGGAGGAAGGGGGTAATGACAGTATCCGCAGGGCCAGGTGGCGGCTTGGGAACGAGTGAGACAAACGGGCACAAAGGAAAGAGGGGTGTTATCAAGGGATCCGGGACCATGAAAGGGACGGAGGGAAGTGTCGCGCTGGGAACAGGATGGGGTTCCGAGGCAGAGCTGCGTGGAAGAGAGGTTTATGACCCAAGGCATGTGAGAGCGGGGGCTGTCAGCGTGCGGGGGATGCTTTGCGAGGTCAGGAGAGAGAGAGAGAGACGCGCTGGCTATCAACGATGGGCAGAGAGGCCATGGTGCTCAAAATGGCTGCTGCTTACGCGCATGAATGGGCTCGAAAAGGGGGCAAGATGGCGCCGATAATGTTGATGCTGCAGCCTAAGGTTTAACAGTCCTCCCTTTTCAACATATCTAGCCAGCTTGCCTATTCGATATCAATCTTCATTAGATCTCTGACCTCGGCATCATACAATGCTCCCATGCGTTCATTTCTAAAGTCCACAGTTTTAGGGCAAATACAATTTGTGCATAGTGAACACAGAGGTGGCAGACATTGGATTCCTAAGCATAGACCACATATCACAACTACAGGGATCAGGATAATGGTAAACAGTCTCCAGCCCCAGTTCTTAACAGTACTCCAGAACCAGCCACCAAGCGACCATTCTTCCTGTTCCTGGTGGACTTCTGAAGAGAGTCTGTGGAGATGTTCGATGGCCTTGTACACTGAGGGTGAATTGTCCGGTATGAATGTGCAGCAGCTGGACCCAATAATTCGGCATGCTCCACCACGGTCCGCAAGAACCACATCTAGGACAAGGCGGTTCTGGAGTGCCACCAGGCGGACCGCTTGAAGTTCGGCGGTGTTGTTAGCAAGGATACCGGCTGTGATGTTCATTGTTGTCTCAACTGCCTGAGTCAGATATCGGATGGCACGGCTGTTTGCCATCGGGCCCCAGAGCGGAACAAGTCCCTTCATGGCATCGAGGAACTGTGCTCCTGTTGAGTCGGCTTGTTCGATGTCCGTGGCTCGTTTTTGTCTATGATGGTTCGCCAGAGCCACATAGGTCGGAGGAAGGATGAAGGAGATGAAACAAGTGCCCCCCCAGCCTTTGGGGAGCCAGGTGTAAGCTTTTGTGCCGCAGACGAAGTACATGTTAGGGGATGACACAAAGGAAGGCGGATCGGTGGAGTCCAAAGTTCTGGTGAAACGGCAAGCACTGCGGCCCACCAGCTGTGTCCCAAGCCCTTCTATGCACATGTGGCCTGTGACGTTGATGACTGACAGGGCCACAGTCAGAGTGGCAGCCGTTCGTTTCCGCAGGTAGGAGAAGGTGGGCCTGGTTGGATTGTTGAACACCTGCATTTCAATTCGTTCTTTAGCAGGGATGTCCATGTGGATTGAGTCGTTGGAGGTCTGCGGGCAGAAGTGTGTCTTTGTCTGGTTTCGCCAGACCCCATGATAGAAGTGTGTCATGGTTTTGCCGGTGGTAGCATTGTCTTTATAGCTTTCTTGTAGGAGGATCAGCCAAGCTAGGCAGGAGCCATGAACTGAAAAGGGTGAAGGGATGAAAGGTATCGAGTGTCCAGTGGCGTGGGGTAGCAACCCACAGATCCAACAGTTGGTGGCGTTGGTGGCAAGATTGTGCTGGTGCAGCAACTGTACAAAGGAGTTATTCCAAAATTCCTTTCGTCTCTCTCTAAGTTGAGGAGAGAGCGAAATCAGGTAATGTTCCTTCATGGTGGTAGGCTGAGCAGTGGTCAGGAATGTTTCGTGAGCAGGTGCATTTTCTTCCATAATCCAGAGCGTGGTCATGAGGAGAAAGCAGAAAAGGATCGTGATAAAAAGTGCAATTGTCTTTGAGCTGTGGAGTCTGTCTGCTTTCGGGTTTCTGTAGTGGGTATTTCCTGTTGCTTCCATCATCTTCTTATTTGGCGCTTCCATCATCTTCTTATTTGGCGCTTCCATCATCTTCAAGGTGCTCGGTAGCGGGCAGAACCACAGACTTCGTTTAGCGTCTCTCCGGGTGACCCTTGGTGATGTCTAGGTCACCGTTCCGAGATTTAACTTAGTCCGTGGTCTGCTTAGCAAAAGCTCCCTCCTTTCGTCGCAGGAAATACCCTTCTCTGGATGGCACAGTAGGATCAGAGAAATTTGCAAGTTCAAGGGCTTCGGAGTCAGGATAGCAGGCTAAAGACGGTCGGTCCTTGTTTAGGAGCTCTTCCTGGTTGTCGATGTTTTCCGTCGTGGTCAGGGTCGAGGAGACCTTCTTGCAGTGATGCGCGTGCAGCCAGTGCCGTTTCCCCTCCACACGAAGAGCCGTCCGGGTGGTGAGCAGCACTTGCCAGGGGCCCGTCCACCTGGGTTCCAGACTTTTCGTTCGCTGAAAATTTCGGATCAGCACGAAATCTCCAGGTTGGATGGTGTGACCCGGACCCCTGGAAGCATCGGGGATGGCCTGCTGCACCTGCTGATGAATGACAGACAGAGTTTCAGTCAATTTATACAGATAAACAGACATTAGGACGTCCGGGACGTCATGTATGGAAGTTGGTTTCGGTGCAGACCAGACACTCATGGGTCGACCAAAAACAAATTCATAAGGTGTCAAGTGATGCTTGGTGGGGGTGGAACGCATCGATAGCAATGCCAGTGGGAGGGCATCTGGCCATTTCAGACCCGTGGTAGCCACTATCTTGGCCAATTTGAGCTTCAGGGTGGCATTGTGTCGCTCAACGAGACCCGCAGACTGGGGGTGAAAAACTGCGTGGAACTTCTGCTTGATGCCCAGCCCCTTTATGATGAGCTGGATGACTTCGGCTATGAAGTGGGGGCCATTGTCGCTCCATAAAATCCGACAAAGGCCGTAGCGAGGGAAAAATTCCTTTAATAATACTTTTGCAGTGGCCATAGCAGTGTTGTCACGGGTTGGGTATGCTTCCACCCACTTGCTAAATGCGCATACTACTACAAGTACATATTTCAGGCCTTGGCATCTGTCTAGCTGGATGTAGTCCATCTGCAGGACTTCAAACGGGTGATTTGGGACCCCAAACCCTCCCCGGGGTACTACAGTTCCTTTCCCGGGGTTGTGTTGCAGGCATATCAAGCATTGTTGGACCAGACGTTTGGCAGAGTCTGTGATTTTATCGTTGTGCCAAACTCTGGAGACAAGTTCAATCATGGGGGCTGATCCTATGTGGGCAGGGGAGTGTGCCATGGTCAGTATGGGAATCAGGTACGAGTCAGGTAGCAACCATTTGTTTGTGTCCTTTATCCGCCAGCAGCCTTCGTCATCCTTCAATCCCACCCGTGTCCATTCAGTCAGTTCGTGTGGTGTGCTAGCCATTTGAATGTCTCTAATAGTGTCCCTAACGTCAGTCCATTTTTCTGCTTGTGACCTGGTCACGTACATACGTGTTGTCGTCCTATTTTCGGCTGTCGTTCGGGCAGTGATGTCGGCTAGTGCATTTCCCTGTCCAATAATGTCCGTCACCTTCTTGTGTGCCTGGCATTTGATGACCGCAAGCCTCTTGGGGAGAAGGACAGCTTCGATCAAGGCGGAGACTAGATCTCCATGCAAGATGGGTGTGCCGTGTGAGGTCAAGAATCCCCTCTCCCTCCAAAGGAGCCCAAAATGGTGAACCACCCCGAAGGCGTACTGGCTGTCAGTGTAAATGTTCGCTGTGGTTCCTGCTGCTAGAATGCAGGCCAGTGTGAGGGCAATCAGTTCCGCTGCCTGGGCAGATCGTTGTGTGATGCGGGCTGTCTCAACTACAGTTCGAGCCGTGGTGACTGCATAGGCAGCTGAAGTGGTGCCATCGGGGAGTTTGATGCAAGAGCCGTCCACCCACAGCTCTCGGTCAGGGTCAGGAAAAGCCGTGTCTCTGAGGTCAACCCTACTTCTAGTCTGTTCGTCCGTAAGAGTCACACAGTCATGTACAGGGAGCACATTGGGATCGTTCTCTGGTAAGGGTAACAGAGTTGCCAGGTTCAGTGTGGTGCATCTTTTTAGGGTGATATGGGGTGCTAGCAAGGTCAGCTCGTATCCAGTCAGTCGTGCACTCGTCAGGTGTTGCGTCTTGGTTTTTAGTTCAGGAGGGTGTCAACTGCATGGGGTACCAGTACTGTGAGGGGATTCGAGAGTACGATTCCCTCACTCTGTCGGATAGAGATAGCAGCGGCAGCTACAGCTCGAAGGCAGGCAGGCAGGGCTCTGGCTACAGGGTCAAGAGTGGCAGAGAAGTAAGTGCATGGTCGTTGCTTTGGGCCAATGGACTGGGTCAGGACAGATAAAGCGCACCCCTCCCTTTCGTGAGTGTAAAGGGAGAAGGGCTTTGTGTAATCGGGGGTACCTAGGACAGGGGCCGAACAAAGGGCATCTCGTAGTTCCGTGAAGGAGGTTTGGCATTCGGGGGTCCAAGGGAGTGGGAAGAGGACGTCTTTGGCTAGCAGAGAAAGCAGTGGTTTCACAATGAGGCTGAAGTTTGGTAACCACTGTCGGCAGAAGGAGGTGAGGCCTAGGAGGGAGCGAACCTGTTTCTGAGTCTTAGGGACAGGTGTTTCGAGAATGGTTTGGATCCGGTCGGGAGTGAGTTTCCTTCCGTCTTTGGACAAAAGGTGGCCTAGGTAAGTGACCTGGGGTTGGCAGAATTGCAACTTCTTCTTGGAGACCTTGTGGCCGTTTTCCGCAAGGAAGTGCAGGAGTTGAATGGTGGCTGCAACTGCTAATGGAGTGGTGTCGGCTGCTAAAAGGATATCATCGACATATTGCACTAACACCACTCCATCGGGTAACTGGACTTGATCTAGTTGTCTCTTGAGGGCCTGGCTGTAGATGCTAGGGCTTTCTGTGTAGCCCTGGGGTGCTCGGCAGAACCTATATGAGCGGGCTTTTAGGGTGAAGCCGAAAAGATATCGGCTGTCTGGGTGGATGGGGATGGAAAAGAATGCATTTTTGAGGTCAATGACAGTGAAGGTGGTGGCCGTAGAAGGGATCAGAGTCAGGATGGTGGTAATGTCTGAGACCACGGGGTACTGGGGTACCACCACTTTGTTGATCTCTCGAAGGTCAATGATAAAGCGGTATGCTTTCTCATCTCCTTCTCCCTGTTTCTTGATGATGGGCAAGATAGGGCTGTTGCAAACGTTGCTGACCACTTCCTCTACCACTCCTGCGTCTATCAGTGACTGAATAATCTTTACCAATGCCTTCTCGCCCTCGGGCGATAACCGATATTGTGGAAGTTTTGGGAGTGTTGCGTCTGGTCGGACAGTAATGTGCACTGGGTCAATCATCATGCGCCCTACGTCCGAATCCGTCTTGGCCCACAGATGCGGAGGCAGAGTGTCAAGCAGGGAGGTGTCAGCGTCGGTGATGGAAAACATGCGTCGGGGAGGGCAATGTCTAAGCAGAACGGGGTTGTCGTAAAGGAAAACTCGAACTCCGTCTTGAGAACATCTGATTGTCGCTCGGAAGTGTTTCAATAAGTCAAGTCCCATAATGGCGTCAGGGCTATTGGCAGAAAGCAAAAACGTGGTGTCAGTGGTGTTGTTTTCTAAGTCGAAGAGGATTGGGGCGGACAAAGGGTTAGTGGAGGGCGTTCCATCGAAACCTGTCGATGTTATAAGTGAGCCAGACAAGGGTGCCCTTGGAATCAGTCGTTTAGATAACGCACTACGTGTTGCGCCAGTGTCTACCAGAAATGGAGACTTTGTACCCAAGACCTTAGCAGTGACGTAAGGGCCTTGCTGGTCAACATAGAGCTCGACTGGATCCCTCCCTTGCCCTTGGCAGTCCTATGCAAAGTCGTGGGCGTCGTCATAGTCAGACTGCTGGCATTGGTTCTGTCTGGGTCGGTGTAGGAAGGTGGATATCTGACTATGGTTACCCCCAAACTTTTTGCCTGGTGTTTAGCTGGTTTTTGACTTAGTTGGCCTGGGATCCTGCTATTCAGGGCCCCAGGCTGATTGCTCTCTCCTTAAAATGGACTCCATGTACCTTAGGTGCATAACACAATTGGGACTGGTTCACCTTATGAGCCCCTGTAGTAGAGTACCATAGGTACCCAGGGCATAGGTGTAGCCAAGGCCTACCAGTGGCTGCAGCATGTATTGTGCCACCCCTGGCCTGGCCTCCATATTTGACACAACTGGCTGATCACTCAGCTGGGGTAAGTTGGTGTAATCACCTCTTACTTAGGTACAGTATGCCTGTGCCTAACCCTAAACTGGACACATATGTTCCTATCAGCCACTCCTATGGAAGGCCTCATCAATCCTGGAGGCAGAGTGCTTGGAAATGTGTGAGATGGTGCTCTAGAATGAGCTGAGCCTGTCTGCAGCTGTCGGGAACCACTCCCTAAGCTGTTCCGGGATATTGCCATACCATATACTCTTAAGTGCATTATAATCCTCGCGGTTAAATGCTATCTTTGGTTTGGCTTTATCAAAACATGTCGAGTAAGGTGTCATACGAATTGGAATACTATCCCCTCGCCAGTTCTGGCGACGGGGATAGCATTCCACCCTTCTAGAGGGACACGACATGTGTGTAGCCTTAACCCCGGTTAAAGTTAAACAGAGCCTCAGCATCACAAAATGGATGCTGCCACCACAGACACATGTCTGACCTCCTGCTACTGGGAGTCCTTCCAGCGAGGAGGGCCTGGACAAAGGGTTTCCTGCCTGGGGAGGTGCGAGCACCACCCCAGACAGGGTTTTGTGTATTGGGTAGGACAGGGCTGAATAGATTGAGACATGCCTGGGGCACACAAGGTGTCCCTGTGCATAAGCCAGCCCAAACCGGTTCTGGGGCTTTCCAGCCCCAGTCCTGGCGAGGATCTGGACAAAGGAGCGGGGGTGTAACCACCCCCCTTCCTGGTCCCACCCATAGGGGAGGGACCTAGCAGGAGATCCACCCCTCAGATTGGAATAAGAGTGGGAGCCGTGCCAGTGCACATCAGATCATCCTGAATCAACTTTACACGAAGAAGAAGACTGGACTTCGACATTCTGCTGCACAGAAGACTGAAGAGAATCTCCCTTGTGGCCTAGGAGTGGCCACCCTGTGAACACAGGTACCAACCAGCAACTCGACATCTGCTTTGCCGCCGCCTCCCGCCGGAGACCGAGCCCAGAGCCCAACAAGAACCAGACTCCCAGACCTCTCAGAGCCCGATCCACAGTCCCTGCAAAGAAGGGACCCGTGGAGGCACCGAGTGACGTGGGACCGGACCTCTTGGAAGACACTCGAAAAGCTGACTGCGCAGCTTCTGAGGCATCCTCGACGTTGTGCTTTGGGGACTGAGAACCCCCACCACCGAACAGCCCTTGCATCGAAGATCAGCCCTCCAGCATCTCCACGATCTGCGTGGGGCCCTTTTGCATTGTGCCACTCGACGCGCCATCCCGGCCACTTGCCACGTGGTCAGCGGCCATCTTGGCGACGAACCCGAAGATTTACACAGCAGGTCTGGTTGCTCCAGACCTACCCAAGCTCCTGTGAAAAGGAGCACCCGCTCTGACCTTGCTGGTCCGAGTGAACAGCATCTTTCAACTTCTGCGTGGCTTGCATTTGCCAAGGCCTGTTTGCTCCGATCAGGTCGCCGACACCGCCAACAGCGAGAAGCCTACGTGGGACAGCTCGTGACCGACTCCTGGATGTCCTCGACCCCGGGTATCCACGTGGCTGCAGAAAGAAGCTACCCGACAACGCCTGTTTGCACCCGACATCGCCTGGTTCCAATCTGGTTCCACGGTAGTCACTGGCTAGTGACTTTGAACATTGTCCCCTCTGCTTTCAGGTCTTCACATCTTCAGATCCACCCTTGGATCCACCGGAACTCTTCTCATCGAGCCGCCTGCAGCATCTCCAGCTCCAAGCACCATCGACCAGCGTGACGAAACCCGACACTACTTCGACCCTGTGCACCCGCTTCCTGTGGGTGAGGTAACTCAGCTCCGCCGGTGCTCCTGCACTGGTACACATCTCAAGGGCCTGTGTCTAAAGTTTTAACTCCGTAGGTCACTCGGAAGGTTCCTAACTTTCTAACTTTGTACTTTTTACGCACCATAGACTTTACATTGGAAAGTGCGTGCACTTTGAACACTGCACCCGAGTCCCGTGGGCCTCTCCCGACTTAGTCATTGCTAGTCTCGAATAGCTCCAGCGATTCCCATGGCCCTAGGCCTCTTCACTTTCCTCCTGGTATCTCTTATACCACTTTCTTAGTATATGGTTTAGGTGGTTC
This sequence comes from Lissotriton vulgaris, assembly GCF_964263255.1. Taxonomy (NCBI): domain Eukaryota; kingdom Metazoa; phylum Chordata; class Amphibia; order Caudata; family Salamandridae; genus Lissotriton; species Lissotriton vulgaris. Next base: position 4,340,261 of record NC_141693.1, read on the forward strand.
CTAGGGCTCATCCATATTGTGCAACTTTTGTGTATTTTAAACTGTCTTGTGATTTAACGCTTGTGCTTCTGTGCTCATAAAGAGTCCAGGGGATTTTATAGTTAATAAATCAATATATATTTTCAATATATATCTGTGTGGTGTCCCTTTCATTTGGTATTCAAGGGGGTTGTGTATGGTATTACAGCTGGCTTCACATGCCTTTCAGAGTTTAGCCTAAGACTGCTTTGTCCACGTTATCACTAGGATAACTGGTCTACAAGGTTGAATTACAACCATCATCATAAGGGTTGCTTGGCATGATACAAAGTGATCACTAAGAATTAGTGAGCATTATATATCAGGCCAACTTCTCACATTGGTGAGCAGCGGATTGGGATCTGAGCTTGCTGTTGTTTTACCATTACAATCTTTGAGATTATCATTTGAAAGATCATACAGGTACCTGCTAGGTACATATAAAACAAGACTAGTATACTTAAGTTCTACTGAACTTAGTTGTTGTAGAGCGAAGGGAGTAGCACACCCTAGCTACAACTACTAGATAGGTTTAGTAGGTAAACACCAGTGTAGGTAGATTGCAACACATCCACCCACACTAGAGCAATGTCTGGAGCAGAGGGGTCCAGTGGACTTACTCCTGTTGAGAGTGACCCTCCAAGGGCACCATCCAAATTTGCTATTTTTTCCTTTAAGGAATTAAGACAGCTTTGTGTCTTAAGGGGTCTGAAGACAGGGCCTTCCCCTACTACAGACCACCTAAGAGAGCTCTTAGACCAGTCTGAGACTCTAAAGCCCTCTAAAGCAAACCCCACAGGGAATGCTGAAGGAGGCCATCCTTCAGAGGATGACACTGTAGACACCCCTGCCCCTATCATCCTGGTAGATGAGGAAGCCTCCACCACTGGAGCTCCTCAGGTAGATGTAGAGGAAGAAGAAGAGGAGGAGGAGGTGGAAAGCAGTGAGTCAGATGATGACAGAGATAGTCAGGTACTGGTCAGTAGACTGAACCAGGCTAACTTAAGCTTACTTGGGAATGAATCAGGTAACAACCCATTCAGACCCCCAGGTGGACTTAACCAGGGACATAGGAGGAGGAGGAGTCACTCAGGTGAATCCAATACCTCCCATGTCTCTAGAGGCTCTCATGGTCACTCCAGGAAGGAGATGACTAGCCCTCAGAGAAGGGAACATGAGGCCAAAATGAGAGAGGCTGAGCTTAGGATCCAGAGGCAAGAGTTAGAGGTTGCCCTGGCCAAGGAGAAACTTGCTAGAGCAAGACAGCCTAGAGAGAGTGGGGTAATAGAACCCACTGGTGGCAGCAATATCCACAAGGATAAAGACAGGTCTTTTGATAATAGAAACCTGAGTAAGATTGTGCCCCCCTACAAAGCTGGGGATGACATCCATAAATGGATTACTGCAATGGAGAGAGCCTGCAGAGTACAGCAGATCCCTCAGGAGCAGTGGGCAGCAATCCTGTGGCTCTCCTTTGAAGGTAGAGGCAGAGACAGACTCCTCACAGTTAGTGATGAGGATTCTAGAAACTACATGGTCCTGAAGAGTGCTCTGATTGATGGGTTAGGCTTAACCACTGAACAGTACAGGTTAATGTTCAGAGATACCCAGAAGACACAGACTCAGGACTGGTCTGAATTTGTTGAATGTGCCACTAAGGCTCTGGAGGGCTGGTTGCTGGGAAGTAAGGTTACTGACTATACAGGATTGTATAATTTAATTATGAGAGAGCAAATCTTAAGTAATTGTCAAAATCAGCTTCTACATCAGCACCTGGTTGACTCTGATCTGACCTCCCCACAAGAATTGGGTAGGAGGGCAGACAAATGGGTCAGAACCAGGATCAGGCCTAAGAACCAGGGTGGTGACCAAAAGAAAGAGACTACCAAGCCTCAAGAGAAGGGTGGGGATAAAAGTAAGGAAAAGACTTCCCCAGGGCCCCAAAACTCCAAGAATGGGGGTGGGTCCCAAGACACTTCTACAACCCAGAAAAAGCCTTATTGTCATACCTGTAAACAGGTGGGGCATTACAAAACAGATAGCTGTTGTCCCAAGAATGGCAATAAAGAGAATATACCTCCAGGTAAGGCTCCAACACCTCCTGTCACTGTTAGCAGTGGTCCCCCAGGTGGTGGGAGCACCCCCAAGAATTTGGGTGGGTTTACTTTTGGAGGACAGGTGGACTCAGGCCTATCCAGGTCCCCTAACTCAGATACTCTTGTCTATGAGACTGGCATGGGGTTTGCCAATTTCACTGCTTGCCCAAACACTTTGAGCAAGTATAGACAGGAGCCCCTCATCAATGGCTTGAAAGTTGAGGCCTTCAGAGACACAGGGGCTAGCATCACCATGGTGGCTGAATGTCTAGTCCCCTCAAGGCAACATTTACCTGATGCCAGATATCAGGTGACAAACATTGATGGCATAGAAACCAATCATCCCATGGCAGTAGTCAATCTTAGCTGGGGAGGTGTCACTGGCCCAAAGAGAGTGGCAGTGTCAGCAGACTTGCCTGTAGATTGCCTACTGGGTAATGATTTGGAAATCTCAGCCTGGGCTGAGGTTGAACAGCAAACCCATTCTAGAATGGTAAATCTCCATGGAAAGGTTAGTGGGGCTGTGATGGCTACAGCCCCAATCCAAGATGTCTTTCCTGAAAAGGTTGGGAGGGCTGAGCAAACCTCAGCCCCATCTTTAGATAACCTCCCTCCTGAAGAGAGTAGCAGGGCTGTACTGATAACAGCCCATACCCAAACTGAGTCTCCTCCTGAAAAGGTTGGTGGGGCTGTGATGGCCACAGCCCAAACTCAAACTGATACATGGGTAGTGAAGCCTGAAATGATGGATCACTCAACCCAAACTGAGAGCATGGAGGAGGAAGAGAAATCTCCCCCTCACCAGACATTAGGACAGGATCAGCCTCCTCAGGGAACTGATCTTACCCCTGATGAAGGAACTGTCCCAGAGGTTGTTAGGCCTGGCCTGACAGAGCCTCTGATGGCAGTGGACCCTTCTCAGGTGGGACCCAGTCTGGAGCAGGTAACCTGCCCCTCTCTACCTTGCCTTACTCAGCCCAGGGCTGCAGAGGACAAGAAGGACAGTGAGACCCAAAGGGCCCCCTGTCAAATAAAGCACCCCCATCAACAGATTAGGGGCACCGAAACTAGTAGCCCTAGTGAGGTGCAAACTTTAAAAACTCCTGAGGGATCCCCCTTAAAAGTAGTTAGGGACCTCCCCCAGATGGATATTGTTGGGCACAGCCAAACCTGGGACCCTAAGGGCCCAAACCTGAACTGTCCCTCCAGTAAGCCAAACAGAGGGACTCAGCCTCCAGCTTTAGGTAGCCAGAGGTTGACCCTGAGAGCACAGTGCAACTCAGTCAGAGAAAGAAAGGCACACATGGTGGAGAGTGATTGGAGGAAGCTGAGCCCTACAGAGGAAACTCACTTCAGTACTCCATCTCAACACCAGCCTTTGACTTTGCAAAGACACACCACAGGTAGAGATTCCCTATGGTGGAGACCCTCAGATACCCTTAGGGTGAGGGATTGCTTAGTGGACCATGAGACAGGGGGTTACCAAGCCAGAGCTGGTACTTCCTTATATGGCCACTTAGGCAATATAGGCTTACCTGGTCAAGGATAGCCTTATCTACTTTCGTTGGGGGGGGGGGTTATGTAGGAAGGTGGATATCTGACTATGGTTACCCCCAAACTTTTTGCCTGGTGTTTAGCTGGTTTTTGACTTAGTTGGCCTGGGATCCTGCTATTCAGGGCCCCAGGCTGATTGCTCTCTCCTTAAAATGGACTCCATGTACCTTAGGTGCATAACACAATTGGGACTGGTTCACCTTATGAGCCCCTGTAGTAGAGTACCATAGGTACCCAGGGCATAGGTGTAGCCAAGGCCTACCAGGGGCTGCAGCATGTATTGTGCCACCCCTGGCCTGGCCTCCATATTTGACACAACTGGCTGATCACTCAGCTGGGGTAAGTTGGTGTAATCACCTCTTACTTAGGTACAGTATGCCTGTGCCTAACCCTAAACTGGACACATATGTTCCTATCAGCCACTCCTATGGAAGGCCTCATCAATCCTGGAGGCAGAGTGCTTGGAAATATGTGAGATGGTGCTCTAGCATGAGCTGAGCCTGTCTGCAGCTGTCGGGAACCACTCCCTAAGCTGTTCCGGGATATTGCCATACCATATACTCTTAAGTGCATTATAATCCTCGCAGTTAAATGCTATCTTTGGTTTGGCTTTATCAAAACATGTCGAGTAAGGTGTCATACGAATTGGAATACTATCCCCTCGCCAGTTCTGGCGACGGGGATAGCATTCCACCCTTCTAGAGGGACACGACATGTGTGTAGCCTTAACCCCGGTTAAAGTTAAACAGAGCCTCAGCATCACAAAATGGATGCTGCCACCACAGACACATGTCTGACCTCCTGCTGCTGGGAGTCCTTCCAGCGAGGAGGGCCTGGACAAAGGGTTTCCTGCCTGGGGAGGTGCGAGCACCACCCCAGACAGGGTTTTGTGTATTGGGTAGGACAGGGCTGAATAGATTGAGACATGCCTGGGGCACACAAGGTGTCCCTGTGCATAAGCCAGCCCAAACCGGTTCTGGGGCTTTCCAGCCCCAGTCCTGGCGAGGAGCTGGACAAAGGAGAGGGGGTGTAACCACCCCCCTTCCTGGTCCCACCCATAGGGGAGGGACCTAGCAGGAGATCCACCCCTCAGATTGGAATAAGAGTGGGAGCCGTGCCAGTGCACATCAGATCATCCTGAATCAACTTTACACGAAGAAGAAGACTGGACTTCGACATTCTGCTGCACAGAAGACTGAAGAGAATCTCCCTTGTGGCCTAGGAGTGGCCACCCTGTGAACACAGGTACCAACCAGCAACTCGACGTCTGCTTTGCCGCCGCCTCCCGCCGGAGACCGAGCCCAGAGCCCGACAAGAACCAGACTCCCAGACCTCTCAGAGCCCGATCCACAGTCCCTGCAAAGAAGGGACCCGTGGAGGCACCGAGTGACGTGGGACCGGACCTCTTGGAAGACACTCGAAAAGCTGACTGCGCAGCTTCTGAGGCATCCTCGACGTTGTGCTTTGGGGACTGAGAACCCCCACCACCGAGCAGCCCTTGCACCGAAGATCAGCCCTCCAGCATCTCCACGATCTGCGTGGGGCCCTTTTGCATTGTGCCACTCGACGCGCCATCCCGGCCACTTGCCACGTGGTCAGCGGCCATCTTGGCGACGAACCCGAAGATTTACACAGCAGGTCTGGTTGCTCCAGACCTACCCAAGCTCCTGTGAAAAGGAGCACCCGCTCTGACCTTGCTGGTCCGAGTGAACAGCATCTTTCAACTTCTGCGTGGCTTGCATTTGCCAAGGCCTGTTTGCTCCGATCAGGTCGCCGACACCGCCAACAGCGAGAAGCCTACGTGGGACAGCTCGTGACCGACTCCTGGATGTCCTCGACCCCGGGTATCCACGTGGCTGCAGAAAGAAGCTACCCGACAACGCCTGTTTGCACCCGACATCGCCTGGTTCCAATCTGGTTCCACGGTAGTCACTGGCTAGTGACTTTGAACATTGTCCCCTCTGCTTTCAGGTCTTCACATCTTCAGATCCACCCTTGGATCCACCGGAACTCTTCTCATCGAGCCGCCTGCAGCATCTCCAGCTCCAAGCACCATCGACCAGCGTGACGAAACCCGACACTACTTCGACCCTGTGCACCCGCTTCCTGTGGGTGAGGTAACTCAGCTCCGCCGGTGCTCCTGCACTGGTACACATCTCAAGGGCCTGTGTCTAAAGTTTTAACTCCGTAGGTCACTCGGAAGGTTCCTAACTTTCTAACTTTGTACTTTTTACGCACCATAGACTTTACATTGGAAAGTGCGTGCACTTTGAACACTGCACCCGAGTCCCGTGGGCCTCTCCCGACTTAGTCATTGCTAGTCTCGAATAGCTCCAGCGATTCCCAAGGCCCTAGGCCTCTTCACTTTCCTCCTGGTATCTCTTATACCACTTTCTTAGTATATGGTTTAGGTGGCCCCTAGGGCTCATCCATATTGTGCAACTTTTGTGTATTTTAAACTGTCTTGTGATTTAACGCTTGTGCTTCTGTGCTCATAAAGAGTCCAGGGGATTTTATAGTTAATAAATCAATATATATTTTCAATATATATCTGTGTGGTGTCCCTTTCATTTGGTATTCAAGGGGGTTGTGTATGGTATAACAGCTGGCTTCACATGCCTTTCAGAGTTTAGCCTAAGACTGCTTTGTCCACGTTACCACTAGGATAACTGGTCTACAAGGTTGAATTACAACCATCATCATAAGGGTTGCTTGGCATGATACAAAGTGATCACTAAGAATTAGTGAGCATTATATATCAGGCCAACTTCTCACAGTCGGTCAAATGTATTTGGTCTGCCTGATCTGTCATTAGTCGTGTCATTTGAAGGGCCTCGCTGCTGTCCCTTATTTCTCGGTCCGTTTGCTATGTCCCTGGGGTCTTTGTTTCTGATTATTTCCGAAAGGATCGGGCACTGGGATTTCCAATGGCCAGTTCCTTTACAGAAAGCGCCCTGGTCCTCTCTAATGTCCGTACGTCCAATGTGGGGAGTCGAAGTACGGTCCTTGGGAGGTGCAGTCTTAGGGACGTTCATCTGATCGTTTCCCCTGTATTGGTCGCGTCCTATAGTCACCCCTTGCAGTTGTGCGATCATCACCCTCTCTTTCAAGTCCTTCTTCTTTTTCTCTGTTGCTCTATCGTTTTCATTTTTCTGATGTTCGTAATATTGGGCCATTTGGAGGATAGCCGTGGGTTTGGAGGCTGCCCAACTACTCTCGCTGGCCTGCAGTTTCTGGGAGACCTCTGGGGACAAACCCTTAACATCATTCTGGACCAACAGATGGTGTCCGGTTGCAGAGGTCATGTCCTGGCCGCTGTAATCGGAGAACACCGTTTCAAACCGGGAGAAGTAATCCGATACATCCTCCTGGGGTTTCTGGCGACAGGCCGTTTCCTATCGACCAGTCCACTTTCTTTTCTGGAATCAGGGTTTTTAATTTCTGTACGATTTTGTCTGGAAGGTCTAGAATAGATTTCAAGGGCTTTTGTCCAGGTTCTCGTTGTTTATCAATGCCATCGAGTTGCGACCAGGTATGTCCAAACAGCTCAAGGTGGTCGACTTTCCGGATTTGCTTCCACACATCAGCTGGTAGACATAACCCGAAAAACAAGTCGATGTCAGCCAGGGTCATAATCGTTGAACCTAGGGCTGTAGCTAACTCAGTATAAAAGGCAGTGGGGTTTTTACGTAGATCGGGCAGAGATTTCCGGAATGTCAGAATCTCTTGCCGATCCCACGGCTGGTAGACCCAGTTGTACACTACCCTTCCTTTTGCATCTTTGTTGTTTGCATCATCGTGAGTCCCCTCACCTCGTGGAGGAACCCAGTAAGGGGCAGCTTCTCGTATCGGCATCATGGCGTTAGATTGCTCAGTTTGTGGTTCGGTCACTACGGATGTCGTGGTTTTAGTTCCTGATTTTTGTTCAGTGAGGTGGCGGAAAACCTCAAGCGTGCGCGTAAGGAGGTCCGTCACATCACACTCGCCCTCATCCCCGATATCGACCTTCCGGTACAGAGTCGTTAGGCTCTCAGGACCTTTGTCTCGATATCGGTCTTCGTATGCGTTCAAGACATAGTAACACAGTCGAACGGTAAAGTGTCGTCTGTGACTTCCTGTATACGATTTAAACATATTTGTGATATACTCTTCATCTTCCTTCCTTTCTACCAGTGTCCTTGCTATCTTGTCAATCCCTGCTCGTTCATCTTTGCTTAATCTGTTTGTTCTTGCAGAACCGGCCCCTCGGGTCTCGGGGTCGCCTAACGTTGTTGTTTGTGTAGTATCTAATACAAGGAGTTCGACCGGCACAGAGGCCATGGGGTCCGAAGCTGTGGCATTACTCTCGTTTGTACTTGGGGGTAATGGGTGCTGTGCTAGGAGTTGGGAGGGGGCATATGGAGGGGGCATGTAGATGATCGGAGGACCTAACAGCAGATCATCGTTGGTTCGTTGTTTTGAGGGTAATTCAGGATAGAGCGTAGGGGGCGTTCTAACCGGACACTGGTTTGATGTTTCTATTTCTAGTTTCTGTTTGGCTTCCTCTCTTTCTTTTATTTCTTCTTCTAGTTTCTGAGCAGCTAGGTGGGCTGCTTTTCGCAGCTCTTTTCCCAACCTACTCTCAGTTTTCTTTTTACGTTGTTCAGTTTCTTTGCGCCACATGCCGAAACTATCAAGCATAGTGGGCGTTGTCTTGTTTTTACCAAGGGCTGTTTCTAGCGCGCTCATTTTATCATCATCGAAGGATCCTATCAGTGGCCACTGACTTTCTCGATCCTTTTTCGTATATTTATGCCACAGCTTGCTATAAGCTATAGCGATCAATCCATGCTTCATGAACATGTCCTTATTAGGGGTGCCTTCCAGTGGAGCCGGATGGTTCATCTCTAATAAGCGGTCCGGGCTAAACAGGCTACCAATCAGTGGGGAGAAGACAGGCATGACGGAAATGGGGACAAGAGTCAGCACTACCTATCTTATCACTGTGTGCAAAGACTAGACAGAATATTTCTATTCTACGTTGTTTGCAGGCAGTGAATACCTCATGAACCAATATCGAGCGGTCAATGTTCGGTCAATCAAATAATCAGTGGGGAGAATAAGTAGGCCTGCAAAAGTCTGCGTTACCTACCCTTTCACCATCTGCAAAGAGGGAACCTGTTCTTTCCTGTTTGTAGATAGAGAATCTCCAGAAAATAATCCGCGAACTGTAGTTCGGGTTCAATCAATTAATCAGTGGGGGAGAAGGATAGGCGCGATGGATGACAATGGGGACAAAAGTCTGTGTTACCTATCCTTTACTGCTTGCAAAGAGAGAGCCTGTTGTTTCCCCGTTTGCAGGCAGCGAATCTCCAAATGAATCAACAAAGAGTAATACTTTTTTCAAACAATCAATCATTTCGCAATTTGTCGTGTTTACACGACCTTACCTGGACCGCATGGACAGTTTCTTGTCTTCCGAATCCAGCGCCCGATTGTCCTCTATTCTTCGTATTCCTCGCGGCACTCCTGATGGTTCCCAGTCAGGACCATAGATCACTCGAGAGAGGTCTGTTCGGAACCAGTGAAGTTCGGATGATCGGCTGTCTGGGATTAGAGTCCAGATTACACATTGTACATTTCAGAGACTGTAGTGTTACATCCTTCTCATTTCTGTGGAACACCCAAAGTCGCTGCTGAAATACCGACAATAGGAACCTAGCCAGAAAAAGCACATGCAGAAGAGCAAGGGGTCTGAAGAGACACTTCGAGCATATAAATGATAGCTGGGAAAACTGACAAGCTATGTATACTATCATATCTGCACAAAATCAGCACGTTTTTTAGTACGGCTTTTAGATACAAGAGTTTTATTTATGTACGTGATAGTGTTTAATTGAATACATTTTTTGTATTGCAACGGTTTTAATTAACTATGCAAATAAAAATAAACTTGAAACTTGAAAGCAAGGTCGCTGCTTTGTGTTCAATTATTCTTATTCAATCAGTGTTAGTATATGGAGATCAATATATCTTACATCAAGCGGATAGTATACGGACACATATACAGTAGTGTATCCACACCCTGTGCAGCTGGGCTTCTCTGGTTTGAATGTTTCCACAGACACGGAGGTTCAGACACTCTGCCAGGGTTGTCTCTCTGAAATCAAGCTGCAGGAGCAGTCTCCTGTAGGGATTCGAGACTTCTCGGTTTTTCGCTCATTATTGAATTGCTGTCACAGAGGGGCTGAGCCTCTCCTTATTCTCAGGCCTACAGAGCCAGCAAGAGCCTCACCACCACACAGCATCTCTGCCTCCCCTTGCTCAGCAGCTCACCTGGCTCGACACACAGAAGGATTTTAGGGGAGGCGCAACGCCTCAACAACCACAATTAAATAATTAACAGAACAAAGAGGTCTTGGAGCCCCCTTGGAGACTGGCTCTCAGATTAAAGGGCTATAACTGGGTTTAGAGCACATGCAGAATGGATGCAGAAAGACATGTTCTGTCTGCTGCTCTTCAATCAGGGCGGGGTATATTGTCCCCTCAAATCCAAAATCTGAGGGGCGATAAATCACCCCCGCCCACTACGCCCCACCCCACAGTTCCTACGCCTCTGATGGTCAGGGATATGAAGGGTGTCACAGGGATGGAGGGGACCAGAGGTGAGTGGAGTAGGGTTGGAGTGACGGTAGTGAGATTTGTAGTGAGAATTGTAGTGTTCGTTAGTGACAGCAGAACTCGGTAGATGAATCGTTTGTTGAGCTGGAGAGTAGGAGAAATATCAAATCCTGAGGTCGGCTGCCTGCGTGGGGTCTCTGGAGACATCATGGCAGCCAAAGTCAGCAGCCTGACTCACCCTCAACCTCCCAACAGAACCACATCACACCCCACCTCAAGGAGCCTGAAAACAAACACACTCATTTCAAACACAACGAATAGGACACGTTACAACGCAAATTTTCACAATGCATGTCTTTATGACGTGGTTTTTACATCGCAACATCCATTACAACGCACGATTTTACAACGCATGCCATCACAGCGCATTTTTAGAAACTACACTTAAAATGCATTCCATTACAACGTATATCATTACAACGCATCCAATTACAATACATAATACTTTAGGGCAACAGTAGTGTAAGTGTTGGATAGCGTAGGTGTAAAAATTACTATTCCCACTCCAGTGAGTACAACATTAGGGAATGTGTTGGATAGTGTAGGGGTAAAAATGACTATTTCCCATTACTTACCTTATAATGCGTTGTAATGGCAGGCGTTGTAGTGGCATGCGGTGTAATGGCATGCGATGTAAAGGATGTTGCGTTGTAATGACTGCGTTGTAAAGGTAGTGCGTTGTAATGACTGTGTTGTAATGGTTGATTCCCCTACACAACACATACCTGACTCACCTAAACAGCCACATCTCCTTCCACCAGCCACCCAGACACCTGCACTCCACAGGACTCCTAATCGCAGACATCCCACGCATACACAGAACCAGGTAGGGAGGACCAGCCTTCTCTTACATCGCTTCTAAAGCGTGGAATGGCCTCCGACTCCACGAGAACCTCCTCCTCTCTCACTGGATTCTGCAAGAAGCCGAAGAGCTGGCTTTTCAATTAACCAACCTACACTAGGCAGGGCTCGACACATATCTGGTCAGCGCCACAATATTGGGCTTTACAAATACACATACCATAACAAGTGGAGCGATGTCATGTGTAACCCGTTGAAGAGATGGCTTTTAGTTGACTTCAGCTTGTGTGCTAGGATTTTTAAAGCGTGTACCATTAGTGAGAAGAGAAACAAACATGTCCCAGAATGCAGGGCAATGTTGGCTAAAGGCTGTGGATGACTGCAAGCGTCATACATGATGTTGGGACGGAAAAGTCCTCTGCATGGAGCACCAGCGCCTGCCTGCTTGCCAAGACCAGTGAGCCATGTGAGGAAGAGGAGAGCGTTGGAAGGAGCAAGGTCCAGTGGGGAGCCGTACCGTGAGGACTCCATGTGCAAGGTATGAGGATTCGTCTGTGAGCGATCAGGCCGTCAACCGTGTACAAGATTATTTTCAGCAACCACTGTGTGCCAGGAGCGGGCTGCCATAGATCAAGCTGTGTGTTGAGCGCATCTAAAATACTTGTACCGCTGCACTGTGGTGATCCCGTACGCCAGAGGGCGCCACCAGTACAGTTACCACTTCAAGCAGTGCCAAGACTAGTGACCGTCTAGGCCAAGGCGCTTGGGCTGGGAGAGCCTGTTCCCATATAACCACGTCTCGTGGCAACCTCATATGCCAGGAGGGGCTTCCAGTGTCTACGTTGCCAAAGGATTCAGTACGCCACTCAAAGACTGAGGCTACGATCCACGGCTTCGAACCGCACTATGAGGGAATTTCCACCCGACTAACCACAGAGGCCTGCCACAGATGCCGTGGACGACGTCGTACCTTTGCTGGCTCCAGTCAGGAGCTGAAGAAAGGATTCCCATCACCCCCCCGTTGAGCAGAGTCAAATACCAAGGAGTTGCTCTGACATCTGAGAGTTCTCCGGCAGCACCACTTAGGAGAGGGAGCGTGCACTGCTGGGTGACGCCGTGTGGGCCGCGAGAAGCCCGACTTCTTCAAACTGAGCAGGACTCTCGGGTACGTTGAAGCTGCCCGCTGCATCCCTGAACTCTTCCGTTGCATGAGCTGGGCCAGGTGGGTCCCGGGGGACTTGCTGCTAGTGGTGCGGCAGCACCATAGACACTTTTGATGAAATTCCTAAAGAGTCAAAGGAAGAACTCCGGAGTATGGCCTAATAGTTTGCATACGCTGGATGCGGCCACCAGTGAACCCTGAACACGTCAGATGAAGAAGGGTGGGACAGGCATTCGCATGACAACTACTAGAGCCCAGACCTCACGGGGACCGTCTTGTTCCTTCTGAATGTTGTACTTTGTGGCATGCGTAGAGTTAGAAATAAAAGAATACTTTTCTTGTAAAAGGAAGTATTTGGCTGGGCATTGATTTAATGTTCGTACTATTTGACCTCTGAGCTACGAGTCGTGTTCACTGACCTGTATCTACATCACCCTCCAACTGAGCCTCGACTGCTCAACCACAGCTACCACTGAGTGTCAAGTGCAGAAGGGTCCCTCGTCAGATACATTGGGCCATTTTACATCAGGTCTGATGAGCAGAACCTGCTTTTTTGTGACCATGAAGAATCTTTTAACTCCATATCGGTGGTCAGATGATGAAGCTAGAGCTTGTATGACTGAAGTGCAGGTGGACAATCCTCATTGCAAGGACTTCCAGGGTCATGGAAAACACAGGCCTCAAGTTTTGCTTTCAGCTCGCTGAGCTACCAAGCATCTCCTCTTTAGGCGTTGACTTTCAGTCGGCAGTGGAGCTAAACAGACAACGCTGGCCCGGTGTGGTGTCAAGGAGAGGCTAATATCCTACAGGTGGTGGTGGAAAAAGAGACTCAAGAAAGTAGGAGGAGGTCTGAGCTTTGTGACGTTATAAATGTGATCGTCCTGGAAGATTTCTCCGAAGAGTGACCAAGGGTCAGACGCTTTCCGTCATGTTGACTCAGATTGGGGTGAGAGTTCAATCTTTTTTATTTTCTTCTAAAACTATTGTGAGACTTCTTCGCATCTTTCTGTAGAGTTCCTTAGACCTACAGGTACGATGGGTTAAATGTGTCATTTGATGAACGTAAAACGCTTTCTTGGTAGTTTGATTTTGCTAAGTGGCAGTTGGGAGGCCGTGTAACGGGGTGTTACCATCACCCGATGTGAGAGCGCGAGGGCTTGGACAGCAGGAACAGGAAGCAGGCAGCCAGGCTCCCACCCCTATGCCAATGATTGGTCGGGACATCGCCCAGACAGGGGCTAATGGCCCGGCCACGTACTCCACGTAGTCTGCATTGCAGGCTGCATGGAGAAGGGACCCACATGCTGACCAAACCAGTCATGCGCACTCAGGAGTGGGCACACCCCAACCCTGCGCAGCCCAGCTCACAGAGCAGCACCACCCACCCGCCCACAACCAACCCCCTTCTGCAGTGCGAGAAGCAGAAACATAAAATGGCTGTGGTTCAATTTCTCCCACATTAATATATAAAAAGCGAACAATGTTCCATCAAAACTAACTCCACATTTTGAAATCACAAACTATTCTAACTAACAAATCCATCTCCCAGTGATTGATTCTACAAATGGTCATGGATGACAATCATCCCTGAATATATCAAGTATAGAAACCGGTATCCCAAGATCACATGAAACTCAAATCTTTGTCACAAGTTGACAAAGTCATCCATAACCAGTTGTAGCAAACAAGCATTGCACTAGGCCACGCGAGTTGCCTGCACTGGCAAGGATTGTGGCACTGCTCCAGTGGCATCCGTTCCGCTGCCCTTAAGCGCCGTTGTCAGAGCAATCCAAAAATACAACTTTTCAACCCTTTTTAAAAATACTTTTGCGAAATATTCTTGGATTAGAGTTAGAATGGTACTTTCGGCTTCCCAGAGAACACACTACCACCAATCACACTCTATAACCCTTGGTCAACCTAAGAGGGCTACCTCCTGGTTCCGTGATGCGAAAAATATTGATGTCGGACCCTTCTGTGAATCAGCTTTGTTATCACTTCCAAGGCTAGACCTGAACCTAGATGTTGACAAACTCACCTCCCAATGCCTCACAGTCCTTGAAGCCGAAATCAATAACGTCGCTCCACTCAAAAGCAAAAAGATAAGGCCCACTCCCTCAGCACCTTGGTTCAACAAATCCCTCCATGAAGAAAGGAAGCAGCTAAGACTCCTGGAGAAACATTGGAGGCAAGGGCCCTCCACAGATAATTTGGCCACGCTTCGCTCAGCAAGATCCATGTACCACAAACAGATCTTCCTACGGAAAGCATCGCACTTCAAAACCCTTCCTGACTCAGCCAAAAATAGACCCAAAAAACTATTCGATCTCATCAAGAATCCTAACTGCTCCCCCCCAACCTCCAAGTTGGAGGATTCTACAAAGCAAGCTGCGGATTTCGCTATATTCTTCGATGAAAAAGTGAAATCACTTGTGGATCAGGTCGCTCATCCTACCCCTCCAGAGGAGCGCAAATCCTCAGCCATGTGGCAGAACTTTGACCCCATCTCTGAAGATGACCTCCTCAAGTGCATCCTCGAAACAAAGCCCTCCAACCATTCTCTGGACCCCATCCCCAGTGCCATTGCCATTGACTTCTATACCCATTCCCTTTCCTATTGGACCACTCTGGTCAACCTCTCCCTCTGTCAAGGTTCCCTTCCTGTCTCCTTCAAAACTGGGCAGGTCACCCCTCTGCTTAAAAAACCCACTGCGGATACGAAAGACCTCAACAACTTCCGCCCCATCACTAATCTACCCTTTCTTGCGAAGATCACAGAAGGATGTGCAGAGAAACAACTCTCTCGTCATATCAAGGACAATGATCTTCTTGACAATTTTCAGTCCGGCTTCATTCAAAACTGCAGCACTGAAACAGCCCTGCTGCAAGTGATTGATTGTAGGAAGAAAGGCCAGCAAGGGATTTTATTCAGAACCTATTTGTCAGCGTTATTAGGACCTGTTGTAAAAATCAGGGTTCCTAGAATTGTTCTCAATCAATCGCTGTAGTAAATCAATAACTTCAGTCAAACAAATTATATTAGAACAATAAATACAGTGTTACCACTGACAAATAGGTTCTGAATAAAATCCCTTGCTGGCCTTTCTTCCTACAATAAGTATTGCCCGAGCCCGCAAGGGTATATTGGGTTGCTCACCTACATATCTTGTCTGCAAGTGATTGATGATGCGCTGCGGATACTTGATTCGGGGGGGGTCCTGTCTTCTAATTCTCCTTGACCTCTCCGCAGCCTTTGACACTGTCAACCACAACACTCTTCAACAGAGAATGGGCTTGGAGGGCACTGTGCTTAAATGGTTTGCTTCCTTCCTCTCTGATAGATCCCAAATGATCAAAATAGCGAACAGCCTGTCATCTCCTTTGGCGGTGGGTCAAGGTGTTCCTCAAGGCTCTATACTTGCACCCACACTGTTCAATCTCTATTTAGAACCACTGGGAAATCTCCTAAGTAAATCCGGGATTCACTATCATCTCTATGCTGACGACACTCAAATCTACCTCGAGGTTGCCTCCACTCACGATCTCTCCCTCCTAAGCTCTACTCTCGACTCCATTCAAAACTGGATGTCAACTCATCAACTGATTCTGAATCCCTCCAAAACTGAATTCCTCCTCTTCTCCTCCTCACTTTCTCCTCCCCCGGTTCAATCATGGATGGATCAGATGAATCTACTGAACAATAAACCCATCATTGTCGACAGCGCAAAATCCCTTGGTGTCATACTCGACAAAAAACTAAATCTAATCTCCCACATCAATTCCATTGCTAAGTCTGCTCAATACCAATTGTGCCTTCTTTGGGTAATTCGTCGCTTTTTCCCAGAGCAGGACCTTAAAACCCTGGTGCAATCGCTGGTCCTCTCCAGACTGGACTACTGCAATTCTCTTCCTACTGGCCTCCCCAAATCCCACTTGTCCCCCCTTAGATCTGTTCTCCATTCAGCAGCTAGTTTCATTTATGGGTCAAAAGAAGCGACCACATCACACCGATGTTATCCACCCTCCGCTGGCTTCCCATCGAGGCAAGATCTATCTACAAGACTGCCTGTATCACCCACGAAGCCTTGCACTCCTCCTCTCCTTGCTACTTGGCGAACAAGCTGACACTCTCTGGAGGCTCGAGACCTTCACGAAATGCGGAAAACCTACTGCTTAAACCTCCCACTTTCAAGATCAATGGCCCAATCCTTTTCAGGCAACGCAGTGAGAATATGGAACTCACTTCCGCCTCAGCTCCGGACCACCACCTCCTCCCAGGTCTTCAAAACGGACCTCAAAGTTCTCTTCCTCCAAAGACACCTCCTAAAGTAACTCACGCCCTCTGTATTATCTGAAGGAAGACTATTCTCCATGACTCCATGACTATGGAAGTGCCTTCCCAGTGTGCTCTTGTGGTTGGAGTGTTTGTCATTTATTGCAGTATTATCCTTCTACCTGTGTTTGGTTCTCTTTTGTAACAGGCACACGCCACTTTTCTCTTGTAACACACGGCTTGCTTCCTCTCACATTTTGTTTGCTTTTCATACTTGCACAAGTGCCACCATTGCCTACGTAGTTTGTTCTTGTGCCTGAGTGTCTAGCATATATTGCAGTATTATACCTCTAAATGTACTTTGTTTTCTCTTGTAACCTGCACACATGTCACTTTTCCCTCCTGTAATGCACCGTTTGCTACCCCATGTATTTTGTTTTCTCACAATTGTCACTTTTACCTCATGTAACTTATCGTCTGCTTTTGTATTTTGTTCATTTGTAATTTTCTGTTTCTATTGTGAAGCGCTCTGACGCCTTTGGGTAAAGACCGCGCTATACAAAAACGCATAAATAAATAAAAATAAATAAATAAAAAAGGCAAGCGAAGCATGGCAGGCCCTGGCTTCAGGACGCTCAGAAGTGAAAGTGAAAGAACTTTCGTGTGTTTACCAGCTCCCTCCCCACCTCCTGTAGTCATAGAGAGAGCGACGGCAGCACGGTCGGGGCACAGGAAGAGACAACGCAGCCGCTGGCCCTCCAAGCGTCGGAGACAGCCTGAGAGGCCGAGGATCACACGGCTCCTGGAGGCCGAGGATCACACGGCCCCTGCGCGTCTCTCGTCCTCTTCTCAGCACCCTCGAGATGGCGCCGCCCTCCACAATCTACAAAGTGTCTCTGCTGCTGAGCGCTGCTGCGGGTGAGTCTCTGAGATAGGGAGGGGGGGGGGCGGGGATCTCTCCCTCCCTCCCTCATGGTCGTTTTAAAGTCCTCTTTGCTGTCTCTTCCCGGGCTGCGTCCCTCCTTGCATCAAGGGGTCTCTCACTCTGTCTACTCGGGCGTCTCTTCATGAGAATGAATCCCTTGGCGGCCTCTCACCCCCAGCATGGCTGTCTCTTCCTGGATCTGAGGTCTCTTTCCCACTTGAACTGCCTTCCCTTTGCGGTGGATGTCAGTTTCTCCGTCTCTCTTAACAGCAGGTGTCTCTTCCGCCCCGTGCCCCCCCCCGTCTCTTTCCGTCCTGTCCCCGAGTGTCTCTTCTCCCTCGGCCCCAGTGTCTCATTCAGGGGATTTCCAGCTGCAGGTTTCGGGCTCCTTTCACTTTCACTTTTGAGATGAAAACTCATCTGTGGCCCCATCTCATCGGAAGGCCGAGATCCCTCATCTCCAAACCCAGCACAGGAGGGAAAGATGCCCCTCCCTCGCCCCCACCTCCCGTACACCTGCCCCCTCCTCCCGTACACCTGCCCCCTCCTCTCATACACCTGCCCCCTCCTCTCATACACCTGCCCCCTCCTCTCATACACCTGCCCCCTCCTCCTGTACACCTGCCCCCTCCTCTCATACTCCTGCCCCCTCCTCCTGTACACCTGCCCCCGCCTCCCGTACACCTGCCCCCTCCTCCCGTACACCTGCCCCCTCCTCTCATACACCTGCCCCCTCCTCCTGTACACCTGCCCCCTCCTCCTGTACACCTGCCCCCACCTCCCGTACACCTGCCCCCGCCTCCCATACACCTGCCCCCACCTCCCGTACACCTGCCCCCGCCTCCCGTACACCTGCCCCTCCTCTCATACACCTGCCCCCTCCTCTCATACACCTGCCCCCTCCTCCTGTACACCTGCCCCCGCCTCCCGTACACCTGCCCCCGCCTCCCATACACCTGCCCCCACCTCCCGTACACCTGCCCTCGCCTCCCGTACACCTGCCCCCGCCTCCCGTACACCTGCCCCCCACCTCCTGTACACCTGCCCCCCACCTCCTGTACACCTGCCCCACCTCCTCCTCCCGTACACCTTCCCCCTCCTACAGTACACCTGCCCCCTCCTCCTGTACACCTGCCCCCACCTCCCGTACACCTGCCCCCGCCTCCCATACACCTGCCCCCACCTCCCGTACACCTGCCCTGCCTCCCGTACACCTGCCCCTCCTCTCATACACCTGCCCCCTCCTCTCATACACCTGCCCCCTCCTCCTGTACACCTGCCCCCTCCTCCTGTACACCTGCCCCCACATCCCGTACACCTGCCCCCGCCTCCCGTACACCTGCCCCGCCTCCCGTACACCTGCCCCCGCCTCCCGTACACCTGCCCCCACCTCCCGTACACCTGCCCCCGCCTCCCGTACACCTGCCCCTCCTCTAATACACCTGCCCCCTCCTCTCATACACCTGCCCCCTCCTCCCGTACACCTGCCCCCGCCTCCCATACACCTGCCCCCACCTCCCGTACACCTGCCCCGCCTCCCGTACACCTGCCCCTCCTCTCATACACCTGCCCCCTCCTCTCATACACCTGCCCCCTCCTCCTGTACACCTGCCCCCTCCTCCTGTACACCTGCCCCCACATCCCGTACACCTGCCCCCGCCTCCCGTACACCTGCCCCGCCTCCCGTACACCTGCCCCCGCCTCCCGTACACCTGCCCCCACCTCCCGTACACCTGCCCCCGCCTCCCGTACACCTGCCCCTCCTCTAATACACCTGCCCCCTCCTCTCATACACCTGCCCCCTCCTCCCGTACACCTGCCCCCGCCTCCCATACACCTGCCCCCACCTCCCGTACACCTGCCCCCGCCTCCCGTACACCTGCCCCCGCCTCCCGTACACCTGCCCCCGCCTCCCGTACACCTGCCCCCCACCTCCTGTACACCTGCCCCACCTCCTCCTCCCGTACACCTTCCCCCTCCTACAGTACACCTGCCCCCGCCTCCCGTACACCTGCCCCCCACCTCCTGTACACCTGCCCCACCTCCTCCTCCCATACACCTTCCCACTCCTACAGTACACCTGCCCACACCTCCCGTGCCCCTGCCTCCCATACACCTGCTCCCTCCTCCCGTACACCTGCTCCCACCTCCGTACACCTTCCCCCTCCTCCCGTACACCTGCCCACTCCTCCTATACACCTGCTCCCACCTCCCGTACACCTGCTCCCACCTCCGTACACCTTCCCCCTCCTCCCGTACACCTGCCCACTCCTCCCATACACCTGCTCCCTCCTCCCGTACACCTGCTCCCACCTCCGTACACCTTCCCCCTCCTCCCGTACACCTGCCCACTCCTCCCGTACACCTGCTCCCACCTCCCGTACACCTGCTCCCACGTGCCATACACCTGCCCCCACCTCCCGTACACCTGCCCCCGCACACCTGCCCCCTCCTCCCGTACACCTGCTCCCACCTTCCGTACACCTGCTCCTACGTGCCATACACCTGCCCCCTCATCCCGTACACCTGCCCCCTCATCCCGTACACCTGCCCCCCTCTCCCGTACACCTGCCCCCGCCTCCCGTACACCTGCCCCCTCCTCCTGTACACCTGCCCACACCTCCCGTACACCTGCCCACACCTCCCGTGCACCTGCCCCGCCTCCCGTGCACCTGCCCCGCCTCCCGTGCACCTGCCCCGCCTCCCGTGCACCTGCCCCCTCCTCCCGTACACCTGCCCCCTCCTCCCGTACACCTGCCCCCTCCTCCCGTACACCTGCTCCCACCTCCCGTACAGCTGCTCCCACCTCCCGTACACCTGCTCCCACGTGCCATACACCTGCCCCCACCTCCTGTACACCTGCCCCCTCCTCCCATACACCTGCCCCCTCCTCCCATACACCTGCCCCCTCCTCCCATACACCTGCCCCCTCCTCCCATACACCTGCCCCCTCCTCCCATACACCTGCTCCCACCTCCCGTCACCTACCCCCACCTCCCGTACACCTGAGTGAGGGTCAGAACTGGTGGGGGCCAGTTGCTGAGTACAGCAAGTGGCCTGGAGAAGCTCACAAAGGCGGAATGCCTTTGAAGCTTCCACCTGCCCATCCTGGGGGCAGAGACCTAGCACCTCGCCCAGGATGTGCATGGTTGCAGGCCCAGGAGAGCGGCCCATATCTGCTGTGTGGCAGCCTCGGCAGCCACTCAGCCCAGACGTGGATTGTAGGTTAGGTTTCAAGGGGCATCTCTAAGATGCCCTCTGTGGTGCATTTTACATTCAATCCCACACTGGCATCAGTGCGGGTTTAATGTGCTGAGAAGTTTGGTATCAAACTTGTCAGCCTTCAGTGTAGTCATTATGGTGCTGTGGAGTTCTTAATGACAATCTCCCAACACCATATTCTCTTAATGGTATGACTGCACTTGCAGTGCCCAGGAATGGCTTTGGGTACTGTATGGGCACAGGGCTCATGCACCTGTGCCCACACCACTGGCATAGATCACCCAGCTAGAGGGGTTACCGAGGTATGCCAGGGCAGTGGGTCTTGTGGGCATGGCACACAGGGAAGCGTAACCACAGTATACAGGGAGACCTTTCCCCCCAACCAGTGCACAGCAAAATGTTTGCAGTTCGGCGTATTCTACTCCTTTAGTCATTCCTTATTTTGAAAATTTATGTCCATATGCTTTTCAAATTTTTTTCAGACTCCTTCTGTTTTGAAAGTCCACACGTGGGAATTTCACGCCATTTTCCCAAGTTTCTCTTGTCCCAAAGTGCCCATCCGGACCTCAATGAAGAACACGAGTAAAGCGACTGATGCTGGTTGCAGTTGTGAGGAGGGGAGGGGAGAGGAGTTGGCCTAACGGTTAGGGCGGTCGACCTCGAATCTGGAGAACCGGGTTCGAGTCTCGGCAAGGACGCTGAACATCCTGTGTTTCTGGGCAAATCACTCAATCTCCCCGTGCCTAACAAAAATGAATGTGTCCTCATGTAACGCAACTGGTGCTATGTAAAGCGCGCTGATACCCGATACCGGGTCAAGTTCATGCTATGTAAAAACTCTGTTTAAAAAAAAAAGATCTAGCCAGGTGATAAGGAAGACCGGTCCTGCCAATACTGCCGGAGTGGGAGTCGAACCTCCATCGGTGCATGCGGGCAGAGGAGCGGGTATATAGATCGTGGGGATGTCCCTGCAAGTTTGAACGGTTCTGGCACCCTTGGCGAGGAGTCAAGGCCTGTGACTAAGTGGCAGGGCCCACCAGAGGTAAGTCCCGGGGGTTTCAGTGGTGTGGATGGCTTGGGTGAGGTGGCCGTGAGGCGTATCGGAGTGACCAGAGGGAAGGCGGTCCCTATGGGGAGTGAATGCACGCCATCGTACTGAGAGGTGGCAATGGGGACGGGGGGAGTGGTACAGAAACATGGGTGCCATAATACAAACTTGAAATAATGCCATCTGTCGTGGGTGAGGAGGTGGGACTGTTGGGGGTGGGGGGGAGGGGGGGAGTTAATGGTATGTTTCATGGTGGGGTCAGTTAGCCAGATGCCGATCATGTGTCCTTTAAATTCTCCTGAAATACTCTTTGTGCTATACTGATAAATGCTAATAAACAGAGATAAAAAAGTTACTAAATAATGCTACAGTACATGTTCCCGCGCAGTTGAAGACCCTCTGCAAAGGTTGACTGTTCACCTTTCAGTTGTTTATTGCTATACTTCTGTGTTAAATCTGCACTAATGAGGTGCAGCCCAGGCCCCTACAGTGCTAACAAGAGTAAAAAACATAACAAACTAATGCTATACAAAATGTGTTTTATTGCACCACATAATCTGCCTTATCTTGCTGCATAAGTCAACTCTGCTGCATAGTTTGGTTCTCCCCTTCTGCATTCATTCAGTGACACTCTTTGTTCAACCACCTCTACTCGCAATGGGCTGGTCATACCTCAGTTCGATAAAGAGCCCACACGGGTGATGCAGTGTGGAACGATAAACCCACAGTGGCAGTAATGCTAATTATCGAGACTTACCTCAGACGTAAGTAACACAAACCAAGAGACGTCGGATCATCCTCGACTGCAAACTCAACATCACAGCTCAAGTCAACGCCTTCAGAGCCTTATGCGTCTGCGGATTGAAGATACTGGGAACATTTTCAAATGGCGCCCAGGGAACACTCAGAAAATCATCACCCACACTCTCATCACCAGCAAGCTAGACCACAAGGTCGCCCTCTACACCGAGAACAACAAGCATCTCATCAGGAGACTGCGGAATGTTGCAGGGTGGTTTTTTCACCCTGCTTAATTTTAGCAGGTGTGCTGCTATTTAAAAGCAATAAGACACTTGTGTGAAATGTAGGCACTGAGTTGAAGTGCCAATTTTATTCAAGAACAAAGTTAAACAAAAAGTGTCGAAGGCAAAGTTTCATTTCAACAAATAGCTTCATACAGTCTATAGTAGATTTTCAAGTGTCTAAAAGACACACCTCAAATAATAAAATGTACCAGCTGGCCTCCACCCACGTCTTGCCTCATGTTGTTGCTCTAGCTCAGGGGTGTTTTTGTGTCTGTGTTGGTTCACTGTGCAGTGTACAACAGAAATGCCAGTTTGAGACCAGTGGGGCTTGGTATCTTTGTTTTTCAAGATAACAGTGATCTGAAGCCTGTAACTCCTTTACATGGGGACATGTATGTTCCTAGGTGGATGTGAGGCCTATGGAATCTAGTGAATGTTTTTAGAGAGAATGGTCAATTTAACATATCCCTATATTCTGGCTCGTAGGGCCTATAAGGGTCTCATGCTACAGGTGTAGGGCAGGAATTTGTTTAGTGCATTTGTATGGTAAAACGGGATCCTGCTTCAGGAGCATCTAGAACTTGGCCGCCAGAATCACTTCCGCCCTCCCACGACACTCACATGCCTCACCTCAAGGAGCTGCACTGGCGACCCATACCCAAATGAACACATTTCAAGCTCCTCACCCAAACCTTCAAGGCACTCTGGCCAGCATACCTCAACAATACCATCTGCTCTCACAAGCCTCCCAGTCACCTCACGGTGGCAAGACTCCTACTTACTCACAACTCACGCATATGGAAAAGCAGGTCCAGCGGTGGAACCTTCCCCTACATCGCCCCGGAAGCAGGAAGTGACGCGCCGTTACATATTTCAGCCTCCTCGTTGCGTGAATCCACAGCTGAAGTTCTGGCTTTACTAGTAACCTTACTATGCCCTGGGTTTGCTAACCTCACACCTGAAACAACAAAACACTGATAGATGGAGGGTCTCGGGGAATGGTTTAAAGACCTGCGGGAACGAAATCCCAACACAATCATATATCAAACAACAAGTCTGCGGGTCCATCAAACTCCCTGAAGAGGGTTCATGAGCACAGACAGTACAAGCGGACGGATCCCACTGAAACATGGAAAAACTTCTACTTTAAAGGATGGAATCCCATCATCCACCGAGGGCTGGGGGTCGCGTAACTAGTTAGCATGGAGGGGTCTCGTTCGTTATCGGAATTAACCAGACAAATCGCTCCACCAACTAACAACGGCCATGGACCACCACCCACAGAATCGAGAAAGAGCTGTCAATCTGTCAATCCTTTCCGTGTCCGGCCGGGTGAGGTTTGAGTCAAATTAAGCTGCAGGCTCCACTCCTAGTTCATTGTCCGCACTGCTACAAGACATTTACTGCGAGAGTCAGAGGCGCAACTAGAGCCACATTTCGGGGGGGGGGGCTAAGAAAACATTTCGGGGGGGGGCTGAACCTTTAATCAGTAGGCAGAGTGGAGCTGCAGGGGCTCTTAGAAGGAGTGAAACAACAGCAAGGCCTAATTAACATTCAAATGGTCTTTTAAAGACCTGTGAAACGTTCGGGTGCGGCACTGTGTGTGCCCGGGATCTGTCTCATCCCGGGCTGCCACACACTTCTCAGCTCTGTTACAATACATTGAAAGGGAGAGTATCAGCACTTCTCAGCTCTGTTAGCACTTCTCAGCTCTTTTACAATACATTGAAAGGGAGAGTATCAGCACTTCTCAGCTCTGTGACAATACATTGAAAGGGAGAGTATCAGCTCTTCTCAGCTCTCTTACAATACATTGAAAGGGAGAGTATCAGCACTTCTCAGCTCTATTACAATACATTTTAAAGGGAGAGTATCAACACTTCTCAGCTCTGTTACAATACATTTAAAGGGAGAGTATCAGCACTTCTCAGCTCTGTTACAATACATTTAAAGGGAGAGTATCAGCACTTCTCAGCTCTGTTACAATACATTGAAAGGGAGAGTATCAGCACTTCTAAGCTCTGTTAGCACTTCTCAGCTCTTTTACAATACATTGAAAGGGAGAGTATCAGCACTTCTCAGCTCTGTTACAATACATTTAAAGGGAGAGTATCAGCACTTCTCAGCTCTGTTACAATACATTGAAAGGGAGAGTATCAGCACTTCTCAGCTCTGTTACAATACATTGAAAGGGAGAGTATCAGCACTTCTCAGCTCTGTTACAATACATTGAAAGGGAGATTATCAGCACTTCTCAGCTCTGTTACAATACATTGAAAGGGAGAGTATCAGCACTACTCAGCTCTGTTACAATACATTGAAAGGGAGAGTATCAGCACTTCTCAGCTCTGTTACAATACATTGTAAAGGGAGAGTATCAGCACTTCTCAGCTCAGTTACAATACATTTTAAAGGGAGAGTATCAGCACTTCTCAGCTCTGTTACAATACATTGAAAGGGAGAGTATCAGCACTTCTCAGCTCTGTTACAATACATTGAAAGGGAGAGTATCATCACTTCTCAGCTCTGTTACAATACATTGAACGGGAGAGTATCAGCACTTCTCAGCTCTGTTACAATACATTTTTATGGGAGAGTATCAACACTTCTCAGCTCTGTTACAATACATTTAAAGGGAGAGTATCAGCACTTCTCAGCTCTGTTACAATACATTGAAAGGGAGAGTATCAGCACTTCTCAGCTCTGTTACAATACATTTTAAAGGGAGAGTATCAACACTTCTCAGCTCTGTTACAATACATTTAAAGGGAGAGTATCAGCACTTCTCAGCTCTGTTACAATACATTTTAAAGGGAGAGTATCAGCACTTCTCAGCTCTGTTACAATACATTTAAAGGGAGAGTATCAGCACTTCTCATCTCTGTTACAATACATTGAAAGGGAGAGTATCAGCACTTCTAAGCTCTGTTAGCACTTCTCAGCTCTTTTACAATACATTGAAAGGGAGAGTATCAGCACTTCTCAGCTCTGTTACAATACATTTAAAGGGAGAGTATCAGCACTTCTCAGCTCAGTTACAATACATTTTAAAGGGAGAGTATCAGCACTTCTCAGCTCTGTTACAATACATTTAAAGGGAGAGTATCAGCACTTCTCAGCTCTGTTACAATACATTTAAAGGGAGAGTATAAGCACTTCTCAGCTCTGTTACAATACATTGAAAGGGAGAGTATCAGCACTTCTAAGCTCTGTTAGCACTTCTCAGCTCTTTTATAATACATTGAAAGGGAGAGTATCAGCACTTCTCAGCTCTGTTACAATACATTTAAAGGGAGAGTATCAGCACTTCTCAGCTCTGTTACAATACATTTAAAGGGAGAGTATCAGCACTTCTCAGCTCTGTTACAATAAATTTAAAGGGAGAGTACCTGCACTTCTCAGCTCTGTTACAATACATTTTAAAGGGAGAGTATCAGCACTTCTCAGTTCTGTTACAATACATTTAAACGGAGAGTACCTGCACTTCTCTGCACTGCTACAATACATTTAATGGGAGAGTACCAGCACTTCTCTGCACTGATACAATACATTTAATGGGAGAGTACCAGCACTACTCAGTACTGCTACAACACATTTAATGGGAGAGTATCAGCACTTCTCAGCACTGATACAATACATTTAATGGGAGAGTACCAGCACTTCTCAGTACTGCTACAATACATTTAATGGGAGAGTACCAGCACTCCTCAGCACTGCTACAATACATTTAAATGGAGAGTACCTGCACTTCTCAGCACTGCTACAATACATTTAATGGGAGAGTACCAGCACTTCTCAGTACTGCTGGAATACATTTAATGAAAGAGTTCCAGCACTCCTCAGCACTGCTACAATACATTTAATGGGAGAGTACCTGCACTTCTCAGCACAGCTACAATTTATTTATTGGAAGAGTACCAGCACTTCCCAGTACTGCTAGAATACATTTAATGGGATATTATCAGCACTTCTCAGCAATGCTACAATACATTTAATGGGAGAGTACCTGCACTTCTCAGCACTGATACAATACATTTAATGGGAGAGTACCAGCACTCCTCAGTACTGCTAGAATACATTTAATGAAAGAGTTCCAGCACTTCTCAGCAATGCTACAATACATTTAATGGGAGAGTACCTGCACTTCTCAGCAATGCTACAATACATTTAATAGGATAGTATCAGCACTTCTCAGCACTGCTGCAGTAAATTTAATGTGATAGTATCAGCACTTCTCAGCACTGCTGCAGTAAATTTAATGGGAGCGGGCTGGCACTTCTCTGAAGCAAAAAGGTCCTCTGGATAGTTAGTGCCTGCACTTCTATCTTTCCATTTAAAGCACTGTCGCTGCCCCTATCGTGTACACACTGCATATGTGTGTCCTGCACCCACACGCCCCTCTTCTATGCATATCGTGTACCCAGGGCCCCACTTGTTGTATATGACTTGCACCCACAACCTCGCTGCACGTGTCGCGCACCCACAGGCCCGCTTTCTGTATATGCCACGCACCCACACGCCTTGCTCGCGGCAAGTGCCACGCACCCACACGCCTCGCTCGCTGCACGTGTCGCGCACCCATGCACCTCGCTCGATGACGTAGCAATCACCCACAGGCCCTGCTTGCTGCTCGAGTCGTGCACCCACACGCCTCACCCTCGGCTGTTCTAGCTGTACCTTGTACATGCAAGTTGATGGAGCCTAAAAAGACATCTCCTGAGGCGGAAGCCGGGAGGAACGCTCGCTTGTTTTTAATCAAAATTTGGAAAGCTAGCTGTTGTTTTTTACCTGTGTTGCACTCGCTCCTGTGCACTCCCCCTCCTTAACTTGCTGAAAGTCGACCCGGGCAGCCGATCTAAACGCTGGCTCGGGTCAGATCGCTCATTTGCCGCCATTAGCCGGGAAGCCGGGCCACGCCCACTGCCCTGAGGCCACGCCCCCCCTGGTCGCTACATAAGTCGCGCTGCACACTGAGCCCGCATTAGCCCAAAAGGCATCTCCTGAGGCGGAAGCCGGGAGGAACGCTCGCTCGTTTTTAATCAAAATTTGGAAAGCTAATTGTTGTTTTTATCTGTGTTGCACTCGCTCCTGTGCACTCCCCCTCCTTAACTTGCTGAAAGTCCACCCCGCGCACGCCGATCTAAACGCTGCCGCGGGTCAGATCGCTCATTTGCCGCCATTACCCGGGAAGCCGGGCCACGCCCACTGCCCTGAGGCCACGCCCCTCCCCTCCCCCCTAAAAGGATGTGCCTTGGCCGGACGCGCGCTGAGGGCGCGCCGCCAGTGTGCCGAAGGCGTGCCAAATGTGAGCCCGTCTGCGCCCGTCCGCGCTAGGACGGGCCAGGGGCCCAGTCCCTCTGCACCTTCAAGCTCGTCACCCCTCACGTACTCTGCAGGTACACTACAGCAGCACCTCATGTCTAGTACCCCCGACCCCTGCCTCCACTCAATCTCTCCCGAAGAGCGCCTGAACAAATGCAACCATTGCACATTCAGACTCACCCCCCACTCCCCCCCCAAAATTAGCACAATCAAAATGGCCCTGCTTAACTGCAGATCCATCCCCAAACACAGCACCGAAATCAACCTTCTAATATTGGATAACAATATCGAAGTGCTGTTTCTAACAGAAACCTGGATCAACTCGGCATCAGATCCAGACATAGTCCACTCCTTACCCCCGGGCTACCTAATTAAACACCTAGACAGACCTTTAGGGCCAGGAGGTGGCATAGCAATCATCACCAAAGCCCACCTCTCCTGCCAATTCAAGGACAGCTCAATCCTTGACTGCGAAAACATTTATTTCTCCATTCACCTTTCCCTGGAGAAAACTTTGTCGGGACTTTTGATCTTCCGACCCCCGGGCCCACTCGGACAGTTCCCTAACTGACTGGTGGACATTCCCTAGCCTGTCTTTCCTCCAACTTCACAGTGCTAGGAGACCTTAACATTCACTTTGATGAACCAGGGAACAAATTAGCGGGAGACCTCAAAGAACATCTAGCCGCACTCAGCCTCCCTTTTAAAAATCTTCACCCCACCCACAATAAGGGCCATCTCTTGGACCCTATTTTCTCAAACATCCCGGAACTCACCACATCTCTACCCCTCCCCATCCCCTGGACAGATCACCACATGATCCTTCTCAAACTCCCAATCACCACCGAACCCACCCACAGCCTTCCACCCCAAGCACCCTCTCGTCCGTGGCACAAACTAGACACAGACGCTTGAACCAGCCAGCTGATAGCCTCCATTCCCACCTTAGATCCGGACCCCTCTCTAGCAGACACCCAAATTCGATCCTGGATAGAAACAACCCTAGATTCGGTCCTCCCCTGCAAACACCTCCCCAGTAAGAGGGGATCATTCAAGTCCCCTTGGGTCACTCCGGAACTGTGTGAGCTACGTAAAAAATGCAAAAAACTCGAACGCCTCTGGAGGAAAGATTGGGCCTCAAACAGCAAAGAAACTTATAAATCATCGATGAAACAGTATAAAACCCTCATAAAAATACGCAAACTGCCTATTTCGAAGGGAAAATTCTAGCTGCAGCCAACTCCTCCAAGGAGACTTACCGTATAGTACGGTCACTTATGAAAGTCCCCGAACCGCAGCCTGCCGCGGATCCCACCGGCGCCAGATGCTCCCAACTCGCCGAGTTCTTCTCAGCTAAAATTCTCAAGATCCTAAAGACCTTCCCCCAACTCCACCCCCGACCGACCCTCCAGCTCGGCCCATCAACCAAGACGCCCTTTCCCTGGATGCCTTCCTTCCCATTTCCATCGAGAGTTTGGAGGCCACCCTCAATCATGTGAAAAGTGGGTCCCTGAAAGATCCAGCGTCCATGAGCAAGCTGAAATTAGTTTCTCCTACTATATCCCCCCTCCTAACCAGGCTAATAAATGCCTCCCTCTCCCAAGGGTCAGTCCCCTCCAACTGGAAAAGTGCAATAGTACGCGCACTCCTTAAAAAAACCCCACCTAGACCCCACAGATCCCTCAAACTTTCGACCTATCTCCCTCCTCCCAGGCATCAGCAAAGTGGCAGAAAAAATCGTGAACGAACAGCTTTCAACATTTTTAGAGACCAACAACCTCCTCTGCCACTCCCAGACAGGGTTCAGACCAGGACAGGGGACTGACACCGCCCTCCTGGCCGTGACAGAGGAGACTAGATCCATCTTGGACACAGGGGGATCAGTGGCAGTGATCCTCCTGGACCTGAGCGCCGTCTTTGACATGGTGGACCACACCATCCTCCTCCACCATCTCCACAACACTGGAATCTCTGGGACCGCCCTGGCCTGGCTAAAATCGTTCCTGGAGCATAGGACCTTCCAAGTGGCCGACAGTCATGGCCATTCCAAAGCTCTTCCCCTTCGATGTGGGGTTCCTCAGGGATCGTCCCTGAGCCCCACACTTTTTAAAGTTTACATGGCCCCCATAGATGACATAGTCTCACCATTTGGCGTAAAAGTGGTCATGTACGCCCACGACACCCAGCTAGTCGTCTCCATCAATCAGGCCGACCAATCCATGGAGAACCTAGCTACCTGCCTGCATAACATATCCAAATGGATGGGCGACTCCCGATTAAAACTCAACGGTGAGAAATCGGAGATTATGCTCCTAGGCAACCCACACAGACTCCCTAAATCCCTCGCCTGGCCACCCAGCATGGGCACCCCCCCCCCCCCCCCACTCCAAAAAATGAAATCAAGAGCCTGGGATTTTGGCTTGACCAGGACCTCAGCTTCAGATCCCAAGCGAGAAAGACAGCCGGCACTTGCTTTGGTCTCATGCGAGCTGCCCGGAAGATCCTCCACCTCACCCCCCCAGTCTAGAAAAATTCTCATCCAGGGCCTTATCATCTCGAGACTGGATTATGGACACGCCCTATACCTGGGCGCCCCAGTAGCTGTCATAAAAAAACTTCAGCACGTACAGAATGCCGCAGTAAGACTCCTCACGGGAATGAAATCAAGATGCTCGGCTAAGCCCTCTCTCAAAGCTCTTCACTGGCTCCCCATCCAGGAGCGTATCGCCTTTAAGACCTTATGCATTTCCCATAAAATCTTACAAGGTAAAGGTCCACCCATACTAAAACCACTCATCCAACCTCCTAAATCCACCAGACAGCTCAGGTCGGACTCCCTTTTCCTTGCCAGCATCCCCAGAATAAGAAAAGCGCGCACGGGCGGGCGCCGCTTCGCATACAACACCCCTAAGCTCTGGAATAGCCTCCCCCTTAACATCCGTAAAGAAACCAACCTGCTGTCATTCCGCAGGCTACTGAAGACCTGGCTCTTCCCCCAATAATCCCACCTCAGGAGCACTTTAGGCTGATACTATAGCGCTGGGACGCCCTTGGGTAGCTACGTGCTTCATAAATCAAAATCAAATCAAAAATCAAATCACACTGCTCTACAGCGCTCTGCCACCACCTAATTATACCAGCCAGCGCTGCATAATAAAATAAAAACCTGTTCCACACCATACGAACGGTTCACATCTCACACCAGAGGGCTGCTACTCTCTGACCTCCTGTAAGCAGATGACCTTGTGCTGGTTAGTTGAACCCCTACTGATCTCCAGCATCTATTAGACACAACCAGCAGATATTCAGCAAGCAATGCTTTAACCATCAATGGTGATAAAACAAAGGTTATGAGGATCAACCCAAGAAAGGAACCCTCTCATTTTTGCTGGCACATGGCTAACTTAACAGCAGAAGTAGTTGACCAATGCAAATACTTAGGTGTGATAATAGACAATAGAGGTACATTCAACTCACAAAAAGAGGCCATCAAAAGAAGAGGCAACTCTATTGCGGCAGCAATGAAATCTATAAAACATAAAACTACCGGACAAATCGTACTAGACTTCTACAAGTCGGGCAAGCAAAGCTCATTCCGGCCATCACTTATGGGAGTGAGTGCCTGAGGGGAAGAGATGAGGCTCTACTAGACAGCCCTGCCTCAAGAGCGTCCAGAATGATTTTTAATCTACCGAAGTATGTTTCGCCGGCCCAAATAAGGCTAGAATTTGGCCAACAAAGCCAGCAATTAGCCCGGAAATGAGCTTATGCCAAGAACTGGTACAGGGTCAAAAGGACCGAAGCAAGAACATTGAATTACTATCTATGGAATGAAATACATCGACATAGCCCGAGCTGACTACTATGCACGGGAGTTCCAGGCGAGCTCTAACCCGTCCAAACTTGTTTTTAAAGTCTTGAAGGAGCTCATAGTGAACAGACTTCCTGTTACGGAGATTTGTTCCCTTGCCCACTGTGAGTCGTTAGCCAGCTTCTTTGTGAAAAAAGTAAATGCCATCTATCGCTCTTTTCCCAAAGCTGACCCTGACAGTACGACCTTAACATTGCGTACTTCTCAGTGCTTGGCCTCTCTTCCCATACCATCGGAACAGGAGTTTAATCTCCTAGCGGCCAAGGTCAAGTCTGGCTCACCGGATGACCCTTTGAGACCGGCCCAGTTTCTGGACTCGGCGTCCTTTTGCCTTCCTCCTATCCGCCATCTGGTGGAGCAATCCCTTACCACCGGTTCAGTCCCACCTAGCTGGAAGGCTGCCTGTGTCATGCCCATCATAAAGAAACCTGGATTGGATCCGTTGAAGCCGGAGAGTTATCAACCTATCTCCCTCCTTCCCTGGGTGGCAAAGATCACAGAGGCCCATGTGAATAACATCTTAACAAAACATCTGGCTTCTGCACACCTACTGGATCCTACACAGAATGGTTTTAGACCTGGACATAGTACAGAGACGGCACTCCTATATATGGTTGAACATCTCCGCTCAGTACTAGATGCAGGTTAAACGTCGGCACTGGTCCTCTTGGACCTCAGTGCCGCATTTGACACTGTATCCCACACCATTCTTATTCGAAGGCTTGGTGAGGCAGGTATCTCAGGCAGGGCGTTGGACTGGTTCCAATCGTTCCTTTCGGAACGATCCTTTCAGGTTGTAGTGCCACCGTTCAGATCTAAGCCTCATGCCATCACCCAAGGTGTCCCGCAGGGCTCGGCGTTGAGCCCCACTCTCTTCAACCTCTACGTTCAACCTTTGGCGGAGGTTGCGAAGAGTTGGGGTCTCACTATGGTATCGTACGCCGATGATACCCAGTTGGTGGTGGCTCTTAACGGGGACTCTGACCAACTGGCATCAAACTTTGCGGATGGTCTGAGGGCTGTTGCTAGTTGGCTTACGGCCAACTGTTTACAACTCAACGCCCTCAAAACTGAGGTGATGGTACTGGGGAAACATCCTGATCTGTGGGGTGCTAGCTGGTGGCCTAAGGAGCTGGGACCTCCCCCAAAACCTGTTTCCGAACTTAAAAATCTTGGCGTCTGGTTAGATTCCAAACTAACCTTCTTGTTCCATACTAAGAAGGTGGCATCCATGTGCTTCGGCATTTTGCGTGGTTTGAGGCCTATCCTCAAATTTTTTGATGCCCCCACTTGCCAGATGGTGATCCAAGCTAGCGTATTATCGAGGCTCGATTACGCGAGCTCACTGTTTTTGGGCGCCAACCAGGCGGAAGTCCTGCGACTCCAACGGGTGCAGAATGCGGCAGCCAGGGCCCTGGTGGGCTTGCCGCGCTTCTGCTCAGCCCGCAGTACAATCTTCAAATTTCACTGGCTACCAGTAATTAGACGCATAGAGTTTAAGACCCTTTGCTTTGCGTTTAAAATTCTTAAAACTGACACTCCCACCATCCTCCAGCACCTTCTGACTTCGTACACCCCTTCGCGCAGCCTTCGTTCTGCCGGCCAAAATCTGGCACTTGTTCCTCGTTTCCAAAAATGTAGACTAGGTGGCCGATCGTTTACGGTGTTGGCCTCCAAATTGTGGAACGCACTCCCTGTCTACATTCGCTCTTTAGAAGACCTTTTGGCCTTCAGGAAAGCTGTTAAAACTTATTTTTTTCCTCTGCCTTACTAATTACCCCCTATTTTGTCTGTGTGGTTAGTTATGTTACCTTTTCCTGTTATAGCGCCGGGACGCCCCTTTGCTGGGGCAGCTGTGCGCTCAAAAACTCAATTAACATAACATAACATAGGGACTGCACAGACATGAGCTATTTGATAGCATCAAAGGAGCGTTTGGGCCTGGAGGAACTTTGGGCGGTCTCAGGGTCCTATCATTGTTTTAAAAAAATCGTAAATAAGACTGTGAAAAAACAATCTCTAGTAGAAGACAAGGCCGCACTCACAGAAAGAACCCACCGATGGTCCATTATGCAAACCTATGTCAAGTCCTCTCCGCAATCTTACCTAGGCGTAGGTTTCAACCGGAGGAAGAAATAAAAATATCTTAATCTTCGAATGCGGTACAATAGGGGGTGGTGATGGACGGAGCATCTGAATCAATCAAACACTCACACCCAGTCAAAAGATCTGGGTTTAATCCATCACCGTTCTTTAGCCCACTCTGCCACCCCAGTTCAGACATGGCTATATGCAAATCAGTCTGACCCTGTGCCTCATGGGAACAGTCCAGCCTGAACTGCCAAGCCATGCCTTCCCTGGACCGGAAACAAGCTTCCGAGGACCGGTTTCTGGCATTCCAGCCGTCTTCAGCCCGGCTTGCTTGAATCCAGTGGCAAAGTGAGCAAGGGACTCACGTCTGAGCATACCCTGCCACTCTTATGGTGGCCAAAAGCGGTACAAAACGGGATGGTGATGGACGGAGCATCTGAATCAATCAAACACTCACACCCAGTCAAAAGATCTGGGTTTAATACATCACCGTTCTTTAGCCCACTCTGCCACCCCAGTTCAGACATGGCTATATGCAAATCAGTCTGACCCTGTGCCTCATGGGAACAGTCTAGCCTGAACTGCCAAGCCATGTCTTCCCTGGACCGGAAACAAGCTTCCGAGGGCCGGTTTCTGGCATTCCAGCCGTCTTCCCATGAGGCACAGGGTCAGACTGATTTGCATATAGCCATGTCTGAACTGGGGTGGCAGAGTGGGCTAAAGAACGGTGATGGATTAAACCCAGATCTCTTGACTGGGTGTGAGTGTTTGATTCAGATGCTCCGTCCATCACCACCCCCTTTTGTACCGCTTTTGGCCGCCATGAGAGTGGCAGGGTATGCTCAGATGTGAGTCCCTTGCTCACTTTGCCACTGGATTCAAGCAAGCCGGGCTGAAGACGGCTGGAATGCCAGAAACCGGTCCTTGGAAGCTTGTTTCCGGTCCAGGGAAGACATGGCTTGGCAGTTCGGGCTGGACTGTTCCCATGAGGCACAGGGTCAGACTGATTTGCATATAGCCATGTCTGAACTGGGGTGGCAGAGTGGGCTAAAGAACAGTGATGGATTAAACCCAGATCTTTTGACTGGGTGTGAGTGTTTGATCGATTCAGATGCTCCTTCCATCACCAACCCCTTTTGTACCGCTTTTGGCCGCCATAAGTGTGGCAGGGTATGCTCAGACGTGAGTCCCTTGCTCACTTTGCCACTGGATTCAAGCAAGCCGGGCTGAAGACGGCTGGAATGCCAGAAACCGGTCCTCGGAAGCTTGTTTCCGGTCCAGGGAAGACATGGCTTGGCAGTTCGGGCTGGACTGTTCCCATGAGGCACAGGGTCAGACTGATTTGCATATAGCCATATCTGAACTGGGGTGGCAGGGTGGGCTAAAGAACGGTGATGGATTAAACCCAGATCTTTTGACTGGGTGTGAGTGTTTGATTGATTCAGATGCTCCGTCCATCACCACCCCCTTTTGTACTGCTTTTGGCCGCCATAAGTGTGGCAGGGTATGCTCAGACGTGATTCCCTTGCTCACTTTGCCACTGGATTCAAGCAAGCCGGGCTGAAGACGGCTGGAATGCCAGAAACCAGTCCTCGGAAGCTTGTTTCCGGTCCAGGGAAGACATGGCTTGGCAGTTCGGGCTGGACTGTTCCCATGAGGCACAGGGTCAGACTGATTTGCATATAGCCATGTCTGAACTGGGGTGGCAGAGTGGGCTAAAGAACGGTGATGGATTAAACCCAGATCTTTTGACTGGGTGTGAGTGTTTGATTGATTCAGATGCTCCGTCCATCACCACCCCCTTTTGTACCGATTATTTGAGGCAAATCACACCTCACACTGGCCTCGGGTGCACCTCACACCTCACACCTGATTTCACTGGTTATGTTGCACTCCCACCTCTGAGTCCCAGAGGTATGTGCCACGCCTCGCCATGGGCTGTGGGAGTACGCTTAGCGCCACTCGCTGTGGTCCTGGTATAGTGCTTTATACTTGCATGTGTCAGATGTCTCATAATCCCTAACTCTCTGTCATACACTTTCAGCTCTGCTGGGGGTCGCCGGCTGTGTGGAGACCACATCCCTGGGCACCCTGGTGGACTGCTGGTACGTGGAGGAGGTCAAGGGTCACGCGGGCTCCTTCGCCAGAGGTGTGTCGCAAAGGAAGGCCCTGATGTTGTTACGTGATGACGTCCAACGAACCAAGGCGCTAGACTTCACTGTGCCCCAGGACGTGGAGGCCGGCCTCTTCTTCGACGTGATTGGTGAGTTCATCTGTCATTCTGGAGGTAAATGGTACACGTGCCTGGTGAGTCTACCTATCACTGTAGGGTTAGCTGAAGGGACTGGTGAGTTCACCTGTCACACTGGAGGTGAATAGTGCATGTGCCTGGTGAGGTCATCTGTCACTTTGAGGGCAGCTGAAGGGACTGGTTAGTTCACCTGTCACACTGAAGGTGGTCAAAAGGGACTGGTGCTTGTGCCTGGTGAGTCCACCTATCACTGTAGGGATAGCTGAAGGAACTAGTGAGTTCATCAGGCAAGCTAGAGGTGGTAGAAGGGACTGTTGCTTGTGACTCGTGAGGGTGATTGAAGGGACTCATGTCTGTCATTGGTGAATTCGCATGTTATTGTGGGGATGTCTGGTGTCTGTGATTGATGAGTTCACCTGTCACTGTGGGGATGTCTGGTGTCTGTGATTGGTGAGTTCACCTATCACTGTGGGGATGTCTGATTCCTGTGATTGGTGAGTTCACCTGTCACTTTAGGGGTGGCTGGATACTGTGATCGGTGAGTTTATCTGTCACTCTACGGGTGGTGAGCCAGTGCAGGTCTCTCAGGTGAGGTGTGATGTGGCTGGGTGAGTGATGTTGAGGATTAGGCGTGCGGAGGCATTCTGGATGCGTTGGAACCGTTTCAGGAGTTTGGTCGAGGCTCCTGAGTAGAGGGTGTTTCCGTAGTCCAGTCTGCTGCTGACGAGGGCCTGGGTGACCGTCCTTTTCATTTCGGTGGGGATCCACTTGTAGATCCGGCGGAGCATGCGAAGGGTGTTGAAGCAGGAGGAAGAGACGGCGTTGACCTGCTTCGTCATGGAGAGGGTCGAGTCGAGGATGACCCTAGGTTGCGTGTGTGGTCGGTGGCTGTCTGAGCAGTTCCTAGTATGGTCGGCCACCAGGAGTCGTCCCAGGCCGAGGATGTGGATCCGAGGATGAGGACCTCCGTCTTGTTCGAGTTCAGCTTCAGTCGACTGTTTCTCATCCTTTCGGCGACGGCCTTCATTCCTTCGTGGAGGTTGGTTTTGGCGGTCAGGGGGTCTTTGGTGAGGGAAAGGATCAGCTGGGTGTCATCGGCGTAGGAGATGATGTTGAGGTCGTGCAGTCGGGTGATGTGGGCGAGCGGTGCCATGTAGATGTTGAACTACGTTGGGCTGAGGGATGTGCCCTGGGGTATGCCGCAGATGATCTCTGTGGCTTCGGAGCGGAAGGGGGGGAGACGGAGAGGAAGGAGGTGGTCCAGTCCAGGGCCTTCTCTTGGATCCCGGCGTCGTGGAGGCGTGTTCGTAGTGTGCGGTGGCAGACCATGTCGAAGGCGGCTGACAGGTCCAGGAGGATGAGGGCCATTGGTTTCTCCGTTGTCTAGCAGGGTCCTGATGTCACCGGTGGTGGCGATGAGGGCAGTTTTGGTGCTGTTGTTGTTGCAAAACCCGGACTGGGACGGGTCCAGGATGCTGTTCTCCTCGAGAAATCTGGTCAGTTGTTTGTTGACGGTCTTTTCGATTACCTACGCCAGTAACTAGAGCAGGGAGATGGGCCGGAAGTTTTTGAGGTCCTTGGGGTCCGCCTTGGGTTTCTTGAGTAGGGCGTTGATCTCGGCGTGCTTCCAGCTCTCCGGGAAGGTTGCTGTCTCGAAGGAGATGTTGATGGCTTTCCGGAGATGGGGTGCGATGGTGGTGCTGGCTTTGTTGAAGATGTGGTGTGGGCAAGGGTCTTCCGGGATCCGGAGTGGACGGAGTTCATGATCTTGCTGGTATCGTCATAGTTAATGTTGGTCCAGGAGATCAGGCAGTTGGTGCGGGTGGTGGTCGTGGGGGCGGGGGTCTCGGTGGTTGCCGGGGTGGTCGGGGGGTGTTGAAACTGTCATGGATGTCTGTGATCTTGCGGTGGAAGAAGGTGGCCAGTGAGTCGCACAGGTCTTGCGTAGGTGGGATGTCGTTGGTGTTGGCGCTGGGGTTGGAGAGTTCCTTCACGATGTTGAAGAGCTCTTTGCTGTTTTGTGCCTTGTTGTCTAGGTAGTCTTTGAACGAGGCCCGTTTGGCGGATCTGATGAGGTGGTAGTGTCTGTGGGTGGCATTCTTGTGGGCTGTGTAGCTTTCCGGTGTTTGTTCACGGATCCAGTTCTTCTCTAGCTTTCGGCAGGTTTGCTTGGAAGTCTGGAGGTCTTCAGAGAACCAGCTTGCTTTCTTTCTGGTGTGGCTGTTGGAGAGTTCCTTGAGCATGGCAAGGGTGTTGGCGCAGTTGTCGATCCACTGTCTGAGGTTGCGGGCGGCGGGGTCGGTCGGGTCTGCGGGTGGGCTCTGGGCGAGGGTGGTGGTTAGCTGGTCTTTGGTGACTTTGTTCCAGCAGCGGCGGGGGTTCTGTTGAGTGCTGTGGTGCGTGGTGGGTTTCCTGAAGGTGAAGTGGATGCAGAGATGGTCGGTCCAGTGGAGTTCGGTGGTGTGGTTGCAGGAGACGAGGTTTGCGGTGAAGATGGGGTCAAGCGTGTGGCCGGTGGAGTGGATGGGTGTTGTGACGAGTTGTATGAGGCGGAGGTTGGCGAGGTTGTCGATCAGGGTAAGTTGGGGTCGTTGTTGTTCTCGAAGTGAAAGTTCATTCAGGTCCCCGAGGAGGATGTAGTCCGTGGAGGCGAGGACGTGTGTGCTGACTAAGTCGTCAATGGAATAGCTGAACTGTGGTCGGGGCCCGGGGGGTCTGTAGATCAGAGTTCCTCTGAGGGTGGTGTTTGGGTCGGTGTGGATATGGAAGTGCAAGTGTTCAGCGGTGCTGAGGGTGTCGTCGGCGTGTGTCGAGATTTTGTGTCTCTGTGGACGATGGCAATTCCTCCTCCTATTCCGTTGGTGCAGTCCTTGCGGGTGATCTTGTAACCTTCTGGGACGGCTATGGTGATGTCCGGTGCCGAGCAGGGGTTCAGCCAGGTCTCCGTCAGGAAGGCGACGTCCGGGGTGTTGGATCGAGTAGGGGCCAGAGTTCATGGGCGTGTTTGCGTGCGGAGCGGGTGTTGAGAAGGATGCATCTGAGGTAGTAGGGTTCTTTGGTAGGTGGGTTGGCAGGCCGGATGCTGGTGAAGCTGCAGTTCCGGCAGGAGAAGGGACTTGCGTGCGCTTCGGGGCGGCCAGGAAGCAGGTGTGTGGGCGTCCTGTGTTGAGTGCATGGAGGGTGCTGGAGTCGTAGTGGAGGCGGGTGTCGTGGCATTTGCGGGGGCCAGGGGTCTTGGCGCTGGGCGCAGTGAGTTCATCTGCCACGCTAGGGATGGTCTGGTGGCTGTGATGGGTGAGTTCACCTGTCACTCTAGATGTGGCTAGTGCCCTGTGATTGGTGTGTTCATCTTATTCTCTGGGGATGGCTGTGATTGTTGAGTTCATCTGCCACTATAGGAATGTCTGGTTCCTGTGATCGGCAAGTTCACTTGTCTCTCTAGGGGCCTCTGGTGGCTGTGTTTGTTGAGTTCATCTGTCTCCCAAGGGGAGGCTGTGATTGGTGAGCTCACCTGTCACTATGGGGATGTCTGGATCCTGTGATCGGAGAATTCACCTGTCTCTCTAGCGGTGGCTGGTGGCTGTGATTGGTGAGTACATCGGTTTCTCTTGGGGTGCTTAGTGCTTCTAATTGGTGGGGGTGATCGAAGGGGCTCATGTCTTTGATTGGTGAATTAACCTGTCACTGTGGAGATGTCTGGTTCCTGTGATCGGCAAGTTCACCTGTCTCTCTAGGGGTAGTAGGTGCCTGTGATTGGTGAGTTCCTCTTTTTCTCTAGGTGTGTCCTCTGTCTGTGATTGGTGAGCTCACCTGTCACCGTAGAAGTGGCTCTGATTTGTGAGTTCATCTGTTACTCTAGGCGTGGCTATGATTGGTGAGCTCTCCTGTCACTCTGGGGGTGGCTGGAGACTGTGATTGGTGAATTCATCTGTTTCTCTGGGGGTGGCTGTGATTGGTGAGATCACCTGTCACTATGGGGATGTCTGGTTCCTGTGTTCAGTGAGTTTACCTGTCTCTGTAGGGGTGGCTGGTGCCTGTGATTGGTAAGTTCACCTGTCACTGTGGGGATGTCTGGATCCTGTGATTGGTGAATTCATCTGTTTCTCTGGGGGTGGCTTTGATTGGTGAGCTCTCCTGTCACTCCGGGGGTGGCTGGAGACTGTGATTAGTGAGTTCACCTGTCACTGTGGGGATGTCTGGATCCTGTGATTGGTGAATTCATCTGTTTCTCTGGCGGTGGCTGTGATTGGTGAGATCACCTGTCACTATGGTGATGCCTGGTTCCTGTGTTCAGTGAGTTCACCTGTCTCTCTGGGGTGGCTGATGCCTGGTGGAGGCACCATGGAGCGTTCATCTGTCACTGACGTGGTGACCTTGCAGGACCTTTATAAGTTAGTTTAGGGTTGGGATTGAATGTGTTCTACTTCGCCCTCTTTTACCACTTTTTGTTCTCCCCTGGCTGCTAAGAGGACACTGAGCAAGAGTTTGATCCAGGATCGATCAAGTTCTCGAGAAAGCAATCAGTCAGCAACTCACTGAACACCTGGTACATAACAACTTCCTGGACCCCTCTCAATCTGAATTTCAAGCCAACTACGGCGCTGAGACAGCCTTGATCGCAGACACCAACAAAAACATGGACCCTATTTGACAGCAGAGAGTCTGCTGCCCCCATCCTCCTGTACCTGTCAGCCGCCTTCGACACTGTCTCCCATCACATCCTGATCAACAGACTCTACAACATTGGAATCCAGGGAGACACCTTCAAATGGATCGCCTCAAACCTCACCGGAGGAGCCCAGAGACTCCGTCTCTCACCGCTCACTAGAGAACCCAAGAAGATCATCTGGCAAGCCAAAAGGGATCTTCCCTCAGCCCCTCCTCTTCAACACCTGCATGAACCATCCCCGCCAACACCATCAGATTGCACAGACTCAACATCATCTCCTACGCCAACGACACCCAGCTCATTGTCTCGCTGTCCTACGGCACCAGAGCCAACTTCCACAGATGTATGATGGACTTCGCCAACTGGATGAAGGACAACGGTCTCAGGCTAAACACGGACAAGATGTAAGTCCTCGTCTTTGGGAATAACACCTCGCCATGGAACGACACATGGGGGCTTGCAGAACTGGGCCCTCCCCTCACCACGAAAGACCACGTCTGCAACCTCGGCTTCATCCTGGACAGCAAGCTATCTATGAAGAAACAGGTAAACATAGTCTCATCCCCCGGCTTCCACACCCTATGAATGCTCTGCAAGGTATTCAGGTGGCTCCCAGTCAACACCAGAAGGACCGTCACGAAGGACCTCATCACCAGCAGGCTGGACCATGGGAACACACTTTACATAGGAATCGCTGCACGCCTCCTGAAGAAACTACCGACAACACAAAACTTAGCGGCCAGACTCATCCTCGACCTCCCCAGAAGGACTCACATCGCACCGCACCTCAAGAAGCCACACTGGCTCCGAATCTAAGATGCTAACCCAGGCATACAAAGGCCTGCACAACATAGGACCAGCTACATGAACAAACGCTTGACCTTCCACCAACCGACCAGACACCTATGATCATGCTCCCTTTTCCTTGCAGACACACCCTGGATTCGCCAAGCGAGCAGCGGAGGACGCTCCTTCTCGCACCTGGCAGCAAAGACATGGATCTCCCTTCCCCTGCACCCCAGGACCGCCTCATAGCGCCGGGGATTCAGGAAAGGACTCCAGACCTAGCTCTTTGAATGAATATATCACCATGCAGCACAAAACAACTCCAGCGCCTTGAGTCCCTCGTGGGTGATTTGCAGCACTTTATAAATATCTGCTTGATTGAGTGTACTTAGTTATGGGGGCTTCATGCCAGCCCTCTTCCTCCGTTGGTATGTTATGTTTTTCACATTTTTCTTCTGCCTGGAGTAAGCTTTAGGAGGTGTTTGTTCGACTCCTGTACATTTCTGCGTTTTATAATGGAAAAAAACTTTGTACTTTATTTTTCTAATTCGATTTGGGATTTTTATTGTTTTGCATTTTGACTTAACTACTGTTTTAGTCCTGCATAAATTCTTTACACATTGCTGTAAGTTAAGCCTGTCTGCTCTGTGCTATGGCTACCAGGGGGAAAACAGTAGGAACAAATGATGGATGGAATGCTAAACAATATAAACACTCACCCCCAGTCACAAAGATCTTGGTTTAACCCATCATTCTTTAGCTCACTTTGCCACCTCAGTTTGCACCCAGCCATATGCAACTGAGTCTTGAACCTGTGCCTCGTGGGAACAGTTCAGACCAAACTGCCAAGCCAGGTCTTCCCTGGATCAGAAACCAGCATCCTGGGACCGGTTTTGGGGCATCACCACTCAACAGCCAGGCTAGCTTAAGTCCAGTGGCAAAGTGAGCAAGAGACCCACTTCTGGGCAGACCCTTCCCACTTAGGGCGACAAAAGCAAAATGAACAAATTATTGATGGAATGCTGAACAATACAAACATTCGTCCCTAGTCACAAACATCTCGGTATAATCCATCATTCTTTAGCTCACTTCCCCATCCCAGTTTGGACCTAGCCATATGCAGATCAGTCTGACCCTGTGCCTCATGGGAACAGTCCAGCCGAACTGCCAAGCCAGGTCTTCCCTGGACCAGAAACAAGGATCGTGGGACCGGTTTGGACTGATTTTCATATGTCTGGGTCTTAACTGGGGTTGCGTGGTGAGCAAAAGAACGATGATTTTAACCCAGATCTGTGGCTGGGGGTGAATGTTTGGATTGTTCAACATTCCGTCCCTCATTTGTTCCTCTTGCACCTGGCTACCAGGGGGGGGGGGGTAAGCGCAGATTAATTTAGTGACTTGGAGGGTTCACCCTGACAAGGGTTGTGATTATTCCTTGAAGAGGGCCGTCGCCCATCCCAAATAATATTCTAGGTTCCTATACCGCACCCCATAGATACTTTAGGGGGGTGTGTTGGCCCCAACAGGTGTCACCTCCTCTGTCCTTGGGATGTTTCATAGCTGTGACTGCCCATGTGACCTACATTTAAATAAACTCCTGTTCTTCACAGAACGTGTGGCTCTGACATGACATTGAAATCTGTCATACATAGTACCAACTCTGAGAGAAAGGACAAACTACTCACTGTCCTCACCGAGGGGCTTTATGGGTATGAGGGAAGGACACGGCTTCTCCTATCAGAGTGCAGGAGCACTCAGGCCTGAGACACCCTTGATCAACAACCGTATCCACACAGAGGTTACTGTGCAGCTCCCTCCGACTGCCGAAGAGCCCCAGGAGCAGGCAGCGCGGTGTGTATTTCAGGGGGAAGTGCATTTGAGAGCTCTATGCTGTTAGGTTGGGGTAGGCACACTGAAGAGACCTGGTCAGTGCTTCCAAAGTAGGGATTTGTTTTCAGTGCGTATTCTGTCAACAGGGTGGGAGTGTCGGATGGACTTTGGGTTGGTCAGAGCATTAATTTGGAATGGTGTTGGCTTGAATTTGGTGGACGGTTGGATGACGCATTGGTCTGATTTAGACGTAGGTATGGATGGGTCATTGGCTTGGAAGTGGCTTGGCTGCTATGATGCCTGGTGATAGTTAGATAGAGGTTTAGAAGAGGTTTG
This sequence comes from Lissotriton vulgaris, assembly GCF_964263255.1. Taxonomy (NCBI): domain Eukaryota; kingdom Metazoa; phylum Chordata; class Amphibia; order Caudata; family Salamandridae; genus Lissotriton; species Lissotriton vulgaris. The sequence continues at coordinate 4,384,201 of NC_141693.1, forward strand.
GTTTCATTGGGGTAGAGGTACTGACAGGGCACTGGTGTTGACTTGAAGTTAGTTTAGGTAGGATGGAATGTAGGCGGAGTGTCTATTTTGGAGGGAGATTGGTTAGGGCGAAGCAGCTGTGTGGGCAGGGTGTTTTTCTGTTCTGGAAGTTACTCTGGCTAGAGCAGAGGTGTGGCCAGAGTGCTTGTGTTGACAGGAGGTTGGTATGGGTGGAGAGTTTGAAAGATTGTTGGGGGAAGTGTAGGATTTATTCAAGTGGTTACATCAGAATAGTAGTGTTGAGGCGTTAGGGGAAGGGGGGTTACTTGTGGGCATTGTTTTTCTTTGGTGTTGGTCTGATTACGCTACAGCTTATTTGGCTCCATTTAAGGCCATATGTCAGGAGAGAGCTTTGCTTCTGGTGTTGGCTTGGGCTTGGTTTGGGTTTGTTGGAGTGTAACTCTGGGCCTGGTGTTAGCCTGGTCTTGGCTTTGTTCCAACGTTGCTTTCTGCCTGGTCTTGGTTTTTTTGTGGTGAAGGTTTTTCTCCGGTATTGTCTGGGTTGGATTGGTGTTACTTAGCTGTGGTCTTGACTGTAAAATGGTGTTCTTTTGAGCCTGGCCTGGTTTTGAGGTGGACCTTAGGTCCTGGGGTTGGCTGTGGCCTGGTGGTGGCTTGGGCCATTGGTTTTGTTGAAGGGGAGCTGGGCTTTGTGTTGACTTGTGTGTACCATTTGCTTGATCCTGGGCTTAATATTTTTGGCCTTGACTTTTAGGTCAAGAGTTTACTTGGTTCTGGCCTTTGTTCTGTTGGGGGTTTTAGGTCAGGATGTTGGTTTGGGCCTGGTGGCTTTTTGCGGTAAGGGTTGGCTTGGACGCGACTTTGGCGTGGGCTATCACCTGATGTTGGTGTAAGCCGAGGATTGGCAGCGGCAAGGTATTAGTTTGGCTGTGGTGAAGCTCTGCTCAGGGTGCTGGCTTGGGTTGGGTGATGCTGGTATCTCTCTCTCTGTGACCTTTTCCCTTCTCTCTCTTTGCAGACCCCACCAGAAGGCTCCTGAACCGCAGGTTTCGCCAGCAGCGGGCGTCCGAGCAGAGGCTCGCCTCATTCTGTGAGGTGTCCCCCTTTAAACCCCAGGCAGCCTTCCTGGATTGGGCCCTGTCTCTGACCCCAGAGCAGCAGAGCCCCCCAGACCTGGGTGGGGATTGGTACACCAGCATTCTGCAGGACCCCCAGAAGACCTTCAGCATCTCCAGCGTCCACAGGGGGGTGCCGGGACCTGAGGGCCAGCAGGAGCAGGCCAAGAGCACCATGGGTAAGCGTCCCCACAACACTCCTTGACAGGATTGGGGGGGGGGAGAGCCAGAAGTAATTGACATTTTCACTTTTGCAGCATTCCTATAGGTTCACATGCTTTGCATACTTCTGCCATCTAGTGGTTGGTTGGGAAATGCATTTTGTTTAATGACCCTTCTTTGTGTGTCAAGAATGAGAATCCTCAAGAGGCCTCAAGTGGCTCAATCGCCCGAAGCCCATACCTTAGCGCCGTATAGCGCCTCTTCAGTGTGGATCAAGGCAGGCGACTGTACTGCGGGGCCCGATTCAGCGACTGGTGCTGGAAGAGATTGTAAAAGGGCATCTGATATACATGTTCACTGTTTTGTGTTCCTAGAGCATCAAAAAGGCTCCTTTTCAGTTTTGTTCCTTCTGTCTAGAAACATCCAGCAAGCACTGGGCGTATCATCGGTGTTTCAGGACGTAGCTTGCAGTAATGTTCGACACAAAACACTTTGCGGAAGCATTAAGCACAGTTACTTGTGGGTTCTTCTAGCGCTTAAGAAAGTGCAAAGGCCGCGGAGTGCGAGTTCACTGCAGTAGACGAGGCTGCAATTCAGATAGTTCCTTGATGCCAAAGACTCCTACTACATCGCCTCCGTGAAGGTTCCCTCGGCAGACCGGTGGGCGCCACTCCACTCTACGCCACTGCACTCCACTTATTTCCACTCTGCACCACTCCACCTTATGCCACTCCTCTCTTAGCCTCTCTATCCCACACAACGGCACTCTTGCCACTGCACTCTACATGATGACACTCCACTCTGCCACTCCATGCCACACTACCCACTGTACTTCACTCTATGCTACTCCACTGTATGCCACCCACTGCACTCCACTCCATGCCACTCTACGCCTCACCACCCCGCTCTGTTCCCCACTCTATGCTACTCTGTTCTATCCCAGTCTACTCTAAGCAATTCCACTGTACGCCACTACACTTTACTCCACAGCACTCTACACCATTCGATGCAATGCCGCTATACACCACTCCACTCTGCTCTATACCAATCCAATCTACACCACTCCATTCTGTGCCCTTCTATGCCACTCTGAAGTGCTCTACTCTTCGCCATTCCATGTTTTGCCACTCCACCCTACTCTCTGCCACCCTACTCTCTGCCACCCTACTCTCTGCCACCCTACTCTCCGCCACCCTACTCTCCGCCACCCTACTCTCCGCCACCCTACTCTCCGGCACCCTGCTCTCCGCTTCCCTACTCTCCGCCACCCTACTCTCCGCCACCCTACTCTCCGCCACCCTACTCTCCGCCACCCTACTCTCTGCCACCCTACTCTCCGCCACCCTACTCTCTGCCACCCTACTCTCTGCCACCCTACTCTCTGCCACCCTGCTCTCCTCCACCCTACTCTCCTCCACCCTACTCTCCGCCACCCTACTCTCTGCCACCCTACTCTCCGCTTCTCTACTCTCTGCCACCCTACTCTCCGCTTCTCTACTCTCTGCCACCCTACTCTCCGCTACCCTACTCTCTGGCACCCTGCTCTCCACCACCCTGCTCTCCGCCACCCTGCTCTCCGCCACCCTACTCTCCGCCACCCTACTCTCTGCCACCCTGCTCTCCGACACCCTGCTCTCCGACACCCTGCTCTCCTCCACCCTGCTCTCTGCCACCCTGCTCTCCTCCACCCTGCTCTCTGCCACCCTACTCTCTGCCACCCTGCTCTCCGACACCCTGCTCTCCTCCACCCTGCTCTCCTCCACCCTGCTCTCGGCCATCCTGCTCTCTGCCATCCTACTGTCCGCCACCCTACTCTCCGCCACCCTACTCTCCGCCACCCTACTCTCCGCCACCCTACTCTCCGCCACCCTACTCTCCGCCACCCTACTCTCTGCCACCCTACTCTCCGCTTCTCTATTCTCTGCCACCCTACTCTCCGCTACCCTACTCTCTGGCACCCTGCTCTCCACCACCCTGCTCTCCGCCACCCTACTCTCTGCCACCCTACTCTCTGCCACCCTACTCTCTGCCACCCTGCTCTCCGACACCCTGCTCTCCTCCACCCTGCTCTCCTCCACCCTGCTCTCTGCCACCCTGCTCTCTGCCACCCTGCTCTCTGCCACCCTGCTCTCTGCCACCCTGCTCTCCGCCACCCTGCTCTCCTCCACCCTGCTCTCTGCCACCCTGCTCTCTGCCACCCTGCTCTCTGCCACCCTGCTCTCTGCCACCCTGCTCTCCGCCACCCTGCTCTCCGCCACCCTACTCTCCGACACTCTTTTTTGGGATTATGGTCGTCTTACATTATACAAAGCTCCTTGGTGATTCCACCGACCTTAGAAAACAACCTCCCTAACACCTGCGTGAACCATGGAGAAGCGCTGCGAATGTTGGACCTTAATGCGGACATTGAGCGCTGCCTCTTCGTCGGCTTATCTGGGAAAAGTTCATCTCTTGGCCGTGATGGTGGCTGTTTGGCTTGAAGTGATTACCAGGGGGCTTGAAGACCGTACCCAGTAAAAGGAGGTCCCCGGCCTCACTCAAGGAGCAGAGTACCACCCTCCTGGGACCTCAGACCTGAGCAGGTTTGAGGGACCAGCCGTGCCCCAGTGGAGAGCTGTGCTGGTTGAGCTGAATCCTGCCCTGCAATGCAGAATAGTCACTCTCCTTAGGGCTACAAGTTAGGCTGTCAGTTTATCTCAGTTAGCCAATGACAAATGTGGTGTTTTGAGGTCATAAATTCAAATCTCTGTAGGGCAGATTCATCCATTCATTCTTCGGTGTACCATGAATCCATATTTCCTCCTCTATCCTTCTGCTATCCTTCCAAATCCAAATAAGTGACTAACCTATCCACCACTTATATGTACTTGCATGTTTCACTATACTAATTCAACACTAATCCTCTATGGGTCCCGGAGTAGCGTGCTGCTTGCCGAAAATGCGCTTCGACACCTCGTAGGGGGTAGTAAGCGCTATACAAATGCAATTACAATACAATACAATAAATCCTGTAATAGTGACATCTGTTATTTACAGCACTTAGAAACTGCATAAGTGAGTTATGGAAATATATTATCGTTATTATTATAATCCGTCTGCTGCCTGTACCTAGCAGTCCTTGTGTCCAGTGGCCTCCGTGTGCCGGGTGTGGAATGTTGCGGCACAAACACAGAGCTCTAACTGTTGTGCTGCGCTGGCGCCATTCAGGGCCTATTCTGGTGACAACACCTAGGGTCAGATGTAGGTAGCCCTTTACCGGTCTGAAACGGCCGAAAATACAGATTTTCGGCCGTTTCCGACCGGTAAAGGGCTATGGAGATGTAGGGGCAAAAAAAACGTACATTTTCGCTAATTTTACCGAATCGGTAATTTTACCGAATCGGTAAAATGACAGAATCAGTAAATTTACCGATTCTGTACATTTTACCGATTCGGTAAATTTACCATTCGGTAAAGATACCGAAAATGTATTTTGTGATGTAGGTAGCACTTCTAACAGTGCTACAGGACCTTTAGAATTCGGTATTTACCATGCAATACAATTGTATGGTAAATTACGAATTCTCGTGTACATGCACATTTGTGCATGTACACCTGTGCCATGTGGCACACAGACATGCCCTAAGGGCATGTATGTGTGCCACATGGCACAAAAGCCAGTTACAGGGGTGCAACAGGGTGTCAAAGTGACACCCTGTCCCCCTTAGCAATTCGGTATTACCGATTCGGTAAATACCGAATCGGTATTTGCTATTGAATCCTCTGGGCTTCTTGGGCCCGATGTAGGTAAATCCCATTTGCCGATTTTGAAATACCGAATTTTACCGATTCGGTATTTCAAAATCGGTAAATGGGATGTAGGTCCCAACATCTGGATTCGTTACCGAATCCTTAACAATTCATTAATTACCGATTCGGTAAATACCGAATCGGTAATGCCCATTCATTCCTATGGGCTTTGAAGCCCATAGGAATGATTAGGCATTACCGATTCGGTATTTAACGAATCGGTAATTAATGAATTCACAAGGGTGCAGGGGGTGTCACTTTGACACCCTCTAGCACCCCCAAAACGGGCATGTGTGCAATGTGGCACACAGACATGCCCTAAGGGCACGTCTGTCTGTCACATGGCACATGTGTACATGCACAGATGTGCATGTACACAGGAATCGGTATTTTACCATGGATTTGTATTCCATGGTAAAATACCGATTCTGTATGCCATGTGCCAATGGGAAATTGGCTACCCACATAGCATTTTCGGTAATTTTACCGAATCGGTAAATATTACCGATTCGGTAATTATTACCGAATCGGTACTTATTACCGATTCGGTAATAATAACGATTCGGTAAAATTACCGAATATGTGCACCTACATCTCCCTAGCCCTTTACCGATCGGAAACGGCCGAAAATCGGTATTTTCGGCCGATTCCGATCGGTAAAGGGCTACCTACATCTGGCCCCAAGGCCCATAGGATTTAATAGCAAATACTGATTCGGTATTTACCGAATCGGTAAATACCGAATCTTACCGATTCGGTAAAAAATACCAAATTTTTAACTACATCTCATTTACCGATTCATAAATACCGAATCGGTAAAATTCGGTATTTATGAATCGGTAAAATGAGATTACCTACATCTAGCCCCTAGTGTGGTAAGGGATAGCGACCACCAGCCATGAGGCCAGACCAGGTCCTTCGTGCTATCGACAGCCCCCCGCCGAGCCTGAAGAACCCCTGATGACTTGAGGCCAGAGAGGAAGCAGCCACACGTCACCAGAAGAATCCGAACCATGACCAGGTGCACCCAGGAGGCTGCAGGCTGCAGGTACCCTATGTCCCTCAGTGCCCCAAGGCCTGGTGGACAGCATACATCTTCACCTGCTGTTCATCTGAGTAATAAATCTGACCCGTACTTCATATCCTTTATGGAAACTTGTATTTCTTTTACAAATTTGAACTGCATATGAGTGCGTGATCTGCGGTCTCAGCATCCCACTGTAGACAATGAAGGTGTAACCTAATGAAGGTAACATCTGAGGAGGGTGTATGTTATGAAGGTGTAACCTACCGCGGTAACATCTGTGGAGGGTATTGTGAACTTCCTGCTTCTTTCGAGATTCTTGGATACATTTGTGCTTTTTAAATTTAATTTTATTAATGCTTTATTGGAGTTTAGTGTTTTCATACTTTTGTACCATTGAAAACTGCCCATAAGATTCATGTAATTCAAAATCAGGAATACAAAATAGTAATAATTTACAACATTCGGCCACAAGCGTTATAAAAACATGCAGGTGATCCGGCTCATTCATCGTAGTTAATAATTTCTTAACATTAACACCGCAAAACTGTACCTTTTTCCAGCGGTTAGACACCTATACCAAGGCATCAAGCACTATATAACTTTAAAAGCAAGTGCATATAAATGAAGAGTTGTCTCCTGCACATACCTTTCCTGTAAGGGGAACTTTCCAGTGGCTTTTGTATCCAGAGTCCTCAGTTCTTGTTCCCTAATACAGCCATAACCATTTCTAACATGGGCTGGAGGCAGCATCCTAGTATCTCTGAGTCACAGAGGATTTGTAACACTCCCCTAAGATTACCCTACAGCTACAATGTAGAGCAAACAGATCTTGCTCTACATTTCTGTTTGTTGCTGCACATTGGAATTAGTGCGTAAACTGTTCTTTAGGCGCTACTGAAACATTGCTTGGATCTAATCATTTTACAATAATCCATATAGAAACAAGAGGCCCCACCAAATTCGAGCTCCAGCAGACATGGTAGGTGGACTTAATCAACTCCAGTGATTGTCAAAGTAATTCACATTTTAGTAAACTCAGCCTTCCTTCAGGTCTGGGGTGGAAGTGGGGGCACACATTTGCTGCCTTTAAAAGTAGAGATCCATCTTCTTAGAAAGCAGAGACCCGCTGCGCGTAAACAAATATCTTTAAGATGTACTTAGCAGCTAGGTGTATGGGAGTGTATATTACAGACGTGTTTCCATATTGATCAAGATTAGTCGAGTTCATATCCTATGTAGATTAAGATTGCTTTATGTTAGGTGCCCCTAAGTGACCACAGTCCGGTACCTTCAGTTTTGTGACACTCACCATCAATTTATTTTCAAGATTGTGAGTGGATGATCTGTTCAGTGATCGCTGAGGGCGCTAGGAGTTTAGATGAAAACATGACCATGTCTTAATCCATATATTGGGATCTGCCTCGCGAAAGAGGACATCCATAAGCAGCCTGCGAGCCCTAATCCGCATCCGAGGCATACACACGCAATGGGGCCTGAGAGAGCGCAAAGCCTTGTTTAAGTCCAAACAAGGTTTCAGATCTAGGCGTGACGTCCCCATGGTACTAGCAGAGCTTGAACCCAACTCTTGGGATGGAAAACTTTGAGTAAATTCAGCAATGCAGGACCAATGTAGACCCCGCCGGTCCACCCGGCTGCACTGAAGTTCACGAAACAACAATTCTGCCAACGACCTTTAGCAAACAGCGCAGAACTCACACACAGAGCACAACATCTGTGGTGTGAGGACCCTGCTAGAAACCTGGCTGGTTTCCCATGGAATCACACCTTGCTACACACTCTGCATATAAGAATGCAAATATGCGGTGATTGCTAGCGCTAGAGACGTCACAGTTATTTATGTAGGAATATACCATTATATACCTCCCGTGCTTCTTGTAGGCCATCCGCTGCGACTTGAACGAATAAAACAAGGACAGTTGCCCAAAAAGTAGGATTGAGTTTGAAGCCTGCGGTTGCAGCCCATTTAGGACCAGGCCAGGAGTACTGATTGATTTTGCCATCCATCGCTGTCGCGCTAGCCCTGGCGACCTATTCCGCAGAGGTACAGCTGAGGCCGGGTAGTGGCCGAGCCTGCCTCGCCCTCTTTGGTATTTAACACTGTGTTATAGAGAAACGGCTTCAGCTCATACTCTGTGAGCAGTGTCCGTAGTAAGTCAACAGTGGAAGGTGCTAGAAGTGATACCTCTGGCAGGAGATTGATTTGTACTGTTTGTTAATAATATGTTATACTGTATTTTGGATCCAAGTGTCACATCACCCCCCTTTGTAATCCTCGTCTGCTCAACTCTAGCCACCTCAGGAGACTCATGAGCTATGGGAGCCCCCGGACAGTGATCATTCTGGGTCACCGCGGGCAATGTCGGGGGCTTCCTTCAACCAACAAGCTCTGGAGTAAAAGCCAGACCACAAGCAGGAGTGGCGTTATGTCTGTATGTCCACAACCTTCACATCCCCATGTACTTCTTCACTTTTACTTAGGCTTGTCTTCTCTTTACCCCCCTATCCTTAGCATTGAAATTACCTTTACTTCGTCTCACCTTCACTTTGCGTCTAGTGGCTACTAAAGCAAAGGTTGCTGCAAGACAACAGACCATTCCAGCATTGCAGGCAAAGGACCTTGTAGGAGGACAGCTCAGCATGGAGATGCAGGCAAAGCCAGTCATAAGAAGCTGCTTCTCGCAGAAAGGTGCAAGGGAGCTACTGCCTGCAGCGGTGCTGACAAAGGAAGCTGCAAAACGGCTGCTTCTCCTAGTGATGCTGACAAACGATGCAATGCTGCTTCTTGCAGAGATGCTGACAAACAATGCAATGCTGCTTCTCCTAGTGATGCTGACAAACGATGCAATGCTGCTTCTCCTAGTGATGCTGACAAACGATGCAATGCTGCTTCTCCTAGTGATGCTGACAAACGATGAATGCTGCTTCTTGCAGAGATGCTGACAAACGATGCAATGCTGCTTCTCCTAGTGATGCTGACAAACGATGCAATGCTGCTTCTCCTAGTGATGCTGACAAACGATGCAATGATGCTTCTCCTAGTGATGCTGACAAACGATGCAATGCTGCTTCTTGCAGAGATGCTGACAAAGGAAGCCACAAAATGGCTGCTTCTCCTAGTGATGCTGACAAACAATGCAATGCTGCTTCTTGCAGAGATGCTGACAAACGATGCAATGCTGCTTCTCCTAGTGATGCTGACAAATGATGCAATGATGCTTCTCCTAGTGATGCTGACAAACGATGCAATGCTGCTTCTCCTAGTGATGCTGACAAACGATGCAATGCTGCTTCTCCTAGTGATGCTGACAAACGATGCAATGCTGCTTCTCCTAGTGATGCTGACAAACGATGCAATGCTGCTTCTCCTAGTGATGCTGACAAACGATGCAATGCTGCTTCTTGCAGAGATGCTGACAAAAGAAACCACAAGATGGCTGTTACACGCAACGCTTCTGCTGAAGGAAGGCACAAGACGGCTGCTTCTTGCCGTGATGCACATTAATGAAGTTATGAGATGGCTGTTTTGTAAAGAGATGTGGACAAAGAAGATGCTAGGTGGCTGTTTCTTGCAGTGAAGCTAACAAAGAAGCTCATCATGTGGCTGCGCCCATGGCCATCAGGATTCAAGCAAGCCGGGCCGAAGACGGCTGAAATGCCAGAAACCGGTCCCCGGTAGCTTGTTTCCTTCCCAGTATAAGAATTGGCTTGGTAGTTTGGTCTGCCCTGTTCCCATGATGCACTGGGCCAGGGTCAGACTAATTTGCATATAGCCAAGTTCTGAGCTGGGATGGTGCAGTGAGCTGAAAAACGGTGATGGATCAAGCCCTGATCTTTGGACTGGGTAAGAGTGGTCTGCTTAATTCAGACACTCTGTTCATCACCACCCCCTTTTCTGAATACTAAACATAACACCATCACAGTCCCAGCACCAAATGGTAGCTCGCATGCCATGGTAGAGCGACCCACTACAATGCCCTAAGCCACTCTCATTTCCTGATGGATAGCTGTGGCCCCTGCCGGCGACCCTCTCAACTCAATGGACACTGACCTGCTCACAGAGCGCTGTCGACCTGTGCTGCACAGTATCTTTGGTGCGCCCCAGTCAGTCTGCCCATACACCGTACTCTTTAAATGTGGCTAAGCAGACTCTGGCAATTAGGAAATCAAAGCGAGGACAGCAACAACTGCCCATATGAGGCTGGATCAGGCCTTCCAGAGCAACAGAGGGTTCTTTTGTGGTGCACTACAGGTGATGTCACTTCCGGTACACGGCAGCTTCGTTAGGGTGTCTAGACTATCTTTTCTGGGCAGATTATGTTTTTTAACCAATCGGAGGGCTTAATGAGAAGTACCGCCCCTTAGACTGTCAATCTGTTTAAAACCTGCTTTCTGATAGCCAGCTCTCATCTGCGCACATCAACGTTGGTTAAAAAAAACATTTGCAATGCCATAGGTCTCGCATTTACGCAAGTTTAAGCTATTGGCATTGTAAATGACAATGTGTTTTATTTATGTTTTAAAAACATAAATAAAAGGGGGGGCGTGGCTACGCAAGCGGCGATGGCGGTTGCAGCCTGATAGAGCTCCCGCCGGCCCGCCATTGATCCGACGATTTATCCTGGTCCCCGAGCCCCTGTCCCACAGCCAAAACGGGGCAAAGATTACCGGAGGTGCCAGTGACTGTCCGGTGTGCTCGGTGGCGATCCTGCGCTTCCGAGCGGAGCTGGGCGGCAGGGTGCGAGGTGCGGCCTGGTGGACTGCAGAGCAGCCGGGGCCTCGATTTTGGAGCAACCGAGGAGCGGGTTGCGGCCGGGAGACGGCGACGGCGCCCCGCCTGCCCTGGGGCGGTGGGACTGCTGGCAAATCATCCTTCCGAGGCCTAGCTGAGCCTGAGGGCAGTGTGGACGCGGCAAACAGACCGGAGCGGCAGAGGCGGCCTGGTGGCCCGGGCGCAGCCGGGACCTCGATTTTCGCGGCCTGGAGTCAGAGGCCGGCAGCATAGAGGGGAGACGGACGCCCTGGAGAGCCTCATCGGCGGCCGAGGTGAATACGCAGCATTCCGGTGGCAACTGTGAGTAGTGGGGGCCCCCACCTTTCCCCCCCCCCCCCGGGCCCACGGACCAGAAGGGACAACATCGCTGTGGCGCGTGGCGCAGTGGGTCCACGATTAGACTGGACGAGCAATACCACGGCGAGCCACGCTCATTGACGGCTGGTGTGGGGGCAGTGACTGAGGTCCACACGGCGCTATATCCACCAATAAGCCGACCCGGAGTGCCCTATCTAAGATTCCCCAAGGGCCAGCAGCAGTCAAGTGGCCCTAATACCTCTGCCATCATGACCAGGGGGGGTAACAGCTCCACTAAGCAAGTCACCATCGATAAATTCACCGGGCCTAGTGGGGGCCCCGGGCCGTCGGGGGGTGGCCCGCCTGGAGAGGGGCCGGATAACGCGGCCCTTATGGCGGCCATAACCCAGTCACGAGACATGCTGGACGCCAAGATAGGGGCCGTCGGCGCGGATGTGACATTACTGCGCCAGGACCTGAGGAACGCAGTGGCGCGGATCACGGAGGCAGAATCCAGGGTGTCAGTGGTGGAGGACGACGTGAATAACCTTAAAAAGAGGATGGCGGCGATGGAAACTGCGCAGCGGATTACGGCGCTCCGTGTGGAAGATGCAGAAGGGCGAGCGCGCCGCAACAACCTCCGCTTCCTTGGATTTCCAGAGAGCTGTGGGAAGGGTGGCATGGAACTGTTCCTTACACAGTGGCTAGAATCATGGATGCCCCCGGGGACGCTGTCTACATGCTTCATTATTGAAAGGGCGCACCGTGCCCTGACACAGAAACCACCCGAGGGTGAGCGACCTAGGGCGGTGATCGCACGACTGCTGAACTACCACGACAGGGACGCCATCTTGAGAGAAGCTAGAAATAAAGAAACCCTCTTATGTGAAAATCAGAAGATCTTGATCTTCCCTGACTACACCAAACTCGTCCAACAACAGCGCCACTCCTTCATGGCAGCCAAGGCGAAGTTGAGGGGCCTTAAGCTACAGTATTCCCTGCTGTATCCGGTGCGCTTGAGAGTGATCTTCCACTCACGGACACTATTCTTTGATACGCCGGAAGACCTGTTCAGATGGACCGATGAAACGGTACAGGTCAGACCGAATCCGCAACCAGGGCTCAATCCGGGCTCCCCTGAGGGCTCGCCTCGGCCACAGCGAGACCGATCATCTCGACATGGACGAACCAAACGCTCCAAGTCACGCAAGCGAGCGGCCTCGGCCGATGACACGCAACACACTGCTAGAACAGAAGAATCCGAACAATCTAGCACTGATCATTGAAGTCTTCGGGGCCTTGGCTCCCTATTCTGCTACTAATGCTGCGAATCCCAGATGGACGCACCTGTCGCCTGAGGTCCGCTGGATTGCTGGCTGTATCGCGGCCTTGTAACAGTACTGCTAATGTCTACTGAGGGTAGATAAGGCTGTGGGGGGGGGGGTTCGGGGACTGCATAATGGTGGCTGCCACTCTCCCGTTGTGAGAGGGACGCTGAGGGGAGTGTGCGAGTTCACTGTTCCTCTTTGGGATGTTGGGATCCATTGGTATGAGTGGGCCTGAGCCCGCTGTTTCGGTCTCGGGACTACTCATACCGCGACAGATACTTCATAGTTCATTGAGGTATAGGGTGGGGGGTGGTGGGAGACGGGCGGTCAGGGTTGTGGCTGCTGAGTTGGGGTCTGGGACTGTTGGGGACTGTGGGGTCAGGGGGTTGGTGATGTTCTTTGGGGTAGATAGTACAGTGCATGTGTGTGTCGTAATGCTGATTCGTGTGGCGCGTGGTGGGTGGTGCTGGAGTGGGGGGCTTCTGTGGTGGACTCCGAAGGACTATGGCTGATTCGACTCATCGGACTCCAGAGGACTCTATGCGAGTGGTTACGTGGAATGTCAGGGGGTTACTAGACAAAATCAAGCGTGGGGCAGTTTTGCGATGGGGCAAGAGAGCAGCGGCAGATGTGTTATTGCTCCAAGAAACTCATATGATGGGCACAAAGGCACTGGGCCTGCAGAGGTTTGGTTACCAACAAGTTTTCCATGCAGGGTTTACCCGGGGATCCAGGGGGGTGGCCATATTGATACACCGTAGAATAGCATATGTCCATGAGAAACAATGGATAGATCCACAAGGTCGCTACGTGTTTGTGAAAGGCAAGGTGGGCACGGAACCTATAGTGTTTGGGAGTGTGTATGCCCCCCCCCCCCCCCCTGCAATGGGCCCTGGCTGAGAGGTTGTTCTCTGTGTGGGACGATATATCCGAGTCGGTGGCTGTAATTGGGGGAGATTGGAATGACGTAATGGATGTATGTATGGATCGCCGGAGGCGCCTGGAGACGGCTGAAACTCCTTCCCCTTCCTCTCCACCCACTAGACTGCATGCAATGAGTGAGGGGCTGGGCTGGGTGGATGCTTGGCGTCATATGCACCCGGCGACCCGTGAATATACCTATTTATCGGCGGTGCATGGATCATTCTCGCGCATAGACTATGTGTTTTTACCTCGTGAATGCCTAAGTAGGGTGAAGAGCGCGGACATCATGCCGAGAGGCCTATCCGACCATTCCCCAGTTTCAGTTAACGTAGACCTCCTGCGGAAACGGCAACCATTCAGGTGGAGGATGTCCTCGTGGCATCTGCTACAGCCAGCCTATACTAAACATTTGCGAGAAACCATAGATCACTACTGGCGGGAGAACCTGACAGAAGGGGCGGACGTGGAGGTGGTATGGGAGGCGATGAAACCTACCGTGCGTGGGGTAGATATCGCGTGGTGCTCGGAGGCCCGTAGGCGGCGCCGGGAACAAACTGCGGTGGCGGCTGAGCGAGTGGCGACCCTGGAACAGGACCGCCGCGAGGGTGGAGATGAGATTGGGCTCAGGCTGCTCTTACAAGCACAGCAAACATACGCGTCCCTCTTGATGGATGAAGCCAGACAGGCGTGGCTGGCCACAAGAAGTAGAGTGTATCAGTGGGGGGACAAGTCGTGCTCCATGCTCCATCGCTTGTGCCAACACAACTTTCAACCCCTCGTGCTGCCGGGCATTATAGACGGTAATGGGGAGGTCCTGACTGACCCTAACGAGTTGGCAGCGAGCTTTGCCTCATACTTCGAAGCCCAATACGCCTCATGTGACCGAGTGCCTGAGGGCGACTTGGACCGGTTTTTCGCGGACTTACCGCCCGTACGGGTATCTGACGAGACCAAGGTGATCTTGGATGCACCCCTCACAGCGGAAGAGCTGGGAGACGCTCTGGGGCAGCTCAATGCGGGTAAGGCTCCTGGCCCTAATGGCTACCCGTGTGAATTTTTTAAGAAATTCCACGTACAGCTAGGGCCACACTATCGCCGAGTTCTTGAGGTGGCGAGGACGCGGGGCGCGTTGCCCCCCGACTGGCGCCATGCCGAAATAGTCGTATTTCAGAAGCCTGGTAGACCCCCGGGCAGCCACGACTCGTACAGGCCTATTTCCCTAATCAACATAGAGGCCAAAATATTGGCCAAGGCCCTAGCGAACCGCCTGGCTCCGTATATTACGGATCTAGTCCATTCGGACCAGGCAGGCTTCATGCCCCACAGGGCAACAAGACACAATATTAGACGGGCACAGGCGGCACTAGACGCTGTTGGAGCCTTGGGGGACCAGGCGGCAATGCTATTGGCCGATATCAACAAGGCCTTTGATTCGGTCAGCTGGTCGTACCTATTTACACTGCTGTCGTGGCTCAACCTGGGCCCGGTTTTTCGGTCCTATGTCAAACTACTTTATACAGACATCACGGCATCAGTGCGAGTAGCCGGGGCGGTGTCAGAGACGTTCCGCATTGGCCGGGGGACTAGGCAGGGGTGCCCTCTTTCCCCCTATCTTTTTGCCTTAGCAATGGAACCCCTGGCTGCCAGAGTTCGCAGTGATGCGTTGATACAGGGCTTTGAATGGAATACCACACTATCGGATAAAATTGCACTATACGCGGACGATGTCCTCTTTTTCCTCACCGATTTACAGCACTCCGGCCCACGTGTCCTGGAGGTCATGCAACTATTTGGGGAGGTGTCGGGTCTCTACCTCAACGTACGTAAATCCACCCTATGGGTACTTCATGGGGACGCTGTGACGGATCCCTGGGCTTCGGACCTGCAAGTGGCCACGGTTGGGCTGAAATACCTCGGGGTGTTCCTTTCGAACTCGGTGGGCACGGCATGGGAACGTAATCTGCTGCCCGTCTGGGAACGGGTCCAGACGGATATCAAAACTTGGACTAGAATGCCCCTCTCAATTTTTGGCAGGTCGGCTATCTTTAAGATGGTTGCACTGCCGCGCCTACTCTACCAACTACAGAATCATCCGTATCCTATCCCACCCCAATGGTTTCGACAGGTTGACTCAGTGCTGGGCCGCTTCCTTTGGGCTGGCGGTGCTGCCAGGGTGGCGCTGCGCACCTGCTTTCTGTCCACGTACTGTGGGGGTCTAGCCACCTCGGATATACGGTCGTACTACCAAGCCGCTCATCTCCTCGTTCTAAATGAATGGTGGTATGGTGACGGTGGAGATCCGGCCTACGCCCTGGAACGTGCTTTAATGGGGGATAACTCGCTCCACACTATCCTATACTCACCCCGGCTGCGTCGGCCGCTGCCGAGAGTCACTAAACTTGTATTTACGGTGTGGCGGCAAGCCCTGCGTCGCATGGGCTGGTGGGGTAGACTGACCGCGGAAACGCCGCTATGGCGCAACGGTTTACTACCAGAACTTTCTAAGTTATCAGGCTTCGATGGCTGGGACTCAATAGGCATTTCGCAGCTCGGCCATGTGATGTCCGGGACGACTCTCAAGTCCTTTCAGGCTCTTAGTGCTGAATTTGATATGCACCAATCTCAATTTTATCGCTATTTACAACTTCGACATGCATTGACGCCCAGCATAACTAATCTTGACTCGCTCCCGGAGTTCAGCCCGATCGAGGCGAAGGTGTTCATGGGTGACCTTGGAGACAAAAAAGTATCGCGCATTTACCAGACCGTGGTCACACACTGCTCTTCCACTCTTCTTCGGCTGAAGGCGAACTGGGAGGCCGATATTGGACCGCTAGATGAGGATGATTGGCGGGAGGCATTGGAATCCCCAAGGGGGGCGGCTATAGCAATACGGTTTCGCCTCATTCAGTTCAAGATTTTACACAGGGCTTATTATACTCGGGAGCGTCTGTGGAGAGCGGGCCTGATTGAATCCCCGGAGTGTCTGAGATGTGGGGCGGAGGTGGGTACATTGCTCCATACAGTGTGGTCGTGCTCAAAACTTGTTGGCTTTTGGAGGGGTGTATGGGGCTGTCTGTCGGAGGTGTTGGGCTGGACCCTTCCCCGTACCCACCGCCTGGGCCTACTACACATCCTGGAAGGGGTTGGTGGTAATATCTATAAGCGTCACCTGCTCCTCCTGGGGCTGATGGTAGCCAAAAGAGACATGGCCCGAGCATGGAAGGAGGTGAGGCCCCCCCCCCCTGACTGCATGGAAGGCAGGCTTAGATTTTTGTATGGGTCTGGAGAGGCCAATCTTCGAGGCACGAGGATGCCCTCGTAAACATTTCAAGATATGGAAGAGGTGGGCGGACTACAGAGGTTTGACACTAGATCCCCCGGAGGAACCAGAGGAGGACCTATAGCCCTGTATGCTCCTATGAAGCCCACTCCCACACACACACTTGATGCGCCAAGAGTTTCCATTCATATGGTTCCCACACACATGCACGGGGTTAGGGAGGGTTGAGGGAGGGTTCGGGGAGTTGGGTGGGTAGATTCTTGAAATGATGAAGATGGGGTTGATGTTTTCGTGTACCATTGATTCTGCTGGTTCATCGCTTTGACACTCAGATTTATTTGCAATTGTAACTACAATGCCTGGTGGTATCGTCCTGATTGTGGGATGCCACTATAATTCATATGCTCCTCTTTATCAATAAAATTGTTGTGAAAAAACATAAATAAAAGGCATTGTCATTTACAATGCCAAAAGCTTAACCTCTTCGGTGCTCATGACGAGGCCAGCTCGTCAAGAGTCACAATGGAGCTGTGCTCGTGACGAGCTGGTCTCGTCATAACGATGCCTCTACTCCCACACGTAATTGATTCCCCGCCTGTGTGAGTGAATTAATCATGTGGGCGGGGTCATGACGAGACCAGCTCCTCTTGAACACAGCTCCATCGTGACTCATGAAGAGCTGGGCTCGTCACGAGCACCGCGGCGCCGTGCTCACCCCCATGCCCCCACCCGCACCGTGGGGGAATTACCCCTGCAGGGAAGGGGTTAAACTTGCATAAATGCAAGACCTATCACATTGCAAATGGTAGGTATCACGGACAGCGGGAGGGAGAGCGGGGTATTTAAAAAGGCACGGACAATGGGAGGGAGGGCTGGTACGGGTATTAAAGAAGGTACGGACAAAGTGCGGGAGGGCTGGGGGTTTAAGAAGGCACAGACCACTTCGGGGTAAAAAAGGCATGGAGGGCAGGGTGGGTGGTGGTACAGAAGGCACGGAGGGCGGGTGGAAGGGCAGGGTTATAAAGAAGGCACCATGGACGGAATGTAATCAAGGCACATCATGCCTGCAGAAATAGAAACACGATTAAGAAAATAGTGCTCAAAGACTAAATAACAGGTACCGTGTAACAACCGTAGTAAAAGGGCCAGTCGCCATGGGAGGTGACGGATGAAGAGGAGGCGATACCAAGGAGGGACAAACAAGCCTATTTACGAATCAGAAGCCAGCATTTAGGAAGGACAACTTACACAAACCAATGGGAAATATGGGTGGAGAGTGAGCAGGGCTTCTATTACCTACTTAACTACAACAAGTCTCCCAGAGCAGCGCATGCGCCCTGACTCTAGGCTCGACCTAAAAACCCGAAACCACATTGCCGGCTCCTACACAGCCCTTTGGGTCGCTTGCAGGGAGTCGGTTTGGGACTTGGAGCTCCCCCCGCTGCCCAAAATAAAAATGAAAGATGTGGGTATCCCTGTTGGGCACCAGGCCGGTATGTTTTAACTGACATTTTCACATAACTATAACATTCCTTACCATTTGGGTTTTTCAGGGACATCTATAGATTTATTTCTAAAGAGAGAGACGCAGACAGACACTCTTTTCTTTCTTATTCTTTAAGTGATTAATTTTGAGAACAGTGATAGGGATTTTTTAGGCCATTAAAATTAAAATACACGTAGACAGAGGTTAAATGTCTTCTCGAATCTTTCTCCTCTTGTGTATCTTCCCAACCCACCTTATTATAGCTATTATTTTGAGTCATTTATCAATGAGCTGTATTGAATTGCTTAAGAAATCACCAATAGATAGCTATTACATATGAATAGAAGAGGCATGTGGCAGTGAACAGAGGGGCGTTTGTAGTGTCTCTCCTGGACTGCACAGACAGGAGGTGTTTCTGTATTTTAATGGGTGTCTCTCTTTGCTCCTATCCCTAGTGGCTCTGAATGTCTTCACAAAGACCCCTAAGCTTGAGGCCCGGCTGGGCTCCAAGGTAGTGCTGGACTGCGGCTTCTCTGCGCTGAAGGACGACCGCTTCTCGGTTGAGTGGCGGTACCAGTTCCAGGGTTCTGGACACGTGGTGTACGCCTACGACGGAGTGACGGACCGCATCCTTGTCGAACAGGAAGGGGCTGAGATCTTTTTCCAGGAAATGCACAGCCATGGGAACGCCTCGCTTCTGCTGCGCGATGTGAGCGTCCAGCATGAGGGCACCTACCTCTGCATCGTGTACACCCCGTACCTCCACGTGCAGCAGGCTGTGGAGCTGCGGATCGCTGGTAAGAGACTGCATGAGAGGCTATGCAAACAATAAGCCATGAGTAGGCCCTGCGTGAGTCTTAGCTCGGTGGAGGCCAGCCTGTGCAAAGCCCGTCACCCAGAAATCTGCAGATTCCACAGAGGCCATGCGCGTAACCCCATCTTCCAAGTATTGGCGCTTGTGACCCTCCTGTGACAGCAGATCTCTGAATCAAGGATAGTTCTTAGTGGTGGAAATGTGCGCCATTTTAGATCTGAAGATTGCAGGTTGAAGAATAAGACACATCCCATTGTATGGAGATAGAAGCCGAGATCAACGCGTGGTACAAGTGGGAACAAATCTAGGGGGACAGGTGAGGTGAACTCTTTAGACCAGGTAGAGAATTAAATTGAATAAAGGCATTTATATAGGGCACAGCTACTCAGAAGAGTGTCCCACTCCCGGCGCATCAAAAGCCCCCTGGAATAGACCCCCACACCAACTACAAATGCAGAAAAGAAAAGGGAAGAGGGGAAAACAGAGAGCTGAGAGCAACTCACATTATTGATTAAAAAGCAGAGTTTTGAGAAGCTTCCTGAAAGTTGGTAAATCTGTCGCCGCTCGCAATGAAGCGGGAAGCGCATTCCAGGCCTGAGCACCGAGGAATCCAAGCGGGGATCCCCCAGCCTGGACGCGAGAAACTCTAGGGACCGTAGCCAGATTCAACGAGGAGGACCTCAGAGTTCTGAAAGGGACATAGTGGGCAATCCTTCTGCAAAGGTACCTGGACCCCTTTCCATGAAACTGAAAAGAGACTGCATCTTTTATGTGGTTGCTCATTACCACCCTATCCTTCTGTCCCCTAGAGCCACCCCGGGTGACCCTCCACCCAGACCCCCTCTACGTGGTGCCGGGCCGCGACCAGGTCCTGGAGTGCGAGGCTGCGTCCTACTACCCGTTGGATGTGACGGTGGAGTGGCTACGGCGGAATGGTTCGGCGGGCGAGGTGGAGTACCTGACAGGGTCCTGGCAATCCAACCACCGCGCCAGCCCCGACGGCACCTTCACCCTCAGCAGCTATGTGCGTGTGTGGGGGGACCCCAAGGAGCACGGGGCCCAGTACACCTGCTATGTCAGCCACCCGGCACTCAAGACTGGCGCTAAGAGGAGTCTGCGGCTAAGTGTGGCAGGTAAAGTGAGGAGGATGCTAAGGGTGTGTGTGTGTGTGTGTGTGCATGTGTGCCGTTCTGCTATCATGCATGTGTGTATGTGGGAGAGGGAAGGGGACAACTTGGTGCAGAGTGAATATTGGGGTTTTGGGGGCTCTTATTTTCCTACTGAAGATAATTGGTAATGTCTCACGGTGATGGGCATTGGGGGGAGGTTGTTCATCCTCCCAGGGTCTGTAGTTCGCTTCATTCACCAGATTGAGGCGCTGGGGTTTGAAGTTAATGGTGGTGTGGTATCATGAATCTGTTCTAGATCCACATGCCGTGCATTATTTCACCGTCTGGTGGTTCGGCTTAGAACAGCATCTAAATAAACGTTATGCTTGGCCTCGACCATAGGTGGAGTCCACAGGATTCATGGTAATGTTGCGGGGCTACCACTTTCATAGAGTTTATTCAAGTTGGGACACAAAATGTAACCACTTTCCAAAAAACTTTAAAATTCATGTTTTCAAAGACCGAAAGTACAGCCTGGGGCAGTCCACAGGAAATCTGGAAATTCAGAACATTGTTTGGCCATCTGCAACCCTACACAGATCTTGGGCATTTAGTGACACAGGGAGTAAATAATGACTCTGGTTAAAGAGTAATTTTTTTATGTTTTTGGGATTTTGATTATGAGCAGACGCCATTTGTGTTCTGCCTGAATTGTCACCAGTGATGTCTACGCTTTAAGAGGGTGACATTTGTGTCTTCCACGGAGTATAGATTAAACTCGGTGCAAGGGCTGCAGTGTTTTCAATATAATTCCATTTAAAACGCACAAATAAAAACCCTGGGCTGCCATGTGATGGCGCAGGGAGGCTGAATTTGGACAAGTGCAGCTGACCCCTATCTGTAGTTTCAGCGCTGAAGGTTCAGACATTGAATGGTCATAACTAAACCCGGTGAGAATTCTCAAAGTCCAGTGAGGACGCAGATCTGGAGCCACAAGTTATTCACTGATCAGGAGCCGTTGCATACGTTTTCTTAACTTTCCAGGACACCACCTAACCTGCAGTGCCTCAAACTGCAAAATCATATTTTGAACTCCCCCCCCCAAACAATAATGTTTAACTAAGTCAACCCACGTTGACAAAGAAAATGTTATGTTTACGTAGGCTAGAGACAAAAACAGTTCAGTGTTGAAACACATCAAAGATCATGCCAAAGGGGCAAAGTATGTCAGCCAAGCCGACTCCAAAGAAGGGCGGTCAGCCAAGCCGACTCCAAAGAAGGGCGGTCCGCCTTCATGCAGAACCAAGTACCTTCTCTGCTGAAAAGTCCATGTTTGTCAGCTTCTGGCATCGGCATCAAAATAGAATGCAAGACTTTTTGACCCCATACAACATTGTTATAAACACAAACGGTCGTTGCAAAAAAGAAATCCCTTTTTTTGGCTCAGTTCATAAATATATAATTACAAAGAACCCAAGCCCTAAAAGACCAGAAGAACCCTTTACTACTGCTGGTCATCTGATGGTATCTGTTCACACGCCACAATACCCAGAAGAAGGGGCCCATCTCTAATACGCGGAGTCACAACACACATCAAAAGATTGGAGACAACTTGTGAGAAACTCCGGACAGACTGTCTCTGTCACGAGCAGGGGATGTATTGTACTCGTTTCCTCTAATCAAACAGAATTTCACCACAGCAAGCGGTGCTAGACCCCTGGGTCACGAGCAGGAGATGTATCGTACTCGTTCCATCCTATCAAACAGAATCTCACCATAGCATGCGGCCTCTGGGTCACTATCAGGAGATGCAACTCACTCGTTCCATCCCATCAGACAGAATCTCACCAAAGCATGTGATACTGGACCTCTGGGTCACGAGCAGGAGATGTATCGTACTCGTTCCATCCCATCAGACAGAATCTCACCACAGCACGCGGTGCTGGACCTCTGGGTCACGAGCAGGAGATGTATCGTACTCGTTCCATCCTATCAGACACTCTCACCAAAGCATGCGGTACTAGACCTCAAGGTCACGAGCAGGAGATGTATCGTACTCGTTCCCTCCTATCGGACACTCTCACCACAGCACGCGGTACTAGACCTCAAGGTCACGAGCAGGAGATGTATCGTACTCATTCCATCCTATCAGACACTCTCACCAAAGCATGCGGTGCTGGACCTCTGGGTCACGAGCAGGAGATGTATCGTACTCGTTCCATCCTATCAGACACTCTCACCAAAGCATGCGGTGCTGGACCTCTGGGTCACGAGCAGGAGATGTATCGTATTCGTTCCATCCTATCAGACACTCTCACCACAGCACGTGGTACCAGACCTCTGGGTCACGAGCAGGAGATGTATCGTACTCATTCCATCCTATCAGACACTCTCACCAAAGCACGCGGTGCTGGACCTCTGGGTCACGAGCAGGAGATGTATCGTATTCGTTCCATCCTATCTGACTCTCTCACCACAGCACGCGGTGCTGGACCTCTGGGTCACGAACAGGAGATGTATCATACTCCTTCCATCCTATCAGACACTCTCACCACAGCACGCAGTACTAGACCTCTTGGTCACGAGCAGGAAATGTATTGTACTCGTTCCCTCCTGTCAGACAGAATCTCACCACAGCACGTGGTACTAGAACTCTGGGTTATGAGCAGGAGATGTATCGTACTCGTTCCCTCCCGCCGTTCACTAATTAAATATGCGTGCTTTAAGTCAAGCAAATGACAGACTAGAGAGCCCACCATGAGCTCTGAGATACATCACAGTTCCTGCGGCATCCACAGACGTATCATAAACTTGCTGTTTGATGGAGACCATGTTTCTTCTCCCACATAGACGAGGCACTGAGACAGCAAAGGCAATAGAACATAGAGAGTCTTTCATGTGCAGGATCGAGACGGTGTAAACTGTATTTCAGGCACCAGCCCCATCCTCATTGGACGCCGTATCATCAGCAGTAGAGTGCATCCTGGCCGCAGTCGTGACATGGGCAAGGCCAGTCCTGTCGAGGCAGAGTTCAGGGTAGGACCCAAAGCCCCGGTGGCTCAGCCCTTGCCTTCCACTGAGAGCACATTTTCTTCCTCCAGTGGGAGAACGTCTGAGAACTTTCCTGCCCATCGTGAAGGCGGCATCTCTGTCCCAAGAGCTCTGTAGGTGCTTTACGAGGGATACTTTGTGGAACTTCCAGAAAGTCATAAAATCACAGACCAAATCAAACTGTAATCATGCAGGGTCACAACCTTCTGTTGCAATCACTGCTGTCTGAGATGTTCTGCTGCATTATCAGGGCCATTAAAATTAATGGGGTGACCCTGTGTCCCTCAGAACCTGGGTATTCAGGATGAGAATAACAAGTTGGGTGAAAACAATCACTTTTATTTATGTACTCTATATATAAAAAGATATCACAAAATATATTTTGCAACAAATGTAAAGATTTGTGTCCTGTCTTTAGTTTTTCACATGAATACAAGACCCAATAATGATTTCAAAGTAGGAATTAATTTATTATTGCTAGAAGACAATTCCAGTTATAGCTCAGACGACGCACTGAATTTCAAGTCATCGACCGTTAGCGGCACTTAATACACTTTACCTGACCTGACGCAACTCCATCGGCTTGTGGAAGTCAAGTGTTTTGAGCCACGCATTAAGACTCCAACCGGCTGGTGGAGCTCTTCTTTTCCTACAGATTAAGACCAGGTGTTTGTTTGACCAAAGCCTTCATTTACCATTGGAT
The DNA here is from genome assembly GCF_964263255.1 of Lissotriton vulgaris. NCBI lineage: Eukaryota > Metazoa > Chordata > Amphibia > Caudata > Salamandridae > Lissotriton > Lissotriton vulgaris. The sequence goes on from NC_141693.1 coordinate 4,408,081, forward strand.
CTAAGTTACCCCATGAATGACTACTTGGTTTTGCTTCTTGAATTCCAGTGAATTTCCCATTGTGATCGCACTCCACTTTTTGGAGTTTCTGCTCTTGTGGCTGTCTGCTCCGTCTCTTTACTGTCCTGAGGAAGACCTGTCCTTGACGCGTTACAATCTGTGCTTTGTCTAGGGTCGAAACGTCGAGGTTATTACTACGCTTGTCCATATGGTCTTCTTATTTTTTTTTTTCAAATCATTATTGGGTCTTGTATTCATGTGAAAAACTAAGGACAGGACAAAAATCTTGAATCAAACTTCACCTCTGTGTGTCATGTATATAGTGAACCATTGATTTCACTTGTCACTTTGTCACTCATTTCTCACTATATTCACAATTGTATCCCTCTATTTCAATTGTGTTTATGACAGCCATATCTAATTTATTTGGTAAATGACTAAAAAAGCAAACAAATACATTTTCAACTGGTATGTTCCTATCCTTAAGGTTCTATTGCCTTGTTTGTGATTTCTTTACATTTGTACATAGATCAAAGTGATTGTTTTCACCCGACAGAACCGACTTGTTATTCTTAGCATAATCAGGGCCAACATGAGTATTCAGTTTATTTCCTTATCCCCAAAAAAAGAAAGTACCCTCCGATCTATGTTGGATTTTCATAGTTTGATTCGATACATGCAGGCATTGAGGTTCAAGAGGTCCACCTTTCATGGCATCACCCCACTAACAGAACTGGGTAACGTCTCTTTCTTCATGCTCTACCTTGATGGGGACTCTCTCTGCCGGACGCACAACAAACATGGCTGGTACCTCTGGTTCGCGGTCGGTGGTGAACTTCACCAACTCATTGTTTTTCTATTTGGAGTAAAATGAGCACCAAGATTTCTTGGTGGAGACATATCTGTGGTGAAGGGCCCTACTCGTACAACCCCGAGTGATTGCCAGTGGTTAGACTTATTGCAAACATTCCACTTGATATAAATATCATGTCCTAAAAATCATTTACAAAACTATTGCCCCATTTGGTGTGTATTGTCAATATTTACTCCAATGGAGCAATGGTTTAGTGCATGACATATTCTTTTTATCAGAGGAGATTTAGCTCACAGTATTCTGGTGCCACGCCCACCATCATGAGTCACATGGACTCCGCCTATGGGGCGGTCCAAAAGACATATACGCCAATGCTTTTCCAATCCCAGACACTAGGTGTTGCGGTGACACACAGCCTGTGAATCTGGAATTGCCTGAAGCTTTGACGCGATTGTAACTTTTTCTGCATTGGTGCATCGGGGTACAGGTGTGAGGTCGCTAGAGTCTGACTGCGGCCCTTGACCTCACGCCGCTTTGTCTTTTGTTTGTTCGCTCTAGGGGAGTCTGGACCCTCTATGGAAGATGCTATCGGACTCTTCATCACTGCCTTCATCCTCTGTGGGCTTCTGACCTTCATCGGCACGAAGGGTAAGAATTCACAAGCATGTACCCCTCTCCATGTGCGACCCCCCCCCAAATCCCTTCTCCGTATGTGATTCTAAGTCCCATCGACATGCGGCCCTCCAGCCCCTCCTCGTTCCCACCGGACCCCTCCCTGTGCCCCCGCTGCCCCCAGCCCACTTCCAAGTGTGACTTACCTTCTTTGATGAGTCCTCGCCATGTATTCCCCCTACCTCGCTCTTACATCGAACCCCCAGACCTTTCCTGCCTCCCCTCAGCACGACCCTCCTCCACCAGGGCCATATTCCCCTCCGCCCCCCCCCCCTAACCCCATCTGCCCTCTTTACCCTTCTGCCCTGTACTCCTATCTGCCTTCATAATCCCTTCTGCCCTTCTACTACTATTTACTTCATGTCCTATCTGCCATGTACTCCCATCTGCCCTGCACTCCCATCTGCCCTGCACTCCCATCTGTCCTATACTTCTATCTGCCCTCAGAGCCTTCTGTCTGCCCTCAGGGCCCATCAGCTCCTACACTCCGACTGTTCTGGTTCCCTTGGTAGCCTGTATGCCCTCCGCTGCCCCCACCCTGTCTTAGCACCGCAGGCCTGCCCTCATATCCCTGGTATCCTTTGTATCCCTGACTCCCCTTATCCACCTGAGGCCCCTCCAACCCCAGCTCCCCTCACATGCTTCTCTGTCTTGCAGTCTCTATTTGGCTCCCCTTGTCCACCTGAACCCCCCTCCAGCCCAGCTCCCCTCATATGCCTCTCTCTCTCTCTCTTGCAGTCTCTCCTTGGCTGGCCCCATCTGCAGGAGACTCACAATCAGTGAAGCAGAAGGTAGGTGCTACTTCACCTTCTAGGAGCATCTCTGGCTTCGTCAGACACTTTCCGTCCCAGTAGGCAAGGCAGAGGGGGTGTTATTCCCCCAGTATACACACTTCTTTAAGTCCTCGTGCTCCTGCTGCTAAATGTAAACTCGTAGCAAGTGTTGGCCATAGATCCATATGCTTCGCATACTCCTGCCGTCTAGAGTTGGGCTCCGACGTTGCGAGTTGTTTTTGTTCGAAAAGTCTTTCGAGTCACGAGGTATAGAGACTCGTCCTATTGCCTGTGTTGCACGTGGTCATCAGCTCCTTTGTTAGATTGTTTGTTTTTCTCCGCCTTCTGACATCTTCTTCGAAGAGTCAGGACTGAAGCTTTGATACTGTTTCACCGACCCTTAGGTGACTAATTTACATCACCCGTCAAAAGAGACGTGCAAGATACCCGGCAGTTTGCTGCTTTCTTTGGCTTTCTGCCTGTCTGGCCTCCGGCCCGGCTCAACTTATAGGATTCTCCATCGGCTTCCTTCACTTGGCGCATAGGGAGTGATGGAATAGATGCCTTTCAGCCATGGGAAGTACTCCAGGCAAGATCATCACCCGGACCGCAACTTCTGCCTTTCTCCGGAGCAATACGAGACATCGTGGGAAGCCTGCCTGGCCTTTCGGTCAAAAAAGACTCTTCAACAATGACGTGAGAGGTGATGGGCCCACACCACGATTCAGGCACATTGAGCGGAAGGCGCCCCTGATATTTTTGAGGACCAACAAAAGCAACTGGAAGAACGTGACACCAACGAAAAAACTGAGACCTAAGGTGCTCCTATGGATGTCCCCATTCTTCTCACCAGCAGCGGAGATGTGTCCGACTCTGACCAGGACACAAAAGAGGCCCAACATGTCGCTTTACAAGGTCTCATGAGTACTGTGGTGAAAGCCTCGCAAACACAAACAAAAGAGCAAGCACAGGCTCATGGAGCCCCACTCTCCTCGGGCTATGGGGGTGTCCCTGCCATCGAGCCTTGGATCAAACAACATAACGTGTATCGCCACTTGCTGCTTTGGAACTTATTTTCACAGTTTAAACGCCAGGTTATTCATCTTCAGAAAATGCGAATAATACTAAACTGTTACCCAAGGTACTTATCTACCTTTCGGGTTCCTTTGTGTTTTTGACAATATGGAGGTGTCCGGCACATGGTAAATGAGCAGAGAGTCGTCCCTCCATCCAAACAAGCCTTAAAAGTAACTTAGAAGACTAAGGCCCCCACCCTTTCCAAGTCGAAGCCAGTCTTGGAACTGGCATCCAAAAAAACATTCATCGATGCCGAAGAAGTCTTCAGAGCCGAACACTGGGCCAGAGAAAACCAGGGCATCTTCAAATTTGAGGATGCTGTCGGCGCCGAAAATACCCTTGGCTCCGAAAACACCATCAGACACCATGGTACCATTGGTGCCAAAGAACCCGTTGGCATCTGAAACGTCCTCCACATCCAAGACTTTATCAGCACCCAAGCCAATCTTGGCTCCAAAATTACTGCAAGCCCACACAGACCCTATAAACATCCTATTTTAGCCAGGGTACAAGAACCGCAGGGTACAAGAACTGCATGATGCCAAGCAAAGAACTCTGGCCATAAACCCAGATGCAAGCAAGGTGGTAACCAAATCACCTCTACCACCTACAGATACACTACCAAAATGCAAGAAAACTTTTGAGGAGATTATGGGACCTCAACCGCAAAAGCCTTCACGTACAAAACATAGGGATAGGTAATCCAGTCCCAAGCATTTCCCACCAGCACCTCCTACCGCCAGTTCTACCTACACCTACTCTTTTGGAAATGCCTTCCACTCCTCCACCTTTACCAACCTCACCGCAATGCTCCCTTCATATTAATCCACAGGGGTAGCCCACTACTTCCTCTCTAGGGGAACGCAACAGAGGGGAAAACATAGACCCCTAATACATTATGCATTTACCAGATCCACACGGGGACCCTGACTCACTTGATGAACCCTGCGATTGCTATAATGTCAACCCACAAGGGGACACAGATCTCGATCTATACCCCTCCAAACCATACCCCACCTGAGAACACCACCACATATTATGAGATACCGCGCCGGGCAGCAGAATACCATAAAGTTCCTATACATATGCTGGAAGATGTAGCTGATTTCCTTGTAGACACACTATCAAAGATACAACAAACCGTCCAACTCTTGCCCGTGCTAAAGGGCATGCTCAGACCCCCAACAGAGATATTTAAGCAATCTGTCAAAACAAGGGTGTTAACGCCTAGGGTTGATCAAAATATAAATCCTCAACACATGTGAAAGGACTTCTCCCTCCTGAATCTCTTGTAGCACACACAGCAAGAAAGCGAGCCAACTCTCAAGGGGCGGGCGATACTCCTTCTACAGACAAGGAGAGCAAGCAGTGTGACGCTGCAGTTAAACTAGTTGCAGTGCAGGTGGCAAATCACCTTAGAATTGCCAACTCAGAAGGCCTCCTCTCAAAGTACAATAGAGCACTTTGGGATGAAATGCAGGAATTGTTACAACACCTTCCTGAACAATATAAACAGAGAGGTACAGAGCTCGTAGAAGAGGAGAATCATCTCTAATGCAACTATCGAGTGTGCCTTAGACGCTACTGATGCTAGTGCTAGGGAAGTCAGCATTAGTATCATCGCCAGACGACGTGCCTGACTGAGGGTGTCCGGGTTTAACCCTGATGCCCAGTAATATCTCTTCAATGTACCTTTTGATGGAGAACACGTCGTTGGTCCACAAATGGATGAAATGCTAGAAAAACATTAAAAGGACACTGACGTTGTCAAAGCCATGGGTGCCCCACAAACATACCACAACAGAGGGTCCTTTTGGAGGGGTCAGTGTAGAGAAGCATCGAAGGCAGCCACCTCCACGTGCACAGGTACCTTTCCGAAGCAGCAAAGCCCCTATCAATCCCAGTTTACGAGAGAGTCATACCACCGACCACACAACAGAGGCAATACTATCAGGGGTCGCAGTACTGGATGCATTACCAAGGGAAACACTTCCACTTAGCAGTGACTCTGTCTGCCTCCCCACCCCCACATTTAGCACTAGTGGGGGGGACGGCTACAGGGCTTTAACACAGACTGGGAACAAATCACCACTGATCAGAGGGTCCTGTCAAAAACAACCAATGGATATTGTCTAGAACTCATAGCGTCTCCTCCCAATATCCCACCTCGGTCACAAGCAACGTCAAAGGAACACTTAACACTTCTACAAGAGGAAGTTCAAGCTCTGCTTCAAAAGGGAACCATAGAGACGGTCCCAAAACAATACCAGGGACACTGGGTGTACTCTCTGTATTTCCTCATTCCAAAGAAAGACAGCACCTTAAGGCCTATGTTAGACCTCGGGCCCCTCAACAAGTACATCTTGTTGGAGCACTTCCATATGGTTACACTTCAAGAAGTCACCCTACGGCTGAAGCAAGGAGACTTCATGACAGCCGTAGACCTCAAAGACGCCTATTGTCACATAGTAGTTCACCCAGCCCACCGCCGCTACCTCCGTTTTCAAGTAAGTGGCCAACATCAGTTCAAAGTGTTGCCATTCGGGATACCTAATGCACCAAGGGTGTTCACGAAATGTCTAGCAGTGGTACCCGCTCATCTCAAAAGGGGGGCACACGTGTTCCCATATCCAGATGATTGGCTGATCAAGAGCGCAAGCAAAAAACTTCTGCAAGATTCTCCGAAAGTAATCAATCTTCTGCACAGCCTGGGCTTCATGCTCAATGTTACAAAGTCTCGCCTACAACCCTTGCAGACACAGCCGTTCGTCTCGCCTACAACCCTTGCAGACACAGCCGTTCGTCTCGCCTACAACCCTTGCAGACACAGCCGTTCCTCCGCGCAACCCTAACTCAATCTCAGCAAAATCTTATCCCAGTCCCCCAAGAGGACAAAAGATCCCGCTTGCATTGCCCTTTTTTCAGCCACATTGTCACATCGAAATGAGCGACCTTATCGTTATGATGGCCTCGTGCATCTCCATAGCGCCACACGCACAACCGCACGTGCGCCCCCTACCACAGTGTCTACAGTCACAATGACCTCAAACGGAGTGACACCTACAGGATCTAGTGTTGCTAGGGCCGGCGACCCATCACCGCCTGCTGTGGTGAAACAATCTGTTGCAGCGACGGCCCTTCAAAGCTCCTGTTCCACAAGTAACCATAACAACTGACGCATCCTTACATGGTAGAGGGGCGCACATGTAACATCTCACAGTGCCAGGTCAATGGTCCCCAGTGCGAAGGTATCTACACATCAATCACCTGGTGCTACACAAGATTCAATTAGCTCTCAAGGCTTTTCAACAACATCTTCACCACAGAGTGGTTCTAGTCTGCACTGAGAAAATGACCGCTGTGTATTGCATACAAAAACAGGGAGGCGCACACTGCATACAGGTGTCTCGTACAGACCAGCACATGTGGCATTGGGCCGTACATCACAATATCCATCTTCTAGCAGAATACTTACCAGGGGTGGACAACTACTTCGTAGATATGCTCAGCATAATGCAACAACAGGTACATGAGTGGGAAATCGATACAACACTGTTCCACTCATACTTCCAACGGAGGGGAACCCCAGAAGTAGAGATCTTTCCCACACAAGAGAACGCCTACAGATTTCCCCACTCTCGGTCCAAGGGCAATGCCGTATGGATCAACTGGATAGGAAACTAAACAATTGCCAATACTGTTATCCTAAATCCTGGTCAGGGATATTTGCTTTTGCTTTTCCTCCTGCCTCACTCATTCCTTACCTGGTTCAGAAGCTCAGACGAATATCCCTCACACTAATTCGAATAGCCCCAATGCAGGCTCAACGAGCTGAGCTGTACCACACAAGAGAATGCCAATCTGGCCACACCTGTTAACTCGGGAGCAGGGCGGAGTGAGACAGCCGTACATCCAGCAGCTCAATCAAGCGATTTGGCTCCTGAAGTCTTAGAATTTGGATACCTAAAACCTCCACAAGAATGTATGACCATTCTAAAACAAGCCCGTAGCCCCAACCATACGGGCATGCTAGGCTAAACTGGAAAACAGTTGTGCACTATTGTTTAACAAAAACACATCCAGTCGCTCTTCCCTATGGTACAGGATCTTATTTGGTATCTACTCCATTTACAACTAGCAGGTATTGTATATACTTCTGTTTGGTTACACTTAGCAGCGCTGGCAGTGTATATGCAAAACAGACAACACATGTCCATTAAAATTGCAGTCATCAAAGATATTGTGAAGGATCTAAAAAGAGTTATTCCGCCCTCTATTCCAGTCTGGAATCTCAAATAGTTCCAGCAGACATATGGATCCAACCATCGAACCTATACATTCATGTGATCGACAGTTCCTCAGATGAAAGGTAGGCCGTCTTAGTAGCTATAACATCCTTTAGACAGACCAGTGAACTTCAAGCACTCACTTTGGAGGAACCTTTTTTCCAAGTCCTTCGTGACAAATTGGTACTAAGAACAAACCCCAAATTGCTCCCAAAAGTGGTTTCTTTTCATTTAAATAAGACCATAGAGCTCACAGTTTTCTTTCCAAAACGAGACTCGGTAGCAGACAGAGCTCTACATATACTCGATGTTAAAGGAGCTGTAATGTATTACATTTATTTATTTTTATTTATAGCATTTATTGAGCGCACTGTTACCCATGGGTGTCCTGGCGCTATGTGAGATCTTTCAAAGGGTCCAGCCGGTGTCATGCTACTTAGTAAACTATTCCGTAAACAGCCAAGTTTTTAAAGCCTTTCGAAAGGTAAGGAGTCTCGGTGTACCTCTTAGCCTATGGGGAAGCTTGTTCCATGCTTTGGCTGCATTTGCCACAAAGCTTTTTCCACCCCAAGTGGCCTTTCTAACAAATGGCACATACACCAGTTTAGCATCAGATGAACGTAGTAATCTACTTGGCGTGTACCAATAAAGTTGTTTTTTTAAATAGGCCGACCCTACTCCATAAAGAGCCTTATGGACCAGACACATCGCCTTGAACATAGTACGCTTCCTTAGTGGCAGCCAGTGTAGTCTTCGAATCTCTTCCGCTATTGGAGCATATTTAGGAATGCCCAGCAGCAGTCTAGCAGCTGCGTTCTGTAGGAGTTGCAACTTCTGCAATGAACCTTCCTGAATATTGAAGTACAAACTGTTACAGTAATCCAGCCTCGACATAGTGAGAGTGGTGATCGCTGTTTTACGACATTTGATAGGCAGCAAAGGCAGAATTTTCTTGCAGGACCTAAGGGCGAAAGACGTGGCAGAAGCCACTGAATTAACCTGGTCTTTGAAATTAAGCTTCTGATCTATCCACACCCCAAGATTTTTAACCTTCCTATTGGGTGCGGGAAGAGGACCCAGGGTATCTGGCCACCATTCTGGAGTCCAGAAATTGGGATCTTTCCCAAAACATACAACCTCCGTCTTACTGGAGTTTAACTTAAGGCAGTTTTGGGCCATCCATGTCCCCACTGCATTCATACAATCTTTAAAACGGACTGCCGTACTTTTTAATTTAGCTGGAAGAAGAGACACCACTATTTGAGTATCATCTGCATAACTGGTCAGACTAAACCCAAAGGACTGAATAAGGGGTGCGAGGGAGGACACATAAATATTAAATAGTGTCGGACTCAGTGAGGACCCCCGAGGGACCCCACATGGTAATGAAAAAGGTTTAAATACAAATTCCCCCAACGCCACCTGCTGACTCCGGTTAGACAAAAAATGATCTTAAGAGACTCCAAGCCGAGCCCTGTACCCCGATCTCCTGCAGCCGGCCCATCAACAAAACGTGATGGACCGTATCGAATGCTGCAGAGAGATCTAACAGGATCAGGGCGCCTTACCACCAAGATCTAGAATAGTCCTGATCTCTTCTGTAGATTTCAAAAGGCTACCTTCAGTACTGTGGCCCCCTCGAAAACCATATTGTGTTTGGTCCAGGGCTTGAGTGGACTCCACAAATTGGCTCAGCTGCATATTTAAATTTTTCTCAATAATTGTAGCAGGTACCGTAAGTCTAGATATAGGTCTATAATTGTTTGGGTCTTTTGTATCAAGATTAGGTTTCTTCAGGAGGGGCAGAATAGAAGTTTTTTTCCAGTCTAACGGGAAATATCCCTCTGAGTACATTAAATTGAAAATAGGTGTCAGAACTTGAGCTACTGGCACAGCCGCTAGCTTTAATAAAGCAATCGGGCAAGGGTCCGAGGGGGATCCAGATTTCACCTGACTGAGAAGTTTACCAGTTTCTATAGCTGACGGTGGAACAAATTTGTCCAATACCACCTTCATCTCTATCTGTCGATCGACAGTTTGATTCGCCATGTTCTTAGCTGTAGCATTGGAAAAAGTGGAAAAAATAGCGTCCACTTTCTCAAAAACGAATCTAGCCAGTTTTTCACATAACTCCTGACTAGGCATAGCTGTGATCGTCACTGGATTGGCCAGGCTGGTAACTGTATTAAACCGTTCCCTCGCTGAATTTCTTGCTCTATTAATCCTCATAGAGAAAAATAGAAGTTTTGCCTGATGAACCTGATGTTTATAAATGGCAAGAGCACATTTATACTTCTTCTTGTCGGTATCCTTATAGTCTGTTCTCCACTTTCTCTCCATATGTTTACATATCAATTTTTGTTCCCTGAGTACCTGTGAATACCATGGGGCGGATGGCAGCTGTCTGGTGGGGTAGAACATTTTTTTAGGAGCAAGCACATTCCCTGCTGTTTCTAACCAGCTAGAGAAGAAGCGTGTTGCATCTTCTAGGTTAGGGGGGGCACGCCTATGGTCTTCTTGAGGGTATCGCACAGATCCTCAGCCACTACTTTATTCCACGCTCTTTTCACCAGCTTCTTTTTTACAACTGGCTTCTGCGAAAGATGCTCTGGAACAGAGAGATTAAATAACACCGCTTTGTGGTCTGACCATGGAAGTGCAGTAATCTTGGTGACTAATAACTGCAAATTATTAGAAAAAGTGCCATCAAGAGTGTGTCCTGCCTGATGAGTCGACTCATCAGAGAGGACAAAGGCAATTCGTAAAACTCATCAGCTTTTTGTAGCCTCCTCAATTCCTCAAAGAGGATTCCCTGCCTCAACTGCTGGATCGTAAAATGCATACAATCGTGCTACCACACAGCCATACAAGTGCCACCTGCAGCTCCAAGAGGACATTCCACCCGTAAGAAGGCAGCCTCTATGGCTTTCCTATGCAGCATTCCACTAGTGGATATCTGTAAAGCAGCCACATGGAAGAACCCGCCACATACATTCACCAAGCGTTGCTGTGTTGATGTCTTAGCTAATCAATGAGCTTAAGTGGGTCAGGCCGTATTACAAACACTTTTTCAAGCGTCTACGTCAGCCGTTAGCTAGCCACCGCATTTTGAGAGCACTTCTTTGTATTTGATGCTAAGCATATGTATCTACGGCCAACACATGCTACGAATGGAATATGTTACTTACCCTGTACGCATCTATTCGTAGCGTGTAGTGCTGTAGATTCATATGCACCCACCCTCCTCCCCGGAAGCTCATAACGAATGAACGCACTCTTTTACTCAACTTTGATCTGTCTTTAATATAACTTCCTTGTTCATCTTTACTATCTCATTTTGTGCTCCTATCCTAAGCTTGCCCAAAGGGACAAAAACAATCTAACGAAGGAGCCGATAACAATGCGCATCACAGAGTATAGGAGGAATCACTACACTGCGTGACTCGAAAGACTTTTAAAACAACAACTAACGTGCAACATCTGAGCTCAGCAGTAGATGGCAGGAGTAAACTAAGCATATAAATCTACGGCACTACATGCTATGAATAGATGCTTACAGGATAAGTAACCTACAGTGCTCAGCACACATGCCATTCACTCTCTGCAGTACTAAGCACAAATACCATTCACCCTCTGCAGTACTGAGCACACATACAATTCATCCTCTAGTGTACTGCAAACACTTACTGTTCACCCTCTACAGTGCTGAGCACACATACCATTCACCCTCTGCAGTACTGCGCACACATACCATTCACCCTCTGCAGTACTGCGCACACATACCATTCATCACCCTCTGCAGTACAGAGCACACATAACATTCACCCTCTGCAGTACAGAGCACACATACCATTCACCCTCTGCAGTACAGAGCACACATACCATTCACCCTCTGCAGTACAGAGCACACATACCATTCACCCTCTACAGTGCTGAGCACACATACCATTCACCCTCTGCAGTACAGAGCACACATACCATTCACCCTCTGCAGTACAGAGCACACATACCATTCACCCTCTACAGTGCTGAGCACACATACCATTCACCCTCTGCAGTACAGAGCACACATAACATTCACCCTCTGCAGTACAGAGCACACATACCATTCACCCTCGGCAGTACAGAGCACACATACCATTCACCCTCTGCAGTACAGAGCACACATACCATTCACCCTCTACAGTACTGAGCACACATACCATTCACCCTCTACAGTGTTGAGCACACATACCATTCACCCTCTGCTGTACTGCGCACACATACCAGTCACCCTCTGCTGTACTGCGCACACATACCATTCACCCTCTGCAGTACTGCGCACACATACCATTCACCCTCTGCAGTACAGAGCACACATACCATTCACCCTCTGCAGTACAGAGCACACATAACATTCACCCTCTGCAGTACAGCGCACACATACCATTCACCCTCTGCAGTACAGAGCACACATACCATTCACCCTCTACCGTACTGAGCACACATACCATTCACCCTCTACAGTACTGAGCACACATACCATTCACCCTCTACAGTGTTGAGCACACATACCATTCACCCTCTGCTGTACTGCGCACACATACCATTCACCCTCTGCTGTACTGCGCACACATACCATTCACCCTCTGCAGTACTGCGCACACATACCATTCACCCTCTGCAGTACAGAGCACACATACCATTCACCCTCTGCAGTACAGAGCACACATAACATTCACCCTCTGCAGTACAGCGCACACATACCATTCACCCTCTGCAGTACAGAGCACACATACCATTCACCCTCTACCGTACTGAGCACACATACACCTCACACTGTTCAGTACTGAGGAGTCCAGCCTTACAGATGAGGTTTGAAGCCAAGCAAAACTCTTTACCAGGGAGGTTGGTAGAGGCGAGGCTTCTCTGGGGTGGGGTGGGGTGGGTCAGGTGTGGGATGAACACACGTCAATTAATGTCCTCTCTTTCTGCAGGACAAGGCGGAGTAACCCGCGTGGCACCCAGACGTCTCAGCGGTAAGTACGGAGATAGGCTGTCTGGTCAAGGGGGGTGTGGGTGCCACTCCTTGGAGACGTCACTGCATACATGTGCATTCCATGGTCTGCAAACTCACCTAAAAGGACACCGAAAGTTTCCGGCTCAGTTAGAATTGTTATCATCTAATTGACTCTCATGCAGGACCCTACATCCCTTTTTAGGTTTCGCCTGCCGAAGGCTGTGCTCTGCGCAGCTTTTCGGCGCAGGCGAAATCTATTGTTTACAATATGGGCTTCAGGAACGTCCCCCGGCTCCCATTGGCTAGCTCCATAAATGGAGGCTAGCCATTGGTAGCCGGATCTGTCCGTCAAGGCCGGACCAGATTCGGGGGCGTTCCCGCAATTTTTTCCCTCTCCACCCACTTCTGTTCGTCATCGCGGCGGTGGGTGTGTGTTATTTTTTTTTTTCGAGTCGGCCTGTTTTCTTCTTTTTACAAGTGTTTGTTGTTGGAGTTGGCTGCAAGATTTGAGTTCCCACGAAGCGATCAGGTAAGGAGCATTTTTTTTATATAATGTCTTGTTTTTTATTTCCTTTGTCGGTTCCGCCGTGTTGTGTGAGCTGTTATGTACTTTGGCTCGTGAGCTCTGTTTCCCGCCCCCCCCCCCTCCCGCTGTCCGTTCCGCCCCCCTCCCTGGGTGCCCGTGCCCGCCCCCCTCCCCTTTCACTCTGCACTGCCTCCTTGAGTGCTGCGGTGTACGTCTGCCTGGCATCGGCTAGCAGGTAAGCGGAATATTTTACTGGTGTTCCCGCCCCCCCTCCCGCTGTCCGTGAGCCCGCCCCCCCTCCCGCTGTCTGTGTGCCCGTCCCCCTCCTCCCGCTGTCCGTTAACCCATCCCCCCTCCCGCTGTCCGTGTGCCCGTCTGTGCGCTCCATCCAGACCGCAACGTTATAACTTACTAAAAATGTTCCCCATGCTTTAAATAGGCCCACAATATGCCCTATGCCGTCTCAGGTCTCCGTTGCATGTATATGGTGAAGGGGGGGAATCCAGTTTTAAGCTCCAGGGCCCCTTATGCCAGCGTGCGCTATCGTGGGCAGGGTGTTACCACTATATGCACACCACGGACGGTCCATCCGAGTCCCTGGTCTGACACGGTTCAATGTGTGGTATTGGTGCTCCCTCGGTGATTAGAGAGGTGCTGGGCACCTGGTTAGGTGGGGGCCCGGCAGCCTGCCTGTTCTTCAGCCGTTCTGCCTGTCGCTGGCCACGAAATGCATGGCAGTCCCAAAGAAAATGGAGTACGGGCGGCCTTTCTATGTCCAAGGCCTGGCCCGTCTCCAACCCGTTACTGCAGCGCTCCCCCGATGTCGTCTGTTATATGGACTAGCCACACGTTGATTTCCACAGGTAAATAGGCGTAGAGAAGTGTGCTTTTTTATATGCAATGTTGAAACATTCGAGATGGGGAGGTATTATTATATGGATATTGTATACATGAGGGCACGATGCACGGATTGTAGAGTTCAATGATTTATTGCTCAGCTTATTGTATGTAAAACAGGATACAGATGGTTTACGATGACGCTTTACATGTGCCAGTTGGGCTGATATAATTGCGGTCTTAGTATTTTAAGAAAAATGTAGTATATGCACACCACGGACGGTCCATCCGGGTCCCTGGTCTGACACGGTTCAATGTGTGGTATTGGTGCTCCCTCGGTGATTAGAGAGGTGCTGGGCGCCTGGTTAGGTGGGGGCCCGGCAGCCTGCCTGTTCTTCAGCCGTTCTGCCTGTCGCTGGCCACGAAATGCATGGCAGTCCCAAAGAAAATGGAGTACGGGTGGCTTTTCTATGTCCAAGGTCAGGCTCGTCTCCAACCCGTTACTGCAGCGCTCCCCCGATGTCGTCTGTTATATGGACTAGCCACACGTTGATTTCCACAGGTAAATAGGCGTAGAGAAGTGTGCTTTTTTATATGCAATGTTGAAACATTCGAGATGGGGAGGTATTATTATATGGATATTGTATACATGAGGGCACGATTCACAGTTTGTAGAGTTCAATGATTTATTGCTCAGCTTATTGTATGTGAAACAGGATACAGATGGTTTACGATGACGCTTTACATGTGCCAGTTGGGCTGATATAATTGCGGTCTTAGTATTTTAAGAAAAATGTAGTAGTAAAAATAAGTGACAAATTAAACTGGTTGCAAAACATATATATATATATATATTTGATGTGAACAAGCTCCCTAGTGGAGTGAAACGCATCATCCTTTATCGAAAAAGTCGCCACTCTGCAACTTACTCGAGGCTTGATTGTGTTCTTTGCTTGAGTTTCGCTGCATTTCATTGGGGCCATTGGAGGTCTAAACCTTAAACCTGCTGTGTTCCGCCGATTACTGACGGAACAGGGACTGTTTTTTCCATATATATATATATATATATATATATATATATATATATAGTAACACATATTATGCGGAATGAGATGCTTGATCCAGTCGGCACAGGATGACTCTTGTTGTGTACGGTGCAACTTGCATATAAGCTTCAAATACGGTACAACGTGGTGGAGGTTATGTTTCCTAAAACTGCACCCTCAAATTCTATTTCTTGACAACTTTGATGAACAAAATTTGTAAAGTAGAGAAGATCTGACTGTCATAGAGCAATTTTATCTTTTTTCTTTTTTCAACAGGAGATAATGAGGTGCAGTTATTATCTTATAGAGTACCTTCGGTGTTTTTCAATTTACGATTTGAATGGAAATCAGATTATGAAATTTCTATTGAAGTATCATACAAGTACGACAGACTTTACCCACCACATTTTTATAGCCATTGCTTGAAAACAGACTTATCAGTTTATCAAACAAATCACTATAGATAGTCTCAGTCGGGATCATTTTAAATAACACTTCTGCATAATGGCCCATAAATTGCAGTTGGATTGTCAAAATAATCTCAGTTGTTCCCAAGTTTGATGTCAGATCCAAATCAATACATGTGTTCAGGGCCATATAACATTGTTTGAGTACTTGTAGGAGTATATCGAAGGACTTTATGTATTTATTTTATAGATGAAATATGAAAATAAGGATGGAGAATCCAAAAAAGCAATGTTGATGTTTGCAGAGTGTTAGGGAGTGCAGAGTGACTAGGGAGTGCTAGGGAGTGCAGCGTGCTAGGGACTTCAGAGTGCTAGGGACTTCAGAGTGCTAGGGAGTGCAGAGTGCTAGGGAGTGCAGAGTGACTAGGGAGTGCAGAGTGACTGCAGAGATTAAGCTAATGGCAATGTAAATGACAATGCCATTTATTTATCTGTTTTCAAAACCAACACATAAATACAAATTTTGTCATTTACAATGCCAATAGCTCTAACTTTTCCAAAGGCGAAACCATTGCAGTGTAAATGCTTGTTTATTAACTTTAACACTTACCAGTTGTACTTTGGAAAAAAGCACGGTGGCCTTCATTTGAATGACTGAACAGATGTTAAAGCTGTAACTTGTAGCCTGATTTAGATCCAGGCAGATTGGTGACTCCGCCGAAATATAAATCCCATTCTACCCAATGGATATCCGCCACCTTTGTGACAGAGTAACCCGTCTGCCGACATCTAAATCCGGCCGGGGTCAGGTGTGACCTGCAGTGCAGATACTGGGGTTCAGACCGTGACCTTAGCTAAAGTGCTGTCTTCTGTTGCAAAACTTACAGAATGTGACACACGTTGTTGTTCTCATCCAACCACAGCTTCTCGGTGTCAACATCGTAAAAAAGCCAGCTCTGTGGGCTTCGCTGATGATTGTTAAGGAACGGGCCTGCACACCCAAAGTGCTTACGGCCACATTTACAAAGAGTTGGTGCTACGACGCACAGCAAGTAAAGCTGCTGTACTGTGTTGGGTTAACGGGCGAGAGCAGAGCTGCGCCAATTCTACTTGGAAATTTCACCGTTCTGTTCTCTTCCTACGTTGACGAACTTTTGGCAGCCACACACCAATGCGGGTACCTTGCACCATAGTGCAGGGTGTCTGTGTTGTGTTCAGCATAGTTTCTGTGTAGTATGCAGTCCCTTCATGTACAAAAAACGATACTTTATGGCATTTCTCTCTGTATGCGGCTGTAGAATGCAGCACACATGCAAAGAGGGAAAAACAAGAAGAAATGAAAGATTTCTACCTGTCAGGTCTTCCTTAGGGAGGCACAGAATGTTGTCACAAATCCCCATGTACAATTCTTTGTAGATGAAGATTTATGCCAAAACCCATGAGTGATTGCGCGGGAACGCCCAATGTCGAAAAATAAGGCGAGCCCGAAGCAAAGGTTTGTAAATCTGGGCCTTCGTCGATAGATTGCTTCAGATCAAATCCAACCTGTGTTTAAAATAGGATATGTAATGTATGCAATTTGCATTACAAAAAAGGAAGAGCAAGGAGTCACTGGAATTTTTTTTGAAAAAGGCAGTATTATTCACCAATGAACACAGGGCGAGGTCTTTCACATGGCAATACAGTTAAACAGCACTGTACAGAGCAGATCATGTGACAACCCAGTGGCACTTGGTGCGAGGTGCTATATACAATTGGTGATAGTGAAGGTGCAAGTGCTAAAGTGAACAGCGTGATCGACGCATAAACTCAAGTATATACATCAAATAATGGCTCCACAAAAACAAGTTGTAATCACTTAAAACAAGATTGTAGAAATTTAAACAGGAGCACAAAGCGTGGTATGCGTCATATAGTTTATGCTGTAGAGTCGACGGCGTTTCGATCCCCTTTAGTCGGGATCGTCATCAGGACAGGGTTGTCGATGGAGTCAGTGCTGATCGTCGATTGTATCTGATCAGCGGGCGGGACGTGCGGCGCCTGTGTGAATCAGGGCGGCGGAAGGCAATTAGGGCTCTTCTGGTAAGGGGCTGCTAGCAGTTAATGCTGAAGCGATCAGCACTGACTCCATCGACAACCCTGTCCTGATGACGATCTTGTTTTAAGTGATTACAACTTGTTTTTGTGGAGCCATTATTTGATGTATATACTTGAGTTTATGCGTCGATCACGCTGTTCTCCTTAGCACTTGCACCTTCACTATCACCAATTGTATATAGCACCTCGCACCAAGTGCCACTGGGTTGTCACATGATCTGCTCTGTACAGTGCTGTTTAACTGTATTGCCATGTGAAAGACCTCGCCCTGTGTTCCTTGGTGAATAATACTGCCTTTTTCAAAAAAAAATCCAGTGACTCCTTGCTCTTCCTTTTTTGTAATGCAAATTGCATACATTATTTAAATTGCCTTTACATGATACCTGTTGGGAATTGTTTCTGCTTACACGACACACCCATCCCAACGTGGTTTATGGGTCCTCTCCTGTTGTTCTTACACATAAAATAGGATATGGGGCCCGTTGGGAAACACATGATGCCCAGAGCGAGTGTTGAGTAAATTGTGCAGCTCATAAGCTTCAGTGTAGCAGCTGCCTCAGTATGACACAAAGCGCTGCTTGACAATCGGAGCTTAGGAGAGGCGGAGCCTAGCAAGAGCTCTTTGGGGTACACGTGTTTGTTGTGCACGGGCCACTGGTGCACCAAACGCCGCCTCTCTCTCGCCTGCCCCAGCGGTTTGGTGCCACTATCTCCTCTGATAAAGGAGCACAGGGGAAATCTTGCCAGGTTTGTCAGGTAAGTGTAGGTGGGCTGCTCCTTCCTCCCACGATCCTTTGCGGTCTGTGGATTGGACTTGATTAGAGCATTGCCTCCAGTTGGAGGAGCATTCAACTTCATCCTGTTCAGTGAGCACCTCTACTCCCCCTATAGTTGTGAGGGAGACACTGCATGCAGCCGCATGACAAACATAAAGCTGAAATAAAGTGTGCCCTGGCCCCTCGGGGGCTGCCCCTCTGTGGGGTACAGGTTTGTATACTGCTCTGCTTTGTTCTAATTACATGATGTAGCGCAAAAACTCGCATCTGTGTGTGTACCTCAGTGCTTTGCGAACTCAGGGCCAAGCAACTGATTAAAACAACCCGGTCTTCATGAGTTTTTAAACTTAGCAAACTCTGGACAGGAGCGAATGTAGTTTGAAAGGTGATTCCAGTCTGAAGGGGCAGTACAGGAGAAAGATCTTACGCTCTAGAATCTGACTCTCTAGATATCGTCTGGTGCCCTGGTGGTATATGACAGATACTGCCCTGTGGGTGTTTCAAGTCTATAGGATTCCCAAGGAATTCACCAACCCATGCAGGGAAGTCACAGAAATCACCCCCACCCAAGACCTCTGTGACAAGCTGGGAACTTACTTTCACCTCAAGATCAAAACCTTTTACGACAACTTCATCGACCGCCCTCCAGATGCCACAGCTGCCCGCCCCCCAAAGACACCAGCCAACCCACCATCTCCAACTGGACACCAATCACGATTGAGGACACCGCCTCAACCATGAAAGGCATCCACTCGGGGGGCCCCACCAACCCCTGCCCTCTTCACATCTACCACAGATCTGCGGCCGCCATCGCACCAGAACTGCAACTTCAAAACATGCACCTTCCCAGATAACTGGAAGCTCGCAGAAGTCAGGCCCCTGCTCAAAAAACCCATAGTCAGACCCCCCAGGATATTGCGGCATAGAGTTGCAAATTTTGCGGCACAAAATTGGAAATTTAGCGGCACAAAAATTGAAATTTTGCGGCATTATTGCGGCACTTTATTTTACTCTTAATCATTCCTTTTCAGCCTTAAGTCAATGTAAACTAATTTAACAGAGTATTTAACTTTGCAATAGGTATATATAAAGCATCAGAGTGTGTTTTTTTGCTATATTCTCCTTTATCCTATCTCTCCCCTTTTCCGATGATGATGAAAAATAAGTAGAACGCCCCCCAAAAATGAGTACCAACAGGCCAACATGCACCACCACTCAGATTAAGTACTGGTCAAACCTTTCTTTTAGAAGCAGGTTGCTTTTTAAACATAATGATTCAGACATTTACCTTAATTTTGTGTCATACCTATACTTGTTGAGTATCACACATTGTACCTATGGCAGTTTGGAACTACCAGTGGAATTACAAAAGTTAGGAACACCACCTATGGAGGATCTGATCATGATCATGCTTAAAATCCTCTTTTTTTTGGGGGGGGGGGGGGGGGGGGACTTATGTTTGCACCCAAAATGCAATTATAAATTAGGGACTAATCGCATTATTTATTTATTTATTTATTTATTTATTTTATTGGATTTGTATTGCGCTCAGCTACCCTCAATGGGTTTCCCGGCGCCAGGGACAGACTGAAGAAAGAAAACAAGCAAGTGCAAAAAAGAGATCACGAAATGAGGAGATCAAAACAGAAAGGTCTTCAATTTTTTGCGAAACGCCAGAAGATTAGTTTCTGTTTTTAACGCCAATGGAAGAGCGTTCCACATCTTCGGTCCAAGATATGCGAACGAGCGACCTCCCATTTTAGCCAGTCGGATTCTTGGAATCAAAAGATTGCCATTATTAGATGACCTTAAAGAACGGCCAGGTAGATAAGGCTGGACAAGGTTCAGGAGGTAAGTAGGAGCAGAACCCTGACGGATCTTGAACAAAAAACACAGTGTTTTAAAAGTCACGCGATCTGAGATTCTCAACCAGTGTAGGTCACGCAAGGCTTGCATTGCGGACGTTCTCCGTGGAACATTACGCAAGAGGTGAGCGGCTGAATTTTGTACCACTTGGAGTTTGTTAATTGTTGCTTTGTCCGCTCCAAGATAAAGCACATTGCCATAGTCAATGCGGGACATCACAAGGGCCTGAACGACAATTCTGCGGGTGGACTCAGGCAGCATCCATAAGATCTTCTGCAGCCAGCGTAAGATGGAAAAACAGACTGCAGCGACCTTAGTCACCTGCTGCCTCATCGAGAGTTTGTCGTCAATCAGGAATCCGAGGTTACGAGCAACAGGTACAGGGGTAGGCAGAGGACCCATATCACAGGGCCAGTGTCTAGAGCCCCACAGATCTTTATGCTTGCCTAATATGATAACCTCGGTCTTATCTCCGTTGAGCTTCAGCAGATGGTCTTGCATCCAAGCTGCAACGCGAGATAGGCCAATTTTGAGGGCAGAGACTTCCTGGGCCCTGCTGCTAGAAAGAGAAAACACAATCTGCGTATCGTCTGCATATGAATATATGGACAGACCGGCGTCCTCTACGATGGAAGCAAGAGGTCTGATGTAAATATTAAACAACAATGGGCTTAATATAGACCCTTGAGGGACGCCGTAAGCTGAAGAATGAATCGCAGATTCAGCCTTGTTTGAGAAAACCTGGAAGGTGCGCTCATTGAGAAATGAGGCCACCCAGGAGAGCGCTGATCCATCAACACCAAGGGAGCGGAGGGACTCCAAAAGAGTGGAATGAGACACGGTATTGAATGCAGCGCTTAAGTCAAGAAGAATAAGCGCAAAGGTCTCACCGCTATCGATACTGTGTCGGAGTCGCTCGGTCACCCAAAGGAGTGCGGATTCGGTGGAGTAATTAGCGCGAAAGCCTGATTGGGATGGATGGAGATATCCCACGTTTTCAACAAACTGATTGAGCTGAGTGTTGACGTGACGTTCCAGTATTTTGGAGCAGGCTGGTAGCAGGGATATAGGCCTAAAGTTGGCTAAATTTGTGGTGTCAGCACCAGATTTTTTGAGCAAGGGGACAACCATGCCATGTTTCCATTCCTGTGCCACCAGAGATTCGGTGAGAGAGATGTTTAATAACCTCATTAAGAATCTCCGTGGTTCAAGGGCTAGTTGTTTTAGTATCTTCATAGGAACTGGGTCCCGAGGAGATCCCGAACGGATACTATTTAGACAAGACAGGAAGGAGGAGTCATCAAATCGTAACCAATTATAAATAAATACAGTGGGAGAGAAAGAAACACTGCAAGAAGGGCCAGGTTGAAGGGAATCAGTTGGCAATGAGAGGGGGTCCAGAGATTGATAGATGCCCTCAACCTTGGATATAAAGAAATCCGCAATGGCATTACATTGTGTGCCATCCAAGGCCGGCATGGAGGGAGTAGTGTCTGCTCCTGTAAGTTTCTTTACGGTGGCAAAAAGAGTCCGAGGACAGTTTTGCGCGAGGGTAATAGTAGAAGCAATATAAGTGGCCTTGGCACATTTACAATTTGCATGGTAGACTTTCAATTCGTCTTTGTAAGCCATCTTGCAAGGAGTGGAATATGAAATCCTCCACTTCCTCTCCAGGGCCTTACATTTGGCACGCTGGATTTTTAATTTGTCGGAGAACCAAGGTGCAGGGGGGCGCAGGGATCTATATTTGCTGCTAGAACGCGGGGTAAGGGCAGTCACTGCGTCTGTCAGCCAGCAAGAAATAGGAGTGTTCAAGTCCTGCTCAGTATTAATAGAAACCGGAATTGTCTCAGTCAGACGCTGATTAAAGGCAGCGATATTGAGCCTATCCCATTGGTAAGAAGATTTAATTTCCTCCACATGAGATCTGGTAGAAAATAAACCAGGTGGTAACATAAAGTGTATCGCGTAGTGATCAGACCAATTTAATGGACGCGCCGATTGAGTACAATCGAACGAAAGAGTAGAAATAATTGGGTCCAAGAGGTGGCCTGCGAGATGAGTAGCCCCAGAATTACAAAGTTTGAGATTAAAAACCTCAAGATCAGATAAAAAAGATTTATTCAGGGGGTTATTAACATCTTCTAAGTGAATATTCAAATCACCAAGAATAGTGAAATTATTCGATTTCGGTAATGTTGCAGAAAGGCAATCAACAAGTGAGGGAATACAAGAAGCTGCATTCCCGAGCGGCCGATAAATTAGCAGACCGGAAAGCGTCAATCGGGGGTTAATCATTAATTTAAATAATGCTGCCTCACTACCTGGAAGATGTAGTCGTTCCAGTTTACATTGATAGATGGATTTGAAAATGATTGCGATTCCACCACCTTTACCGGAGGGTCTGTCCTGATGCAACACAACATAGTTGGGAGGAATAGCTGCAGCAATGTCCGGACCCGAGCTAGCATGTAGCCAGGTCTCGGTCAAAAACACTGCGTCAGGAGATTCATCACTTATGAAATCGAAAATATTTAGTTTATTCTTAGGGAGCGATCTACAGATAAGGCTCCATAAGTGGAGACGAAAAAAAGAAGGGGTACGGCCCTTGGTCGGCTTCCTTTTCCCCCGGTAGTGTTTTTTTGTTTAATTGCGTCTTAGAAAGCTGCATTTTGCCGGTGGAAAAGCCACAACCAGCACATGTGAAATAATGAGAAGGCAGAGTGCATAAAGTGCAGGTGGTGGGGATGGGAGGTCGTAATAAATGTAGTGCCATGGTGGTGTAATGTACGCGGTCACACAAGGCATTCCGAGTTAACATACCTAAGGACATGTTGGCAAAGAGCAGCCCGTCCTGCAGCCCGTCCTCAGCGCGGACGGGCGCAGACGGGCTGAACTCAGGCGGAACTCCGGCGGAACTTCGGTGATCCCGCTGCGCGATGACGATGCGCGTCAGCGTGGCTCGCTTAAATGCGCGTCCAGCCTCCAAGACTAGACCGCGCAGAGCGCCTAGAGTCGTCAGCCCCACCTAAGGCCACTATAACGAGACGTGGACAGAGACCCGGAAAAGCGCGGTGCTTGTTTCCAAAATTATATGCAGTAAGCGGGGCAGAGTGCGGTAAGCTGTAGGCCAATTTTAAAATCAGGGTAAAAGTTTTAAATGAAAAATGAAATCAACAAAGGAGTTTGCATCAGGTTAAGAATGGTATGGACTGCAAGAGCAGATTTCTCAAAAATTACACTGAGCACACCTACTAATTGTTAGAAACTTGCACAAACTGTATGCTAATCCACAATCCTGAAAACGAACTTTAATTGGAAGCAAACTGCACACTCACTAATATGTGCACCCCGAGATAACTCAAATTAACAGGTGTACAATTTGCATCAGCAATTTGCAGGTCCATCAGGAATCAGGCCCTTAATCTGCTGCCTGGTGCTAGCGCTGCGGTCCTGGAACAACGGCACACCATATCACCCAGATACATATGAGCAAAAAAATAGAGAGAGGCAACAAGTTTTAAAGAATGAAGGCCAGCTTGCTCCAACATCAAGATGTCAAAGGGAACTTAAACGATCATAAAAATGCACACTGATACTAGAAAGGACGCAACGCAACATAAATGTTTATTAAAACAATAGACCACCGGGAAGACAGAAAAGCTCCTTTTGCGGCGGGATACTTTGCTTATTTTGCGGCTGTGGGCAATAGAAATAAAATATTGCATGTGCTGGTTTGTGCAGTGCAGATACACAACCTGTTGGTATGTGCTAAGAGAAAAGGGGCAGAACACAAAAAACGAGTCTGGCTCTATTCCAAGTCCTCGAGGCAAGCAGTGCTTGGTGCGAGCACCTTTTACCATAGCATTAGCAAAAAAGATTTGTGGGGGTAGCAATGTGTGGATAGAATATTTTCACATTTCGTATTGCATTTTCATGTGATGGTCATGTGTTTGATCGTTTAATGTGTTGCTGGGGATTTATGCTGTAACAAATTGGACCGATAGGGCAGATGGCCAGGGAAATACAAGAAAAGGCTCCCCCCCCCTTAAAAAAAGACCCAAAATACAAGTAAAAGTAAGCGCTCGTCTGTGACAATTCAAAGCCTCCTCCCTGCCCCCCTTCCCCTCCCCCTTCTATTCACATTCTCACCGCCTGGGTTATTTGATGAACACGTGCGCACTGACCCTCTTATTTAAAGGTCTCAAACTCTTCGGCGCTCAAGACATGCCTGAGAAACACCTGGAAAGGGGAGATGTGTTCTTCGTACCCACTCTGTCACTTCTTTCGCCTCGATCAGCTTCCCTTTGGGCCCTTCTTTTTGTATTTTGACAACATCCTCATATATCACATACTCGTGCTCAAGGTACGTGTGTTTAGATGTTATTGGCTGTAATGTTACAGGGAGCTGCTGTTAAGGCTGTACTGCAGCACGTAATGACGTGTGTGCTTACAGCCAATAGGAACTCCCCGTGTTTTGCTATCTGCTGAGAGAGCATTTTTCGCAGCCATAATGGGAAATATTGCGGTCATTGCTCTCCTCAACCGATTTCGCGGTAATTTCGTGAATCGCAAAATCGCGAAATGCTGGAGGGTCTGCATAGTGGACCCCACCGACCTTAAGAACTACCGGCCCATCTCGCTCCTCCCCTTCGCAGCCAAAGTTGCAGAGAACTGACACGATTCATCGAAGTGAACGCCAGCCTTGACCCGTCCCAATCCGGATTCAGAACCAATCACAGCACCAAGACCGCCCTTCTCCCCGCCACTGATGACATTCGCACCCTCCTGGACCAAGACCACTTCGCAGCCCTCATCCTACTCGACCTGTCAGCTGCCTTTGACATCGTCTCTAACCACACACAAGTCACTAGACTACACAACTCTGGCATACAAGGAACAGCCCTGGACTGGATCAGAGTGTTCCTCACCGGACAAAGATAGACAATCAGACTACCACCCTTCCTCTCCAATCCTACGAAAATACCCTGTGGAGTCCCACAGGGTTCATCCCTGAGCCGGACCCTCTTCAACATCTACATGGCCCCCCTCGGAGCCATCGTCCGACCATATGGCCTCAACTTCGTATCCTACGCCGACAACACCCAGCTCATCCTCTTCCGAGACCCCACCACTGCCAAACTCAACCAGAAAGGAATGCAAGACATCGCAGACTGGATAACCAACAGCTGTCTGAAACTCAATGCCGAAAAGACAGACGTCCTCATCGTCGGAACCGCCCCTTCGGCATGGGGCAACACCTGGTGGCCGACTGCCCTCGGAAGCCCCCCTACCCCCTCAGACTACGCCAAGAACCTGGGCATCATAGTCGACTCCTCACTCACCATGAACCAACAGGTCAACACATTCACATCCAGCTGTTTCAACACTCTCCACATACTTTGCAACACCTTCAAATGGATCCCCCCGGAATCAAGGAAGACGTCACCCACGCATTCATAACCAGCAGTCTGGACTACGGAAACGCACTCTACACCAGCATCAACAAGTCCTTACTCCGCAAACTCTAGACCATACAGAACATCGCAGCCAGATTCGTTCTCGGCATCCCCCGGCAAGAACACATAGAAACACCTACAAGGACTCCACTAGCTCCCTGTGGAGAAAAGAGTCACCTTCAAAATCCTCACCCACGCCGTCAAATGCCTACACAACAATGGACCCAAATACCTCAACAACTTAATCCACTTCCACGTACCCAAAAGAAACCTCCGATCCTCCAACCTCGCACTAGCAGAAACCCTGCGCATCCACAGAGCCAGAGAAGGCAGAAGATCCTTCTCACACATCGCAGCCAAGACCTGGATCGAGCTATAGGCAGACATCAGACGCGCCCCCTCCCTGAACACCTTCAGGAAGACTCTCAAGACCTGGCTCTTCGGCTAAAACAGACCAGCGGACACCAGGGACCCCCCCTAGCGCCTTGAGACCCTCACGGGTGAGTAGCATGCTTACAATGCCCCTGATTGATTGAAGGGAGAAGGGCCTGTGGGCAGATCCCAGCCGAGGGCAGGGAGGGTCCTTCCCTGGAGGGAGGGCTGAGTTTGTCTTCAGGTCCCCCTGGGAGCCTCGGTAGTTCTCACCAGCATCCATGTGCAAGGGGTTTAGCAGGCCTGCGCCCTCCCTCGTGCCCTAGAGATAGTGCGCCATGCACTCTGAGAAGTACAGGTGAATGTTAGAGCCAGGCTGTGCCACCGTCCAGAGGGGCATCCTTTCCCCAGGGAGTGGCAAGTGATGCATGCCTACAATGTCTGTGAAGTGCCTAGAAGCTGGGTCGAAGTTGTCCTTAACCAATGAGGGCGCTAGCGTGGGACCGAACAAGAGAGACAAAGGGCATCCAACAAACCAGTGCCTCTGGAAGGCCAGCAGGATTGGGGAGAGTCAGTAGCATGCCACTCTGTGGTGCGGCAGCCCTTACTGACATTGCAAAGCACTGCCCTCTGGAAGATGCCACGTCTTACTGGTTTCTTCTGTGGCTGACGTGTCGCCATCAACCCTTTAAAGCAGTGGGAGGAACAGAAGGGGAAGGGACTGGATAACATGGGGGCGGGACTGTGAGACTTTACAGTGTTGTCAGTGCTTAATTTGAGCTGGTAGTTTCCGGTATCAACACTGCGCTTGTGACATTATACCACAAGGTGGCGCTGTCTGGCTAATTTAGAGATGACCACAACAAAAGTTAATCATTAGTTCAATATACATTAAAATCACTATTGCCTGCTGTCCAAGCCATTCTTTTTTTAAAACTTTGTATTAAACATGCTCCTTGTACAGAGTAAGATATGACAATACAAAGCAGGTACAGAAGTGTATTGTGTCAACTGTTACATCGAGGCAAGTCGTCACTTCACAATCGAGGTGTGTAAAATCATATGAAACCATCAAACATTGCCAGACAGTGGGTATTATCTTCACTTTCTTCCCTCTGCTCTATTGAGGCAACCCGTCTTTAAACCGAGGGCACTCGTATGTCTAGGTTCACCTCCCGGAATGTTTGTCAGGGCCCCCACCTCCCATTTCTTAGGGCATCCCGTACTGCGATACACCACCTCCTCCGCCCTCTGGCACCAGTCTAGATTCTTTTCCCATACCCTCACCGACGGCGGGAGCCGTGCCCCTATCTCCTCGCAATATTACGTTTAGCCATCCCCGCCACCAGTGCCAAAAATAGCCACATGTATCTGGGCCAGTCTTCCTCACCCTGTATCATCAACAAAAGCCATTTAGCATCAATTGGGACTCTAACTGAAAGGACCCTTGACATTACAGTGGTCACTTCCTGCCATAATCGTTGTATCATTGGGCGCTCCCATTAAATATGGTAAAAGGAGCCTACTTGTCCGCAATCTCTTCTGCATAGAGGCGCATTTACTGCCCCACTTTGTGAACTAGGGTGAGTGGGTAGTATGTCCTATGTAGGATCTTGAGTTGTACTAATGCAAAATGCGCTCGGATCGCTACATCCCGGGGAGTTTGGAGTGCTTCTACCCATTCCCCCTCCTTATGTCGCCCTGGTCATCAGTGCAAGCCTCTCTTAAGGAGCCCAGAGGGTCTGGGGAGTTGTTCATTAATTTATATAAATCGCTGGTGCACCTTTGTGTGGAATGGGATCAGCTAGCTGGCGGTGCTCCAGAGGGGGGTGGGGGGGGGGGGGGGGGTGCGGTAAGCTCGTACCCTCTCGGATGTGTGCGCGGAGACTGAGCCTCAGTTGGAGATAGTTTAGTGCCTGGGACTCTGTTAGGCCAAATTCCTGCCTCAGGGTGTCAAAGGAGATAAAGGATCCATTCCTCCAAATGTCACCCAAATGCTCAATATCTATCTTTGCCCATCGTTAGAAGCCCGGCAAGTTGGAGACCTCTTTGTCTATCGCTATACCAAAGGGGAGTCATGACCGCCAGCACATCCCGTCCTCTCAAGTGAATCTCAGCCTCTGTACAGCACTCCACCACAGTAGACGTATGTCTTGGGATGCCCTCCCTTCGCTTACGGGTGTATAGAACGATTTCTTAATTATTAGTGGTGATCGCGTCTCTATCTGCCCTTTAGGCTGGTTCCCCCAGTCGCATACACCCAGTCATTAATCACTACCAGCTGCGAGGCCCAAAAATACCTTTTGATGTCTGGGATTGTAGGCCCCCGTCATAAACCCCTCTCTGGAGTTTTTTAGAGCTATTCGAGGCGCTCCTCCCTGCCTCAGTAATGTGCGGAGCACCTAAACTAGCTATTTGAAGAAGACCGGAGGAATGAGGTATGGTTTGTTTTGTAGGACATATAAAAACCTCGGCAAGGACATCATTTTGTATAGTGCAGCCCCCCCTCCCCCCCGACAACAACAGGGGTAGGGTAGGCCAATGTATCACATCCGTTTGAAGCCGATCTACCTGTGGGGTATGGTTATGTTTCAGGAACAGGGATTGATCCCTGGTCACGAAGATTCAAAGGTATTTAGAGCCTGTTAATTCAATCGGAGCCTCACATCTTGCCGTGAGTTTGGGGGTTTAACTCGACAGGGAGAAAGCTACAGACTTAGCCCAGTTAATTCTGTAGCCAGAATACCTACCAAACAGTTCAATTATGTGCAAAATGTGGGCTATCGAGTAATATTGTCGGGAAACATATAACAGTATATTTTTGGCGTATAGGGAGACTTGTTCCTCCCAACCGCCCCTAGATGGGATCCCCCATACAAGCGGGTCCGCCCTGATCCCAGCCGCCAAGGGTTCCAGTGCCAGGGTAAATATCAAAAGCGACAGTGGGCATCCCTGTCGGGTGCCGCTTCCTAATAGGAAGGATCTAAACAGTGCACCATTCACCCTCGCTCTCGCCACCAGAGCCTGTTCGAGCAGCCTGATCATCTCAGACAACTTCGGCCCGAGCCCAGCCTAGCCAGGGCGGCAAACAAATATGGCCATTCTATCCTATCAGATGCCAATGTGGCGTCTAGCACCGTGTCCAAGGCATTCTTATCGCTTCGGGTATCTGGAATAGTCTGAACTGTCAGACTTGTGGGGGTGTGATGGATAGTAGTTTTGTGGTTACTATCATTGGCAGAGCTGTTAGGGGCGGTGTGGGGTGCGAGCTGCAGTGGCTTCCCGACGAGAGCCCTGGCACTTACGTTTTTTGCAAATTAAGCACTGGGTGTTGTGTTGTTTGTTGTACAACCTTTATGCCTCCCAGGCTGGAGCGAAGGCTGAGAACCTTGTAGGCCTGCTCATCTCTGAAATCTGGAGATTGGACCCCTCGTGGTAGGGTCTGAGCGCACTTAGTGCCTCTTACACCCCTGGGCAGATGGGTGTAGAGGTTGCCTGCAGCCTCACTGCATGGCATGTGTGTAGAACTGTTCTAAGCGAGAAATGACACCGTGACAACGCCTTAGAGCTTCAAAATGTACTAATGGTGAATTTATGAGCAAGGATCACAAACAAATGAAACCTACATCTTCAGTCCACTATGGTTACAAACACAGACAATGCTTCATATCAAAGGAGCAGGGATTACAGAGGAGGAATCCGCCTCCGCATTACTCGAGCTGCGGAGAAGTCCAGCAGCTCCAGAACAGACCCCTGGGGTGCACCCGCCTCCTGGGGGGTTCATAGGACACCGTGTAGTGCTTGGTGCTGCAGGTTCCATCAGATGTCCCAAAGCGCCGCAGCGTTCTGTTGCTAGGAACACGTGATGTCATGACACTATTCCTGGGCAAAGAGGGAATGTGTCTGACTATCCCCCCCCTGACAGTTCCACCTCCACCCTGAGTCAGATTTCTGGAAAGCACCTGAAGTTTAAGACCAGCGCGGGTGTCCTGGACAGAAACTCCGTGCTTCAGGCTCCGGCATGCCTCCAAAGTGTCCTTGGCCTCTTTCTTTATAAAAAAATATTTTTCATTGTAATTTTTTCCACAAGCGCAGCATGAATAATGACATCAAATATTGGCAAAAAACAGAATCACAAAGACCAACAGAGAAGTAAATCACTTGACAAAATTACAGCAAAACATACAATTCATTAATCTTAAGCTCATTAAATACATCTAAACCTGTTGAGTCGATGATGAAATGTTCATCAAGTTATTTTTAGGCCAGATGTGAAATTGAACACCAAAAATAATCCATACAGTGTACATCCATCCAATTTTTCATGGTTTCAAGTGTCTTATGGCTAACAGCCCACCTTCCTGACCAGCCCAGCAGGGGTCCCCAGATCTACCTCCCCCTCTTTTAGCCTCTTTCTTAATGTATTATTTTATTTAGTTTGTTAGTATCAGCTCTTTGCATTGGAGCCACCAAAGGTTCCTTCGGAGTTTCCAGATAAAGCCCCTTCCGGTGACGAAGCCTTCTGCAGGATCAGCTTTGCCCCAAAACAGTGGGATCTGGTCAAAGGTTGGGACGCTGCTTTGAGGGACGGACCGTGGGTGGCTGGTGACTGCGCAGGGCCTTGTGCACGACACGTCAAGTGTTGCATTCAGCCCGTGCTTGGTCAGGAGTAGGTGGAGGCACATCAGTGCTGGGGAGATGTGGTCATTGACTTCGGGCCAGGATTGGGGGTTCATGTCGCTTTCGACTCTTCAAAACTGGTCTGTCGCCTCCACAGGAAGTCCCCGTATAAAGAGCTAGTCAAGACCGAGAGGGAAATGTTTTCTACTTTCAAACCTACCGGGCTGGGGAAAGGGGGTGTGGGGATGGGACAGTTGCTTGGCTTGTAAAAAGGAACCTACGTGTGGTGCCACGCATTGCGGTGGGGAATCATAGCTGCGGCCCAGTCTTTCCATATACTGGGGCTTTATGTATGTCCGATCCCTGAATATTCAAAGACGTGTCTATGCAGGAGCTCTCTTATGCTTGGACCCAGTTTAGGACAGGGTTCTTGTCTCAATGGGCCTCTGAACATACAATCGTGCTCATACTGCCACAGTTATTATTACAGCAGAGATCTGGATTTACCAGGGGTCCAATTACGCAATGGCTCTGTCTTACCTTAGGTTATAAGGAGGAGTCTTGTGAATTAATTGGCCAAACCTTAGAACAACTCGCAAGACCCTTCAGTAAACTCTGTCTTAGCATAATATATAAGGAAGGGTCTTGTAAGTGACTCAGCATTACTTTAGACTTAGCATTACATTTGAGTACACAGAAGGGTCTTGTGAATTGCTCCCGTCTTACCTTAGTGCACAAGGAATGGTCTTGTGAATTACTCAGCGTTACCTTAGTGTTTAAAGAAGGGTCTTGTGAACTGGTCCCGTTTTGCATTAATTTATAAGGAAGGGACTTGTCAATTGCTCAGTGTTACCTTGATTTATAAGGAAGGATCCTGTGACTTGCTCGGTCATATCTTCGTGTATAAGAAAGGGTCCGGAGGAGCTACGTCAGCAACTAAGATGGCCGCATAGTCTCCCGGCTCCGCCGACCTCCGTCTTTCGCTTGACGATCCTGTCATCTATCCTGCTATTCCGCCTATATCAGTGTCTATGCAGTCCGATGGAGCAATCCCGAGACTTTTCCAACATTGTGGAGTGGAGTAATGTCGAGGTTTGACTTGAGGCCTAACCCAGTCTTGAAGCCGGGGTCTCGATTGCTGGTCCAGCCGGGTCCTAGTTGAACAACAGCGGACTGGTGAGGACGGCAGGGTCCGGTCCCTAGAACTTTCGACATCTTTTGGACTGCTTTGCTGCCGATCTGCTGTCTAGTCTCGTATCGAAGGTGAGGAGACGAGTGATGCCCGAGGCGGTGTGGCGGGGGTCCCTGACCTGGAGGCCTAGCGTTCGCATCGCCGGTGCCTTTGGGTTGGGGACTTGGCGCGCACGAACGCATGTTGACGATCTGTCCCTCACGGTTCATCCCTGCTCCGCCTAATCTTCCCCCGGGGAGAGCGGCTCTCCGAGTGGACCACTATGCCTGATGTTATGCGAGGCCCCGCGGAGCGGGCTGAGTGTGGCCCGTCATTGCGGTTAGTGCTGGCAGCCCTCTAGGCACTTCAGGTGACTATGGAGGCCCAGGTCTGGAAATTGATGTCGGCAGCAGATGGAATTAGGAGATCGGGACCGTACCCCGATTCGTCGCTCGGGATTCGGCGGCCAGCTCTACTCCCGATAGACACCCCAGCGAGGCATTCAGACCCGGTGCATGGAGCTGTGCCTGCTCCTGCAGAAGTGGAACTGATGCCGACAAACTAGCACCCTTGAAAACCCATCTAATCAAGCAAGGTAACAAAAAAGCCCCCTGGTTCAACGATGACCTTAAGAAATCCAAGAAGTTCTGTCTTACTCTCGAGAAAACCTGGAGAAAAAACCCAACCACTGACAACCTAGCCACCTTCAAGAACGCCACCCGCAAACACCACCAACTGATCCGATCCACCAAGAAATCAGCATTCAAGGATCGACTCGACAACAACACCCACAACAGCAAAGAACTATTTAACATCTTCAAAGAATTCACTAACCCCTCCGCCGGCGCTAACAACATCACCCCCTCCCAAGACCTCTGCGACTCTATCATTCTTCCACAACAAAATCGCCGAAATACATAACAGCTTTGAAAACCAGTCCGAAGACCAGCCCACTCCACCCACCTCCGAACCAAAACCGCACTCTAACAACCTTTGCGCCTGGAACCCAATCCCCACCGAAGATACCATCCGCCTGATGAACTCCATCCACTCAGGATCACCAACCGACCCATGTCCCCACCACATTTTCAACAAAGCAGACTCCATCATCGCACCCCATCTCCGCGATGTCATTAACTGCTCCCTCAACTCCGCTACCTTCCCGGAAAACTGGAAACATGCCAAACTCAGCGCCCTTCTGAAGAAACCCACGGCAGACCCAACCGAACTTAAGAACTACCGCCCCATCTCGCTCCTCCCATTCCCTGCCAAAGTCATCGAGAAAGCCGTCAACAGTCAGCTCGCCGCCTTCCTCGAATCCAACAAATCCTCGACTCCTCACAGTCCGGCTTCCGAGCCAAACACAGCACCGAAACCGCCCTCATCGCAGCAACAGATGACATCCGAACACTACTGGACAACAGAGAAACAGTTGCTCTCATCTTACTTGACCTCTCCGCAGCCTTCGACACAGTCTGTCATAGCACCCTCATACAACGCCTCAGCAATGTCGGAATACAAGGAAAAGCATTGGACTGGATCATATTGTTCCTCACCGGAAGAACCCAGAGAGTCTGCCTCCCCCCTTTCAAATCAGAGGCCACCGAAGTCATCTGCGGCGTACCACAAGGATCATCACTCAGTCCCACCCTCTTCAACGTATACATGAGTCCCCTCTCTTCCATCGCACGCCAATACAACCTCAACATCATCTCCTACGCAGACGACACCCAGCTGATCCTCTCCCTAACCAAAGACCCAAACACCGCCAAAACCAACTTACACGAAGGAATGAAAGAAGTAGCCGAGTGGATGAAGAATAGCCGTTTAAAACTAAACTCGGACAAAACAGAAGTCCTCATCTTAGGGCCATCCCCCTCCGCCTGGGACGACTCATGGTGGCCACCGGCCCTCGGAACCGCACCCATACCTACGGACCACACACATAACCTGGGCTTCATCCTGGACTCCTCCCTCTCAATGACCAGACAAGTCAACGCCGTCTCATCATCTTGCTTCAGCATCCTACGAATGCTCAAAAAAATCTTCCGTTGGATCCTCACCGAAACAAGAAAGACGGTCACCCACGCACTGGTCACAAGCCGACTGGATTACGGAAACACCCTTTACGCCGGAACCACAGCCAAACTACAGAAAAAACTCCAACGCATCCAAAACGCCTCAGCCAGACTCATATTGGACATCCCTTGGCAAGCTCACATTTCCGGCCACCTGAAAGACCTCCATTGGCTCCCTGTCAACAAGAGAATAACGTTCCGTCTCCTCACCCACAAAGCCCTCTACGACCTACGACCTTGGACCCGAATGCCTCAACACGCGACTATCCTTCTACACCCCCTCCCGACAACTACGATCGTCCAATCAAGCCCTCGCCGCAATTCCGCGCATCCACAGATCCACCATGGGGGGAAGATCCTTCTCCTACTTAGCGGCCAAAACCTAGAATTCTCTCCCCACCCACCTCCGCCTTACACAGAACCACCTCTCCTTCAGAAAGCAACTAAAAACGTGGATATTCGATAAGTAAAACACCTCCCTCCCTCAACCGCCTTGAGACCCTCTGGGTGAGTAGTGCGCTATACAAATTTTGGAACTTGAACTTGAACTATTGAACATGCTGAGATCTGTGTATCGACTATATGGTCGGAATCTTTGGCTTCGCTACCCGTGGATCATTTAACTGCTGTTCCAACTCTGGAAACTTTTGGTCGAGACTGTGAACTGTGTTGGATTGTGTCGAACCCCCTTCCCAGCTGGTTCATTAAGATGGCGGAGGGGACAGTGTCTGGCCTTGGAGTCGGGGAGGGGCATCGTTGGAACCGGCCATGTACTTTGGGGTTTGCTATCCTTTCTCCATGTAGCAGACTATATTTCGGCAACTTCTATGTATATTTTGACAATTCGTGGATGGGGCTCTACTTACCAGAGGGAGTTAGCATGTTTGATCGGCGGGGTCAAGGCTGAGACTGTTGTTTTGGGTTTACTATTGTGGTTTCATCGGTAACGGGATTTGCTTTAGTAGGTTAACGGAGACCGGGCGGGGTTTATAGTTTCCTCCGGTGTAATCTTCTATTGTGTTCTGCTCGATTGCGTCAGTTTTGTGGGGGTTTCTTTGTTAAGGCGGTGGGGGGAGACCGGGAATGTGTACGATAAAGCCCTCCTCCATTTCTACTTTTAGTGTAGGGGTTTCGTTCTTCTTTTATTTCTCTTTGTTCTTCCTATATTTCGGGTTTCAGTTCTTTGGGGCGACAGGCACGCTGCTAGGGGGGTAGGCCATAGTCATCTGCAGGGGTGCAGGGTGGGGGGTTGGGGTAGGGGATTTTCTGTTTTGCCTTTATTGTTTCTATGGCCTTTTTTTCTCTTTAGTATCTTTCCTTTTGCCTTTTCTTTTGTTTCTTCCTTTTTCGGGTCAGCGTAGTGGGTCCTCTCTTGTGTCTATTATTGATTTTTCCTTATCTGTGCCTATACTTTCTATAGTATATCAGTATCAATGGGCGGGTGCTTAACTGCTGCGAACTGTGATTGTCTGCTTGTTTATCCTGAATTGTATGCCTTAGCGCCACTGTTCTAAATTTGATCGATCTAACTGTGGAAGTCCTACTATTTTGCCCGCCCTTTATGCGACTCTGTGATATTGTATGGCACTTGATCCTTTCATTTTTATATTATAAAATGGAGCCTTTAGAATCCTGTCATTTGCTTGGTATGCCTAATAGCCAGTTTCAACCGAATTTGTGGTACCTTCGCTTCCCGGGCTGCAGAGGCGTGTCCTAACTGACTTGCTGTGATGAAACTGATTAGCGTCTGGCCCTGGTGGTTGTAGGCCCATATTTGTAACTGGTTGAAATGACAATAAAGGTTTTCCACAACAACAAAAAAAAGAAAGGGTCCTGTGAATTGCTCGGTTTTACCATAGAGAATAAGGAAGGATCCTGTGACTTGCTCGGTCATATCTTCGTGTATAAGAAAGGGTCTTGTGAATTGCTTGGTATTACCATAGAGTATAAGGAGGGATCCTGTGAATTGCTCGGTATTACCATAGAGTATAAGGAGGGAATACTGTGAATTGCTTGGTTTTACCATAGAGTATAAGGAAGGATCCTGTGAATTGCTTGGTTTTACCATAGAGTATAAGGAAGGATCCTGTGAATTGCTTAGTTTTACCATAGAGTATAAGGAGGGATCCTGTGAATTGCTCGGTATTACCATAGAGTATAAGGAGGGAATCCTGTGAATTGTTTGGTTTTACCATAGAGTATAAGGAAGGATCCTGTGAATTGCTTGGTTTTACCATAGAGTATAATGAGGGATACTGTGAATTGCTTGGTTTTACCATAGAGTATAAGGAAGGATCCTGTGAATTGCTTGGTTTTACCATAGAGTATAAGGAGGGATCCTGTGAATTGCTCGGTATTACCATAGAGTATAAGGAGGGAATCCTGTGAATTGCTTGGTTTTACCATAGAGTATAAGGAAGATCCTGTGAACTGCTTGGTTTTACCATAGAGTATAAGGAGGGATACTGTGAATTGCTTGGTTTTACCATAGAGTATAAGGAGGGATCATGTGAATTGCTTGGTTTTACCATAGAGTATAAGGAAGGATCCTGTGAATTGCTTGGTTTTACCATAGAGTATAAGGAAGGATCCTGTGAATTGCTCGGTCATATCTCTGTGTTTAAGAAAGGGTCTTGTGAATTGCTTGGATTTACCATAGAGTATAAGGAAGGATCCTGTGAATTGCTCGGTCATATCTTTGTGTGTAAGAAAGGGTCTTGTGAATTGCTTGGTTTTACCATAGAGTATAAGGAAGGATCCTGTGAATTGCTCGTTCATATCTTCGTGTATAAGAAAGGGTCTTGTGAATTGCTTGGATTTACCATAGAGTATAAGGAGGAATCCTGTGAATTGCTTCGTTTTACCATAGAGTATGAGGAAGGATCCTGTGAATTGCTTGGTTTTACCTTAAAGTATAAGGAGGGATCCTGTGAATTGCTTCATATTACCATAAAGTATATGGACGGATCCTGTGAATTGCTCGGTATTACCATAGAATATAAGGAAGGGTCCTGTGAATTGCTCGGTCATATCTTCGTGTATAAGAAAGGGTCTTGTGAATTGCTCGTTATTACCGTAGAGAATAAGGAAGGATCTTGTGAATTGCTTCGTTTTACCATAGAGTATAAGGAAGGATCCTGTGAATTGCTTGGTATTACCATAGAGTATAAGGAGGGATCCTGTGAATTGCTCCGTATTACCATAGAGTATAAGGAGGGATCCTGTGAATTACTCGCTATCAATATAGAGTATAAGGAAGGATCCTGTGAATTGCTCGGTATTACCATAGAGTATAAGGAAGGATCCTCTGAATTGCTCGGTCATATCTTCGTGTATAAGAAAGGGTCTTGTGAATTGCTCTGTATTAGCATAGAATATAAGGAGGGATCCTGTGAATTGCTCAATCTTACCTTAGTGTATAAAAAAGGGTTCTGTGAATTGCTCGGTGTTTCCTTGGTGTATAAGGAAGGGTACTTTTAAGTGCTCTGTATTATCATAAAGTATAAGGAGGGATCCTGTGAATTGCTCGATATTACTATGGTGTATAAGGAAGGGACTTGTGAATTGCTCTGTGTTACCTTGGTGTATAAGGAAGGGTCCTGTGAATTGCTCGGTCATATCTTCATGTATAAGTAAGGGTCCTGTGAATTGCTCGGTATTACCATAGAGTATAAGGAAGGATCCTGTGAATTGCTTCGTTTTACCATAGAGTATAAGGAGGGATCCTGTGAATTGCTTTGTTTTACCATAGAGTATAAGGAAGGATCCTGTGAATATCTTGGTTTTACCATAGAGTATAGGGAAGGATCCTGTGACTTGCTTGGTATTACCATAGAGTATAAGGAGAGATCCTGTGAATTGATCCGTATTACCATAAAGTATAAGGAGGGATCCTGTGAATTGCTCGGTATTACCATAGAGTATAAGGAAGGATCCTGTGAATTGCTCGGTCATATCTTCGTGTATAAGAAAGGGTCTTGTGAATTGCTCGGTATTACCATAGAGTATAAGGAAGGATCTTGTGAATTGCTTCATTTTACCATAGAGTATAAGGAGGGATCCTGTGAATTGCTTCGTTTTGCCATAGAGTATAAGGAAGGATCCTGTGAATTGCTTGGTTTTACCATAGAGTATAAGGAGGGATCCTGTGAATTGCTTGGTTTTACCATAGAGTATAAGAAGGGATCCTGTGAATTGCTTGGTTTTACCATAGAGTATAAAAAAGGATCCTGTGAATTGCTCGGTATTACCATAGAGTATAAGGAAGGATCTTGTGAATTGCTCGGTCATATCTTCGTGTATAAGAAAGGGTCTTGTGAATTGCTCGGTATTACCATAGAGTATAAGGAGGGATCCTGTGAATTGCTCGATCTTACCTTAGTGTATAAAAAAGGGTTCTGTAAATTGCTCGGTGTTACCTTGGTTTATAAGGAAGAATCCTGTGAATTGCTTGGTTTTACCATAGAGTATAAGGAGGGATCCTGTGAATTGCTTGGTTTTACCATAGAGTATAAGGAGGATCCTGTGAATTGCTCGGTCATATCTTCGTGTATAAGAAAGGGTCTTGTGAATTGCTCGGTATTACCATAGAGTATAAGGAGGGATCCTGTGAATTGCTCGATCTTACCTTGGTGTATAAGGAAGGGACTTGTGAATTGCTCTGTGTTACCTTGGTGTATAAGGAAGTGTCCTGTGAATTGCTCGGTGTTACCTTAGTGTATAAGGAAGGGTCTTGTGAACTGCTATGGTATATGGAACAGGTATGATATAATGAATTCATTTATCTTTTCACAATTCTATATGAACTAAACGAAGAATTTACTTTGCAGTCCTAGACCATTTAATCTACTGAGAACCATTGAGACTCTATACATTCTCAGCTGTCCCACTTAACCACATCGGGTAATCTCAATCAAATGTCTTCATCACATTATGCATCAGATGCTTTTCTTGACTGAATTGTGAGCGTTTGCGTCAGGCATAAAGCAGTGCATTAATACACGACTGACTGTTCACATTTTACAGACAGATGTCACAATGTTGTGCTATTTAGGCCTTGCCCGGAGATTGCTTTAGCTGTGTCACCAGCGTCCTGTATATAATTCATACACATACATATAGAGGCATTGGGCCAGTCCGTTTCAGCCACTGGCTCCCTGGCACTGATTGCTTTAGCTGGGTCTTCAGCGTCATGTAAATAATTCATACACATGCAAAGAGGGGCATTGGGCAAGTCCACTTCAGTCACTGGCTATTGTGCACTGATTGCTTTAGCTGGGTCCCCAGTGTCATATAAATCATACACATTCATAGAGGGGCATTGGGCTAGTCCACTTCAGCCACTGGCTCTCTTGCACTTTGATTGCTTTAGCTGGGCCGCCAGCGTTATATAAATAATTCATGCACATATGTAAAGGGGCATTGGGCTAGTCCACTTCAGCCACTGGCTATTGTGCACTGATTGCTTTAGCTGGGTCCCCAGTGTCATATACTAATTCTTACACATGCAAAGAGGGGCATTGGGCTGGTCTATTTCAGCCATTGGCTCTCTTGCACTGTGATTGCTTTAGCTGGGTTGCCAGTGTCATGTAAATAATTCATACATAGAGGGGCATTGGGCTAGTCCACTTCAGCCACTGGCTCCCTGGCACCGATTGCTTTGGCTGGGTCACCAGCGTCATATAAATAATTCATACACATGCATAGAGGGGCATTGGGCTAGTCCACTTCAGCCATTGTCTTTCTTGCACTGTAATTGCTTCAGCTGGATTGCCAGCGTCATATAAATGATTCATAGACATGAAGAGAGGGGCATTGGCCTAGTCCACTGCAGCCACTAACTCTCTTGCACTGTGACTGACGGATTTTTTCCTGCTCTCATTTGCACTTTCAAAAACAAGTGCAGTTCAGTGTTAGGGCAAATTGGCACATACTTCACTCTGAAAGAACTACGGTTGGGGGGGGGGGGGGGGGGGAGGGGGACACAGGGAGTTTAAAGACCATGACCATGCAGTGACATATTCCCTGAATGAACTGTAAAACACAACCAATATCACCGGGTCTAAACAACAAAGATGTGGTACTAGTGGTACTACTAAAGAGGTGTTAGTGAACTTCCATATCAACAATTGAAAGAGTTGGTAGGCACCTTGTGATCCCTAACAGGGTACCCATCAGTCACCACTCGGAACCGCCCTTCATCATTTGGGATTCCTGTTTGCCATGTATTAGGTGCAGCAATGGTTCTAAATAGAGGTAAGATGTAAAAACCTCTGATGAACCTAATGCTACCCTATATGGTTGGAGTGTCACAGGCCATTCATTGGCTGGAAAGAAGAGCGGGTGACTGATATGCAGTGCAAGTGAAAAATAGTGCTAGGTGAAACTAAAATTGGGTGAGGGAGCAGGAAAAATACCTTTATTCTGTGCTTTGCTCGCTCCTCCAATATTAAAAGCAGTAAAGGTAAATTAAACAAATATTTACCCAGATGTAATGGTCAACATGTTTCTGCAAATCTAGGGACTACAGAGTCCATTGCATTCATCAGGACCTTAGTTAAAGCTACTGCAAAACAAATAGTGAAAAGTGTACTAAAGAAAAATGTGACTACATATATCAATCTGCGACATGAAAAAAGATCACCTGGATCCCTAGGTATCGTCTAGTTTCGCAGTAGATGTATGTCACTGGTGGAGAAAGACACAAACATCAAAAGAATGACCACATTAGTTTAAAAACGGTTAACATGTGTTTAGTACATACATAACCACAAGTAATATTGTTATCAAAAACACATTGGTTTCTAAGGTTAGCCACATGAAGATGCTGTAAATTCTTACATGGGAGAGTATGTACTTCGTCTTACCATTATAATCGAAGTAGAAGGCTGCACCTCGCCTGGCAACGGCTCAGGAACCGAGGGAAGCCTGATGTGGGATCTTGTTCCAAAGGACAATAGGCTTCTCTGTTGTTTAGCTGTCGCAAACATTCGGTGCGATAGTCGCTAGTATTCATAACAACTATCGCACCACCTTTGTCTGCCGGTTTTATGGTTAATTCGTTGTTAGCAGTCAAAGTCTTCAGAGCCTGTTGTTCGGTTTTGGAGAAATTGCTGAAGGTTTCCATATTTGTAGAAAACAAAGTGTCAATATCCTTCTCAATGGCCTGTTCAAATGCCAAAACCTGTACAGGGACCATATGTGATCCTGGGTTGAACGTTGATTTCTTCTTCAGACCTGTATTCACTTCTTCTTGAGTTTGTTCTCTTTGGTCGGTTTTTGAAAAGAGAAATTGGAGGCGAACTTTGCGAAAGAACTTTGCCATCGGATGCCGAGTACTTTTACTCGCTACTGCATGCCGCTGCAAACACCATTTACTGCATTTAAACATTACCGGGTGGGTGCACTATTCTAACAGTACCCTTAGCAAAGATATGTGCTGCGCTGTATCGGACTTAAAATATCTTCAATACATGGTTTCCGAGCAGCGTGAAGTGCACATACTGATTCAGACTATCTCAATCAGACAACCATCTTTTTTACAATACTTAATGTGTATCTGCCCTGCTCTCCTGTCGTGGTGCCGGTGCGTATTCGTTTTCAGACAAACTAAGGAGGCGATGACATTGCTTGTTCCTTGCTTCCTCCCAATAGAGTGGTGCTTCCCTCGGTTCCTGAGCCGTTGCCAGGCGAGGTGCAGCCTTTTACTTCGATTATAATGGTAAGACGAAGTACATACTCTCCCATGTAAGAATTTACAGCATCTTCATGTGGCTAACCTTAGAAACCAATGTGTTTTTGATAACAATATTACTTGTGGTTATGTATGTACTAAACACATGTTAACCGTTTTTAAACTAATGTGGTCATTCTTTTGATGTTTGTGTCTTTCTCCACCAGTGACATACATCTACTGCGAAACTAGACGATACCTAGGGATCCAGGTGATCTTTTTTCATGTCGCAGATTGATATATGTAGTCACATTTTTCTTTAGTACACTTTTCACTATTTGTTTTGCAGTAGCTTTAACTAAGGTCCTGATGAATGCAATGGACTCTGTAGTCCCTAGATTTGCAGAAACATGTTGACCATTACATCTGGGTAAATATTTGTTTAATTTACCTTTACTGCTTTTAATATTGGAGGAGCGAGCAAAGCACAGAATAAAGGTATTTTTTTCCTGCTCCCACACCCAATTTTAGTTTCACCTAGCACTATTTTTTCACTTGCACTGCATATCAGTCACCCGCTCTTCTTTCCAGCCAATGAATGGCCTGTGACACTCCAACCATATAGGGTAGCATTAGGTTCATCAGAGGTTTTTACATCTTACCTCTATTTAGAACCATTGCTGCACCTAATACATGGCAAACAGGAATCCCAAATGATGAAGGGCGGTTCAGAGTGGTGACTGATGGGTACCCTGTTAGGGATCACAAAGTGCCTACCAACTCTTTCAATTGTTGATATGGAAGTTCACTAACACCTCTTTAGTAGTACCACTAGTACCACATCTTTGTTGTTTAGACCCGGTGACATTGGTTGTGTTTTACATACTTCACTCTGTCAATGATTTTTTTCTTATCGTTCCTTACTCAATTTTATTTTTTATATTATCCTTGTGTGTTCAAACGTTTTTTTCATGGTGCAATAATTCAAAGTCATAATGAGCTTAACTTTGCCCCAAAAAGAAACATATTTTCATGTATTATATTGTAATTGCATGTTCGAGGCATGTGGGCTGCTGCATTCATATCTTAGCATAGATCGCCGCCTAGTGTTGGGTCCGGATGTTTGCACCTTGTTGCCTTGGAAGAGTTTTCGAAGTATCACGAGGTAGGTGACTCCTCCCCTGGACTACAGTGCGCATGGGCATCTTCTCCATCCTCAGATTGTTTTTTTTGCGCCATTGGGTTCGGATGCTATTCCTCAACTCCTACTTCGAAACTGAAACTTTTCAACTTTCTAAGGCCAAAAGGCCTTCTACCTCGATGGTATTGTTCTCGTTCGGTAAACCTTGACTCGATAACACTTCCCATCTCGATCTGGTCGTCGACGCGGGCCGTTGGGCCTTTTCGACGCCACGTGGGCCTGTTGCCGATGGAAAGGACCCGGTTTAAAAGGTGCCCACAATGTCACTCCAAATTCCCACATACTGATAAACATACAGTATGCAATAAGTGCCTC
The DNA here is from genome assembly GCF_964263255.1 of Lissotriton vulgaris. Taxonomy (NCBI): domain Eukaryota; kingdom Metazoa; phylum Chordata; class Amphibia; order Caudata; family Salamandridae; genus Lissotriton; species Lissotriton vulgaris. The sequence continues at coordinate 4,451,145 of NC_141693.1, forward strand.
TCTCCCGAGCACAACGAGGAAAACTGTCCAGCTTGTGCTCAGTTCCGGTCGAAGAAGACTATCTGGAACCGAAGGGCCGCTAGACAAGAGATGCAGCGGCAGGCACCGGAACCGAAGAACATTTTCGAAGACGAACATGACCTCCCAGAAGCGGTGGACTACGACCTAGAAATTGTCACTGTAGAGGACCAGTCGGACTCCGATGACCAGATCACACCGGGGCAAACCGTGAGTACCACGCCCCCATCCCCGCTTCCATCTCAAGACAAGGCTCCGGTCGAAGCATCGCCAATAGGCCTTAGCCAAGATTGACAAACTCCTTTAGAGGCCCCGCCTTCTGGCTTGGCTCCGAAGACCAAACCTAAGCCTTCTGATACCCCGGGAACAAGCTACACTCTTCCCAAAAAGGCTGCCGAACCGAAAAAGGTTGTCGAGCCAAAGAAACTGGTTGATACAAAAAGGGCATAGAAACAAAAAAGGTCACCGATCCCAAAAGAATAATCGACCTGACAACGGCCGCCGAGCCGAAAAAGAGTGTCGACCGACAAAAAACAGGTCACACTAAAAATCCTGTTGACCCGAAGAAGGCAGTCGATTCTACAAAAAAAACGGTCGATCCGAAAAAGGTTATCGAACCGAAAACACCGGTCAATCCGAAAAAGGTTATCGACCCGAAAAAACAGGTCGATCCGAAAAAGGTCATCGAATCAAAGAAGGTCCCCGAACCAAAAAAAGGCAGTAGAGCCAACAAAAAACGTCGAACCAAAAACAGTCGCCGACCCGCAAAAGGTCTCCGACCCGAAAAAAGCAGTCGAGCTGAAAAAAGCTCCACAGCCAAAGGCCCTCGAGCCAAAGACTCACCACAAACAAGTGACTAAGCCAAAAACATCGGCACCAAAAACACGTACAGTTGAGGAAGAACTTTTCCATCCTGATCCAGAGAGTGAAGAACAGCCTAAACTGTATATAGACCCTGAAACAGCACGGGTAACAGTTTACCACAGAAAGAAGAGACCTTTGGACACTGACACTTCTTCCCCTGTTCCTCCAAAGAAGAAAGACTTTGCAACATCTCCTTCAAGGCCTTTCCCTCCTCCTCCTTTCTTTCCTGACATGCCTTATGTGCCTTACTCTCCCTCAAATTATGATGAGACAGAAAACATAATGGAAGATCCTCAAGATAACTTTGTAGAACCTGAGGATCAGGATGTACAAGATAACACATGGGATGACCAGAATGATCCTTATGATACATATGACCCACAACCCATCCCTAACACCTCTTCATATCCTACAAAGCCGTCGCCTACTGACAACACCATTGTCTTTAACCAACTAGTGGATAGGGCAGCTAAATATCATAATGTAGACATGCACACTGACCCAATAGTAGAGGATTTCCTATTTGACACTTTTCCAACTTCAGAAAAAGGTGTACCTAAACTTCCTATGTTAAAAGGGGTACTAAAATACGCGCCAGATATATTTGAAGACCCAGCCAGAGCATCCCAGAATTGATGTTAAAAGGGGTACTAAAACACACGCCAGATATATTTAAAGACCCAGCCAGAGCACGTGTCCTCAATCCCAGAATTGAGAAAAAGTATAAAGCAGCCCCTACAGACCCTTCTTATATTAAGTCACAGTTGCCTTTAGACTCATTAGTTGTAGCAAACGCTCGAAAGCGAGCTAATTCACAAACAACAGGAGATGCTCCCCCTCCTGACAAAGAGTCAAAGATACTAGAAGCCCCAGGCAAAAGAGTGGCATCCCAAGCAGCAAATACTTGGAGAATTGCAAACACACAGGCTCTATTAGCACGATACGATAGAGCACATTATGACCAGCTGGAAGGTTTACTACAACACCTGCCAGAACCTTTTAAAGCTAAAGCTAACGACCTAATACAGGAAGGCAAATTTATCACAAATGCTTCCATTAAATGTGCACTTGACGCAGCTGACACAGCAGCTAGGTCCATCAACACTAGCTTATTACTACGCCGGCATGCGTGGGTACGCATTTCCGGATTTAAGAATGAAGTGCAATCAACCATCCTCAACCAGCCAGTTACCAAGACTTTCTGTTTGGCCCTGCAGTAGATACAATCTTAGAGAAGATGAAAAAAGATACCGAAACTGCGAAGTCTATGGGCGCACTTCAGTTTCAACAATCTAGAAGTTCCTTTTGCCGCTCCTCCTTTCGAGGCTCAGGTAGAGGCAACCCATCCCAAACTTCCTCTACATTCAAAAGTAATACCCAGAGCACCTTTAATAAAGGCTCCAACAGAGGAGGTTATAGAGGCAATAATAACAAGGGCAGAGGACGTGGCGGCAACAACCCCAGAGCCTCCACCGCCACCAAACAGTGACTTGCTCACACTCCCTCCAGACCACTCAACACCGGTCGGAGGCAGACTAACACAATTCCTACCAGTCTGGAATGCAATTACCACAGACAGGTGGGTGATACGAAATATCCAGTATGGTTATAGCCTGGAACTCACTTCTACTCCACCCAATATACCACCCAAACACCGTCCTATGTCCAAAGAACACATCACGCTGTTACAACAAGAGGTAACATCCATGCTGGAAAAGGGGGCCATAGAGCCAGTCCCTTTTCAACACCAGGGGACAGGAGTATACTCCCTATACTTCCTTGTTCCCAAAAAGGACGGGTCCCTCAGACCAATATTGGACCTCAGACCTCTGAACCAATACATACTCTCAGAGCATTTCCATATGATCACTCTACAACAAGTACTCCCGTTACTCCAACAAGGCGACTTCCTCGCTACATTAGACCTCAAAGATGCATATTTTCACATCCCTATACAATTCAAAGTACTTCCCTTCGGGGTAACCACAGCACCAAGGGTTTTTACAAAGTGCCTAGCAGTAGTAGCAGCACACCTAAGAAGGCAACACATCAATGTGTTCCCCTACCTGGACGATTGGCTCATAAAACCCAACTCATACGTACAGTGTGCAAACCAAACGTCTCGGACAATCCAGTACTGCACAATCTGGGATTTTCCATAAATTACCCAAAATCACATCTGCAGCCCTCCCACATACAACAATATCTGGGAGAAACAATAGATACCTCCAGTGGCAAAAGCATATCCAAATCCAGCCAGGATAGCCAACATGCAGTCTACTTCAAAGGTTTCACCCAAAACACTCCTTGCCAGCTCGAGTATTCATGCAGCTTAGAGGTACGATGGCCTCCTGCATATTCATTGTCCCTCATACCGACCCCTTTAGAAAGCTGCTAAAAACCCATCTGTTTAGAGTAACACTGACATTTAATCCTCCCTGCAGTATGCAGTGCCCTGCTCTTTCTCTGAAGCGCTTAGAGACCAGTGGTAATTTGTGCTATATAAAAATAAAATAACATAACATAACATAACAGATGCATCCGTTTCAAGAATGCCTAGCACGGCAGTGGAACCAAGCTCAAGTACAACTGAAAGACCTAGTGTTGGTAGACAATCGCACTTACAACTCTCTGCAGTGGAGGAACCCACAAAACATTTCCAAGGGGCGACTGTTCCAAGAGCCAGTTCCACAAGTAGTACTAACAGCGGACGCATCACTGACAGGTTGGGGAGCCCACCTACTTCAATACACAGTCCAAGGGCTCTGGACAGTCCAGCAGAAGACACTGCATATAAACCACTTAGAGTTGCTAGCAGTATTTCTAGCGATGAAAGCCTTTCAGAAATACTTGTACAAGGCTGTGTTAATCCGGACGGACAACAGGACAGCCATGTACTACATTCAAAAACAGGGAGGGACACACTCTCCCCAGCTGTCTCACCTAGCACAGAGCATATGGAGGTGGGCAATTCCAAAAAACATCTTTCTCCTGGCAGAACACCTTCCAGGAATAGACAATCAGATCGCAGATCTACTAAGCAGACACAGCCAACAGATACACGAATGGGAAATTCACCCTCAAGTCCTCCAACCATTCTTCCAAAAGTGGGGGCATCCAGAGATAGATCTGTTTGCCACAAAAGAAAACTCAAAATGCCAGTCCTTTGCCGCCAGGTTCCCACACCCGTTGTCACAGGGCAATGCGATGTGGATGAACTGGTCAGGCAGATTTGCGTACGCTTTTCCGCCAACCCCACTGATTCCATTAGTGGCATGCAAACTAAAGCAACAGTCCCTCACAATGATCCTAGTTGCTCCCACATGGGCAAGACAGCCATGGTACACGACACTCCTAGAACTCTCAGTAGTTCCACACCAAAGACTGCGCCTATCGCCACAGCTGTTAACTCAGAACCATGGGCAAACCAGGCACCCAGATCCCAATCAGATGAACCTAGCGATCTGGCTCCTGAAGTCTTAGAGTTCGGATATCTTGACTTGCCTCCAGACTGTATGAACATTATCAAGGAAGCAAGACGCCCAACTACTAGAGCATGCTACGCAGCTAAATGGATAAGATTTGTAATTTACTGTAATAATAACCAAATCAATCCATTAGATGCCTCCATCCAAAACATAATCTGTTACTTGTTACATCTGCAAAGATGCAACCTAGCATACTCTTCCATAAGGCTACACCTTGCTGCTAGAGCAGCATATCTCCAAAACAGCCAACACCTGCCCCTGTTCAGAATCCCACCTATCAAAGCTTTTATGGAAGGACTTAAAAGAATTATCCCTCCAAGACAGCCACCTTCGCCAGTCTGGAACTTAAATGTAGTACTTACCAGACTCATGGGGCCACCTTTCGAACCACTCCATTCAAGTGAACTACAATTCTTAACATGGAAGGTGGCATTTTTAGTTGCCATTACCTCCCTCAGGCGAGTGAGTAAGCTACAAGCACTAACAATTCAAGAACCTTTCATGCAGATACACCATAATAAGTTAGTGCTTCGTACTTACCCTAAGTTCATGCCAAAAGTTATATCAACGTTCCATATCAATCAGTCAATAGATTTGCCAGTTTTCTTCCAAAACCCGCAGTCAGTGGCTGAAAGAGCTCTACACACATTAGATGTAAAAAGAGCTTGGTTATATTACGTTGACAGAACTAAAGCTTTCAGAAAGACAAAACAACTATTTGTTGCTTTTGCTCCACAACATAAGGGTAACCCTATTTCAAAAACAGGAATAGTCGGATGGATAGTTAAGTGCATTCAAATATGCTATCAAAAGGCTAAGCGCACTCTAACAGTTCCCCCAAAAGCCCACTCAACGCGCAAAATGGGGGCATCCATGGCTTTCCTAGGAAATATTCCTCTTGAAGACATATGTAGGGCAGCTACATGGTCTACCACACACACTTTCACTAAACACTATTGTGTAGACGTGCAATCAAAGCAGCAAGCTTCTGTAGGCCAGGCTGTCCCTAAAACTCTTTTTCAAACTGCTGCAGCTGGCACAGGTAGCCACCTCTAGAGGAGATACTGCTATACATTCTATGCACAGATATGAATTCAGCAGCCCACATGCCTCGAACAGAATATACTACTTACCAGTATGCATCTGTTCTTGGCATGTAGGGCTGCTGACATTCATATCGCCCGCCCTCCTCCCCGGTGCCTGTCGCAGCTGCAGGGTTATCTTCCTTACATACATTTACATGGTCATCTTTTACTTTCCTATCTCCATCTCTGCCACAATGGCGAAAAACAATCTGAGGATGGAGGCGATGCCCATGCGCACTGTAGTCCAGGGGAGGAGTCACCTATCTCGTGAGACTTCGAAGACTCTTCCAGGACAACAAGGTGCAAATATCCGGACCCAACACTAGGCGGCGATCTATGCACAAGATATGAATGTCAGCAGCCCTACATGCCAAGAACAGATGCATACTGGTAAGTATCATTTTCCTTATATAGAGCTTACTACCCCTGACGAGGCGTCAAAGTGCTTTTTCGGCGAGTAGCACCCTACTCCGGGACCCATAGTGGATTAGTGTTGAATTAGTATAGTGAAACATGCAAGTACATTTTAAGTGGTGGATAGGTTAGTCGGTTATTTGGATTTGGAATGATAGCAGAAGGATAGAGGAGGACAACGGTTTGTATTTATATAGCGCTTGTTGACGCACGCTATTCAGGAAGCCTACAAAGGATTAGTGGTGAATTAATATGGTGAAATATGAAGTAATTTCAGTGGTGGATATTAGTCAGTTACTTGGAGTGAGAAGGATAGCGGAGGGATAAAAGGGGAAGAAAGATTTGCATTCATATAGCACTTCTTTCCCCTGATGGGTGTTGAAGTGCTTTTCTGGCGAGTAGCACGCCACTCCGGAACCCATAAAGGATTAGTGTTGAAAATTAGTATAGTATAAATATGAAGTAATTTGAGTAGTGGATATGTTATTCAGTTATTTGGGTAGTATATTAGTATAGTTGAATATGGAATTTGAGAAGTGAACATGTTAGTCTGTTAATTTCGATTGAAAAGGATAGTGGAGGGATAAATGAGTGAAAGATTTTTTATTTTTTTAGGTCTTAGCAATAGGAGGAGGCTTATGGATGAGTAAAAAGGAGTTTTGGAGGGGAGGACTCAGAGGAAAGAGTTTAGAAATGTTTGTTTTAGGGGATCGGTGTAGTAAAAGAGGTGTTAGGTGATGCAAGGAGGGGTAGAGTAGGAGATAAAAGGTGGTCTGTTAGGTGTAATAACAGCAGGGAGAGTGTGTCTGAATGGGATGTAGTTATGTATGGTGTTGATTGGCGTTGTGTTAGTGATGAGTGTTTTGGTTAGTGGTATAGGATAGAGTTGTGTGCTGTTTGTAGGTGATGGTGGATATGTGTGGTAGTTGGGATAGTAGGGGGTGTAGATGTGGTTTGGTTGGGTTTGTACTGCAGGCTGGTACATTAATTTGTGCATAGTGTTGTGCGTGGTGTACATTTGGTGTGAGTGTGCTGCTCTGTTTGTGTATGTGGATGGTGTGGGCTGGGTATTGCTGAGACACCCTAAGCCTGGCCTTTTTTATAGCCCTAGTAATCAGGTGACCCATTCACCCAATGGGAACCCTAGCCCTAACACTATCCAATCACAACACTAGCCTTAAAATCTAGAGCCAATAGGAGACCAGGGGCCCCACCGGCCCGCGAACACAATGCTGAATTGTTGAATAGTCAATGGTCTGCTGGCCTGGGGGTGGGGGCTGTTAGTCATCATAGAGTGCTAAGCCGGGTTTACTCCACAGTTGCCGAGGCGCAGCTGGACCATGGGGCTTGGGTGGGTGTTATTCTAGCACTGATGCTCGCCTCTCAGCCTAGCGCCTATCACGCTCATACTGATTGTAGATGCTACCCCAGACTCTGGGACCCTCCAGTAATTCACTGTATCTGCAGAGAAGCTGGAGACCCCGTGCAGAGCTCTGTATTAGCAGAAGGGCCGGCGCTGCACTGACGCGCGCTCCAGGTGCCGGGTGTGCGCATTCACGAGTCCCGTCACAGGCCCAGGGGTGAAGTGATGCTGTCACTGGCCCTGTTCGCACCCACTTCTCGCCGCAATAAACTGGTCGCACTTGTGCGTCGTCTGTGTGTGAAGATTTATGTCCCGGCGAACCCCGCACGTGGCCTCACTCAAGAGACTCACACTGAGCAGGTGTGAGCGAATACTTCACCGGACACAAAGGACCATCTGTTGCGTTTGCAGGACTTCCGATTACGTTTCTGTGTTCATCTTAGCTTTAGGCAGCCGTTAATGCCCGACTAGGCCTGTTTGTAAGCGCTCCCGCTATAGGAAGATGTTCGGAGAGAAGCACAAACAATTAAATTAAGGTGCCCAGGATCACACAATTTGCAGATATGGGGTTGGACGGATTAGAACTCTGGTTACTGAGCTGATAGACTATGTCTACACTTCACTTGTCCTTGTGGTTAGTCTGTGGTGCACCAGTGTTACCTGCATGCACCAATGAGTCAGAGTACAGGCAGTACACTGTAAAACGTCTGTAAAAAGATCGGATACTGTTAAGAGTACACCAATCACTGACTCGATAAGCCCATCATACCAAGTTTCAGTCAAACCCACAAAGTCAAGTATTTTGAGACCTCTGCCTGATTTTGAGTCTGCTTGACAAGGGGCGGCCGGGGAACTTACTGCAAATGCATGCATTTATCCCCCTGTCTTGCCATGCGATTAATTGGGCTAGCAGGATCTCACAGTGGACAGCCATATACCATCGATCCCCCGCCCCCCTGCTGACACTGACCTGCTAATTGCCTAGATAGACTGTAAGTAATAAAATGATCATTGCCGGCTATCATGGAAACAGAAGGTTGCTACAATTCTTGGCTTTGTTACGGGAGAGGAGTTGGCCTAACGGCCAGGGCGCTTGACCTCGGACCTGGGGAACCCGGTTCGAGTCTCGGTAATGTCGCTAAACCTACTGTGATTCTGGGCAAATCACTTAATCTTCCCGTGCCTAACAAAAATGCCTTCGTAGTACATCCTTCCTTCTACGCTTGCGCAGCTGAAGCCCGCACACATTTTGAAAATGGTAGACAGGAAGAAAAGAGGGCGAGGTGCAAGCTCAGAGTCTCATATATGTACGGGGCCGGGGGTGGGAAAGAACCACTAAGATTAAGGGGAGGATTTCACAGATAACGGTGCGAAGGCTGGGAATGTTCTGTGCAGAGACCTTGGAGTGGGGGCACCACGGGACCGAAATCAACACAAACACTTTACATAGTATTACATTGGTAAAAATATATTTTTACATTTTCTTTTATAGTACAAAAGATAAAAACACTTACAGATGCCTAAATAGTCTTCTAACGTCGTGTGTGTGTATGTGTGGCTGTGTGTGTGTGTGTGTGGCTCTGTGTGTGTGGCTCTGTGTGTGTGGCTGTGTGTGTGTGTGTGTGTGTGTGTAGCTCTGTGTGTGTGTGACTCTGTGTGTGTGGCTCTGTGTGTGTGTCTGGTGTGTGTGTGGCTCTGTGCGTGTGTGTGGCTCTGTGTGTGTGTCTGGTGTGTTTGTGGCTCTGTGTGTGTGTGGCTCTGTGTGTGTGTGTGGCTGTGTGTGTGTTTGTGTGGCTGTGTGTGTGTTTGTGTGGGTGTGTGTGTGTGTGGCTCTGTGTGTGTGTGGCTCTGTGTGTGTGTGTGTGTGGCTCTGTGTGTGTGTGTGGCTCTGTGTGTGTGGCTGTGTGTGTGTGTGTGTGGCTGTGTGTGTGTGTGTGTGTGTGGCTGTGTGTGTGTGTGTGTGTGTGTGTGTGGCTCTGTGTGTGTGTGTGTGTGGCTCTGTGTGTGGGTGCAAATGCCATGGGTCTCGCATTTGCGAGAGATTAGACTATTGGCATTGTAAATGACAATGCCATTTATTTATCTGTTTTCAAAACCAACACATAAATAAAAATGTTGTCATATACAATGCCAATAGTTCTAACTTTTACAAAGGCGAGACCGTTGCATTGTAAATGCTTGTTAAACAACGTTTTGTCTTGGGAAGGGACAGCACTAGCCTGTCCCCCAGCAATGCAGTTAAAATTTTAATGCAAAGATTGTTTTCTTTTAAATGTAATGTTTTTACTGCAGCATACAGCATTTAAGCATTGACATGTTTTATTTTTTCAATTTTATTTTTTGTGGCTTATGCTTCAAATAAAAAAATAACCATGACACAAGCTTGCCAAGGCCAACCCATTAATTGCCTTTCCCAGTGCTTTCTACATATTGCTGCTGGCTTTGCACAGAATCGCTCTGATTGGATCTTTCAGATGCGGTATGTATCAAACACATTTGATTGGATGAGGCCCTAGAGATGCTCTGGACCAATGGCATTGTCATATTTAGCTGGACTCTGAAGCCTTCTCACTTTAAGTTTCCATTTAAAAAAAGATATATTTTATTTTGTAGGTGGACCCTGCTTTTGTACAGTTCTCTTGTAGATGTTGCTTGCAGGTGAGCTGTTGTTTTCAAACCGAGCTGGGCATTTCGTCATCCCACTAACAACGAGAAGCGCCTTGAAGCTACATTTGCACGAAGGGAGGGGCTCTAGTGCTCTATAGCTCAGCTCAGCTGGCGGGGTCCGGGTCGGGGCCCTGGCCGGCGGCTCCAGGCGTTGGCGGGTCCAGTTTTACAACATTTAACTAATGACAGAGGCGGCTCCGGTCTGAGATGAAAGGACCGAGTCCTTTGAGGGGCTTACCTCAGGAACTGTGACCCCGTGACCTTGGGTAGGTGTGCGCCTCCCTCACTGGGACTGGTGAGGTACAAGGCCTTAATCCTGGTCATCTCCTTCTACACGTAGATGCAAGAGAAGACAGGCCTCTGTCCTCTCGGTACAGATGAAACAAGCATTGGCAAACCTAACATGTCTGGCCTGCAATGCAATCGGTCGTTCATTTGCAAGAGTTTAAGCTATTGGCTTTGTAAATGACAATGCCTTTTAGTTATCTGTTTTGATTATTAACACATAAATAAAAGGCATTTTCATTTACAAAGCCAATAGCTCGAATTCTTGTAAATGCGAGACCTGTTTAACGTCAAAGAAGCGGCCACCATTGTCCCGGGCTGCGTGGAAAGTTAAAGCGCGCAAGGCGCGGTGAAGGCCGCAGGAAAGCATGTCGTGCCTGAAGTAGGAGAAACTCGTTATAGAAAGTAGTGCTTAGAGGCTAAAGAAGACTTAGCGTGTAACAACAGAAGTAAAGGGGCCAGTCCTCATGGGAAGTTACGAATGAAGACAAGGCGGTACTAAGGAGGGATTAACAAGCCTATTAACGAATCAGAAGCCAGCATTTACAAAGAACAATGAAACAAGCCTATGAAAAATATGGGCGGAGCTTCAAGTCCATACTCTAATACAGCATGCCTCGCAGAGCGGCGCATGCGCTGCCCAGACTTCACCTAAAAAGTCCTAAAGAACCATTGTTGTTTATTTACTGAAGAAAACAAGGCAGCTGTAGAGACGTCCATTAGAGCAGTGTGTGCAAGGGAGTGATACACACATGCATGTGTGCATGAGGGAGCGATACGCACGTGCATGTGTGCACGAGGGAGCGATACGCACATGCATGTGTGTGTGCATGGGAGCGATACGCACATGCATGTGTGCACAAGGGAGCGATACGCACATGCATGTGTGCACGAGGGAACGATACGCACATGCATGTGTGTGTGCATGGAAGCGATACACACATGCATGTGTGCATGAGGGAGCGATACGCACATGCATGTGTGCACAAGGGAGCAATACGCACATGCATGTGTGTGCGGCCTCCTCTTTTCATTGATGTCCATTGGTGAATACAGTAAAAGTACAACAGTACAAGGCAGCTGCAAGGCCCCACAGGCAGGCAGGGGAGCGACACTTGCATACATGTGCAGACTTCCTGATTTCAACCACACACACTGATGAGTCCACTGAATGTGCAGGAGGACAAGGCAGCCGTAGGGACGCAGACTAGAAGTGTGTGTGCAAGGGGTAGGGGAAGTGACACACACAAGCACACACACATATATGTGTGCAGACCGCCTCGTTTCATTGACACTCACTGGGACGCCAGGAAGGAACGAATAATCAAGGCACCTGCAGGGACACCCGTTAGAAGGGTGTCTGTGTGTAAGGGGTAGCTGAAGCGTTACACACATGTACACGCACACATATATGTGCAAACTGCCTCATTTCATTGACACATACTGGTGGGCACCAGGAATGACCCAAAAATACAAGGCAGCCGCAGGGACACCCACTGAAACAGAGGGTTGGATAATCTGTGGGTTTGCGCTGTGGCACTTTCGTGCAAAGTCATGTAAAGTGGGTAAACGCTTGGAAGGGTGTTTGCTTTCCAGCCCTAAGCGTATTTTGCCCCGGCAAGGTACTCTTTTCTCAGCACAAATAGCGCTTAGAACCATTTTGGGTCAAGGAGGTGTTACTTGTGTGTAACATCGGTGGCTCAGCACAGGCACCGAAAGTTTTTGATGCAAATCCAGATCTACTGAGTGGGCCAGTCGAGGCTTTGTATCTAAAACCATCATCCCTCCTTGAAGCAGGCGCCAACAAGTCAAGTCAAGTCAAGAGATTTATATAGCGCGCTACATACCCATAGGGTCTCAAGGCGCTTGAAGAAGGGTGGGGAATTACTTGTCAAATATCCAAGTTTTAAGTTGCTTTCTGAATGCTAGGTGGTTCTGAGTAAGGCGGAGGTGAGTAGGAAGTGTGTTCCAGGTTTTAGCTGCCAGGTAGGAGAAGGATCTACCTCCCATGGTGGTTTTGTTGATGCGAGGTACAGTGGCAAGGGCTTGGTTGGAGGATCGTAGCTGACGGGAGGGGGTGTAGAAGGACAGTCGTCTGTTGAGGCATTCGGGTCCAAGTTCGTAAAGTGATTTGTGTGTGTGGGTTAAGAGGCGGAAAGTAATCCTCTTATTTACGGGGAGCCAGTGGAGGTTTTTCAGGTGACCAGAGATGTGTTCTTTACGCGGGATATCTAGTATGAGCCTGGCTGAAGCGTTCTGGATGCGTTGGAGTTTTTTCTGGAGTTTTGCGGTGGTACCGGCGTATAGGGTGTTTCCGTAGTCTAGGCGGCTCGTGACCAGTGCGTGGGTGACCGTTTTTCTAGTTTCGGTGGGGATCCAGCGAAATGTTTTTTTGTGCATGCGAAGAATGTTGAAGCAAGATGATGAGACGGCGTTGACTTGTCTGGTCATCGAGAGAGAGGAGTCCAGGATGACGCCCAGGTTCCGTGCGTGGTCAGTTGGGATGGGTGCTTTTCCTAGGGCAGCTGGCCACCAAGAGTCATCCCAGGCGGAGGGGGAGGTGCCTAAGATGAGGACTTCTGTTTTGTCTGAGTTCAGTTTCAGGCGGCTGTGCTTCATCCACACGGCTACTTCTTTCATTCCTTCATGTAGGTTGGTTTTGGCGGTGTTAGGGTCTTTGGTGAGTGAGAGGATCAGTTGAGTGTCATCAACGTAGGAGATGATGTTGAGGTTGTGTTGGCGTGCGATGGCTGCGAGGGGGCTCATGTATACGTTGAAGAGGGTGGGGCTGAGTGAAGATCCTTGTGGTACGCCGCAGATGACTTCAGAGGCCTCTGACTTGAATGGCGGGAGGCGGACTCTCTGGGTTCTTCCGGTGAGGAACGAGGTGATCCATTCCAGTGCTTTTCCTTGGATTCCGACGTTTCTGAGGCGTTGTAGAAGGGTGCTATGACAGACTGTGTCGAAGGCAGCGGAGAGGTCGAGGAGGATGAGGGCGACTGTGTCTCCGTGGTCCAGTAGAGTTCGAATGTCGTCAGTTGCTGCGATAAGTGCGGGCTTAGTGCTGTGTTTGGCTCGGAAGCCGGACTGTGAGTAGTCGAGGGATTTGTTGGTTTCGAGGAAGGTGGCGAGCTGGTTGTTGACAGCTTTCTCGATGACTTTGGCCGGGAATGGAAGAAGCGAGATGGGGCGGTAGTTTTTGAGTTCGTTGGGGTCAGCTGTGGGTTTTTTCAGAAGGGCGCTGAGTTCTGCGTGTTTCCAGCTTTCCGGGAAGGTGGCGGAGTTGAGGGAGCAGTTGATGACGTCTCGGAGATGGGGTGCGATAATGGAGTCTGCTTTGTTGAAGATGTGGTGAGGGCATGGGTCTGTGGGGGATCCTGAGTGGATGGAGTTCATCAGGCGGATGGTGTCCTCAGTGGAGATTGGGTTCCAGGCGTTAAGGGTGTTCACGGGGGGAATATGGTCAGCAGATGGTGGGGTGGGTTGGTCTCCGGGTCGGTTGTCGAAGCTGTTGTGGATGTCTGCGATTTTGTTGTGGAAGAAGGAAGCTAGGGAGTCGCAGAGGGCTTGGGAGGGGGTGATGTCGTTGGAGTTGGCTGATGGGTTGGTAAATTCTTTGACGATGTTGAATAATTCCTTGCTGTTGTGGGCGTTGTTGTCTAGTCGGTCTTTGAATGCGGCTTTCTTGGCAGACCGGATTAGTTGGTGATGTGTGCGGGTGGCGTTTTTGAAGGCCTCCCTGGTGCTGGTGTTTGGGTCTTTTTTCCAGGCCTTCTCGAGGGAGCGACAGAGTTTCTTAGATTTCTTAAGATCATTGTTGAACCAGGAGGCGTTTTTGCTGCCTAGTTTGATTTGACGTTTTTTCAACGGTGCTAGGATGTCTGCGCTGTTGGATAGCCATTGGGTGAGGTTAATGGCTGCTTGGTCGGGGTTTGAGGAGTGGGCGGGGGGGTTGAGAAGAAGCGATGAGGAGATCTGGTCGATAGTGATTTTGTTCCAATTTCTTCGCAGGGTGGGTTGAGGATGGTTGTGGATTGTGGTCTTACTGTAGATAAAGTGAATGCAGCTGTGGTCCGTCCAATGAAGAGCTGTGGTGTGACTGAATGAAACATGTTTGCTGGAGGTGAAGATAGGGTCGAGTGTGTGACCTGCGATGTGGGTGGGGGTAGTGACAATTTGTTTGAGTCCGAGGTTGGCGAGATTGTCCAGAAGGGTGGTGGCGCTGCTGTCATTGCTCTTTTCCAGGTGAAAATTGAGGTCTCCCAATAGAATGTAGTCCTCGGAGGGGAGGGCGTGTGGGGTGATAAAGTCAGTGATGTCTTCGCTGAATTGTGCACGGGGTCCTGGTGGCCTGTAGAGGAGGGTGCCTCTGAGTGTGGTCTTGGGGTCGGTGTGGATTTGGAAGTGGAGGTGTTCGGCGCTTGCAAGGTTGACGTCTGAGCTGGTTGAGATGCGGATGGAGTTCTTATGGACGATAGCGATGCCTCCTCCTGTTTGGTCGGTGCGGTCCTTACGGATGATCTTGTATCCTTCCGGGATGGCAATGGTGATGTCTGGGGCCGAAGAGGCATTCATCCATGTTTCTGTTAGGAAGGCGACGTCCGGTGAGATGGTGTCTAGTAGATTCCAGAGGTCGATGGCGTGTCTGTGGACCGAGCGGGTGTTGAGCAGGATGCATTTTAGGTGGTTGGTGTCAGGTCTCTGTTTGGTGTTGGTGGATGAGGAGTTGGTTCTGGTGCCGTCGAACTTGCAGGAGTTGCAAGGATTTGTCTAGGTATAAAGCCGGGTGTGCATCCAGCACACATCCCATGCCCGCACACATCTCTGCACCATGATGCAAGTTTGTGCACTGCTGCCTGTGTTTGCACCAGCACAGGGGTGGAGAGCAGCAGGGCATTCTCAATACATTTGAGTCTGCAGTTCTATCTCTCCCCCTCCTTGTGCATTACAGTAATTTTGGATGCTGTGTTGTGCTAAAAAGAATAAACCTGCCCCAGAGTGTGCAAGGTCGCAACGTGTGTAAGAGTGCAATCTTCCATGCTGGTGGACGCTCCTACATCTGAAGTTTTGTCCTGATGATGACCTCCATTTATCTATGGGTTGAAACGCCATTGACGCCAAAGATGTGGCTCTAATTAATGAGGACACAATTGTTTTTTTGTGTATTTTTGTTTTGTTTTGAAGTCTGCTTTTGTAATTTTCCCCTCGGCCACAACTTGTCTGTTTACACCTGTCATTATGTACATTTGTAACACTGTTTGTGTAACTATATGAGCACCATCGTTATTGTATATATGTTTTCGATACGCTTTTTTGATAATATTTAAAAAAATCCTTTTTTGAAAGCTAAGAAAAAGAATTTGTACCTGGGTATTGGGTGTTACAAAAGTTGGGTACAATTGTTCTTCTTTTTTATTTTTCCTTTCTTAGGGAGGTCTTTTCCATGGTTTGATTTTCTAAACATTGCCTCTATTCCAAGTGGTGTACTTCAACCATTGTTTGGATTATAGGATAAACGATATTAGACACAGAAACTGCGGGGACAGACATGGCGAGTGGGCAGGAGAGAAAACTCCAAATATGTTGTATTGAAGGGTCTGGTGGTTTCGTGGACTAATGCATCCACCATAGGGGCCAGTGTTTGACGTCATGGTCACAGGTTCAAATCCCAGGATTGTCTACTCAGACTTTCATCCTTCTGAGGTCGATAAAATGAGGACCATTGAGTTGGGTAACATTAAACATCTGGTTTTCATTGCAACGACACCCTTTTGGGTACATGTGCCCTTGCTATAAATGCACTTGTTATGTTATATTATGTTATGTTTATGTTATACCAATAAATCATTGCCTAAGGCAGACGGGTTGTGAAGAGGGTTGAAAAGGACAG
Source organism: Lissotriton vulgaris (assembly GCF_964263255.1). Taxonomy (NCBI): domain Eukaryota; kingdom Metazoa; phylum Chordata; class Amphibia; order Caudata; family Salamandridae; genus Lissotriton; species Lissotriton vulgaris. The sequence goes on from NC_141693.1 coordinate 4,467,219, forward strand.
CGCCAGTCTCCAGCCTGTTTGCACGAGCTGTGGGCACATCTCAGGTGTGGTGTCTGTACAGGCTCAGTTTCTGTGACGCGCTTTGCATCTACTTTGAATATTAACCCGTGTCCTTTGTTTCCTCATACAGGGTCACCTGAGTGCCTCTCCCCCTGGCACGGCTGCCACCCTGCTCTCCTGATGCTCCCCTGCTTCTGCGTTGGCACATGCACTGCGCTTGGAACCCAGGTTGATGCCTCACGCTTGGCGCTAGCAGCCGTTTGCTAAAAGTGGAAATCTAAGGTCAGGGTCTAAAGTGTGTGTTGTGGCTTCTCGGGCCCGGTGACGCCATCTTTACAAGTCATCCATCCTTGAGGTTTGTTTTGGAGAAGGTCGAGGAAATCGACAAAGTGTAAATATTTTTGAATCTGTGAAATGAAAATTCGAATAAAAGTGTGTTCTAAATGTGGCCTTCTCTTTCATTCTGGGCACAGATCTAAGTTTCCATCATAAAAAAGGGGAGCAGCGCCCATAGGCCTTCTGAGCTGAAACCCAGGAGAGTGTGACAGTTGAAGGGGCCTGAGGACCACCAGGGACCCTGCGGACCGCCAGGGACCCTGCGGACCATCAGGGACCCTGCGTACCTGTGCTTAAATCCCAGCTCTTGAGTGGGAAGTATGTGATCTGAGTCACTTGCGCTCTCTGTGCCTAACATGAATATCTGTCAGTTGTAATGCAGTGTAAGTATGTTCTGGGCCTAAACCCCTAGCCCTGGTGCTTCCCAGCCAGCCGCATGTTATACGAATACTCCCACATGCATAGGCAGTGAAAAGTACCCTAACTTGCATTGCATATGACGTCAGTAGCCCAGCCCAATCACACTAGTGACATCACTCCCTGAAGCCTGAGTCAGCACTGTCCGGATTCTCACCTGTAACATCCAGGTGTTGCAGATGTGTGTCCAGTGATGGACAGTACAGACACCTCTGCCGGGGAGGGGCAGTAAACACACTGAGGACATCACCCTCCCAGTCCGGTGCTTCAGGAAAAACCACAGCACGGAAACCGCCCTCCTCGCTGCAACAGACAACACCCGCTCCCTCCTCGACAAAGGCGAGACCGTGGCTCTCATCCTCCTGGACTTCTACGCAGCCTTCGACACAGTCTCTCGCTGCACTCTAGCCCACAGACTGCACCACTCAGGGGTTCAGAACAAAGCCCTCGACTGGATCCGATCATTCCTCTCCAGCAGAACGCAGCGGGTCAGACTCCCACCCTCCCTCTCAGATCCCACACCGACCACCTACGGAGTTCCCCAAGGATCTTCCATCAGCCCCACCCTGTTCAACGTCTACATGGCCCGCTAACCCCCATCGTGAAATCCTACAGACTCAACATTGTTTCCTACACAAACAACACCCAACTCATCCTCTCCCTATCCAACGAACCCAAGTCTCCAAGTATACCTTTCAAGAGGAAATGGAAGCAGTCGCCAGGTGGATGAAGAACATCTGCCTACAACTAAACACAGACAAAACCGAAGTACTCATCATGGCCCACACACCGCCTGGGACGACACCTGGTGACCCCCCATCCTCGGGAATCACCGTCCCCCACGGACCATGCATGCAACCTCCAGAGCATCCTGGACTCCGAACTCAAAATGAACCGCCAAATCAACGCTGTCTCATCCTCCTGCTTCCACACCCTCCGCCTCCTATGAAAGACCTTCAAATGGATCCCCCTCGAACACAGAAAAACCGACACCCATACCCTTGTCACCAGCAGACTCGACTACGGCAACGCTCTCTATGCCAGAATCAACACGAACCTCACCCACAAACTCCAGAACATCCAGAATGTCTCCGCCAGACTAGTCCTCCATGTACTGTGCCTCTGCCACATCACCCAACACCTGCGGGCACTACATTGGCTCCCCATCGAGAAGAGAATCACCTCAAGTTTCTCACCCACGCCCACAAAGCCCTTCACAACACCGGACCTGCATACTTGAACAACTGCCTCACATTTCAGGCACCCTAAAGATCCCTCCGCTCAGCCCAGCTCTCCCCTGCAACGGTGCCTCGCATCAAGAAGACCAGAGCAGGAGGAAGGACGTTCCGTCTCCTCGTTGAGGCCAAAGCATGGAACACCCTCCCACTCCGCCTCAGACAGACGCCTGCACTCTCCAAGTTCACAAAGGACCTCAAGCCCTGGCTCTTCAGATCTCCATGAACTTCCAGGACCTGCGCCCCCTCCCAGCGCCTTGAGTGCCGCTCGGGTGAGCCGCTGCGCTTAACAAACCCATGATCGATTGATTGGCCCTCTGAAGGCTGAGTCACCTGTAACATTCAGGTGAGGCAGATGTCTGTCCGGTGATGGACAGCACATGCACCTCTGCCTGAGAGGGGCAGTAAACACTGATGACATCACCCTCGGACGACAAGAGTTGTCACTGACCGGATTCTCACCTGTAACATTCAGGTGATGCAGATGTTTGGTGATGGACAGCACAGGCACCTCTGCCTGAGAGGGGCAGTAAACACACTGCAGAGCTCTGCACTGAAGTTTCAACTGAGGATACACAATGGGCGAGGTAGCATACAGGAGAGAGGGGCGGATACAGAGAGGGGTGGATACAGAGGGGGTGGATACAGAGAGGGTGTGGATACAGAGAGGGGGTGGATACAGAGAGATGGTACAGAGACTGGTGGATACAGAGAGGGGGTGGATACAGAGAGGGGGTGGATACAGAGAGGGGGTGGATACAGAGAGGGGGTGGATACAGAGAGATGGTACAGAGACTGGTGGATACAGAGAGGGGGTGGATACAGAGGGGGTGGATACAGAGAGGGGGTGGATACAGAGAGGGGGTGGATACAGAGAGATGGTACAGAGACTGGTGGATACAGAGAGGGGGTGAATACAGAGGGGGGGTGGATACAGAGAGATGGTACAGAGACTGGTGGATACAGAGAGGGGGTGGATACAGAGGGGGGGTGGATACAGAGAGATGGTACAGAGACTGGTGGATACAGAGAGGGGGTGGATACAGAGGGGGTGGATACAGAGGGGGTGGATACAGAGGGGGTGGATACAGAGAGATGGTACAGAGACTGGTGGATACAGAGAGGGGGTGGATACAGAGGGGGGGTGGATACAGAGAGATGGTACAGAGACTGGTGGATACAGAGAGGGGGTGGATACAGAGGGGGGGTGGATACAGAGAGATGGTACAGAGACTGGTGGATACAGAGAGGGGGTGGATACAGAGGGGGGGTGGATACAGAGAGATGGTACAGAGACTGGTGGATACAGAGGGGGTGGATACAGAGGGGGGGTGGATACAGAGAGATGGTACAGAGACTGGTGGATACAGAGAGGGGGTGGATACAGAGGGGGTGGATACAGAGGGGGTGGATACAGAGGGGGTGGATACAGAGGGGGTGGATACAGAGAGGGGGTGGATACAGAGAGTGGTGGATACAGAGAGATGGTAGAAACAGAGAGATGTTACAGAGACTGGTGGATACAGAAAGAGGGTACAGAGAGTGGTGGATACAGAGAGGGTACATAGAGTGGCAGATACAGAGAGGGTACAGAGAGTGGCAGATACAGAGAGGGTACAGAGAGTAGTGGATACAGAGTGGTGGATACAGAGAGAGGGTACAGAGAGTGGTGGATACAGAGAGTAGTGGATACAGAGAGTGGGTACAGAGAGTGGTGGATACAGAGAGAGGGTACAGAGACTGGTGGATACAGAGAGTGGTGGATACAGAGCGTGGTAGATACATAGAGTGGCGGGTACAGAGAGTAGTGGATACAGAGAGAGGGTGCAGAGAGTGATGGATACAGAGCGTGGTAGATACAGAGAGTGGTGGATACAGAGAGAGGGTACAGAGAGTGATGGATACAGAGAGTGGTGGATACAGAGAGTGGTAGATAAAGAGAGTGGTGGATACAGAGAGTAGTGGATACAGAGAGTGGGTACAGAGAGTGGTGGATACAGAGAGAGGGTACAGAGAGTGGTGGATACAGAGAGGGTACAGAGAGTAGTGGATACAGAGAGAGGGTACAGAGAGTGATGGATACAGAGAGTGGTGGATACAGAGAGTGGTAGATAAAGAGAGTGGTGGATACAGAGAGTAGTGGATACAGAGAGTGGGTACAGAGAGTGGTGGATACAGAGAGAGGGTACAGAGAGTGGTGGATACAGAGAGGGTACAGAGAGTGGTGGATACAGACAGAGGGTACAGAGAGTGGTGGATACAGAGAGGGTACAGAGAGTGGTGGATACAGAGAGAGGGTACAGAGAGTGGTGGATACAGAGAGAGGGTACAGAGAGTGGTGGATACAGAGAGGGTACAGAGAGTGGTGGATACAGACAGAGGGTACAGAGAGTGGTGGATACAGAGAGTAGTGGATACAGAGAGAGGGTACAGAGAGTGGTGGATACAGAGAGAGGGTACAGAGAGTGATGGATACAGAGAGTGGTGGATACAGAGAGTGGTGGATTCAGAGAGTGGTGGATACAGAGCGAGGGTACAGAGAGTGGTAGATACAGAGAGTAGTGGATACATAGAGAGGGTACAGAGAGTGGGGGATACAGAGAGTGGTGGAAACAGATGGTACAGAGAGTGGTGGATACAGAGTGAGGCTACAGAGTGTGGTAGATACAGAGAGTGGTGGATACAGAGTAGTGGATTCAGAGAGAGGTGGATACAGAGTAGTGGATACAGAGAGAGGGTACAGAGAGTGGTGGATACAGAGAGGGGGGATACAGAGAGTGGTGGATACAGGGAGGGGGGGATACAGAGAGTGGTGGATACAGGGAGAGGGCACAGAGAGTGGTGGATACAGTGAGGTGGATTCAGGAGGCGGTACAGAGAGTAGTGGAGACAGAGTGGTGGATACAGAGAGGTGGATTCAGGAGGGAGAGGATACAGAGAGTGGTGGATACAGAGAGTGGATTCAGGAGGGAGAAGATACAGAGAGTGGTGGATACAGAGAGGTGGGTTCAGGATCAGAGGATACTGAGTGTTGGATACAGAGAGAGAGGAGGATACAGGGAGTGGTGGATACAGAGAGTGGTGGATACAGAGAGTGGTGAATACAGAGAGTGGTGAATACAGAGAGAGAGGAGGATACAGGGAGTGGTAAATACAGAGAGTGGTGGATACAGAGAGTGGTGAATATAGAGAGAGGAGGATATGTATACAGAGAAGTGGATACTGAGAGGTGGATTCAGGAGGGAGAGGCTACAGAGAGTGGTGGATACAGAGAGAAAGGAGAATACAGAGAGAGAGTTGTGGATACAGAGAGTAGTATACAGAGAGTGGTGGATACAGAGAAAGAGGGGAGGATACAGAGAGTGGTGGATACAGAGGGGGCTTCAGGAAGAGAGGGTACAGAGTGGTGGATACAGAGAGTGGTGGATACAGAGAGAGAAGAGGATACAGAGAGTGGGGTGGATACAGAGATGGGGAGGATACAGAGAGTGGTGGATAAAGAGGGAAAGGGGGATACAGAGAGAAAGGAGGTTACGGAGAGTGGTGGATACAGAGAGTGGTAGATACAGAGAGAGAGAGAGGACGATACAGATAGAGGGGAGGATCCAGACAGAGGTGGATACAGAGAGTAGGATACAGAGAGGAAGGAGGATACAGAGAGTGGTGGATACAGAGAGGTGGATTCAGGATGAGAGGATACAGAGTGTTGGGTACAGAGAGAGAGGAGGATACAGAGAGAGGGGAGGATTCACACAGTGGTGGATTCAGGAGGGAGAGGCTACAGAGAGTGGTGGATACAGAGATAAATGAGGATACAAAAGAGAGAGGAGGATACAGAGTGGTGGATACAGAGAGTGGTATACAGAGAGTGGTAGATACAGAGAGAGAGAGAGAGAGGAGGATACAGAGAGTTGTGGATACAGAGAGTGGTGGATACAGAGAGAGAGAGGACGATACAGATAGAGGGGAGGATCCAGACAGAGGTGGATACAGAGAGTAGGATACAGAGAGGGGAGGATACAGAGAGGGGGGGATACAGAGAGAAAGGAGGATGCAGAGAGGGGTGGATACAGAGAGAGAGGGGATGTTACAGAGTGTTGGATACAGAGAGTGTTGGATACAGAGACTAGTTTACAGATTTTTCTTTTTCTTCATAGGCCCTTCTCCATTTCCTCTCTGCCTGCTTGCAATCCAGTTTCAGATTTTGTAATTTGTCATTAAACCAGGGGCGATGGTCTGCCCACCCTCTTATGATTCTTTAGCGGAGCGAGCGGGTCCAACGTAGAGGTGATCTGTGTACAAAGGGTCGCATCGCTCTCCTCCACGTGTATGTCTGCCTGAAAACAGTCATGAAGAACAAACCCCGGAGCTGCGCTTCCCTTTTTTTTAAAGGGGCTTCCAGTCTCTGCGAACATCATTTCTAGATTCTCTGGCAGCCACGCCATGAGCTGTGCGGTTCTACACCTGAAATGTAATGAAATAATGATCAGACCACTCCACCCGCAAAATGTCCAAAACTCCCAATTCCTTTTCATCCGCGAGAATCCGATCAAGCGCCTGGCCTCCTTATGTGTTGGTTCATCCCCCACTGATGTAGGTTCAAACCTTCACCAGATCGGAGGAGATTAAACCCGGAGTCTAGGGCTCCATTTAACCGAAGATTGAAATCACCAAGAACCACTGGTCTGGCTTGTGCGGCAGCCATATTACAAGTCTCAGGGCAAGATCCACAGAACTGATTTAAGACAAAATCCTAAACTTACTACTTTTGGTATTCACAGAAGTTAGGATTTTGTCTTAAGTTTGTCTTAAGACAGACTTAAGACAAAATCCTAACTTCTGTGAATACCAAAAGTAGTGCATTTAGGATTTTGTCTTAAGTTAGTTCTGTCATTCGAGCCCACAGCCAGTGACTGCTGCTGCTGCACACTCATAGCCCCTGGAGGTCTGCAGCAAACAATCCCAGTCCATGCGGGACCGTTAGAATCTTTTATCCCAAATCCCATCATTTCAAATCTCTCTGTCACATCAATGCCTATTGTGGCCAATTCACACCTACTCCTACAAAGTATCTTTCGTCACCGTGGGCGCCAGACTGTTGTGGATATAAAGTATATTTCTTCACCGAGAGGCCAGACTGCTGTGGAAACAAAGTATCTGTCTTCATTGAGAGGCAAGGCTGCTGTGGATACAAAGTATCTTTCTTCATTGAGAGGCAAGGTTGTGGTGGATACAATGTATCTTTCTTCACTAAGAGGACAGACTGCTGTGGATACAAAGTATATTTCTCCATCGTTGGAGTCAAACTGCTGTGGATACAAAGTATCTTTCTTCACTAAGAGGACAGACTGCTGTGGATACAAAGTATCTTTCTTCACTGGGGAGCCAGGCTGCAGTGGATACAAAGTATCTTTCTTCACAGTGGGACCAGGCTGCCGTGAATACAAAGTATCCCTTTTCACCGTGGGCACCAAACTGTTGTGGATACAAAGTATTTTTCTTCACTGTGAGGCCAGACTGCTGTGGATACAAAGTATCTTTCTTCACTGAGAGGCCAGACTGCTGTGGATACAAAGTATCTTTCTTCATTGAGAGGCAAGGCTGCTGTGGATACAATGAATCTTTCTTCATTAAGATGCCAGGCTGCTGTGGATGCAAAGTATCTGTCTTCACTGATAGGTTTGGCTGCAAGAAGACACAAAGGTCCCACTTGCTGCTGGAAACAGATGAGCTTGGCTGTTAACAAGTGCCCTGACCAGTCCAACACCCCCACCCTTACCCCAGTCCAGATTATGCAGTGGAGAATGCAAGTGTTGGGGTTCAAACAGGCCAGGGGTGTTGGCAATGTAGTATGATATGGATTAAACAGTGACCTTAGAACCCACATCTGGGGATATTATCAATAAAATAAAGAGCTCTTTGTGCTTAAGCATAATAATCAGATGCCACATGCCAGGTGCTGGTCCTGCCGCAGTGTGGTCAATGCAAATTTTCACATATGTACAGATGTCACATCCACAGGAACTAACCTACGACTAACCATGAGCATCATTGCGCCAGAGAACACTGCCATTAATGCCAGTGTAAACATAGCCAGGGCCACACAATACTGCCATTAATGCCAGTGTAAACATAGCCAGGGCCACACAATACTGCCATTAATGCCAGTGTAAACATAGCCAGGGCCACACAATACTGACATCGATGCCAGTGTAAACATGGCCAGTGCCACACAATACTGACATCGATGCCAGTGTAAACATGGCCAGTGCCACACAATACTGACATCGATGCCAGTGTAAACATAGCCAGGGCCACACAATACTGACATCGATGCCAGTGTAAACATGGCCAGTGCCACACAATACTGACATCGATGCCAGTGTAAACATAGCCAGTGCCACACAATATTGCCATCGATGCCAGTGTAAACATAGCCAGGGCCACACAATACTGCCATCGATGCCAGAGTAAACATAGCCAGGGCCACACAATACTGACATCGATGCCAGTGTAAACATAGCCAGGGCCACACAATACTGACATCGATGCCAGTGTAAACATGACCAGTGCCACACAATATTGCCATCGATGGCAGTGTAAACATAGCCAGTGACGCACAATACAGCCATCAATGCCAGTGTAAGCATAGCCAGTGACGCACAATACAGCCATCAATGCCAGTGTAAGCATAGCCAGTGCCACACAATAGAGCCATCAATGGCAGTGTAAACATAGTGAAGGACTGGGTTCTGTAGGACCCAGCGGTGCCAGGGCACAACACCTGAAACCTTCGTGGGTAACCTGCTCCGGCGTACGAATGACAGAGACACGGGACACTTCCTTCAGCGTCAAAGATTCAAGGTTTATTTGCTGCAGGGAACACAGATATCACGACAAGTACAACTAGTGCAACTTGGGGAGACTGCTTCAAATTGGTTCTGTAGATCGCTCCTTTTATACACAATTTCCCCATTGAGTTACATTGAACACAAAAGTTTATGGCCCGGTTCCCACAATAATCCCCCAGAGGGGTCGTTTTGGTCACTTTGAAACACACAAGGTCCGGATCATAAGTGCGGAAACATTTGGCGGTTCCCAACTGTAAAAACCCATCTTCCCAACATTAGTGCATTCCAATCGGTAATAAACAGAACGAAATAGGAACAAGAACAGGTGTAGAGGAAGACGGAGACAGTGGGGAGATCGGAAAGGGTGTAAAAGGGGAGGTATCAGGAAACACGAGATACAGGCATCAAAGGGACGTGCCTAATGAGATGCACGGCTAAGACAATAAGTCCGTGCAGCAAGATGAGCCTCGAGCGGCGCCATCTGCTTTACAGTAGCATCTCCCTCATCATAAAGACACTTACAAAGAACATGTGTCTTCCGTAAATATCTTGGGAGTCCCAGGGTCGCGAAGCGGACAACGTCCGTTCGCTGGCTACTTGAGGGCAAGAGACAAAATGGATGCCATATCTAAGATGGAACCCGTGGGTACAGATAAAAATACCCACGTAACAGACGAACGGTTTAGGTTAGCACAGCGAAACTGCGCACACTCACTAAACTCGTCATTTGCGGTTCATAGATACCAGACTCGACTATATTTGTGCGAGTCGAATGCACCATTTACAATTGTCACGGAACCTCAGACGCTCCTTTTGCCCTCATGTAGGCAAGCACTAGTCGGAATCATACTCAATATTCATCAGACCATCTAGATGTTGCTGTAGCATAGCTCTGTCCAATCGAGTCCCATTGGTAACAGGCGGCTGTCTCATACACGTTGTAGCACAGAGGCCACATAAGGCAGGACCACACTGCACGCAAAGGCAACACGTGAACAGGAACACCACAACGATTCCGATGATCATCAGAATTTTCCAACCCCAAGTCGACATTAGGCCCCAAAACCACCCAAGTAGCGTCCAATCCCCTACATCCACGTGTATGGATTCAGAGATCTTATGCAACCTAGAGATGGCTTGATAGACAGTTGGAGCATTATCTGGAATGAAAATGCAGCAGCTCGAATGGATCACCTTACATACCCCACCTCGATCTGCTAAGATGACATCTAAAACCATACGGTTTTGTAACGTCATAAGTCTATCCGCCTGAAGTTCTGTGGTGATATTACCAAGGGCACTGGCAGTAATATTAGCTGTCGATTCTACCACTCGAGTCAACTGTCTCAGGTTCCTACTATTAACCATAGGTCCCCAAAACGGGAGGAAACCCTTGAAAAAGTCTCCTGCCTCTTGACCGGCAGTGTCCTCTTCGCTAATTACGCCTCTCACAACTCTAGTCTTGTGATAATCGGCATCTACAGTGAACGCCGGAGGCAACAGATTCGCAATAAAACATGAGCCCATGAAGTCAGCGGGCAACCATGCATATGCACGATCATGACAGATGAAGTATGTACCCTTGGCAGCCAGAAACACAGGGGACGAGAACATCGGCAGAATGTAATTTTCAATGCAAGCACTCGCTCCAAGTCGGGCTTGCGATCTTCGGCCACGACCCATAAGACAATAATTACCAATGTGGGGTACGACCCATATCGGAGGTGAGCTTTTAAGCTGCTTTTCACTCGTGAACACACTATACTCACCTCTACTCAGGACCCTGTAAGCTTGTACCTCTTCTTCGGGAATAAGCGAGGGATCATAGATATCGCTGTCTAAGTCCTCTATTGCTATTGACAAAGGTTTCTGATACGAGGTAGGACCAGAGTAGGGAGAACGTGGTTCTCGAATGGGGTGGAAACCCAGTGCGCTTCGAAACATTGTTTGAAATGCTCGAGCTGACCCTTGGGAACTATATGGTAACACCAAATATGGAATTCCCTTATCCGTAGTATGCGGCATCAACCCACACACCCAACAGTTAGTAGTGTTAACCACTAACTGATGCTGATGAAGGAGCTGAATAAAGGAATTATTACGGAATTCTGCACGTCTAGCCTGCTCGTGTTCAGGTAGGATGTGGAAAGAATGGGGGGATGCAGTGGAGATAAGTTTAGGGTCAGGGGTAGGAGTAGGTGTAGCAGAAAGTAAGAGATAAGACATCGTATAATACACCCCACCCGCCAATAATGCAGAAGCAGTCAAAAACAATACAAACAGTTGGAGTATAAAACATTTGGTACGACTAAGTTGCTGCAGCTGGAATCTATGAGCCTGTGCTCCTTCCAAATCGTTCAGCTTCGAGAATGCCATTCCCTACGACCGTCCGCAACGTTTCTTGACGCACTTCGTTCTGTGTAGCAATAGTCAATCCCTGGGAGTTCCCAGGAACCGACGGCCTTTAACCTAGCGTCAAGACCTACTATCCAGAAGGAAGTACGCGCGCGGCCCTACGGCCTTTAATGCACAATATATATATATATGCAAAAACAAAGTCTCTCGGCTGTGGAAGCAAAAAGTATAAGGAATGAAGCTCAGTGTGTATATACAAGAATAATCACAGTAATATGAATGTTCAAACTGATCGTGGAAAACGGGATAATGCAATTATCGAAGAACAGAACAGGATCTTTTATTAGTCTTTAGTGTGGGATCGTAGAAAATATCGCGTTTTCCCAAGACGTGTCTGCTCGTCGAACAAAGGATCCGTTGAAGAGACAGCGTCCTGCTGATCAGTTGAGTGTTCTGGTCTCGAGTCCTTTGATGACAATTGTTCAACAGAGTCTGTCTGCTGCTCTGAGGACTCTCCAACAGGCTGTGCGTCGCTGAAAGGGACAAACGCCGGCAATCCTTCGGTTTCAGTTGATACAATGCCTTTCCTCACCCACGAGTCTGCTGGCAACGGGATGGGGACTTTCTTCGTGTGGGTGGCGTGCACCCAATTCTTCCGCCCCTCAAGACGAACAGCAGTCCTCGTGGCAAGGAGAACCTGGTAGGGTCCAGTAAACCTCGGATCCAAGTTTTTCTTGCGCGAAAAGTTCCGCGTCACCACCCAATCTCCGGGCTGGAGCTGGTGGCCTGGACCCTCCGTCTGCGTCGGCAGCGCGTCGTGAACCTGTTGGTGAATTAACCTCAGTTTAGCAGTCAAGTCATGAAGGTAATCGATCAACATTGGGTACTCGAGATCACAAAAAATACCTGGCCTAGGAACCCCCCACACATTCGCAGGACGACCGAACACTATTTCATAGGGACTAAGCCCTACTCGGGAGTGTACAGTCGCCCTAGTTGACAGTAATGCTAAAGGTAAAGCGTCAGGCCACGAAAGACCAGTCATAGCCTGAATCTTCGCTAGCTTTAATTTAAGGGTGCCGTTATACCCTTCAACCAAACCAGCTGACTGGGGATGATTGGCGCTGTGGAATTTCTGATTAATTCCAAGGCCCTTACACACACTCTTCATCACACTACCCACAAACTCACTTCCGTTATCTGACCACACGACTCTAGGCATTCCGTACCGAGGAAAATATTCCTTCAGTAGGATTTTCGCAGTAGACAAAGCAGTATTGTCTTTGAGAGGATAGGCCTCGATCCATCGGGAGAATGCGCAAACCACAACTAAAACGTATTTCAGGTTATTGCATCGCTCCATATGGATGAAGTCCAATTGGATCACCTCAAAGGGACATGAAGGGGGAGCAAAACTGCCAGGAGGAGTTGGGGTTCCTTTGCCAGGATTGTACATCATACACACCATACAATTCTTCACCAGACGTTCAGCACATTTCGTGATACCATCATTCTTCCATACAGGAGACAACAACTTACAAATACCTTTCGCGCTAATATGTGCTAACCCATGCGCCATTGTTACAACGGCCAGCACATACGCATCGGGCAACAACCATCTTTTCTGATCTGACAAATCAATCCAACAACCATTCGCATCCAATTTTCCCGTGCTTTCTTTCCACTTCATCTTTTCAGTCTCGGTGGCCTCATTCTGAATTTCTTTCACACTTTCGATAGTGTCCTCACACATGCTCGATTCTGTAGGCCACCTAACCGAACTCGTCACATATATCCGAGTGCTAAGGTTCCGGGCAGTCTCCTTAGCGATCTCGTCTGCAAACGCATTACCACGACCAACATCATCCGTCACCTTACGATGCGCACTACATTTAACAATCGCTACTTGCTTAGGCAACGTCAGTGCATCCAAAAGATCATTCACAAGCTGGCCATGCCGAATCTTCGTACCGTGCGACGTCAAGAAACCTCTCTCTCTCCACAATCGTCCAAAACTATGTGCGACACCAAATGCATATTGGCTGTCGGTAAACACATTCACACGTTTCCCTTTTGCTAACACGCACGCTCTAGTGAGAGCGATCAACTCTGCAGCTTGGGCAGAATTCTGATTCAACCTTGCAGTCTCAACAACAGTATTCAACGTTACAACAGCGTAAGCAGTAGTCACATCGCCATTCGGCAACTTAAAACATGACCCATCCACATACAATGTACCGTCCGAGTCTTCCAATGGGGTGTTTTTAAGGTCCACTCGACCTTTTGTTTCTTCCTCTGTCCTCAAGTAGCAATCATGTTCTGCTACTTCATCTGACTCTGCGCTAATTGGTAACAAAGTTGCCGGGTTCAGAACATTACAACGTTTTATCTGAATATGACTTGCCAGCAACGTCAGCTCGTACCCAGACAACCTCGCACTCGTTAAGTGCTGCGTTTTCGTACGATTCAAAAGAGTATCGACTGCATGCGGAACCATCACCGTAAGCATATTATCCATGACCAGTCCTGCTGATTGTCGGATGGAGACCGCAGCTGCCGCAGTTGCTCTCAAACAACTCGGCAATGCTCGAGCTACTGGGTCCAAGGTCGAGGAAAAATATGCACATGGACGCTGTTTACCACCAAAAGGTTGCGTCAAGACACTTAAAGCACAACCTTCCCTCTCGTGAACATATAATGTAAACGGCTTACTGTAGTCGGGAGTACCCAACACAGGAGCCGAACACAATGAATCACGCAGTTCAGAAAAACTTTTCTGACATTCTTCCGTCCATGGTAAAGGAGTTGAAACATCCTTGCACGTAAGAGCCACCAATGGTTTCGCTAGCAATGAAAAATTAGGAATCCATTGCCTGCAGTACGACGTGATACCTAGAAAGGCACGCACATCTCTTTGGGTTCTTGGCACAGCCATTCGCGCAATCGCTGCAATTCTCTCTGGGGTCAACCTCCTTCCCTCCTTTGACAATAAGTGACCTAAGTAGGTTACTTCTTGACAACAATATTGGAGTTTAGAAGGGGACACCTTATGATTCAACTCACAGAGATGTTGCAGCAATGACACCGTAGCAATTTTGCAAATGTCCTGAGTATCAGCAGCCACCAATAAGTCGTCGACATATTGGATTAAAGCCGCACCAACCGGCAACCTAAACGCATCCAGTTGACCCTTCAAGGCTTGACTGTAAATCGATGGACTTTCACAGTAGCCCTGAGGAGCGCGTTTGAACCGGAAGCTGCGTCCACCGAGAGAGAAACCAAAAAGGTTTCTGCTCTCCTCGGCAATCGGGATGCTGAAGAACGCATTCTTTAAGTCAATCACCGAAAACCACGATGCAGAAGCTGGAATCAGAGTCAGTAGCGCCGTGATGTCAGGCACAACAGGGAATTGGGGAACCACAATTTTATTCACCTCCCGTAAATCGATAACAAAGCGATAAACAGGCGGTTTTGAAGGATCAGTACGTTTAAGAATAGGCAGTACAGGGCTGTTGCACACGTTTCCCCGTGTCTCTTCAATAACGTCCTTCTCGATCAGGTCGTAAATGATCGCTAACAATGCTCGTTCACCATCAAGAGAGATACGGTACTGGGGAATACGTGGCAATCGCACATTAGATTTCAACTGAACAACATAAGGGGAGATGTCAAGCAGGCCCACATCATTGGGACCTGTTGCCCACAAAGACACAGGAAGAGAACTCAATTCCGGTGGAAGCTTATCGAGAGACAAATACATAGGAGAGACAACCCTCTCTCCTAACGTAAGCTTTACCCCCGCAGGAGAACAATACAAAGTTGCATACAAACGTTTAAGCAAATCCAGGCCCAAAAGGTTTTCACCACAGCCAGTAGTCAAAATTAACGGAGCTTGAAGCTCACGTGGCCCTATTGTAAGGGGCAAAGGGCACGAAACTGGATTGCTAACGGGGGCGCCAGAGAATCCAACGGAAACATTTGTTAAGCCAGACAAAGGTGCGCCAGGGAGTTTCGAATGCTTGATGGAACTTTTCGCTGCACCAGTGTCCAAAAGAAAAGGCTCAACGACGCCCGATGTAGCAACTGCGACGTAAGGCCCTCTCTGATCAACCGGAACTGATACCACTCCCTCTCCTTGTCTTTGGCTGTCCTAGTAATTACTGTCGTCAGTTCCCTGATCGACGTAATAATCGTCTACATTGTACTTCGCAGATCGTCCTTGCGATGATCCACGTTGATCGAAACAATTAGTAGAATTAGAGGGGTTATCGGAACGATCATTCTGAGCACCACGACCCCTACCGCGTGACACCTGATGAGAACCACCACGACCTCCTTTGGACGAATTACCACTATTTCGATCGTTCAAAACAGGGCAATTGAATTTAATGTGTCCCTCCTGTCTACAATAAGCACATTGGTTGTACCCTAACGATGATCTTTGGGAGGAGGAATCATTACGCGGCTGCGATCGATTCGATTGCGACTGCGTTCCATTCTGTTGGGATGCATTCTGATTTGAACGCGGAGGATACGCTTGTTGCAGCAACACTTTAGTTTTTAGTTCTTTCGTCTTTTTATCAGCACGGTCGTTCTCCTCTTTCTCTCTATTCTCATAATATTGTGCTGTAGCCAATATCTGAGCTGAGGTAGAAACGGCCCATGCACTTTCCGAATTCTTTAATTTATTGCTCAAATCGGGCAATAAGTTTGAAACGAATTTATCCACAAACAATCGCTGACCACCCTCGGTACCCATATCCTGTCCACTGTGGTCAATGAATGCTTCCTCGAACCTCGTAAAGAAGTCGGAAACACTCTCGTCCTTCTTTCGCTTACAAGCTGACAATTTGTCCCAATTCACCCTCATAGCCGGCATAAGAGTTTTCATTAACGCTATTATTCGTTGAGGAAGAGCAGTAATCATCTGCTCAGGTTTAACCCCACCAGTTTGTAACCCATCCGCCGCCACAATGGCAGCCCAATCACCACCTAATTCATTCGGATGATTCTCCTGCCGGATCTTAGCCCATACAGGTTGCGGTACGACATTGCCGAACAACATATCAATATCGGCAAGATTCATTATTGTAGCGTCCACAAGCTGCGATAGTTCTTTGTAATACCCTGTAGGATTTTTGCGAGGGTCAGGCAAAGATTGCTTCACCTGCAACACTTCTGAGCGTTTCCATGGGAGATGTATCCATACTCTCTGGAAATGCGGCAGAATAATAGGATTAGCTGTAGCATCACCTGGCATCCACACTGGTGGAACTTCACGCATGGGAAACTGACCAGACTCATCTGGCTGTCTTTCAATATCCTCAACAAACAATGCATGAGGTATCGGAGTGGGACGAAAAGATAGCAACCGCTCAACAGCACGTCGAACATTGGTATCCACTATCAGTCCATTTGAGAACTGAAGCTGAAGATCAGACAAAGCGGCCAGCACCTCGTCAGGCGCATCAGCCGATATCTGATCGCGAAGGAACTTACACATTTCATCGAACACGTATCTCTGGGTTGGTATATTGAATTGACAAAACGTTTCGAGCACAACACGGGGCGGACTTCTAAGAGGGTTCACCATCCAACCCATCGCCATATTATATAGCGCAACGCGTTCTCTGTTTCCAGGAAGCTGACTACGTCTCTGAGGACCATCGGAACCAGCGGACCCATGAACAGGTCCGAGCGAATGAAAGAAACTAGCCGCAAGAGGAGTAGTACGAGAACGAGTCGAGGGAGAAGTATAGGACACAGGACTAACAAGTGAAGGGGTAGAAACAGTAGCGACAGCAGGAGTTAACAGAACAGGAGCAGCAGCGGGAGCAGGAGTATGTGGAAGCGGTGGAGCAGTAGGGATAGCAACAGGCAAAGGAGCAGGAACAGTCGGAAGAGCGGGTGCAGGTTGAGGAACAGGCGGGGGAATAATAGGCGGGAGAATAGGTACGGCAGGAACCACAGGAGTTGCGGTACCCTGTACGTACGGAGGGGGCGACTTCAGAAGATAAGACATTAAAGGATCCTCAACTGGCTCTTCCTTCTTTTCCGACTCCGTAGGCAAAGCGGGATAACATTTATCAACGGTCATACGCTGTAATCTATCGAACACTTCCTTATCCTTAACCTCCTTGTCGCGCTGAAATTGCTCTGCTTTCTTCACTATGGTAGCAACATTATCTCTCTGATTTCGTTTAGTCTGTCTGATTTCTTTCTGTCGGGCTTCTTTACGCCACAACCGAAAGGCATCAAACATGGCCGGCCTTGACTTTCTTTCGAACAATTTAATTTCTAAATTATCTAAGATCGGGGCTTCGAAGCTACCATGAGGTGGCCAACGAAGGTCACCATCCTTCTTCGTGTATGTAATCCAATAATCATTAAAAGTAATGGGGCCTAGCCCATGTTTACTATATAGTTCATAAGTGGGAGTTCCAACCGGAGGTATCGGACACGAGTCCTCCAGTCGGGAATCCGTACCACAAGGTCTGAAACAACTAAACAAAGTACTACGACCAGGCATCTTGCACACTAGCCGAGTTTCACAGACTTCAAGGGTTACGGGATTTACCAAGTCCCAGCAAAGAACAAAACCCTCGGTTTTTGGCGGCTGCAGTCGTCAAACAACACAACAAAATACGCTTAGCAAAGTGTCATCGACAAAAACACTCTCACAGCGTCAACAACCAAGGACTCTGGGAGCGACCCACAAATACTTAACTCAAAGATCAATGGCGTCACCAGGAAGGCCCGTCAATCGTCTCGCTCTACCAAGGTCTACGCCAGGCGCCAAAACAGGTCTACAGTCAGGGCAGCAGTCCGTCGCAGCCGTCAGGAGGCGGGAATCTTCGCGGGAAAAGTCTTCGGGCCACTTATTTCGACAACAGGATCGATGAAGCGGGGTGCACCTTCCCTCGGAGATTTCACACGAAGTTCCTCACGATCGTCGGGCTTGGACCGGTACCACTGATGCAGCCCCACGTTGGGCGCCAACTGAAGGACTGGGTTCTGTAGGACCCAGCGGTGCCAGGGCACAACACCTGAAACCTTCGTGGGTAACCTGCTCCGGCGTACGAATGACAGAGACACGGGACACTTCCTTCGGCGTCAAAGATTCAAGGTTTATTTGCTGCAGGGAACACAGATATCACGACAAGTACAACTAGTGCAACTTGGGGAGACTGCTTCAAATTGGTTCTGTAGATCGCTCCTTTTATACACAATTTCCCCATTGAGTTACATTGAACACAAAAGTTTATGGCCCGGTTCCCACAATAATCCCCCAGAGGGGTCGTTTTGGTCACTTTGAAACACACAAGGTCCGGATCATAAGTGCGGAAACATTTGGCGGTTCCCAACTGTAAAAACCCATCTTCCCAACATTAGTGCATTCCAATCGGTAATAAACAGAACGAAATAGGAACAAGAACAGGTGTAGAGGAAGACGGAGACAGTGGGGAGATCGGAAAGGGTGTAAAAGGGGAGGTATCAGGAAACACGAGATACAGGCATCAAAGGGACGTGCCTAATGAGATGCACGGCTAAGACAATAAGTCCGTGCAGCAAGATGAGCCTCGAGCGGCGCCATCTGCTTTACAGTAGCATCTCCCTCATCATAAAGACACTTACAAAGAACATGTGTCTTCCGTAAATATCTTGGGAGTCCCAGGGTCGCGAAGCGGACAACGTCCGTTCGCTGGCTACTTGAGGGCAAGAGACAAAATGGATGCCGTATCTAAGATGGAACCCGTGGGTACAGATAAAAATACCCACGTAACAGACGAACGGTTTAGGTTAGCACAGCGAAACTGCGCACACTCACTAAACTCGTCATTTGCGGTTCATAGATACCAGACTCGACTATATTTGTGCGAGTCGAATGCACCATTTACAATTGTCACGGAACCTCAATAGCCAGTGCCACAAAATACAGCCATTGATGCCAGTGCGAACCTAGCCAGTGCCACACAATACTGCCATCAATGGCAGTGTAAACATAGCAAGTACCGCACAATACAGCCAATAATGCCAGTGTGAACATAGCGAGTGCCGCACAATACAGCCATCAATGCCAGTGTGAACATAGCCAGTGGCACACAATGCAGCCATCAATGGCAGTGTAAACATGGCCAGTGCCACACAATACTGCCATCGATGCCAGTGTAAACATAGCCAGTGACGCACAATACTGCCATCAATGCCAGTGTGAACATAGCCAGTGACGCACAATACAGCCATCGATGCCAGTGTAAACATGGCCAGTGACGCACAATACAGCCAACAATGCCAGTGTAAACATAGCCAGTGACGCACAATTCAGGCATCAATGCCAGTGTGAACATAGCCAGTGGCACACAATGCAGCCATCAATGGCAGTGTAAACATGGCCAGTGCCACACAATACTGCCATCAATGCCAGTGTAAACATAGCCAGTGACGCACAATACTGCCATCAATGCCAGTGTGAACATAGCCAGTGACGCACAATACAGCCATCGATGCCAGTGTAAACATGGCCAGTGATGCACAATACAGCCAACAATGCCAGTGTAAACATAGCCAGTGACGCACAATTCAGGCATCAATGCCAGTGTGAACATAGCAAGTGCCGCACAATACAGCGATCAATGCCAGTGTGAACATAGCCAGTGACGCACAATACAGCCATCAATGCCAGTGTAAACATAGCCAGTGCCACACAATACAGCCACCAATGGCAGTGTAAACATGCAGCACAATACAGCCATCAGTGGCAGTGTAAACATGGCCAGTGCCACACAATACAGCCATCAATGGCAGTGTAAACATGGCCAGTGCCACACAATACAGCCATCAATGCCAGAGTGAACATAGCCAGTGCCGCACAATACAGCCATCAATGCCAGTGTGAACATAGCCAGTGCCGCACAATACAGCCATTAATGCCAGTGTGAACATAGCCAGTGACACACACTACAGCCATCAATGGCAGTGTGAACATAGCCAGTGACACACAATACAGCCATCAATGGCAGTGTAAACATGCCACACAATACAGCCATCAATGGCAGTGTAAACATGGCCATTGCCACACAAAACAGCCATCAATGGCAGTGTGAACATAGCCAGTGCCGCTCAATACAGCCATCAATGGCAGGTAAACATAGTCAATGCCACATAATACAGCCATCAATGTCAGTGTAAACATAGCAAGTGCCGCACAATACAGCCATCAATGCCAGTGTGAACATAGCCAGTGCCACACAATACTTCCATCAATGCCAGTGTAAACATAGCCAGTGCCCCACAATATTGCCATCAATGGCAGTGTAAACATAGCCAGTGACGCACAATACAGCCATCAATGCCAGTGTAAACATAGCCAGTGACGCACAATACAGCCATCAATGCCAGTGTAAGCATAGCCAGTGATGCACAATACAGCCATGAATGCCAGTGTAAACATAGCCAGTGCCGCACAGTACAGCCATCAATGGCAGTGTAAACATGCCATACAATATAGCCATCAATGGCAGTGTAGACATGGCCAGTGCCACACAATACAGACATCAATGGCAGTGTAAACATAGCCAGTGCCACACAATACAGCCATT
Organism: Lissotriton vulgaris; assembly: GCF_964263255.1. NCBI lineage: Eukaryota > Metazoa > Chordata > Amphibia > Caudata > Salamandridae > Lissotriton > Lissotriton vulgaris. The sequence continues at coordinate 4,488,012 of NC_141693.1, forward strand.
GATGCCAGTGTGAACATAGCCAGTGCCACACAATACTGCTATCCATGGCAGTGTAAACATAGCAAGTACCGCACAATACAGCCATCAATGCCAGTGTGAACATAGCGAGTGCCGCACAATACAGCCATCAATGCCAGTGTGAACATAGCCAGTGCCGCACAATACAGCTATCGAAGCCAGTGTAAACATAGCCAGTGGCACACAATGCAGCCATCAATGGCAGTGTAAACATGGCCAGTGCCACACAATACTGCCATCAATGCCAGTGTAAACATAGCCAGTGACGCACAATACTGCTATCAATGCCAGTGTGAACATAGCCAGTGACGCACAATACAGCCATTGATGCCAGTGTAGACATGGCCAGTGACGCACAATACAGCCAACGATGCCAGTGTAAACATAGCCAGTGACGCACAATTCAGGCATCAATGCCAGTGTGAACATAGCAAGTGCCGCACAATACAGCAATCAATGACAGTGTGAACATAGCCAGTGACGCACAATACAGCCATCAATGCCAGTGTGAACATAGCCAGTGCCGCACAATTCAGCCATCATTACCAGTGTAAACATAGCCAGTGCCACACAATACAGCCATCAATGCCAGACTGAACATGCCACACAATACAGCCATCAATGGCAGTGTAAACATGCCGCACAATACAGCCATCAATGGCAGTGTAAACATGCCGCACAATACAGCCATCAGTGGCAGTGTAAACATGGCCAGTGCCACACAACACAGCCATCAATGGCAGTGTGAACATGGCCAGTGCCACACAATACAGCCATCAATGGCAGTGTGAACATAGCTAGTGCCGCACAATACAGCCATCAATGCCAGTGTGAACATAGCCAGTGCCGCACAATACAGCCATCGATGGCAGGTAAACATAGTCAGTGCCGCACAATACAGCAATTGATGGCAGGTAAACATAGTCAGTGCCGCATAATTCAGCCATCAATGACAGTGTAAACATAGTCAGTGCTGCATAATACAGCCATCAATGCCAGTGTAAACATGCCACACAATACAGCCATCAATGGCAGTATAAACATGCCACACAATACAGCCATCAATGGCAGTGTAAACATGGCCAGTGCCACACAATACAGCCATCAATGCCAAAGTGAACATAGCCAGTGCCGCACAATACAGCCATCAATGCCAGTGTGAACATAGCCAGTGCCGCACAATACAGCACTTAATGCCAGCGTGAACATAGCCAGTGCCACACAATACAGCCATCAATGCCAGACTGAACATGCCACACAATACAGCCATCAATGGCAGTGTAAACATGCCGCACAATACAGCCATCAATGGCAGTATAAACATGCCACACAATACAGCCATTAATGGCAGTGTAAACATGGCCAGTGCCACACAATATAGCCATTAATGGGTGTGTAAACATGGCCAGTGCATTTTGCGATGCACGGTGTGCTACGAAATTTGTTTTATTTATTAAATTGTTTACGTACCTTCAATTTATCCATACTCCAGTTTTTAGCACCCCCCAACCTGCCCCATCCCCCGCCCCGCCTCTCGGCCCCACCGAAACTCCCTCCGCGGGCCGTGGCTGCATTCGGAAGTGCTGGTACTCAGTACTGGTGAGTACCAGCCCATTTAAAGCACTTGTTATGGTATGCCATATCATGTTATGTAATTGAAAGTGCATTCATATAGCGCCTACTACCCTTGACGAGTCATCAAAACGCTTTGGGCGAGTGGCACGCTACTCTGTGACCTATAAAGGATTAGTGGTGAATTAGTATAGTGAAAATAGGAAAGTAATGTGAGTGGTGGATATGTTAGTCAGTTCTTATGTTATGTGATGCTATGTTATGTCATGTCATGTAATGTTTTATGAAGCTATGTTATGTTATGTGATACCATGTTATGTCATGTAATGTTTTATGAAGATATGTTATGTGATGCCATGTTATGTCATGTAATGTTATGTGAGGCTATGTTATGTTAAGTTATGCCATGTCATGTGTTGTTGTGGCATGCCATGTCATATTATGTTATCTGATGCTGTAACGTCTTGTCATGTAAAGTTATGTGATGTTATGGTATGTGATGCTATGTTATGTCATGTCATGTAATGTTATGTGATGCTATTTTATGTTAAGTTATGCCATGTCATGTGTTGTTATGTCTTGTCATATTTTGTTATCTGATGCTGTGACATCATGCCATGTCATGTAATGTTATGTGATGCTATGTTATGTTATGTGATGCTATGTTATGTCATGTAATGTGGTGCATTGTTATGTTCTGTGATGCTATGTTACGTCATCAGTGGCGGCTGCCCGTTTAAAAAAAGGTGAGGCACGATGGCACTAAATTACCAATAAATTATGCTCTTCTCCCCGGCTTTCCACAAGAAGAATGAAAGGACTTCCTTCCTGTGGTGTATAAAACAAGGACCCTCTGAAATATAGATTCTTTAAATTCCTAGGTCAGGGACAAAACAATATATGAAAAATAACAACCTAGGCAATTCATATTAACTTGTCTGTGCAATGACATGAAAGAGAGGTAACACATGAACAACTAAGGTTATGCTTTTTATTGACATAATTACATATAAAATACATGTGGCATTAAAAAGATTTGTATCAAAAGACAATTTAGACCAAATCACATCAATATATATAAAACAATATCACAGAATTATAAAAAAACACAAAAAAATGCACAATAATGGAATCTGACGCGCATTTCGGCGAACCAGCGCCTTCTTCAGGATTAGCCACGTATTGCCTAGAAGAGTGTACAATAAATACTGTTTATTAAAAAGCTTTACATAAAACTTATTTAATGTGTCATATATAAATTTACAATTAACAAAATTCTTTAGCTAGACATAAAGCAAAACATATAGTTGAATAACATTTAATATGGTAAAACCTCTCATTGAACAGCAGACAAGAAGAGACATGCAACAAAAACAGTCTATTTGTAACGTTTATTTCAACGCTCATTTTGATCAAGAAAACCTACAAGTGTAACGCTAGTTATGGCTTGCAGGTAAAGGACAGTACATTCGACAAGAACGTAAAAAGCAGTCTATTTCGCTCCACAAAATAAGAGCCATGTTGTATACTTTTTATATCCACATATATGGGGCTATAATAATATAAATTGTCACTGTATCTGGGCCATTTTTCTAGGGTGCCATAATATTTGAGTAAATACTTACTAAAAAAGTTGAGTTTAATAGGGCCAATAACGAAGACACGACTTTAGTTGATAGAATAATAAAAAATATCTGTAAAAAGTGAAAAACATTCAATGTGGATGATAAACGTGTAGGATGTTATGGAAAACCTAATCTAAACTTTAGATGTAAAGATTTGAAAAGTCACTCACAATTACAAAAACATGAATCCAACCAATCCTGGATCTAGTCTCATCAGCAGTAGAAAGCTGGCCAACCCGACATGCGCACTGAAAGGGGCAGCAGTATTCCTGTAATAGCAGGATTCAGCCCCGCCCCCTGCCTCGCGATCGCGTTGTGTACAGCGCGAGCGTGAGGCAAAATAAAATGGCATCATTATGCCATATAGCAGGACCACATGACTCCCGCACCTGCATGCCTCCAGGAACGGCACACTCTGCTGCCGCAACTCTGCAGCCACAGCCCTTGTCACATTTTTTATTGAGCGGTGCCCCCGGGAGCTGCACAGGTTAGAGAGTTTGTTTTCCCCGCCCACCATCCCCAGAGCAAAGGGCACCGCAGGGGGGTGCTCGGTTCTTGTGGCTTGGCCGAAGGGACAAATGTGAGGTTTGCTGCCTTGCATAGTGAAGTCATCTCGGCTTTATTGGAAGTCGTGGTAACAGCCATGTAGTGTAGTTCCTATATCCCTAAAAGGCTCTATGCATTGGAATAATATACACTATAGTTTTCACATAGGACTGAGGTCAGTATGTCTCTATCGAGTACATTAACCCCTTGCATGCTGCCGCGATTCTGCGCCTGTGCGGCACATTCCGATCGCGGGTGCGGTCATGACGGCCGGGAGCCGTCATCAGCACACGAGCACTGTGTGCCATGACGGCTCCCGGCCGTCATCAGCATGCAAGGGGTTAAACTTAATTACTTGTGTGTGCCAGCTAACTCAGAGGTCACTAGAAACTTCCTCGAATGAACAAGAAGGGATTCGTTTCTAACAACCGCATAAACATGAAAACTTTGTTTCCCTTAGAGTCGGAACAATATCTTCAGAGTCGTGGAAACAATAGATAACCATTTCACTCAGTCAATCGTGCATGCTTCGTTTCTACAGAGTTGCATAGAAATAGATAGACGGCGCGTTTCAATAAAAAGGGTTAATTGAACAGTCTTCTTTCTCATGCGAGAGTTATAAACTGCTATAATCATAAGACAGAATGCAAAGTATAATGCATACAGCGATAACAGTAATGTAAAATAATACTGTAATAGCATGGTCTGTAGCTAAGACATATATAAAAATACATACATAAATAACACAGGCTAAAATACTCAACTGGTGCTTCTAAAATAATCCTACCCCAGTGTACCTAACCTAAGTCGAGGGAAGAAGCAGGTGCTATTTTAGCTATAGTTTAGTTTAGTTGTGCCAAGAATTGCCAAAGGTTTCTCTAGGTTCTAATCAGCTCCATACCTTAAAATGAGAGATATTGGTATCTCTTTCCCTGAACTCGTTCTCTAACACTCCACAAGGGGAGTCAGAAACACTGGAGCTGGATTCTCGGCGAGGAGGATGACAGCGTTTGGTCAGTGCGTCAGTCGGGGAGTTGACTTCCTTCGGGACTTCCTTCGGGACTTGCTGTGGCGAGTCGCGTCGTGCAAGTAGGTAGCTGAACCGCACCGTGGTTTGCCATTGCAAGTGAAGGTATATTTATACCTTGAAGGTGTTTAGGAATGCCATTATTGACATAAAATTTGGGCATAAGAACGTCATGAATGAAGCCTAAGGAATAGATGTTCATGCATAATGAATGAGTTCTTAGAGAAATCAATATTCAAGCAAGGGGGAGTCCTAAAGGCTTAAGAGTCTGGTTTTCCAGGAACTCGTTGTGACGTAGATGAACGGATGTAAGTAGCCATGCTTGTATTTGGATAGCATGGCCGATGCCTAAATAAGGTCTGGATTTCTATGCCTAAATAAGGGCAATGTGAATTGTACCTATATAAGGGCATGAATTGGGAAATTCATACGGAATCTAAGTTGATACACAACAGCGTGTGTCAGGTCTAACATACTTTTCTCGTGCAGGTCATAGTAGTATGATGCGTTCACGTTTGTGGTTTTCTTTTGCAGGTCAGGTCCATATGTCGTATTTATGTTGGTTAGCTGGTGAGGTCATGACTGGTGGGACAGTTAGGGTACATGTAAGGCCCCCTTTTATACCAAAGTAACAGCAGCATCACAAGACCCTACAAGGGGTGCTGGCTGCAAGTCGAAAGAAGGTCGCAGTGGCGCAGATGGTTGAGGGCGGTTGTTGACATGCGACCCTTATGTCACGCCCACCCGCGCATTTGCAGTGGGTACAAGACAGCACAGGCCCTTGGGGGAGGAAGAGGGGTGTATGGGGGTGCCCGAGAGAGGTATCCTAGCAGGCAGGCAGGCAGGCAGGCAGACCCCCTGCATAGGCACTCCCAGTATGGGAGATCGGTGGGTGGGGTCCTTCCAAAAGGAGGGAGGGAGCCATCCACACCCAATGTGGTAGTGGACAAGGGGTACTAAGAGGAAGGGTCCTGGGACCAGTCATGATCGCACTCAGAAGTTGTTTGCGAGGGATGCACAGGAACAATCTTAGTTATGGTAGTGCTTAATTTGAGCCGGTGCTTTCCGGTGCTGACCACCGGCACTTAATTGGTTTCCAGTGCTCGGCACCGGCACCTAATTGTCAACTCCACACTTAGGGCAGTCTGCCACATGGTGGTGCTGCTCATGTAATTTAGAGATGAGAAGTATAACAGTTATTTAGGAAAACAATGTACATTAAAAAATTGCTAATAGCTGCCTCCCCAGCCATTCCTTTAGCTGTGGGGACCTGGAATAATCTGAACTGTCGCATTTACATGCAAGAGAGATGGTTAGTAGTTGTTTTGGCAGCGATGACAAGGGCGATGGGTGGTGCAAGCTGCAGTGGCTCTGGTCAGAGCCCCGGCACTTAATATTTTACAAATTAAGCACTAGGTAACTCCCATGTATTAACGACTTTATTAAGGCTGGAACGTAACTGTGTAAGAAAAATGTAAAATTGTGGGTTACTTTGCATAAAAATGATGAAATGTGTTTTTTCACATTATATGTTTCAACACATATGGCCGGGGGGTTACGACCTCTAACCCAAAGAACTTGAGTTGGTATTGATGGCCTCTTATTAAGGGACGGGTGGGGGCTCTAGGGAGGGGGTTTCCTCAAGGGACATCAGCGTCTGCCCCCACCCCCCACATGCAGTTAGATTTTTTTCTGATGGAATCTGTTCATGTGCAGCGTGAACTCAGCAGCTCTCAGAAGATGGGGTCTGTGGGTCATTATTCCCCAGTGCCCATGGAGGTCGATTCACCAGAATGCCAGGGGTAGAGGAAGTGACATCACATTCCTAGGAGGTGATAGCAAATGCCCTTAACGCCTATGACAACACAACTGACATCACTGAAGTCCCTTGATAACTGCATGATGCTTATAAAAACACAGCTCAGACAGGTGTCTGTTCTCGATGCCACCTCTGTTTGCCGTTAGTGCCCTCCATATAGACGGGGTCACCCGTATGTCCAACATTGTCTGTAGCATTTCAGTGCCAGCCTGTGGCATCAGTTGCACCCATCCCTTATGCCACACTTGGCCTGCCTTATGCCTGGCGTTATCTCCAGTGTGCCAGCACCCACATGTTTCCACGGGTGCCCCTTATGCCAGTAATGATCTCTCTTATGGCAGAACCAATATTATGCCACAAGCCTCACTATGCCAAGAATCACCTCCAGTATTCCAGTCCATTTCTAGCCTCACCTGTGCAGGTGACCCGGTTCTTCCATCCACTGCGCCCATTGGCCGACAGCGATACCAACCAACTGAAACAACTAGAAAACTGAAAGTGACTTACAAATAAACCAAACCAAAGCTGATATTAAAGTTTTCTCAAACTCAAAGATTTCATAGACATGGGAAACCAATAACAACATAGTCAAGAGCGTAAAGCAACACTCTGGGCGCGGGCATTTATCCCAGATTAAGGCCCGCCCTGCCAACCGAAGGCCAAAGCGCAGCTGCTGGAGTGGAACTGTTCCATACAGCATAAGTGGCCAACCTATTCCGTGGCCTTCAACCACCTGCAGCAAAGCATAGACTCAGCAATGGAGTGCGCTGCGCCGGGGTCTTCCAGGCGCCTCATACACAGGCTGGACATCTCCATAGGAACTGTGCTCGGCAGATGCGAACCTCTGGCCGTGCTTCAGGGGACAGGAGATGGCCAGAAGGGAATCTAACAGCTATATCAGGGACTCGGAGAAGCCCCCAGGCCCACCTCAAACCGTGGGGCAGACCTGCCTCGGACACTCCTGGCAACACCAGTGTAAATGCTGGGCGCAGCGGGCGCCAAACCTGTCTTTGCCTCTATAAAGACCACATTGGGGAGAGGATGTAGCCTAACGGCTAGATCGGTCGACCTCGAAGCTGGGGAACCAGGATTGAGTCTCGGCAACGACGAGAAACATCCTGAGATTCTGGGCAAATTACTTAATCTCCCCCTGCCTAACAAAACAAACATTGGCATAGCCAATAGGTCTTGCCTTTGGGACCTTATAAGTGTTTAGCCATGCAACAGTTAATGTTGTTGCACCAAGGATATTGTGCTGGATAACTAAACACTTATAAGGTCCCAAAGGCAAGACCTATTGGCTATGCCAATGCTTGTTCATTTTGCACGTGTCTGGAGGCTGCCATGCCTGCAGCCACTTATCCATCTGTTCATGCACTTAGTCACTCATCCTCTGTCTACTCAGTAACTCATTTGGCATTCCTGCATCTATTCACCAGCCATTGGCTTATTCTTGCTTTCACCCACAGGTCAATCCACAACAAGACACAAACTCACTAAGCAATTAGAATAAACTTTCAGTTATGAGCCAGAATGATTGCTTAGGGGTGTGAGAGTGTGTCCTAGAGTGTTTGACTGGTAGTCTATGAATGGTGTGAGATTGTGGTTATCAGTAGTGTGTGACTGCTAATTCAGTAGTGGTGTGAGAGTGCTGTTGGTGATGTGAGACTATTAGTGAGTGTGAGGGTGCAGTCTGAAGTGTGAGACTGCTAGACTTTGCAAGGTGTGAGAGTTCTCTCAGTAGAAAGAGATATACGAGAGGTGCGGTGCGAGATGCTGGCAGTAGTGTTTGACTGCTTGTCTGTGAGTGTTAGTGCTTTTGTAGAGTATTCTTACCTCACTATTCCGCCCAAACTGAGCTCCCTGCACACTCCTTTAGCTCTTAACACTCTGCGGATCAAGGCAGAGCAGTTCACGTCTTACTCAGGGAGTTGCTGTGCTTTAGAATCTCATAACACTGCAGTAACACTGAAATCAGTTTCCAGCTAGTGCTTTTACTTTAAAAAAGACAAAGTACTTTAATTTCTTCATAGCTAAACATTTAACCTACAATAAAAAATTTACATAATAAAAAAGTAGGATAAGAGACACCTACCGCATTCAGCAGCTAGACAAGTAGGCTGAGAGACAAGCACCTCCTGCAGCAGGGACTAGAGTGACAACTGCTGAACCCATGTCAAAGGTAGGGTAAAGATGCCTCTCTCACTCTGCGACTAAAATCTTGCGTGAGATTTGTACTCAAGGAATACTCTCCAATACAAAATTATGTATGCAGGCAACCGTACATGTTTAAGTACAAAAGGCAAATCCCGGAAGTGCAGAACTTAACAAGTTACGTGTGCTCCGAGGCGGGGGTGCGGGCTGAAGCGAGGAGAGGCTCCCCGAGCTGATGTGTGCTCTGAGGCGGGGGACTGAAGCGAGGAGAGGCTCCCCAAGCGTCCATTACGAACGAGGAAGCCACAAAAAAACAAGTAACCTGAGAATGGAATGCAGCCTGCCCTCCATCTGGCACACTGCCGCCACCCCTGCTGATTAAAAAACAGATGGCACCCGGCTCTGCAGCTGCTCGTTCCCGAGCTCCCTAGGCCAGGGGAGAAAGAAGGAGGGACGAGCACCCGCCTTTGGCCAATTGCATGCTGTCACTCTTAAAAGACGCATGCAAAGGCCAATAGCGGGTGATAAAAAATAAAGCACAAGTACGAGCATGTATTCCAAGTTTAAAGCCCTTACTAAAAGCCTCGCAGAGCAGTGCATGCGTGCTGGCTCAGGCAAGACCTAAAAATGAATATGTCCTTCTGTAACAAAACTGGTGCTCATGTAAAGCGCTCTGACACCCGAAATCTCGGGTCTAGTTTGCCCATGTAGAACTCTAAAAAAAAACCATTATGCATGCGTTACCCAAATATAACGTAGACTCAGGGGGGTCACTGTCCAGTTATAAAACACTAAATGGAATCTACAGTTAAAACAAATAACCGGGTCTGGTCACTCCAGCAGACAGCACTGAATCCAGCATCAGAGAGTGTAAATGCAGCATATTCAGAGGACAGGCCGTGGTATTTGATATACTCCCCAGAAGCCTCATAACACAGGGCTTTTTATCTCCGTCTCCTGCACAGTCCTGGATTTGAAGGCACCTGGGTTATAATCTCCAAGTAAAACCGCCAGTGTGACCTGTGCGCGTCGAGCCTGGAAACATTGAACCGAATAAGATGAATGTGTACGCCTCTTCTAGGCAACATCTGCGGCCATCGGTAGGGGGCAGTCTTGAGGGATAGTGAATCGTCTGGGCTGGTGAGGGGGACAAGTGCTCTAGCTGGGTCTGATCGCGCGCAGCAGCCATCTGTTTTTCTTCGCGCCACCCAGCGCGACTCGCTCCGCCCCTCCCCCACCACAGAGAAAGCGATCACTTTCAAGACCACGCGGCCGCGTTACTTTTACGGCCGCGCATACAGCCAGCTGTTACTTTCTGGCGTTTACCACATAATTGAAAATGAATTTTAAACAGAAGCACTATTTACCAGTTGCATTCTTTGTTTTTAAGGAATTAAGGGCTAGATGTAGGTGGGTAAATACCGGTCAGTAACGCCGAAATTCAGTAAATATCAGCATTACCGACCGGTATTTAGCCTTAAGGAATCGCTATTTACCACCTGCTCCAAGTTGGTGGTAAATAGCGATTTCCTTACAAAAAGCACTTTTTTGCTTTTTATGTGCCATGTGGCACAGATCCATGCCCTTAGGGCATGGATCTGCGCCACATGTGCACACATGCACATTTCAAGGGTGCAACAGGGTGTCCTTTGTCCTTTCCCATAAACTGCACAAATTTTAATCAGCCTTTTGCACTAAATACATACATGCATTTTAACGCTGGCTTCTGCACTCTCCAGTCATATGATTTAAGTATACATGTCATTAGGTGACTGACACAACCCCCAATGGGCATTCACCTGCAATAGAATGTTTGCTTGAGCAGAACCAGCTTAGGAAGCAAAACTTGAATACACATTTGACAGGAACGACAGGCAAAGGTGCCACCTTCATAGGAAGCCAGCTCCATCACAATCACCAAAGACAATACACCAGGCCTCGGCAGAGGGTGCGTCTCTCCGTTCTTCCCATTACTTTTAAATACTGCCTTCATCTTACTGCAACGTTTTCTGAACATGTTTTATTTAGGTCCCCCAAAAGCATTGGCATAGCCAATAGGTCTCGCCTTTGGGACCTTATAAGGGTTTAGCCATGCAACACTTGATGTTGTTGCACCAAGCATATTGTGCTGAATAACTAAATACTTATAGGGTCCCAAAAGCGAGACCTATTGGCTATGCCAATGCTTGTTTAAAGGGGGCCTCGAAACGGGTCTCTATCGGGCTCTGTTTTGGGCCCTGGCACAGGCGGTCCTGCAGTGACAGCGGCACACCGATGTGCGCTGCTCACACTGCTCACTTCTCACTAGTGGAGAAGTGACGGCATGACATCACGCCCGGTGAGCGTTGTAGGGGGGAGAAATCTTTTAAAGAGTCTTTTTCTCTCTGGATTTCCCTTCTCTTTTTGAAACTCAGAAACAGAAATATTGTTGTGATGTCACCAGGGCTTTTAGTGGAAGCTTTTTCAATATTATCTCTAACAAGCCATAGTTGCTTATTTATTTTATGCAACTAACAACCCTTGGCAAAGCCAATAGTCCTGACTTGTTGTAGGTATGATGTTACTTGTATCGTATATCTGGATGCAATGAGAAGTGGACACGTGGAGAAGTGTGGCTCACCAGTTAGAGGAGGCAGTCCCTGATGCAGAGGTCAGACCAGGGTTCAATCCCCGACGCGGCAGGGCCTTGAGCTCAAAATGTCCACGGACTCGATAATTCTCGCCTCGGTGCCTACTCGAATCGTGGGTTCACACTCTGCAACTCTGGGCAATAGCTTGCTTAATCTCCACTACGGCCCCACTGCGATGGGATGCCTGGTCTTCACCTTGGGGATGCCCAGTAGGGGTAATCTTGTAGGGAAAGGCCAGGACGGGTTCCCAAAGCAAGCGCCTTGAGACCTTACGGTGAAAGGCGCTATATAAGAACGTATGATTTATTTAATTTATTTATGACAGAAACAGCAAAATACAAGTCAGGTGGCACAATATGCTAAGCACAGATTTTTAGCTTACGTCTTTTAAGCCACGCCCTTAATTACATTGGCCACACCCCTTTGAGAGACCCCCTCCCCCAGTTTTTTCATCTCACTTAAAGCCCTGCTTGCATGTCATGCATGCAGACGCTGTACCGGAAAGGAGGGAAGAGAGAAACGGCTTCAAGACTGAAGCGAGGGCGGGGCGTTTACTTTCACTTTCACTCCAACCAGATTGATTTCAGACACATTCCATCATTTAACCCTTGCCTCGCGGTTCCAAGGCCTTGCTTTTGTGTACGCCCCTAAGTAGAATGGAAGGAATTTTGGCGACCCCTAAATGACACCCCTGCCAGCCCTGTGTTTGGGCTGCCAGGGTTATTTCTAGATTGTACCGCTGCGCTGCCCTGTGTACTCATGGTGAGGCGCTCACACCCCTGATGCCAGCAGGAGGCGCCCCATGCTGCTCCTGGCACTGGTTCATTCCCCTTCAGGACGTCTTCATAAAACTCTGAACTCGTCCTTAGAAGGGGGTCGCTTTCGATAGGTGACTCAGTCCTGGAATTCAGACTGGCAGAGGGAAGGGGTGGAACCAACGGGGACCTGTGTCTCGAGCTCGCTCGTGCTGGAAACTTAGGGGCATATCTATGACATACCGGCGCAGTGCAGCGCTGCGAGTTACCCCACTGCGCTGCGTCAATAGGAAAGGGCAAGAATGCACCGTATATAAGGCACACAGCGCATTCCTGACTTTTCCCCAGCACTGGCGCACAATGGGCAGCCTTACGCCAACGCAGCACCCTCACACCACGGTGCCTGCATTGCATGCAGGATTCTTCTTGTGCAGGAAGGCACACCTTCCTGCACAAAACTAATCCTGAGCCACATATTCCTTATGTGTGTGCGCTGCAGAAGGCAGTTCGCATGGAGAGGGGAAGTAACGAGGCGAAATAAAGATATTTTTCCTCGTTATGCTTCTCCTCGGAAGGTGCACATTTTTGGATTCCCAAGTTTACAGGGTCTTGTAGATCTGGAACTGCATTATAGTGCCAACATCGGCACATACCCCAGCCCTCCCACAACAATAACTGAATAAAAGACACAACGCAATTGTTTGGTGGAGAAAGTTGCTGCAGGTTTATTTGCATAACAATATGTTGGGTTATCTTACGGGCGATCCAGGGGCAGGCAGCCCCTTGCCACCTGCCCACCTGATGAGCCATAAACCTCAGTGGTATTAACCGAGGGGTGTTGTCAATTTGGGGGAAGGGATAGCCCCTCCCACCGGCGGACTTCTAGTCCACCCCTTATTCATGCCCCTCCCCGCTATGGGGGGTGCAGAGTTACAGACAACCCCCGGTTTCTCAGGTCCACAACCGCCCGTACGACTAACGGGGCGCCGTCGCTCCTCCAGGATCCCCCGCGAGGACCTCCCTGGGGATAATTGGCTTTCGCACCCTTACTGTGCTCCTGTAGAGGGTACCCTTCTGCACCTTAGAGCCTTTGGATCGCCCTGTAACCACGCCATGGCTCTGGGTGTGGCCCCCGCCGCCCCAGGGCCTCCCAACCTTATGTAAATGTAAATGTAAATGTTAGGGTATTTGTAGAGCGCACTGCCACCAAGCGGTTTCCTGGCGCTGACCTTATGCTGACCTTTCACTTACAACCTGCTGCTGCCAATGCTTCGCCTATGTCTAGCAGAAATAGGTCCATCCCTACTTTAGACAGGTGAACCCCATCAACCTCAAAGCACCCGAAGCATTCCGCATGCAGCAACCCATGCCTGCCAAAACCAAAACCTCTTTGCTCCGTGAATTTTCACATCGCACTGTTCACCCACCTGCGCAAGGTCTCCATGGCCTCCGTTGAGCGCGCACCCCGCCAAAACAACCTAGGCGTAGTTTCGGACCACCATAGCTCACAGGATCCCAGCATGTTGCTCAATTCGCACAAAGTGCCCCTCATCTCCTGGAGCAGGTCTCTACGTTCCAGAGGAACCAGATCGTCACCTCCCAGGTGTATTACCAGTACATCAGGTAGCAAGTCCCCCGGCCCAGTCTCTGAAGTATTTTCCGCTTCAAGTTATTCCAAAGCATGTCGGGTGTCCCCAGCCAAATTATCCTCGTTGACGTGAACCCGTGTTTCCCTTTTCTGCTATCCGCCCACTGAGATACCCTCTGGATTCCAGACTGTCCCATCACCCAGACCGTTTTACCTGGTAAATAAAGATGCAGAAGTTTGACACACTGTTTATTAACAACAAAACTCAATTCTTCGTACCACATCATCATCACAATTACACCGACTCTTATGTCGCATAATATTAAACAATTTAAGCTCCAGGCTCATTGTTTATTTCATAACTTTTATGAACGTATATATTTCCTGTAACAATTTGACTCCCAACGCCCCACTTGTTTGATGTGTTCCACTGGCAAGCCCGCTTGGTTGCTGCCCCTATTCTAAATGAGTGGCTGCAAAAATGCTTGCCCCGGACCTTATTGCCTGAGAGTTCTAAACACACGTCCATTATGCGCTGTAGTTGATATTTGGTCAAGGGTGTACCGTCAGCGTGTATCTGGAGGTAACCCTCGCTAGCGGGGCGCAGCGCCAGGTATCTCGCGACTAGGCGCACTGGACAATACTTGGCGATCTCCAGTTTGTTCAACACTATCACTTTCCCTGCCCCTGCCTGGTCCGTTTTCGATCTCCGCAGCCTTAAGGTCAGGACCTCCTCTGTCAGTACTGCATCCTGTCTGGACAAGGCCACACCTGCCATGACCTGTTTAGATTTCGCTTCCAGCTCCCCCATTCGAAATGCTCCAAAGAAAGCCAACCCAAAAGTTGCAGAGAAAAGAGCTGCTTCAAAAACTGAGTGAGTGGCCCTGTCCACCCAATCTAGCATCCCCTGCAGAGTCACAAAGTCTATGGCCGACCTGGTGTCAGGTGCTCGCGGCTCTCTCCTGGCCCAGCCCTTCAGTGCAGGCCTTATTAAGAAGGACTTGGTAGGATCTAACTGCCCCCTCAACCTAGCGTGGTGGCTGATTGCTGACAAGTGTCCTGTTATCTACGGTTGTGACTTCCCCTGGTCTTTGGCCCACATTAGGAAATCCTGAGTCCTGTTCTCCAGGGTAGGCCTCATTTGATCCCAAGCACCGGTAACTGCGCAGAACTTTTCCACACCCACCCGGTACCGCTTGATCGTTCGAGGAGCCAAGGACAGCTTGCCAGCCCCCTCAAGCGCCTTTCAGATTCAGTAGAAACCACAGATGTGCTGGGGAAGGGGTCATCACCTCCCTTGCTCACGGCCACGTCTCCCGAAACCTGTGCCACTGAAATCGAGAAAGAGCGTCAGCCGCTGTGTTTTGCACCCCTTGTATATGTTGCGCTCTACACTCAACGTTGTTCACCAGGCATACCCTCACCAGCTCCCTGAGTAAGCACGAGACTAGCGGGCAGGACGCTGAATGTGAATTGATGGCTTGCACCACCGCCAGATTGTCTGACCAGAAAAGGACCCTACGTGCGGCCAGCGCCGCGGTCCACAGGTGGAACGCCACTACTATCGGGAAGAGTGCCAGGACAGTAATGTTCACTGTGATCTTCTTCTTATGCCACACATTGGGCCATCTCTGCGCGCACCACTCCGTGTCCAAGATGACCCACGAAGCCCTCTCTTCCGGACGCGTCCGTGAACAAAGCGAGTTCCGGAGACCCTGCCCAAGGCGCCCTCCAAACCACTGATCCATTGAAGTCTTTCAAGAAGCTCGCCCACATGCTTAAGTCCTCCTTCATTCCTCTACTGAGTCTGACTAGGTGGTACCTCCTGGTGACCTTGGCTGTAGCCCTGGCAATTCTGCGTGTAAAGACCCTCCCTGCCGGTATGATTTTGGCAGCAAAGTTAAGTTTGCCCAGTAAGCCTTGCAAGAAACCTAGTGTCACCTTCTCCTGACCCAAAGCTGCCTGGATGTGCTGTGCAAGGTCCCGGACCTTGTCTGTCGGTAATCTGGATTCACCTGCCATTGTATCAATTTCAATCCCGAAAAAGGTCAACACTTGTGCCGGACCCACAGTCTTGCCAGGTGCCAGTGGGACCCCTAGGTGCGCAGCTAGTAACTCAAAATCACACAAGGCCTCGCTACACTCCTGTGACCCATCACTCCCAATAAAAAGGAAATCGTCTAGGTAGTGAGACACCCCTCTGACCCCATAGCTTAACTGAAGAGCCCACTGAAGGAAGCTGCTGAACGCCTCAAATTACGCGCATGACACTGCACAACCCATGGGCATGCATAGGTCGTAAAAGTACTGGCCACTAGCTTGAAACCTAGCAGGTGTTGGCTGCTCGGATGCACTGGTAGTAACAGGAATGCCGACTCAATGTCTGCCTTGGCTAACCAGGCACCCCTGCCTGCCCTCCTGACTAAATCCAACGCTACATCCAGAGTACAGTACATGACCGAACAAGCGCCTTCCTCCAAACTATGGTTGACAGAGGCCCCATCAGGGTGAGAGAGGTTGTGGATTAATCGGAAAGCCCCAGGCTCCTTCTTGGGAACCACTCCCAGAGGAGACACCACAAAATTGTCCAAGGGTGGCCTTGAAAACGGGCCCGCCACTCTCCCCAGTAACCTCTCCTTCTCCACTTTGGCCCTGACCACAACCGGTTGATCCTTGACAGACCTAAGATTGTCCGCCTCCCTGGGCCCTTCAGGTCCCACGTAAGGTATTCTGAAACCCTCACTAAACCCCTCAAGTAGCAACTGACTGTCAAGCGTGAGCGGGTACTTTCTCAAGAGAGGCAACAGGTTTGACATGATCACTGGCACGGGCCCTTCCCTGCACCCTCAATGACGTCAAGCTTACCTGTGGAGGGAACCAAAGGGGGGCCGGGTGCTGAGAATAGACCGCCGCCTAGCTAAACAAGGGAGGGGGAGGGGTGGCAAGAGGCTGCCGGGTGGGGGCACCTGTTAGAAGCGTGTGAAAATGTGCATGTTCTGCCCCAAGAGCAAGCCCCGGAGTTGAACAAACGACAGGTCCCCGGGGTCGACCTTCTGAACTTTCCTCTGTTACTCCCTCTCCCCCTGAACCCCCCCCCCGAAAGGGCTGCCTGTCCCCCGAGTCTCATAGCGAAAGGCACCACTGCTGACATCCTTGTTCCCCTGACTCTGGCTCTGTGCCCCTGCCCCTTGCACGTGCGAGAGCCCATGTGATTTGCCACAGCTGCACTTCCTTCTGGTCCCACCTCATTTCTGGACACAAGGACATCCTCTTCCTACACTCCCGGTCATAGCTCAACCAACACTGTCCGCCACATTTCATGGCCTCATTGCGAATGAGGGCGCCGTATTGGATGAGACCATGTGCCTGCTCGGGATGCTTCTCTAAGATGACCGCTGACAGGATAGCAAAAGCGTCAAGCCAGTTTTCAATAGATTTTTCCGGCCACTGCTGGTACTTCATTTTCTTGTCATCCTCTTTCGCTCCCGCCTTCCCGACATCCACCCCTCCTGCCCCAGCAAGAGCAGAGGAAAGATGTCTATCAGCTCTCGCCTCCATATAACCTCCTTGACCGCTAAAGGTACCTGCCAGGCCAAGGAGCAGTGACCAGATAACAGTGGGGCTGCAGCGACCCTCTGCACCGGCGCGGGGGGCGCTAACTGCTCGGCAGGGGAAACTACACTGGGTGTGCCACCCGCGGCCGAAGGAATTGGCGCGGCCACACTGCTGGTTGCAGGGGTAGCAGCCATACTGGTGTTTGGGACTGAAGTGGCTACCTCTGAGGCTGCGGGGTCCACTGCCACCCGACTGCTGCTAGACGTGGAAGGGAAAATGGGCGCCACAGGGGGGGACCTCCCGAGCTCCCTCCGTGAGCCTACTAAGCAAAGGTGTGGCCGTGACCACCAAAGAGACACCCGGGCTAGCGGGGGTCGTTGCTCCCAGCAGAGACTGTGGCACCTTCACCTGGTTCACCCACACTGATGCCGCCGCCCCTCCCCCTCCCTCTCCCAAAGCTGGAACACTGACCGGCTGGGCCGGAGAAGGGGTAACCCGTCCCCCTCTCAGCTCTGCCAGGAAGTCTTTCAGAGTGTCCTAGAGCTTACCGTGATCTTCACGTGTAGCGTACCCCGCTGCGGTCTGGAAATTGTCTTGGGGAGCTACGGGAGCTAAGGGCTGAGAGGTGACCAGCAGGGGCACCACCTTCTTCTGCATATGCAATGCCCTAGACTTGGATGGCAGTGGGTCTGGTGGGAATTTCTTGGACGTTGGCTTGCGGGCACATTTCGATGCCCTCAAAGGGCCGGCCTCCCGGTTGAGGTCAAAGTCCGGGGGGTGGCTCACAGATGACGCCCGAGTCCTCTGATTTGATGGCCTTCAAGATCCCGTGCCCCAAGACAGACCCCTTCCTTTGGCCATTTGAATAAACGCCGTCCACTGTGCCTCCTGCGTGGCATCCGGCAGCGAATCATCCCCCTGCGACGTCTGCGTAAAAAGTGATGGGGAGCCCTGGCTCTCCATGGCGTATCGTCAGGATTGCGTCACTCAATCTACGGGGCTAGTCAGAGTCAGACATATCCTTAACACTCCTCTAGCTAGGCCAGACCTACTGCCGTCACTGCTGAGCCCGCGTCCCCCAATCCCAGGACTTACTTACTCCAGAATAGGTGGCTATGGATATGCGAGTTCCGTGTCTGACAATGAGTCCCCCAGCCGACAAATCTGTATTTAAGATGAAAAGAAAGGTTAGCAGCGCCCCCCTCGCATCCTGAAAAACTTTGATGCTTGTTGATAAACCCTCACAGCACCTTCCCCTCACTGACCATGACCTGCCCCTACACGCAGAGTGTCAGACCATACCTGTTCCTGACCATCTTCAAAATTCATCGGCGTCGTTAAATTTCTGGCCAATAGACAATCTGGAATTAGAAAAAACACGTCCGTTTCCAACTCACACCTGTTTGCCAGTAACCATGGCCCACTGACCCCAGTGTGCCGCCACCTTTTTACCACGACGATCATTCCGCGGCCTTCCAAGGGGCCCTGGCGTCCTCTTCCGCTTGGAACACACATCAGCTGCCCTAACCCATAAATCCTGGCAGCGATCCCTAGCACATTAGCCAAAACCCGCCAAGCACTGCACGCTACCCTCAGAGTCACTTGTCCCAACCACCTGCGCCTGCTCCTGCCCTTACAATTGCCAGGAAATCAATGAAATGCATGCTTAAGTCTTTACAAATTTGACACCAGAACTCTGCATTGAAATGCCTCCTATGCCGATACTGCAACCCACACACAAGACCAGTTACTTCTTAATAGCGCTGCGCAAGCCGGGAGCGGACAAAGCAGTATACACCGTAGCCCCTCCCGAGGTGAACCCGGGCCTGAACGCCGAGGCGCGACAAGGCCTCTGCCTGCCCCCACCTCCCCCGCAAACACGCTGGACGCCGGGCCTCCCCGCAAAGCTCCCAGGAGCCCGGTGAAACGCGTGTGTTAATATTGAAGGGAAGTAAATAACCTAACAGCACCCGAAGTGTTTATTAAGAATAAAAGGGATAAATAAATTAGTAAAAAGTGAACAGAAGTTACAAGGAGAATAAAACGTAAGGAATATCTAAAAACAAGTAAATGAATGTCAAACTTCATTGTAAAAGAGAATAGTACAGAAATTAAAAAAAAAATAACAACAAAAAGGAGATACATGAAATTAAGCACTTAAAATGTGGACAATCCTATGAAAGAGAATTGGAACTTATATGTGAGGTTTCTGCAGTGAAAGGAGAAAGTAAAATAAAAAGTGAATAAAAGCATAAACAAAGCAACTTGAAACTAGTGGACGGTGACGAATGAAACGCAAGTATCAGATCAAAAATAATTCAGGAGCATGAATCTTATTAGGTGTAAGCGCTGAAGGCAAAAAGGGAAATAAAACGAAACTATTGGCAGAGACATTGAGCGGAACAAGAACTACGTAAAAAAACCATTTGATACAAGGAAACTGTAAGTAAAAAAATACTTAAGTTAAGTTTAAAGGCTGAACACTCACTTCATGGAACAATCTTGTGAGGAAATAAACTAAAGGAGCTACGTGAGGAGAATGCAAACTGCGCTTCGGCGCGTATGACGTCATCGCGCTGGGCGCCATTTTGAGAGTAAGAACAGCTAGACTAACACGCAACAGCAATAGCGTGCAACGCGGAAAAACAAAAACATCGTTTAACAGCGAATCCTAAAGGAAGAGTACAAAAACAGTATCCTTTACAGTAAATAGCAAGGAAATAGTGAATTTTAAGAGCAAAATTAACACAAAAAAAAGGGGATAGTACTGGGAAATGTTAAAAAAAAAAAAAGAACAGCACAGTCTGACTGGTTATTTAGTGTGGAGCCAGTAAATGAGGGTGAGGAGACACAAAAACACTTACAATGTCCCCAAAGTTGATTTAGGGAAGAACAGGATCCTTATGGGGCCAGGGAGAGAATACGAGTTAAGCGAAACTGAAGACTCAGCCGTATCCTCCTGCGGAATTCACTCGAACAAATTGGAGGAAGGACAGGTCTTAGATGAAGCTCGTAACGAAGGAGTGGACCTTGTCGGAAAGAAAATGACCAGTGGTTCTGGTACAGAGTACAACAAGAGGACCGACGTTAGACCTAACACAGATTATGACGATGGGGAAGAGACCAGTGGTATGTGTTGGCGTAGACACAGTGTGGTCTGGTCCAGGAAATATCCCAAGGAGAAGGATCTTCAGGCTGGTGTCACTGACCTGTATGGAAAAGAAGGTACGAGTAAGGGAAGACAAGAGCACAATAACAACAAGCATTTACAATGCAATGGTTTTGCCTTTGTTAAAGTTAGAGCTATTGGCATTGCTCTTGACATTATTTTTATTTATGTTTTTTTAAACATAAATAAATGGCATTGTCATTTACAATGCCAATAGCTTATTCTATCGCAAATGACACACACAAACACCCACAGAGAGCCCCCCCCCACACGCACAGAGCCCCCCCCACACACACACCCACACAGAGCCCCCCCACACACACACACACAGAGCCCCCCACACACACAGCCACACAGAGCCCCCCACACACACCCACCCAGAGCCACACACACACCCAGAGCCACACACACACCCAGATCCACACACATACCCAGATCCACACACCCACACACCCAGATCCACACACACCCCCACACACCCAGAGACACACACACACCCACACACCCAGAGCCACACACACCCACACACCCAGAGCCACACACCCAGAGCCACACACCCAGAGCCACACACACCCAGAGCCACACACACCCACACACCCAGAACAACCAAGGTCAGCCTCTTGTGCTAAAGAAATGGCCAGGAAGGACACAATTTCAGATTCTCGCGTTTGTAACTCATTTACAGAGGTCCCAGCACTTCTAGACATCTGCGTGCTTCGTGCCATGACTTTAAGTGGCCTTCTGGTTTGAGGTGTAGGGCAACACCCGTAGTCAGACAGTTTTTACCAGTGTTATTAGACAGACCTTCCTAGCAGGCTGAAAGCCCCATCACAGATCTGTGATGGTCATGTTAGCGCTACACCTTGAACCATGAACCGAAGAACACAGATGCATGGCCTGAGGGTGGGAATACAGAGGACGCTGCCTACGACCTTCCAGATAAGGGGCTCTTGCAGAAAAAACATTGATTGGAAGGTCTGTAGGATGGAACTGTACAAATATAGCACATACTTCCCGGAGAAACAAAGGCCTGTACCATACAGTAAACTCGAGATTCCCTGATTAGACATTACTTCTAAGCTGGTGGTTAAGTAGTGTCAGACTCGTATGTATCAGGCATGGGAAAAGACATGCAGCGGGCTTCCTTGAAAGCAACACAATGTGATGTCCTGCACAGTAGTGCAATCCTTTGACACTGAAAGTTATTGTTTGAACCCACCTTTCATATTAAATACGACAGGCTATGCCCATTCAGTTTTTGACCTTGCAGCAGTGACCGTTCTCTCGTACTTGCACTTTCAAAATAAATGTACAGTAGCCTTTTTGAACATTGCTAATAATGGGCACTGCAGTCCGGAAATAAAGAGACCAGTGCGAAATGGTAGTATGCCCTTACTGAAAGTAATGATTATGTGCATTAAAACCATCGCTATTAGACCTAAACGCACTGGTGTTATAATTATTTCAACCCAAATTAGAATTGGCAACACTTCTCTTATCTTCCTCCACTAACTACCAGGGTACATCATACTTACTCAGAAACATAAAGCATGGATTGGAGATGTCATGATCATACACTCCTTGGCCTCTCCCACTGAGACATCTAACAAGTAATACGAACGGCAACAAAATTATAGCAGTGTACAGTAAAAGGTTGCCCAACAGGGATACATATTTACCCCCAGAGAAAAAAATATATAGCTGAAATAGGACAATTACACATAGAAGTTGTTCATTTGAAAAAAAAAATTGTTGCGTCATACGTATTTTAGCCGATGCCTGCATTTGTTTTCACTCGTCGCTCGTGGAATCTGGGCTGGAACTTAATGGAGGATGAAAATCACAATCTCTCCTTTAAACATCTCATCCCTGCAATTCGACAGTACCTAATGCCCTGTAACTCATCTATTATAACTGCAAACATGTACATGATTCCGCATAACCAGCCCCACTAAAGATCACACCTAACGTCTACAAATGTAATCTGCCAGGCAGAAACAGAAGTAAATGCATCAAGTGGTTTCTTTAAGAGCACAAGACTAACCCAAATAACCACTGGAAAAACAAACAAGAATTTACAAGTGGGTAACAAAATGCTGCAGCGGGAGGGGGGGGCGGGAACGGACAGCGAGAGGGGGTAGTGTCAGACTCGTATGTATCAGGCATGGGAAAAGACATGCAGCGGGCTTCCTTGAAAGCAACACAATTTGATGTCCTGCACAGTAGTGCAATCCTTTGACACTGAAAGTTATTGTTTGAACCCACCTTTCATATTAAATACGACAGGCTATGCCCATTCAGTTTTTGACCTCGCAGCAGTGACCGTTATCTCATACTTGCACTTACACATTAAATGTACAGTAGTCTTTTTGAACATACGGCGCGTGCATTTTAAACAACCCGCCAGGCAGCTCCCACATGTCCTGGGAAAGAGCCAGTTATTCTGTGATTGGCTGAGGAAGGGGCAGTTCCCAGGATCGCTATAATGAATGGATGAAAGGGCTTGAAATGATAGGTTGGGGAAGGAGCAAAGTCAGGTTTACTTTAAGATCCGCACCCGCATAAGATCCAGTGGCATACCACGAGCCGTGTCCCTAGTGCAAGCAAAACATTAGCACTTACACTCACCGGGCTCTCAGGCGGATGCTCCTCTCTCTCTTTGGTGGCGGGTGCGGGACACACGGCCGGTGTGTCTCTCCAAGCAGCGTGGGGCTCTCCTGCAACTCTGGCAGCTGAGGCAGCGGTAGGGGGGCGGGAACGGGGCCAGAGACACGGAGAGCGAGGCAGCGGTAGGGGGGCGGGAACGGGGTCCGGAGACACGGAGAGCGGGACAGAGGGTGGGAACGGGCAAAAAAAAAAAAGCTAGCACTCACCTGGACTTCTTCCGGGTGCTGTCAATGCCGGACCAGATTCGGGGGCGTTCCCGAGGGCTTTTGGCTGACGTAGCGTGACGTCGCCAAAAGAGAAAAATTCTCGGGCACGCCCCCGAATCTGGTCCGGCATTGACAGACAGAGCCCTCTCCCAATGGCTAGCCTCCATTTATGGAGCTAGCCAATGGGAGGAGGGGGCGGATACCCGACCCCACAGACAAAACGTAAGGTTTTCCTAGCGCCGGATACTCGACCCCACAGACAAAACATAAGGTTTTCCTTGCGCATGCGTACTTCGTACGCATTTGCTAGGCAAAACCTAAAGAGGATTACTATGGCGGTTTGTACTATGAGGAGTCAGAGAATGAGGGTAAGGAGACACACAAACACTTACAATGTCCACACCCTGAAGTAAACCTAGGAGCTGACTGGATGCATATTGAGTTTATGGGCGAGCATGAGTTCAGCGGATCAGATGACTCTGCCGAATCCTCCTGTGTAATTCATTCGTCCACGTTAGAGGATGGACAGGACTTAGTGTAGGCCATAACGGAATAAACGGACCTTGTTGACTGCAACACCACCAGTGATTCTGGAACTAAGAACAACTAGAGGTCCGAAGTTAGACTATACACAAGATGATGACAACGGGGAAGAAACCAGTTAGCTGTGTCGACATGGTTGCCTTGTGAACAGACCATGGAGTACAAGGATGTCTTGTGTGACTAACAGTTACATGTTCTTCTTTTTTCTTTTTATTTCCTTCCTTCCCTTCGGAAGGAGATGTGTTACGTTGGTACTTTCCCCGTTTGCATTTGTCCCCTGCAGGCCCCGTCCCTGCCGTGCGTCTCTCCGCATTTGCATGCATTACGTCAGTTAGCGATTGTCCTATCCATCTGACAGTTGAGTTGACAGTTGCAACTCTCCATGATTGTGAGCTGGTGACCGGAGCGCTCTCTCTTGCCGGTGTGTCGTTTATGACAGAAAATAAAGTTACAGCTTCAAGACTTATTGATTGTCTTTCTTAACACCAGGATAGGCAAGCGCGCCCACTGATGCACACACCACTAACCCCTACCCCCAGTAAGCAGTAAAACAAGGCCTCCAACCTCCCCCCTCCTGAAAACGCCACAGGGCCACCTGACCGCCAACTAACGTGCACCCCTTTCCATGCACCAGCCGGGCCAGTACACCCTCCCCCGCCCGCCAAGCAAACCCATCCACGACGCAAGGTCGTGAAAACGGGACCCTACCATCTCCCCCCGCCCCCGGAACCTGCCCAGAAAGCCGAGACAAAGCATGAAAATACCGCCCAAACAAGGGGGTGACCAAGGCGGCAGGGAGGGCGGGGGGTGCAGTCCAGAGCGAAGGGGACTCACCTTGCTATCAAATGCAGAAAAAGAGTGTCGGGCAGCTCGGCCAGGCAGGAGGAGGGCGACTGTCCTCAGCGACGTCCGGGACCAAAGAGGGCGCTCCGATGGCGGCAGAGGTAATTTTACTGACCCCCAGACCCCCTTCCCCCGCCGGAAGTGATGTCACCCAGGGTCCCCAACACTAGACTACAGCTGAGTCTGGTCCATCGTGTGGCACTGAGGATGGCCGCCCTCTTAGGTGGCCCCCTTCGTAGGCCTGGGGCAGCCTGGCAAAAACCATGGGAGTTGCGTGGGAACACCCACACAACGCCTTCCCAGAGCAACGCAGCGCAGCAATATGTGCTGCGTTGCATTACTCAAGATTTTTGGACCCCGCAAAGTGGCTTTCCATGGAAGGAAACTTCTAACTTGAGGTTTGCGTTGCTGTTATACCACGTTGCACGGGGCAAGAGCGGCGCAAACTCGGGTCATGAATATGGCCTTTATTGTTTAAACTTAACAAAGACACTCGGCTGGTTTCGTTGAGAACACGGCCAGATCTCAAGCAGGCCAGCAGCGTCCCGTATCATGAGCAGAACTTACTCTTGGCCCGTGCAAGGAGGACGGAGCGTCAGCCCGTGCAGATGATGAGACCCACTTCAGGTGTGCCCCTCTGACCAAGAACTAAACATCACCCTAGTTTCGACCCTCCTGCACAAGGCTCTTTAGGACCCAAACCTGGACGTCTGGTGGCAACGTCAATAACATACACATTTGAAGCGCATGTATAACCCGAAGGTCTCTTGGTGCTGAATAACAGATGTATATTGTTACCCAACTCAATGGTGCTCATTTTATCGACCTCAGATGGATGAACGTATGAGTGGACCCTCTGGGATTTGAACCTGTGACCATGAGGTCGAACACAGGCCCCTACCGTGGATGCATTAGTCCACTGCGCCACCAGACCAGACAATAGGTCCAGCTTGTAACAGAAAGAGCCTTTTCACTAGTCGGCGAGTTTGTTTCCTAACTCTGGTGTCTCCCACCCTCCCCACCCGTCCTACTTCGATGCTTCTCTGCTCATCGCCGATACGCTTCATATTTTTAAATGTATTATCTTTTTTCAATGGCGCGACAGCTTTAAAACGCCCCTAGGCCACCCCCTTTTGTTTTACGCACTCCTGTGCTCTTTTTAGGTTTTGACTAGCGATGCATGCGTACGAAGTACGCAAGTGCTAGGAAAAAACCTAATGAGTATGGTATGGGGGCTGGGAATCCGCCCCCGTCTTTCATTGGCTAGCTCCATAAATGGAGGCTAGCCATTGAAAGACTTCTCTGTCCGTCAATCCCGGACCAGATTCGGGGGCGTTCCCGAGAATTTTTGGCTTTTGGCGACGTCAGCCGAAAGCCTGTCCTCGGGAACGCCCCCGAATCTGGTCCGGCATTAGAAACACCGGAAAAAGATGTCCGGCCCGCCGCCTGGTTGTGGGCGGGGCCGGGAGGACGTGGTTTCGCTTCCCCCTTCCCTGGGGAAGCCATTTCCTGCCTTGCCGGTCTCCCGTGTTGTGAGGGAGACCGGAGATGCTGCCCGCAGCGAGATCCGGCCCGAAGGAAGCAGCCGTGTGCCTCCAGCCAGGGCCGCGCTGGGATTGGCCCAGCCGGCCGAGCCTCCGCCACGTCATCCGGAGGAGGAGTGGAGAGCAGGAAGCAGCCTGCTTCTGTCCCGAGGCTCCCACCGCGGCCCCGGAGAGTCCCGAGGAGCGGGAGCTCTCCTTCTCCAGCAGCCGCCAGACCAGGTGAGTGGGGCAAACGTGCTAATCTCCCCGTGTCGCCCCTCCCACCTCCACTTGCTGAAAATAAACTCGTCTGCTACAAGCAAAGTTAACATGCCGATGTAATATATCGTGATATTTTGTTAGCCATAATTTACACGCCACGTGGGCCGCTTACACTGTTTGTTTGCGGCAGAAAGACTTCGACATAATTTACAAAGTGAACAGCAGTGGTGGTCGCTGTGGCAGGAGCGATGGTATTTCAGCCAACCAGATAGAAAAACCCACAGAAGACTCATTGGGCCTCAGGGGGCAGGAGAGTCAGGTAAACCAGTCACCGCACACCGTGCAAAATGAGGATTGTACGCAATAACTGGAGGCATTTCAGTTCTCACTGGGGCCAAACAAGGGGGTGTACTTCAACAGTAACGCGCATATCTGAAAGGCACACTTCGTTAACCACCAAGAAAAGGGACGAGAGAGCACAACACGAGACGGGCCAATCACAATCTCTATACAGTCCCCAGACGAGGGTGATCATGCGCAATCTGTGTCCAACAACAATAGGAACGTAAATATAAAATGTGTGCGCACTATACGAATTGGTATACAGCTCAGAACTGCGCGGGGAAAATGCTCAACGGGTGGTCAGCTGAAAAAAAGTGCGAGATTGCAGAAACCGTGCATTCTCCACAAAAGATGACGATTTGTACTATGCACTACAAAAAGTGTTATATTGCCCGATTACTGCACAAGACAAGGAGCGCAAGATCTGTGACTATCTTTAAAGGGATTAGATTCCAAGAAGTGAGCACACAGTACTTTAATCATATCGCACAGTGCATACTAGGAGGCACAGGCTCCAGGCAATGTTTCATTTAAAATATTTTTGGAATTTAAAGTGCCATAAAAACAGAAATAGGCGGCAGGGAGTGAAAAACGTCCAAGGACTGCATCGGCGTGTTTAAATATCAGCTCCAGGTGCACAGTCTCAGACATACATCAAATTACTTCGGCTCGGTTTTTTTCCCCTTTGACTGTGTTCCATAGATAGCATGTGTGACCGTTTTCAGATTGCATACATTACCTTATTGCTGCAGATCAGTTCGCCCATGTGCGTTCATACATAAGTTCTGGCTAGCATGGCCTTTTATGCAGGTATTTATTGCCAACATGTGAAGTAGATTATTTTGGCCTGGCATCTCTTCTTATTCAGATATCAACTTCTAAGATTTGATTATGTAATGTGTTTCCTCTCAAAATTCAAATAAAGGATGTGGTTTAGACTTCCACAAAAACCGAACGTTTTCCACATCTTTGCCATGGAATTGTAACACTTCCTTTGCACAGGGCTGGGAGAAAAAAAGTGCCAAAAACATTGTGAAATCTGCTTTCTTCTAGCTCACTTACGGATTGAAATCTGGAAAAAAATCTGCTTCATGGACGAACTTCATAAATCTGCCGTATTTTGTTTGCCAGAACACTAACAAAGTCGATGACTGCCTGTACCTCATTGGATCGCAAATCATAGCCCCGAGAGGTGTCGGCTACCCAAACAAATTCTACTCAAAATGGTCCAAACCCATGGGCCCTTTTTAATCACTCGAACTAGAGCCATGTGTTGGGATCATACTGATTGGCTCCTGATCAAAACAGCCCATGCTCAGAATTATACAACTGACAAAATAATACTACTGCTGTTCATCAACATAAGTCTTTAAGAAAGCGGACTCTGCAATGCATTTTGATTTTTTTGTATGCTCACCAAGGCAACTTATTTTTATAAGAGAACCTTGGTAGAGGCCAGCTTAAACTTGCAGACTATTTTCTTTAATGATGCGATGACCAACTGCTTGCAGTTGGTCTTGTTTCATGCATCAACGTAGTGTGCTTTAAATTCAGTAGCCTGCTGAAGTGCCACCTCAAATTGTACAACACTGCTCCAAAACCACAAAGTTAAATATCCTAGTATTCTAATAAAGCAGAATATAAGCGCTGAAAGTCCTAGATGCTCTGGTCAAAGAAAGTATACAAGACCAGAGTCTGATACATGTCCTTTATAGGCATGCAGGGGATCGGCAGTATCAAATGGTCAAATCTTTAATGACATCTACGATGTAAACTTGAGAGGATATAAGTACAACTTTCCCATGCCTCCTTTGGTCAAATATTTATAGATTGAAAAGCTGTAAGGAATTGTAAGAAATGGTGTTTGAGGATTAAAGACATTGCCACATAGTTCTAGGACTACTGTCTTTTCATCCCATTAGCTTGTAGAGGTCTCACTGCCGTCCCGCCCCCTTGCTGTCCTTACTGGGTCTTCATGACCCTCATTTGCCTCCCCCCCCCATTTTTCCCCACTGATCTTTGTTTCAAATATCTGTTATGGCTCTTAACACTGAACGAGTGTCGCTCCGAGACTGGGATTACATAGGGACCTTTAGAGGCTCTAAACACGTAAGATTTTGGTGCCCCATATATTTCTAATTCAAAAAATAATCAATAACTTGTAAACTAACATTTTATTATTTCACAATGAAATAAAACTTCGAGTAAGATGGATAAAGTTTGTTTTTGTATACTTCCACTTTATAGGTTCAGCCCCCTTCACCACCTACTTCCGCCTTCTTTACCCACTGTAGTAATTTTCTCTTCACCATGTTTTCTTCACTTTTTTGAGTCCCTGCTCCCCCCCCCCTTCTTTACACACACCTCCCCTTGCCCCTCCTTCTGTGCCCTCCCGCTCCACGCGGTGCACTCTACCTGCCCGCCCCTCCCTCCTCGGCAGGGGTGCCCTCGGGGGAGGGGTCCCTGCCAGGCTGTGGTGATCCCGGGGGTGCCCAGTCCCGCCGGTGATGCTTCATTGAGCTGTAATGAACGTGGCACTGCGCCCCACCCGGGCCTGAACGCACCGGGGCACCAGGGTGGGCGTGGCCTCACTTCCCAGGTGTATTGTTGTGGTGACAATGCACGGAAGTGGCTCCTGCGGGAGTGGAGAATGGTAAACTGTGCGTGTAGGGATGGGTGCGTAGTGATCCGCCCCCTGTGATCACCCAGACATCCCGGGCATGTGTGGTGTAAACTTGGCGGGGGGTGGGGTGGGGGGAGAGGTAGAGGTACCTCCCCGCCCCCTCTATTAACCCAGGCAGCCTGGCATGTTTTTTTTTCTTTCAAACCGGGGTTGGGTGGGGAGGGGGTTGATGTAGTGACCCCTCCCCGCCCTCTGATAGCTCTGCAGGTCTGGCCTGGTGTTTGTTTGCCTGCCAGGTGTGTGGCTCACATTACAGCCGCAGTGACTCGTCTCCCGCGGGCAGGCTGGGAGCCTGTCTCACACCCAAGGCCTATTCTGGGGGGAGGGGTGGGGTGGACGCTAATACCGACTGCCACAGGTCCCTACCTATGCAGCACCAAGCCACCCCCATTCCGTCCCGGCTGCAGCCACTCCCAGTCCTACTGCCCCACCCCCACTACCTTGTTTCCCCTGTCCCAATCTTATCTTACTGCCCACCCCCAGTCCTTCCCCCTTACTGCCCTGTCCTCTCGCAGCCTGCCCTCTCCCAGCCTGCCCTCTCCCAGCCTGCCCTCTCGCAACCTGCCCTCTCCCAGCCTGCCCTCTCCCAGCCTGCCCTCTCCCAGCCTGCCCTCTCCCAGCCTGTCCTCTCCCAGCCTGTCCTCTCCCAGCCTGCCCACTCGCAGCCTGCCCACTCGCAGCCTGCCCACTCGCAGCCTGCCCTCTCGCAGCCTGCCCTCTCGCAGCCTGCCCTCTCGCAGCCTGTCCTCTCGAAGCCTGTCCTCTCCCAGCCTGCCCTCTCCCAGCCTGCCCTCTCCGAGCCCTTTCCCAGCCTGTCCTCTTCCAGCCTGTCCACTTCCAGCCTGCCCTCTCCCAGCCTGTCCCCTCCATGACCTTTCCCAGCCTGTCCTCTCCCAGCTTGTCCACTCCCAGCCTGTCCCCTCCCTGCCCTCTCCCAGCCTGCCCTCTCCCAGCCTGTCCCCTCCCTGCCCTCTCCCAGCCTGTCCCCTCCCTGCCCTCTCCCAGCCTGTCCTCTCCCTGCCTGTTGTCGTGTCCTGGCGGCAGCAGGCAAGAGCGTGCACTGCGTCCCCGAAGTAACAGCCCTAAAGCAAGCAAGAAGTACGCCCCCCTCCCACCAATCCCTGTTAGGTAGTGGAAACTGTCCAAACTGGGGTGCAGACAGCCCCTCTCACCTTTC
Source organism: Lissotriton vulgaris (assembly GCF_964263255.1). NCBI lineage: Eukaryota > Metazoa > Chordata > Amphibia > Caudata > Salamandridae > Lissotriton > Lissotriton vulgaris. Next base: position 4,518,676 of record NC_141693.1, read on the forward strand.
GGCCTAGTACCACTACACCAGCCGCACTACTTCCCTACTGACCGTTCTCCACTTCAGCCCCGTCTAAATTACAATTCCTGCTTGTGACCCTTTTGCCTGCTTGTGCTTGTTTTCGTGACCCTGTTGCCTGCTTGTGCCTCCGTGTACCCCTGTTGCCTGCTTGTGCCTCCGTTTTCGTGCCCCTGTCGCCTGCTTGTGCCTCCGTTTTCGTGCCCCTGTCGCCTGCTTGTGCCTCAGTTTTCGTGCCCCTGTCGCCTGCTTGTGCCTCCGTGTGCCCCTGTCGCCTGCTTGTGCCTCCGTGTGCCCCTGTCGCCTGCTTGTGCCTCCGTGTGCCCCTGTCGTCTGCTTGTGCCTCCGTGTGCCCCTGTTTCCTGCTTGTGCCTCCGTGTGCCCCTGTTGCCTGCTTGTGCCTCAGTTTTCGTGCCCCTGTTGCCTGCTTGTGCCTCCGTATGCCCCTGTTGCCCGCCTGCTTGTGCCTCCGTGTGCCCCTGTCGCCTGCTTGTGCCTCCGTGTGCCCCTGTTGCCTGCTTGTGCCTCCGTGTGCTCCTGTTGCCTGCTTGTGCCTCCGTTTTCGTGCCCCTGTTGCCTGCTTGTGCCCCTGTTGCCTGCTTGTGCCTCCGTGTGCCCCTGTTGCCTGCTTGTGCATCCGTGTGCCCCTGTTGCCTGCTTGTGCTGTGTGGGTGTGTGTGGAAGGCTCTGTGTGGCTGTGTGTGTGGGGGGCTTTGTGTGGCTGTGTGTGTGGGGGGCTCTGTGTGGCTGTGTGTGTGGGGGGCTCTGTGTGGCTGTGTGTGTGGGGGGCTCTGTGTGGGGGGGGCTCTGTGTGTGTTTGTGTGTGTCATTTGCGAGAGATAAAGCTAGTGGCATTGTAAATGACAATGCCATTTATTTATGTTAAACAAAAAACATAAATAAAAATGTCAAGAGCAATGCCAATAGCTCTAACTTTAACAAAGGCAAAACCATTGCATTGTAAATGCTTGTTTGTTTTTACTTCACCGTTCTTAAATGGCTGTCAGCCACGTTGGAACAGAAAAGTTAAAAAAGACAAAGTTGCTGGTGGTGTGCAACACTGCATGCACACACATGCATCGTAACGCATGTGCACCATTGACAGCCATCATGGAATGTGTTTCTTACCATTCCAAAATGGCCACAGAGTGCACGCATTTCTGTGCGTGCTTTGAAAGGCACGCAAACTGGGAAAAGCAATAGATCAGTATTTGCAGTTTAAATTTGAGACCTGTTGGGTTTGCCAATGCTTGTTTGTGAGAGATGTGCTCAGGCTCCATGGGGCGGAGGGGTCCCCATGTTTCTTTTTCTGTGCTCATGCTACAGACATGTGAAATGAAGCGTGTTGTCTCCGACCTTCAAGGTACCAGCTGCAACAAGATGGAACAAGGGTGCAATGTTGGCCTTGACACGTTGGGACGCGTCACGAGGCTGTTAAAGGGGGCTGCGCCTTCTGTCCACCCGGGACCAGTGGTGAGCAAGTGCCCGCGTGCTGCTCTGACGCAGGACAGCTGTTAGTTCATGTTTCTTTTTCCTTTAGAAGTGTTTTACCCGTGGAAACACCTGGCGGAACTGGAGTCTGCTGAAGTGTTTGCATTCTTCTTAAAGACAGGGTGCATTAAACCGAGCACTCTTGAGGTGCAAAGTGCACGTGGCTGTGCACGAAGAGTCTCACTCGTGGTGGAAAGGACGGGACCTGTATGGTGAGCGTCTCTTGTGGTGCTCACTGCACACGGCTGTGCACGAACAGTGTCACTCGCGGCAGAAATAACCAGCGGTGAATGGGGTGAGTGTCTATTGTGATGCTCACTGCACGCGGCTGTGCGCGAAGAGTGCCACTCGTGGCAGAAAGGACCGTCCATGAATGGGGTGAGTGTCTCTTGTGATGCTCACTGCACGCGGCTGTGCGCGAAGAGTGTCACTCGTGACAGAAAGGACAGGCCATGAATGGGGTGAGTGTCTCTTGTGATGCTCACTGCACACGGCTGTGCACGAAGAGTGTCACTCGTGGTAGAAAGGACAGGCCATGAATGGGGTGAGTGTCTCTTGTGATGCTCACTGCACGCGGCTGTGCACGAAGAGTGTCACTCATGGCAGAAAGGACAGGCCATAAATGGGGTGAGTGTCTCTTGTGATGCTCACTGCACGCGGCTGTGCACGAAGAGTGTCACTCTTGGCAGAAAGGACCGTCCATGAATGGGGTGAGTGTCTCTTGTGGTGCTCACTGCACACTTCCGTGCACGAACAGTTTCACTCGTGGCAGAAAGGAAGGCGGTGAATGGGGTGAGTGTCTCTTGTGATGCTCACTGCACGCGGCTGTGCGCGAAGAGTGCCACTCGTGGCAGAAAGGACCGTCCATGAATGGGGTGAGTGTCTCTTGTGATGCTCACTGCACGCGGCTGTGCGCGAAGAGTGTCACTCGTGACAGAAAGGACAGGCCATGAATGGGGTGAGTGTCTCTTGTGATGCTCACTGCACACGGCTGTGCACGAAGAGTGTCACTCGTGGTAGAAAGGACAGGCCATGAATGGGGTGAGTGTCTCTTGTGATGCTCACTGCACGCGGCTGTGCACGAAGAGTGTCACTCATGGCAGAAAGGACAGGCCATAAATGGGGTGAGTGTCTCTTGTGATGCTCACTGCACGCGGCTGTGCACGAAGAGTGTCACTCTTGGCAGAAAGGACCGTCCATGAATGGGGTGAGTGTCTCTTGTGATGCTCACTGCACGCGGCTGTGCGCGAAGAGTGTCACTCGTGGCAGAAAGGACCGTCCATGAATGGGGTGAGTGTCTCTTGTGATGCTCACTGCACGTGGCTGTGCACGAAGAGAGTCACTTGTGGTAGAAAGGACCAGCCATGTGTGTAATCAGCATCTCTGTGGTGCTATCTGCACGCTGCTGTGCACAAACACTGTCACTCGTAGTAGGGAGGACCGGGCATGTATGTGTGAGTGTCTCTTGTGGTGCTCACTGCACACTCTGTGCACGAACAGTGTCACTCGCGGCAGAAATAACCAGCGGTGAATGGGGTGAGTGTCTCTTGTGGTGCAAAGTGCACGCGGCTGTGCACGCAGAGTGTCACTCGTGGTGGAAAGGACGGCACATGTATGGTGAGTGTCTCTTGTGATGCTCACTGCACGCGGCTGTGCACGAAGAGTGTCAGTCATGGCAGAAAGGACCGGCGATGTATTGGGTGAGTGTATCTTGTGATGCTCACTGCACGCTGCTGTGCACAAACAGTGTCACTCGTGGCAGAAAGGACCGGTAATGAATGGGGTGAGTGTCTCTTGTGATGCTCACTGCACGTTGCTATGCACCAACAGTGTCAGTCATGGCAGAAAGGACCGGCGATGTATTGGGTGAGTGTATCTTGTGATGCTCACTGCACTCTGCTGTGCACAAACAGTGTCACTCATGGCAGAAAGGACCGGCGATGTATTGGGTGAGTGTCTCTTGTGATGCTCACTGCACTCTGCTGTGCACAAACAGTGTCACTCATGGCAGAAAGGACCGGCGATGTATTGGGTGAGTGTCTCTTGTGATGCTCACTGCACTCTGCTGTGCACGAACAGTTTCACTCGTGGCAGAAAGGACGGCGATGAATGGGGTGAGTGTCTCTTGTGATGCCCACTGCACACTGCTGTGCACGAAGAGTGTCACTCATGGCAGAAAGGACAGGCCGTGCATTTTGTAATTTCGAGGCTAGTTTGAAGTATTTAGACAGAAAGTGTGAATTTGGTGAGCCTCAGACCCTCTCATTAGAGGCCAGATGGTACAGTATGCCAATAATCCTAGGATTTAGGAGAGATTACTAGCTTGGAATAAATATTTGAAGTAAGCTATATCTAGTGCGGAGAATGCTGAACAAGCCTCAGGGTGGATCAAGAAAATGAGGAATGAAGAGAAACCTGTCTCTGAGATAATGAGAGTAAACGTCAAACCCTCAAAGAGAAGACACTGAGTTCAGACATACACAGACAATCTTTGACTACATTTAAAAGTTATGGTTGTGCAGTGGTAACCACATAGTCCAACAATTTGAGGTGTGATTATGCTAGTCAATATGTGAGTCGCAAATGTGGCAAACATTGACATTATGCCAGCTTTGCAAGAACCAAGAGGAAAAGGTCCTGATGCTGTTCAACAAGTATAGGACTTACCGGATGGTCTTAGCACAGTGATATGTGAAATGCCTGAAGAGAAGGTCAATATAGATGGGAAGGATATTGATATACTGGCCGGTTCTGGGTCTCCATACACCTTGATAGGTGACAAGAATTGGGATACAATGTTTGGTGTTGAGAAACTTGAATTGCTGCAGCCTGATCTTAACCCTGTAGGTTATGAGGGAATTTCAGTGGATTTGATTGGGTATCTTCTCCAGAAGATAATTTTTAAAGGCAGAGAAACTGTGGGAAAATATATGTTGCTGAGAAGGGTGACAACCTTTTAGTCTTGCGACATCAGCGTTATCTCAGAATCACTTTAAATCCAAAGTCACCTAACGAGGTAATGTTGATTAATCGCATCAGTGATGACAATGATATTGTGGAATGCTATCCAGACTTTTTTTTTCAGATAGACTGGGACTGTTGGGAGAGTTTGAGCATAAGATCATATTGAAGAAAGGAGCGAAAGCCATTGTTCATAAACTCTGTAGAGTACCACCTATGCTGCTTGAACCTCTTAAAGTAGAACTATAGGGATTGAAAGACCTGGGTGTCATTGAGGAGAGTCTTCTGAGTGGTTGGCACCTATCGTATTCTAACCCAAGGATGGGCTTAAGAAGATTTGGATTTGTGTTGATCTCTGTGATCTTAACAGGAACATCTAGGTGGATAGACAATCCTTACCTAACATTGCAGGGGAGTTAACCATGTTGGAGGGTGCAAAGGTTTTTAGAGTTTTGGATAGGTCATCAACTTTTCACTACGTGATGCTAACTAAAGAGTCTAGGCATTTAACATCTATTGTCATGCCGTCAGGTACTTTCAGTTTATCAGGATGCCATTTGGATTGGCAACAGTGGCAGCCTGTTTCCAATGAGCGATGAAGAAGGTGTTGGAAGGTGTAAGACAGATTATGTTATTCCCATATGATATTTTGGTTTATGGCAAAAGTAGGGTAAATCATGATGTAGTTCTCGAAGACAGATTGTTGAGACTGCAAAATGGAGGGTTAACAGAGAGGAGAGAAAAGTGCCAGGTTATAGTTGGTACAGTGACTTATCTGGCCATATAATTTCTGGTGAAGGTATTAGCCCTAAGATGTATTTGGTATAATCAGTGTTCAAGACACCAGTTTCGAAGGACAGAGAGCAGCTGAGGAGTTTTCTTGGACTCACAGAGTATTACTCCACATACATTAAGAATTTTGCATCTCTAGTTCATCCATTGAGGCAACTTCTGAAGGGAGGTGACGAATTTGAGTGGTCGGATGATTGTGCAAGACCTTTTGTATTGGTTGAAGAACTCAGTAAGCTGCCTTCTTTAGGGCATTTTGATATCCATAAGAAGACCATTTTAACAACAAATGCAAGCTTGTATGGTTTAGGGATGGTACAGGCACAAATATTTGATGGAGTAGAGAAAGTGGTGACTTCTGCCTCTAGTACGTTAAACGGATTGGAGGGACATTATTCGACAATAGAAAAGGAAGCACTTCCTTGTACATGGGCAATCCACCATTTCAAATTCTACTTGTGGGGATTTCCATTTGTGGTACACAGTGCTCCAAGAGAGAAGCACAGAGTGCGAGCTGGCACCGCTCTGAGCTGCATGTCCCAAGGTACAATGTGTTGCAGCAGCCTTGTTAATGTACGGAGAAACCTACATGCTTTCTGCCATTTCTAACGTTCCGTGCAGGGCTGGTTGTGCGTTCAAACGAATGTCAGCATTGGGATCAATTAATTTAAATGCAGATGCGTTAGCAATGTTCAATTTAACATTTTGGAAATCCTCTTCACGTTGTGTAGCGCAAACAGTAGCTTCCTCATGTGGAATGTTTTCTCAGTAAACTTGAAAATGTATTTAGCACAATATTCTGCCATCCCAAGGATTGACCACACATCTTATTTACGTGTGAGCGCCAGTGCACCACCTATCGTACTCACAAGTGAGGCTTCAGGGTGTACACCTCCTGCACTAATCATGTGCCCGCAATATGCCCCTACAGTGTCTTAAGTCCATTCTTAGACATTGTAAGTGCAGAGAAGCCCTACTGAGTACATGGTCTGGGAGTTTATCATTAAGATCTCCACAGCTCCATGAAGGCTTTACTGAATGCTGAGGAATTTGGTGTCAATCTTCTCATCATAATAAAACCACACTGATGCTAGTGCTGCATTTATTACCAAATGCAATCAGAGGGCATCTTAGAGATGCCCCCTGAAAAACATCAAACTCCCTCTGTCAACTGACTGGTCTGCACCAGCCTGCCACACGCAGACATGTTTCTGACCCCCTGAGGTGAGAGCCCTTGTGCTCTCGTAGGTCTGGGACAAAGGATGCTTGAGGTGGATGCGCTTCACACTGACCCCCAAGCAGGGACCGCATTCAGGGCCGTGAGCCTCAAAGGCTTCCTGCCCTTTGCTATGCTAGCCAAGGCCTCTCCAGATGATGGAGGTGCCCGCCCCCTGACCAAGCCCCACTTTTGGTGGCAAGGTCGGTGGGAAAATTAGTAGCCAGGAGAAGTGCGTCCCCACCTGCCAGGACCACCCCTAAGGTGCCTTGACCGAGGGGACACCCTTCGTAGGAAATCCTCCATCTTGAATGGAAGGATACTAGCCAATCAGGTTAGGGGATGCTTCCTACCCAAAGGGAGAGGACATACAAAGGGTGTAGTCTTTCTAGAGGCAAGTATCCCATTAACTACCTTCTGCCAGTACCTGTAGTGTCACTAAATTCAGTATTTAGGGGCACCCCATAACCTAGATTCTCAGATTTCTGCGACCTAAGAAGAAAAGCATGAAGAAGACGAAGTCCAGACGAGCCTGGGAAACTACTACTGATTTGGTCCCATCCCTACCGGCCTGTCTCCTGCTCAAAGGCCCTGTAAAAGAAGCCGATGCCTGTCTTTCTGGCCAGAGACTTTCAGAACCCAATGAAGAATGCCCACGCTTAAACAAAGACCAGATCTCCCGAGGACAGCGGCCCTGTCCAGAAACATCCAAATTCAAGGACTCCGGGTGCAGGTGGATCCATGACCCCTGTCCTGTCCACTCTGCATCCGACACCCACGGACCGAGTCTGAGTGTCTCACCTGTCCAGCAACATCTCCTAGTGATCCTGACATAGAATCCAACATTGGCTGACCTCTTCTGGACCACAAAGACATCTGCAGTCTCATTTTGAAAGGTCCACCTGACCGCGACCGGCACCAGTAAAAGAAATCCAACACCAAAGGGCACCCCTGCATCCTCGGCTCCCTGACCGTGGGGAACCCAGCTCACAGTGCCTTGCCCTACTTCGACATATCAACTTACCTGCCTTGCTGGTGGTCACCTCCATTCAGCCTCCTGGTCCGAGCCTGCAGCCTCTTTATGCACACGAGGTCCCCCATTGGACAGCGTTGTGCCGACGTTGATTTGCACCCAGCACTCTGCCGCCCCTGTGCCGCTGGCGGGTTAAGGATGGTGCTGCTTCGTGGACCCCCTATGCTTGCTTCAACCCCAGGGGCCAGTGCCCTGGAACCGCAGGCACCTACCTGCAAATCACACCTCTAATGGGTGCCCCCAGTCTCCATTGACTAACATTGGGCTCAGTGACCTCTGCCCCTGACCACCTCAGTGCTGTTGGTGGTGCCGTACCTACCTTAAACTGAACCTTGCCTAGTGTTGGTCTAAACCCCTGAAGACTGGAAGAGTTAGTTGTTTACTTATCTGTTAATGCCTATAACTGTTTTCTCCTATTGCATTTAAGTGTCTATCTCTGGTGGTACTGGTGGTGGTGGTGGTAGTAGTACTGGTGGTGGTGGTGTTACTGGTGCTGCGTAGTATTAGTTAAAATCGGGGCATGGCACAGACGGACACAAGTGCACATATAAGTCAGGGCAATATGACAGACCACCATGATGACGTATGCTTGAGAGCATGCCTCACCACGCATGCGCGCGATTATGGCTTGATAGGGGCTGCCGTTCTAATTATGTTTTTATTTACCATTTCAAGGCAGTGGACGCAGCTTAAAACGCCAAATAAAAAATGTAAAGGGGTAAAGCGGCGCAAAAGAACTTTGAAAACCATAGCAGCAAAATGACAGCATCCAGGCCCTCCAAAAAATGTAAAGCATTCATTCTTCAACAAGCATTGATGCGGCCTCGAGAGCAAATAGAATCAGCAAACCTAAATACGGGATATCCTATCAGAAATCATATCAGTATCAGTGTATAAAATAAACTCTGGAATGACACAAACACTGCAACATTCCCCCAGAGGTAATGAAATATGACTGGACCACAGCACTAATCTGGTACCAAGACTCCGATAGTCCTGATCACTGTTGCTGGAAGCAGCCATGATTCCATTTTTTAAAAGGACTCGACTCAGCTGTACTTGCAATAAGCGTGAGACGGTCCAGCTGCATCCACTGTCGATGACCAGCAAGTGTAACTTTAATTGTGGGGTGGCTGAGTCTTGCGCGAGTCATAACATTACATGCATGTCATGTGCATGGGTTAAAAACGTCATCAAAAAAAAGATTTAAGGCAGAGATGAGAAGGAGAAAAAGATTAAAGAGAAGGTGCACGAGGGGAGAACCCAGAGGGCTTGAGGTTTGGTGAGGATGAAAACAAGCTCTCGGCATTGCGTGGTGGGTGAGGGGGAGTGGCATTGCGTGGCGGGAGCGGCATTGCATGGCGGGGGAGCGACTCTCTTTGAGTCTGATGATGAGGCTCAGACACATGGTGTGGGTGTGGGATGTGCGATGTGGCTGGCGATGTGCACGCGCCCAGATCACATGACCTGTACCTAATCCGCAGTTTGGGGAGACTTTTCGAAAGCCTTACTATAATCTCGCCAAACCATCCCTACAGGATGGCTTTCAGCGAGACCTAAAAAGCTGAAGAATTGTTCAGTTGTCCTCCTTTCTCAGTATTGCTGCTGTGCCCAGCCTCCTCCAGGGATGATACATCTGAACTACTGTTAGCACTGGAAAGGCTCGCAGTATCCTGCCTCTCTGCATTCTCTGGTGTAGGGATAATCACATCGTCAAATTGTCTAGCAAACGAATAAATATGTCTATTGTCATAATCCCTGTCATCTCTCTGAATCTTGCTCAGTTTCCTTTCTTTGGCCATGTTTTGATGTTTCTTTATTTGCTTCTTTCAGATCTAACTCCTTAATCTCCCCTCCAAAGCCTTGATGTTTTCTATGCGTTTGTCACATTTTCTATCAACACGCTGTACTAAAATTCTCATCATAGTAAATGACGAATTCTGTGCATTTTTTCCCATTCCACCAATAGATGCGGATCCAGAGCCCTAACATTTGGGAAAGTAAGGACACTCGGGCCTCTTGGGACCTTCTTATTATCCAAATACCTTTTAAGAGTCACCCCGTCCCACCACTTGCTTAATTAATTTTTCTTTAGTTTCTCTGGCCTTACAAACTTGGATTTGAGGCGACCGTTCTTAGTCAGCATTATGGACACGCGAAATTTAAGAACGAATGTTTGTATGATATTTATATATTTCAGACTTTGGATTCTAACTGACAACAAGGCCACACCGTAGACGTTGAACAAGATGGGAGAAACTTAGGATTTTTAGAAACAACGTATTTCGTTTGTTTTTGGGTAAGTGAGATAACACGTTGATTTTTCGTACAATGTGAATATTTTTTAATCTACTCCTCTCCCCTAATTTCTGAATACGAATAGCAATTTGTTGTAGGCTACATGCGATTTACTTAACAATAGTGTTGAATCCATTTTGCATCCAAAAAACATGGAAAGAAAAAATATTGGTTAGCGTCTGGAGCTTGTTTTGTAAAACAATTCATGGTAACATCTGTTTTTAATACAAAGCATGTGTACTATTTAGGAAATGCAAAAAAAACATGTTTGCGTAAATCGTTAGGTTGCAATTCGTGTTTAATGGAAATATGACGAGAATTAGATGGGTGACCCTAGGAGGACATTGTACTGTTTTTAGAACAGTAAATGTACAGTACGATCGATTAACAATGAATTAATGTAGATATGTGTAATATGTGTTCCACTCCTAGAGCATGTTAGTTTTAGTCTTTTTTTAATGTTTTTTTAAGAAACAAATAAACCATTGGATATTGAGTTGTTGTGTCACTTGGTGTGTATCTGTATATATGTTTGTTTGTACATTACATATGTGTTGGTCATTTTATTTGTTATATCTGCTGCCCTGAGGAAGCCCAAATGTTGGGCGAAACGTGTTGGCAAAACTGAACTGTTGAACATTGATAAGAAGATGTTGAATGAAGGAATCATTATAAGCAAAGAAAGGACCTCTCGTGTCATCTATGGGCTATGAATTCAACAATGTGTTGGACTATGCTTCTCTGCTAGGAGCTGCCTCTCCATATGTTTGTATTTTGTAATATGAAAAGCTGTTTTTGGTAGCTAGCTTTTTTGAGGTGGGCAATTTATAGTAGTCCATTTGAATATTTATGTCTGTTAAAGATAACGAACACGCGTAGGGGTGCGGTATTCAGGACCCCTTGCTGCCAGTGTCTCTTTTTTTCACCACTGTCCACTTCCTGGCTCTTTATCTCATCAATTCCGAGGCTGTCTAGTCTGGGTAACACTTCATGCCTCTTTGATTCAATACCAGCCACGCTCCGTCTATTTTATCACTTATTCAGTTTCTTTTTCATCCCCATCTTTCCCTTTGTTACATTTTGTTTCGACCTTTCCCCTACAACCACTGGCTCAAATTAAGCTCTGCCCTTTGCCTTTCCTTTGCGGGCTGTGTCCCGGTGTTTATTCTGTGTCAGACTGTCATCATTTCCTCCTTGGCACCTGCAGGGTGTGCTGCCATGAATAAATAAACCTGCTCCCGGCCGCTGCGTGTATATTTCATACTTCCTGCAGCGTCGAGGCCTTGATTCCAATACATTTGAAAAGTTGTTCAGTGAGACGCACCGCGTCAGATTTCCCAAACATCGCTCCCATCTATCACAACAAACTCCCCCCCCCCGCCCCCCCCCCCCCCCCCTCCCGCTCCCTCCCTCTCTGGAGACGGCGGGGCTCTCTCTTTCCATGAAGCTGCGGAGCACATTTTGGCAAAAGCGGACTTTGGCGGTCGGTCTGGCCCGCGCTGGAGGCTTCAGCGGCGCTCTCCGACTAACCAACTGCTTCTAAGCGCTATTAAACGGCACATACCCAAACCAGCAGAAGCAGCTGGGGCCCTAGGGGCCTCTCGGCGTGTGAAGGCCTCCAGGGCTATATTGGGCTTAAGGGAAGGTGAGCTGCCACGTGCCCCCGTGGGGTGGGGGTATCATGTGACTATCTGGGGGGCCAGAGGGGAGGAAAGAAGGGAGAGAGGGGGGCGGGGGGAGGGTATCTCTGACTCCTGTTCCCTCCACGGCTTCTCTGCAGATTGTACTGATGGAGGCGCAAACGTGTGCTGTAGGGGCCCTTGGGGTCCTTTATGCACTGGTACAGAGAGGGTCTCGGCTCAGCCTAGAGGGGCCCTTTATGCACTGGTACAGAAAGGGTCTCGGCACAGCCTCGAGGGACCCTTTATACACTGGTACAAAGAGGGTCTTGGCTCAGCCTAGAGGGGCCCTTTATACACTGGTACAGAGAGGGTCTTGGCACAGCCTCGAGGGACCCTTTATGCACTGGTACAGAGAGGGTCTTAACTCAGCCTCGAGGGGCCCTTTATACACTGGTACAGAGAGGGTCTTGGCACAGCCTAGAGGGGCCCTTTATACACTGGTACAGAGAGGGTCTTGGCACAGCCTCGAGGGACCCTTTATGCACTGGTACAGAGAGGGTCTCGGCACAGACTCGAGGGGCCCTTTATACACTGGTACAGAGAGGGTCTTGGCACAGCCTCGAGGGACCCTTTATGCACTGGTACAGAGAGGGTCTGGGCACAGCCTAGAGGGGCCCTTTATACACTGGTACAGAGAGGGTCTGGGCACAGCCTAGAGGGGCCCTTTATACACTGGTACAGAGAGGGTCCTGGCACAGCCTCGAGGGGCCCTTTATACACTGGTACAGAGAGGGTCTTGGCACAGCCTCGAGGGGCCCTTTATACACTGGCTAGAGAGGGTCTCGGCACAGCCTCGAGGGGCCCTTTATACACTGGTACAGAGAGGGTCTTAACTCAGCCTAGAGGGGCCCTTTATACACTGGTACAGAGAGGGTCTGGGCACAGCCTCGAGGGACCCTTTATACACTGGTACAGAGAGGGTCTTGGCTCAGCCTAGAGGGGCCCTTTATGCACTGGTACAGAGAGGGTCTTGGCACAGCCTCGAGGGACCCTTTATACACTGGTACAGAGAGGGTCTAGGCCTCAAGGGGCCCTTTATACACTGGTACAGAGAGGGTCTGGGCACAGCCTAGAGGGGCCCTTTATACACTGGTACAGAGAGGGCGTTGGCTCAGCCAAGAGGGGCCCTTTATGCACTGGTACAGAGAGGGTCTTGGCACAGCCTCGAGGGGCCCTTTATACACTGGTACAGAGAGGGTCTTGGCACAGCCTCGAGGGACCCTTTATGCACTGGTACAGAGAGGGTCTTGGCACAGCCTAGAGGGGCCCTTTATACACTGGTACAGAGAGGGTCTTGGCTCAGCCTAGAGGGGCCCTTTATGCACTGGTACAGAGAGGGTCTTGGCACAGCCTAGAGGGGCCCTTTATGCACTGGTACAGAGAGGGTCTTGGCACAGCCTCGAGGGACCCTTTATACACTGGTACAGAGAGGGTCTTGGCACAGCCTAGAGGGGCCCTTTATACACTGGTACAGAGAGGGTCTTGGCACAGCCTCGAGGGGCCCTTTATGCACTGGTACAGAGAGGGTCTTGGCTCAGCCTAGAGGGGCCCTTTATGCACTGGTACAGAGAGGGTCTTGGCACAGCCTAGAGGGGCCCTTTATACACTGGTACAGAGAGGGCGTTGGCTCAGCCTAGAGGGGCCCTTTATACACTGGTACAGAGAGGGTCTTGGCTCAGCCTAGAGGGGCCCTTTATGCACTGGTACAGAGAGGGTCTCGGCACAGCCTAGAGGGGCCCTTTATGCACGGGTACAGAGAGGGTCTCGGCTCAGCCTAGAGGGGCCCTTTATACACTGGTACAGAGAGGGTCGTGGCTCAGCCTCGAGGGGCCCTTTATACACTGGTACAGAGAGGGTCTTGGCACAGCCTCGAGGGACCCTTTATGCACTGGTACAGAGAGGGTCTTGGCACAGCCTCGAGGGGCCCTTTATGCACTGGTACAGAGAGGGTCTTGGCACAGCCTAGAGGGGCCCTTTATACACTGGTACAGAGAGGGTCTTGACACAGCCTCGAGGGGCCCTTTATACACTGGGCAGAGGGGGTCTGGGCACAGCCTAGAGGGGCCCTTTATACTCTGGGCAGAGAGGGTCTTGGCACAGCCTCTAGGGGCCCTTTATACACTGGTACAGAGAGGGTCTCGGCACAGCCTAGAGGGGCACTTTATGCACTGGTACAGAGAGGGTCTTGGCACAGCCTCTAGGGGCCCTTTATGCACTGGTACAGAGAGGGTCTCGGCTCAGCCTAGAGGGGCCCTTTATGCACTGGTACAGAGAGGGTCTCGGCACAGCCTAGAGGGGCCCTTTATGCACTGGTACAGAGAGGGTCTTGGCTCAGCCTAGAGGGGCCCTTTATGCACTGGTACAGAGAGGGTCTTGGCACAGCCTCTAGGGGCCCTTTATACACTGGTACAGAGAGGGTCTTGGCACAGCCTAGAGGGGCCCTTTATACACTGGCCCCAGGGAGGGTCTTGGCACAGCCTAGAGGGGCCCTTTATACACTGGTACAGAGAGGGTCTCGGCACAGCCTAGAGGGGCCCTTTATGCACTGGTACAGAGAGGGTCTTGGCACAGCCTCTAGGGGCCCTTTATGCACTGGTACAGAGAGGGTCTCGGCTCAGCCTAGAGGGGCCCTTTATGCACTGGTACAGAGAGGGTCTCGGCACAGCCTAGAGGGGCCCTTTATGCACTGGTACAGAGAGGGTCTTGGCTCAGCCTAGAGGGGCCCTTTATGCACTGGTACAGAGAGGGTCTCGGCACAGCCTAGAGGGGCCCTTTATGCACGGGTACAGAGAGGGTCTCGGCTCAGCCTAGAGGGGCCCTTTATGCACTGGTACAGAGAGGGTCTCGGCACAGCCTAGAGGGGCCCTTTATGCACTGGTACAGAGAGGGTCTTGGCTCAGCCTAGAGGGGCCCTTTATGCACTGGTACAGAGAGGGCGTTGGCACAGCCTAGAGGGGCCCTTTATGCAATGGTACAGAGGGGGTCTCGGCACAACGTAGAGGGGCCCTTTATGCACTGGTACAGAGAGGGTCTCGGCTCAGCCTAGAGGGGCCCTTTATACACTGGTACAGAGAGGGTCTCGGCACAGCCTAGAGGGGCCCTTTATACACTGGTACAGAGAGGGTCTTGGCACAGCCTAGAGGGGCCCTTTATGCACTGGTACAGGGAGGGTCTTAACTCAGCCTAGAGGGGCCCTTTATACACTGGTACAGAGGGGGTCTCGGCACAACGTAGAGGGGCCCTTTATGCACTGGTACAGAGAGGGTCTCGGCACAGCCTAGAGGGGCCCTTTATGCAATGGTACAGAGGGGGTCTCGGCACAACGTAGAGGGGCCCTTTATGCAATGGTACAGAGGGGGTCTCGGCACAACGTAGAGGGGCCCTTTATGCACTGGTACAGAGAGGGTCTTGGCACAGCCTAGAGGGGCCCTTTATACACTGGTACAGAGAGGGTCTTAGCTCAGCCAAGAGGGGCCCTTTATACACTGGTACAGAGAGGGTCTTGGCACAGCCTAGAGGGGCCCTTTATACACTGGTACAGAGAGGGTCTCGGCACAGCCTCGAGGGACCCTTTATGCACTGGTACAGAGAGGGTCTCGGCACAGCCTCGAGGGACCCTTTATGCACTGGCCCCAGGGAGGGTCTTGGCACAGCATAGAGGGGCCCTTTATACACTGGCCCCAGGGAGGGTCTTGGCACAGCCTAGAGGGGCCCTTTATGCAATGGTACAGAGAGGGTCTCGGCACAACGTAGAGGGGCCCTTTATGCACTGGTACAGAGAGGGTCTTGGCTCAGCCTAGAGGGGCCCTTTATACACTGGTACAGAGAGGGTCTCGGCACAGCCTAGAGGGGCCCTTTATGCACGGGTACAGAGAGGGTCTCGGCTCAGCCTAGAGGGGCCCTTTATACACTGGTACAGAGAGGGTCTCGGCACAGCCTAGAGGGGCCCTTTATGCACGGGTACAGAGAGGGTCTCGGCTCAGCCTAGAGGGGCCCTTTATGCACTGGTACAGAGAGGGTCTCGGCACAGCCTAGAGGGGCCCTTTATGCACTGGTACAGAGAGGGTCTTGGCTCAGCCTAGAGGGGCCCTTTATGCACTGGTACAGAGAGGGTCTCGGCACAGCCTAGAGGGGCCCTTTATACACTGGTACAGAGAGGGCGTTGGCACAGCCTAGAGGGGCCCTTTATGCAATGGTACAGAGGGGGTCTCGGCACAACGTAGAGGGGCCCTTTATGCACTGGTACAGAGAGGGTCTCGGCTCAGCCTAGAGGGGCCCTTTATACACTGGTACAGAGAGGGTCTCGGCACAGCCTAGAGGGGCCCTTTATACACTGGTACAGAGAGGGTCTTGGCACAGCCTAGAGGGGCCCTTTATGCACTGGTACAGGGAGGGTCTTAACTCAGCCTAGAGGGGCCCTTTATACACTGGTACAGAGGGGGTCTCGGCACAACGTAGAGGGGCCCTTTATGCACTGGTACAGAGAGGGTCTCGGCACAGCCTAGAGGGGCCCTTTATGCAATGGTACAGAGGGGGTCTCGGCACAACGTAGAGGGGCCCTTTATGCAATGGTACAGAGGGGGTCTCGGCACAACGTAGAGGGGCCCTTTATGCACTGGTACAGAGAGGGGGTCTCGGCACAGACTCGAGGGGCCCTTTATACACTGGTACAGAGAGGGTCTGGGCACAGCCTAGAGGGGCCCTTTATGCACTTGTAAAAAGGGGTTCAAAGACAACCAGTAACCAAAGACCCTTTTATGTTGCCCGGCGGTGTCGCCTCTATGACCCACCAATATTAATCAACGAAGAAGCAGGCGCTGGAGACTGGAAGGCAGGAAACGAGGATTTTATTCTCTCCGGAGGAGAACACATCAATTCAGACAGCAAGTATCATCACGAGGTGCTCTAACCACATTTCTGAGGCCTGGCCTCTTATACTAGGGTTTATGACCTTTATTGCACGTAACACATTCTCGCAACACTTTGATATTTTGAAAGAACATCCTCGGAATCTCCCCTACAGGCCCGTTCCCACATACATTTACAGTTGAATTCCCCACCCCGGTCACAACAGGTGATGATTGTCACGCAGCAGGGCATTCCGCCGATTCACGGAATGCATGGGGTTGATCGGATCTCATAGGGTGGGGGCTTTGATCGGCTCGAGGGTCTTTTGATGGGGAGGGGAAGCTTCCTACTGTACGGGGTAATAAACAGTATCCGCAGGGCCAGGTGGCGGCCTGGGAATAAGGAAGACAAACGGGGACACAGGAAAAGGGGGTTTGCATCAAAAGGATCTGAGACCATGAAAGGAATGAAGGGAGGTGTCGCGCTGGGAACAGGATGGGATTCTGTGGCGGAGCTGCGCTGACGAGGGGTTTATGACCCAAGGCATGAGAGAGCGGGGGTTGTCAGCGTGCGGGGGATGCTTGCGAGGTTAGGAGAGAGAGAGAGAGAGAGACGCGCCGGCTATCAGCGAGGGGCAGGGAGGCCATGGTGTTTAAAATGGCTGCTGCTTACGCGCAAGGCATGTGAGAGTGGGAATGACCGGTGCGTGGGGGTCTTTCGTGAGGGTGATTCTGATCGTAACGGCTAAAATATGGCGGATGTGCATGACGAAAAGTGTGGCATCGGAAAAAGGCAAGATGGCGTAGATAATGTTCACTAAACTATATTAATTTTCCACAGTCCTCCCTTTAACATTTCCAAGACATCTTGCTGGCCTATTTCCTATCTATACCTATTGCAGCGGTCATAAGTAAAGGAGAGGGGACTTAGGCAAAAGAACTGTACATAAACATCACATTATAAACATCACATTGAAAAATCTCATCATCTAGTAGGCGGGTTCATCGTTAAGTTGGTTGCAGAAAAAGTCATAGTATTGCAATATCAGACTAGAATTATGTAGCGAGGGCGTTGGGTACAGATCATAGATACTTATAGTCATTTGGGATAGGAACTGGTAAGTTATCATATAAGTAAGTTCTTTTTGTACTCGGCGGGAGCATAGTCAGTCCAATGGTGGTTGGGAGAGAAATGAGATATAATAAAAATAAAAATCAGAGTTCACAGTGTCTTTGTCGTCTTCTGTTGGCACTGTTAAGCACCCGGATTACAATTCGTTCTGTCAACAGGAATGTTCATGTGGATTGAGCCGTTGGAGGTCTGCGGGCAGGGGTACATTTTGTTTTGTTTCGCCAGACCTCATAGGAGAAATGCGTTACGGTTTTGGAGCAGGTGCATTTTCTTCCGTGCCCCAGAGCATAGTTATTAGGAGGCAGAGGAAGGATTGTGATGAAAAGTGCGATTGTCTTTGAGTTTGTGGGGTCTGTTTGTTTCTTGAGTCTCTGTGGTGGGTATTTCCTGTTGCTTCCATCATCATCGAGGCGTTCAGCAGCGGGTAGAACCACATACTTCGTTCATCTTCTCTTTAGGGGCGACCCTTGGTGGAGTTCTAGGTCACCGTTCTGAGACTAACATAGTTCGTGGTCTACTTAGTCGGAGCTCCCTCCCTTTTGACGCAGGGAATACCCTTCTCTGGATAGCTCAGTAGGATTTGGAGGAACTTGGAAGTTCAGGTGGAGAGGTGTGTGTGTGAACAGTCCTTATGGTAGGTCGGAGGAGGAGGGGATGGAGCAGGGCCAAGTCGGGAACAGATCAGGGGGACGGAGAATTTGAGACAGGCGGGTCCATAACCAGGTTCAGAGAGCGGGGACTTTTTGGCACACGTCGATCATAGGGCAGGGGCTTCAGGTCAGCCCTTTCCTTAGCTTTGTCTGAAACAGTGCCTCATCCTGCGACTCTTTACTGCTGTGTTCTCGCCTTGGCCTCCGTTGCTGAGGTTCCACGATCCGCAGTCAGGCCGCGTGCTCCCACATCCGGTCTCTTTTCTCCTCCGACAGTGGTACCCTTAAATGAGTTTGAAAAGACAGTCTTTAGAGATTTTGCAGAAGAAGGTAATTACATAAATCTATTTCTCTCCCAACACCAAGCAACTGGGGTAAACACCCGCTACATTTGAAATTTGCAGTCAACGTATAAACAATTGATGATGGGTTTGCTGGATTTTCTACAACTTCCCTTTGTGGCTAATTCTTTGGCGTTTTGTTGGTTATTACATTCATTTGTCGTGGTACGAGGTCTGGTACCCATTCATTGCATTCGTCTATTACAGTAGATGTCAGTTCTTCTGGTAGAGACCCATTTCCCTAGTACGAGTCTTGCAAGGCTAGGCCGGTCTTCAGGGCTTTGTATCTTACGGAAAAATGCAACGTGCTATTCACCATAGTCTGATAGGCATCCTTCTGAGGGATGAACATAGGCTAAACGACTCTCCATTACATAAATGCGTCCTATCTTTTAGCTAAACATCCTATTTTCAACAAGGTTTACTGCAACAAGTTCTTTCAGTTTTCGATCTAATTTTAACTTTGCACACATCTTTCTAACTTTCTATATAGATTCTCGCAACCTGGTCACTACAAAAAACTCGGGGGGGGGGGTTTGCGATAATTATTAAACTTAATCTTTGGGGTGGGTGGGATCTTATGGAAAATAACCAGGAACACAGCGAATTGGAGCAAGGGGCGTTTTTCAGATTCTCGTTCAGGGCAGCTGATACCAAACTGGGGGCAATTTGGGAAGACGGGGGTGTCTCGATTATTTCTTACTGCTTGGGGTATGGAGACAATTTGGAATGGGGAAGGTCGCATTACCACAGACATTTTTTTTTATCATGGAAGCCACTGACAAATAGTTCCCTGACTGTGGGTCAAATTTAGGGAACCTTAGTCGTCTTACCTGTCCCTTTCCTCTTGGCCAATTTAATTTTCATCCATATTTAGCAGAAAAGGAGAGGTAGTAACGTGGTATCGATACAATTTTATTTAGGACGAATTTGTGCAAATACTTGTGGTATTTGGGGCCAATCAGGAGGTGCACCAGGTTCGCCAATTAGGTGCCGGTCGCTAGGAAGAGGGAAAGTGTGGAGGGGTGAAAGAGAGGGAGAGAGAGAGAGAGAGAGAGAGAGAGAGAGAGTAACAATAGGCCAAATAGTACACGTGTGACACGGAGAATGACCGTGTATTGTTTGGGCTATTCAGTGCGTTACCCAACGTTAGACGTTTCGGGTCTGTGTTAGGACGTAGAAAGCATGCAGTTTTGGGACGGAAGAGCATTAGGTCAGGTACAAAAAGGTTGCGCATTGAGTAGGGCGTCTTGTTGTGTTGTCTTGCAGCGTTAGTTCGTATTCATGCATCGGGCGTGACGTGGCTCCAGATCCTTTACGATACCCTAATCGGGACTCCAATGTAACCTGCAGAGGGAAAAAGGAGGAGAAGGGAGGGGGAACAACATTCGAGCACATCAAATGTACGGGCACGAAAGTCCTTTACTTACCACATACTCGTACTTATCTCCTCGGGATATAATCCCTAGGGTCTTGGTTTCTGAAGTCAAGGGGGCGGGCAGTGTGATAGGTGGTTCATGGGGGGTTCGAAGGTGGCATTATGGATCGTGTGTAGGGAAACGCTAAAAAAGGAATCAGAGGTGCCTATCGCGAGGTACCTGGTTTTGTAGATGTATCTGGCCATCGGGATCCTTAAATCATTCCCAAAGCTGTGATGTTCTAAGGCATATCAGTTCTTCGGTCAATCCTGTCCCTTAGTACCTTCGACCACCATACCTTTATAACATTCTATCAATCACACCGCTATACTTTACCCATTCTCAGAAGTCGAGGTCCTTCTTCATACGTTAGTTCCTGAACTCAGCCGCATATTTTGGAGGCAGCGTATCATACCTTTGATTCGATCATCAATCCAGGGCCGAACAACCATTTTTCAGATAACCTTAAAAAAAGAGCAGAACGGTTGCGCACAGAGAAAACCCTCCCACCAATTCCCACATTTACAAAAGTATGTGATGCCTATTCATAGTTTGGAAAACCTTTATTTGCATAATCGTTCAGTACGTAAAATGTGAGAGTGCAATCATATTTTTGGCCGGACATGTCGACGATGGAAGCACATACAGTAGGGGGGTTATTTTGCGGCACAAGAACATGTTAAAAAGGCCTAATTAATTATTTGCAAGTAACTAAAAACGTTTCACTGCGTGATGAGCGATCAGGGGCATTTCAGTTCATAAATGGAAACACAGTCAAGCTCATTGTAATCACATTTCCTAGATGTATACCGTGGGTGTGCATCATAAGCGACGTTATGTACCAGTTACAGATAAATATCAAAATAAATCGTTCATTGAAATCAACATTTTTACGGGACCCCTTTCAAATGTTCGTCAAGCGAACCCTCCTCCCTTTTTCATCAAGTGCGCAAAGGTTCGTATATAAATCTTAGTACATCAAGTTTCATTAGCTAAGGAACACCACGAGGCTTCCGTTAGTTCCTATTGATACCGGCGCCATTTTGGGCGAGGCCGGTTTAGTCCGGAAGTAGCATCAGGGGCAGAAAATGTCTCCGACGATTGGCGGTTGGACCAGGGTCCCTTTCGGCAGTTCAAAAAAACTGTGCTAACAGAGGGGCTGGTGGTGTGGGCCGTCAATCAAGAGAGGGAGGGGGGTAGAGTCTTTCTTACCGGGTCATGTTGATGTTCAGCCGGAACTTACTCGAGTTCGTTAGCCCATAATGTTCCTGGGTGGTTCAGACGGAAGCTGATGCAGACACGAGAGCACCGCCATCTTGTTGCTGTGCCGCGGTTATTTCATTAGTGATCAATGCAGCTGTTCCCCACCGGAAGCCTGAAGGGGCTGAGGGCTCTTGGGACTTTGGTAGAATCTTCAAAGTCGAGGGGATGGTTGTCGATGGTGGGGGCTTGCGCCCATGTGGGCAAGTGCCCGAGTTGCAATTTCGGACAAAGTTACTCCAGCGGCCTAGACCCGCCTTCCGAGGGCCCAGACGCCATTTTGAGACCCTGCGGCAGCCGCCCTCCGTCGTATCTTTCAGGAGTGGAAGAAACTTCTTGTGGCGAAAATGACAGAACATCATGCTGTTGGAGCAGGACATTTTGGTTCGGGGCGCCAGGGTGCGGCAGTGGAGCCTTCATCTGGGGAGGTGAGGGAGGCTCGTCCGTGCCGCCTCCCTCTCCCGGCGCATCCTACGCCGTCCCTTCGAATCAGGGGTGCACATGATGACCACCCTACACCCCTGATTCCGACTCTTGGGGGACCATTGTACGTCCGGTGCTATTCAGGTATGCCCGTCGGACATTGTATGTCCTGTGCTGCGAAAATATACCAGCCGGACATTGTAAGTTCTGTGCAGCGCAGGTATATGGCCGTCGCCCGGCTGGAGGACATCGGCGCCGGACCAGGGCAGGGAGGCCTCCTACCTGCGGAGGCGGGAGAGGGCTCGTCCGTGTCGCCTCTCCCTCCCCGCCCACCCTGCATCCGTTCGATGGAGGAATTCGTGATGGCCGGACCAGGAGATACGAGGGAGGGGGTCATTTGCATCCGCCCCCTCCCTACTCGCGGCCCGGGGGACGCCATCCCTGGAAGGGTAGTATGGGAAGACCATTTCATTGCCTGCTTTGTGGAGCCTCCGGTACCTTCTCGCCGGTGATCTCTTTTGGTCCATGGCTGCTGGCAGGCCCCGCCCCACACGTGCTATGTGTTTCAGGTGGGCGGGACCATCGAACTGTTACATTTCGAGGACTTCCGGAGTGAGCATAATATGTTTTGTATTTCTCCTATTAGTACAGTTTGTTTTAGAGAGAGTTCTACTAGTTATTCTATTTACCGTTGGTTGTGTGTTTTCTTTACCGTAATTAAATCCTAAGTTATATAATAGACGTTTTTGGCTTCCTTGAGTCCTTTCTCTAACGGGGGTTGTTTACACTGGCCTGTAATTGTGTTTGTTTTTCAGAGTGGGGGGGAGCAACAGAGAGCAATCAGTCCCAGAACTCTAACATGTCGTTAAAATTGGTCTGACGAAACCTATGCCATCGAGCATAATCAAACGGGGTGGTTCTATCTGTTCCGTCTGCACTAGTCTGATTGGTTTTTATCTCGCGCCTTTTCCCTTTCTGCCGGCCTGTTCTTTCTGTCGACCCTTCGTTCTTACCTATGCTCTGCAGAGTCGGGCATTGGGCTTTCCAGTGCCCGAGACGTCTACAGAAAGCACATTGGTTTTGTTTTAAATCTGTTCGTCCTGTGCATAGTGTCGGGGGATTACTTTCGGGTCGTCGCGTCCCGGGGTTGTCCTGTCGACACATCCCTTTATACCGTTCCCTTTTCATGTCTACTCCTCGGAGCTGTGCCATCGCTGGCCCTTCCCTTTGCCTACTAGACGTTTGGAGGGTTGTCCGCCGTGTCCCTTCACCTTTTCTGAATTCGTCGCTTTCCCTTCGTCGTGTGGCTTCTTTGCGCCACATACCGAGACTATCGAGCATAATAGGTGTTGTTTCATTCCTACGAAGGGCTATTTCTACCGTTTCTATTTTGTCAAGATCGAAGGATCCTCTCAGTGGCCACTGACTTTCTCGATCCCTTTTCGTATAATTATGCCACAGCTCACTATAGGCTATAGCGATCAATCCATGCTTCATGAACATGTCCTTATTAGGGGTGCCTTCCAGCGGAGCCGGATGGTTCAACTCAAATAAGCGGTCCGGGCTAAACAGGCTACTAACCAGGGGGGAGAAGACAGGCATGACGGATCACAATGGGATAATAGTCAGCACTACCTATCTTATCACTGCTTGCAAAGACTAGACAGAATATTTCTATTCTACGTTGTTTGCAGGTAGTGAATACCTCATGAACCAATCTTGAGCAATCAATGTTAGGTCAAAAATAAAAAATCAATATGGTCAATGGGGAGAATAAGTAGGCTCGCAAAGGTCCGCGTCACCTACCCTTTCACTATCTGCAAAGAGGGGACCTATTCTTCCCTGTTTGCAGACAGAGAATCTCCAGAAAACAATCTATAACAGTTAATCAATGGGGGGGAGGGGCAATTGTTCAGTGGGGGAGAAAGATAGGTCCGACGGATGCGTACCTATCCTTCGCTGTTTATAAAGGGAGAGCCTGTTGTTTCTTCGTTTGCAGACAGCGAATCTCCAAATAAATTAACAAAAAGTAATACTAGTATTTTCTCATCAATTATCAATCACTTTCAATTATCAATCACTTTCGCAATTCGTCGTGTTTACACGACCTTACCCGGACCGCATGGACAGTTTCTTGTCTTCCGAATCCAGCGCCCGATCGTCCTCTTCTCTTCGTAATCCACGTGGCACTCCTGATGGTTCCCAGTCAGGACCGCAGATCGCTCGAGAGAGGTCTGTTCGGAACCAGTGAAGTTCGGATGATCGGCTGTCAGACGAGGGTCTATCGGACAGGGTACCTTCCGATCGTTGCAGTCGTTCACTCTGTCGTCAGGACCTCTCCCACTGGATCCACGAGTCGCTGATGGGCCCCACGTTTGGGACGCCAATTGTAAAAAGGGGTTCAAAGACAACCAGTAACCAAAGACCCTTTTATGTTGCCCGGCGGTGTCGCCTCTATGACCCACCAATATTAATCAACGAAGAAGCAGGCGCTGGAGACTGGAAGGCAGGAAACGAGGATTTTATTCTCTCCGGAGGAGAACACATCAATTCAGACAGCAAGTATCATCACGAGGTGCTCTAACCACATTTCTGAGGCCTGGCCTCTTATACTAGGGTTTATGACCTTTATTGCACGTAACACATTCTCGCAACACTTTGATATTTTGAAAGAACATCCTCGGAATCTCCCCTACAGGCCCGTTCCCACATACATTTACAGTTGAATTCCCCACCCCGGTCACAACAGGTGATGATTGTCACGCAGCAGGGCATTCCGCCGATTCACGGAATGCATGGGGTTGATCGGATCTCATAGGGTGGGGGCTTTGATCGGCTCGAGGGTCTTTTGATGGGGAGGGGAAGCTTCCTACTGTACGGGGTAATAAACAGTATCCGCAGGGCCAGGTGGCGGCCTGGGAATAAGGAAGACAAACGGGGACACAGGAAAAGGGGGTTTGCATCAAAAGGATCTGAGACCATGAAAGGAATGAAGGGAGGTGTCGCGCTGGGAACAGGATGGGATTCTGTGGCGGAGCTGCGCTGACGAGGGGTTTATGACCCAAGGCATGAGAGAGCGGGGGTTGTCAGCGTGCGGGGGATGCTTGCGAGGTTAGGAGAGAGAGAGAGAGAGAGACGCGCCGGCTATCAGCGAGGGGCAGGGAGGCCATGGTGTTTAAAATGGCTGCTGCTTACGCGCAAGGCATGTGAGAGTGGGAATGACCGGTGCGTGGGGGTCTTTCGTGAGGGTGATTCTGATCGTAACGGCTAAAATATGGCGGATGTGCATGACGAAAAGTGTGGCATCGGAAAAAGGCAAGATGGCGTAGATAATGTTCACTAAACTATATTAATTTTCCACACACTGGTACAGAGAGGGTCTTGGCACAGCCTCGAGGGACCCTTTATACACTGGTATAGAGAGGGTCTTGGCTCAGCCAAGAGGGGCCCTTTATACACTGGTACAGAGAGGGCGTTGGCTCAGCCAAGAGGGGCCCTTTATACACTGGTACAGAGAGGGTCTGGGCACAGCCTCGAGGGGCCCTTTATACACTGGTACAGAGAGGGCGTTGGCTCAGCCAAGAGGGGCCCTTTATGCACTGGTACAGAGAGGGCGTTGGCTCAGCCAAGAGGGGCCCTTTATGCACTGGTACAGAGAGGGTCTCGGCACAGCCTCGAGGGACCCTTTATGCACTGGTACAGAGAGGGTCTTGGCTCAGCCTAGAGGGGCCCTTTATACACTGGTACAGAGAGGGTCTTGGCACAGCCTAGAGGGGCCCTTTATACACTGGTACAGAGAGGGTCTTAGCTCAGCCAAGAGGGGCCCTTTATACACTGGTACAGAGAGGGTCTTGGCACAGCCTTGAGGGACCCTTTATACACTGGTACAGAGAGGGTCTGGCCACAGCCTAGAGGGGCCCTTTATACACTGGTACAGAGAGGGTCTGGGCACAGCCTAGAGGGGCCCTTTATACACTGGTACAGAGAGGGTCTGGACACAGCCTAGAGGGGCCCTTTATACACTGGTACAGGGAGGGTCTCGGCACAGCCAAGAGGGGCCCTTTATACACTGGTATAGAGAGGGTCTTGGATCCGCCAAGAGGGGCCCTTTATACACTAGTACAGAGAGGGTCTTGGCTCAGCCAAGAGGGGCCCTTTATACACTGGTATAGAGAGGGTCTTGGCTCAGCCTAGAGGGGCCCTTTATACACTGGTACAGAGAGGGCGTTGGCTCAGCCAAGAGGGGCCCTTTATACACTGGTATAGAGAGGGTCTTGGATCCGCCAAGAGGGGCCCTTTATACACTAGTACAGAGAGGGTCTTGGCTCAGCCAAGAGGGGCCCTTTATACACTGGTACAGAGAGGGTCTCGGCACAACCTCGAGGGGCCCTTTATACACTGGCTAGAGAGGGTCTCGGCACAGCCTAGAGGGGCCCTTTATACACTAGTACAGAGAGGGTCTTAACTCAGCCTAGAGGGGCCCTTTATACACTGGTACAGAGAGGGTCTGGGCACAGCCTAGAGGGGCCCTTTATACACTGGTACAGAGAGGGTCTTAACTCAGCCAAGAGGGGCCCTTTATACACTGGTACAGAGAGTGTCTGGGCACAGCCTAGAGGGGCCCTTTATACACTGGTACAGAGAGGGTCTTGGCTCAGCCTAAAGGGGCCCTTTATACACTAGTACAGAGAGGGTCTTAACTCAGCCTAGAGGGGCCCTTTATACACTGGTACAGAGAGGGTCTGGGCACAGCCTAGAGGGGCCCTTTATACACTGGTACAGAGAGGGTCTGGGCACAGCCTAGAGGGGCCCTTTATACACTGGTACAGAGAGGGTCTGGGCACAGCCTAGAGGGGCCCTTTATACACTGGTACAGAAAGGGTCTTGGCACAGCCTAGAGGGGCCCTTTATACACTGGTACAGAGAGGGTCTTAACTCAGCCAAGAGGGGCCCTTTATGCACTGGTACAGAGAGGGTCTCGGCACAGCCTAGAGGGGCCCTTTATACACTGGTACAGAGAGGGTCTTAACTCAGCCAAGAGGGGCCCTTTATACACTGGTACAGAGAGGGTCTGGGCACAGCCTCGAGGGGCCCTTTATACACTGGTACAGAGAGGGCGTTGGCTCAGCCAAGAGGGGCCCTTTATGCACTGGTACAGAGAGGGTCTCGGCACAGCCTCGAGGGGCCCTTTATACTCTGGTACAGAGAGGGTCTCGGCACAGCCTCGAGGGGCCCTTTATGCACTGGTACAGAGAGGGTCTTGGCACAGCCTAGAGGGGCCCTTTATACACTGGTATAGAGAGGGTCTCGGCACAGCCTCGAGGGGCCCTTTATGCACTGGTACAGAGAGGGTCTTGGCACAGCCTAGAGGGGCCCTTTATACACTGGTACAGAGAGGGTCTGGGCACAGCCTAGAGGGGCCCTTTATACACTGGTACAGAGAGGGCGTTGGCTCAGCCAAGAGGGGCCCTTTATACACTGGTACAGAGAGGGTCTGGGCACAGCCTAGAGGGGCCCTTTATACACTGGTACAGAGAGGGTCTTGGCACAGCCTAGAGGGGCCCTTTATACACTGGTACAGAGAGGGTCTTAACTCAGCCTCGAGGGGCCCTTTATGCACTGGTACAGAGAGGGTCTTGGCACAGCCTAGAGGGGCCCTTTATACACTGGTACAGAGAGGGTCTCGGCACAGCCTCGAGGGACCCTTTATGCACTGGTACAGAGAGGGTCTTAACTCAGCCTCGAGGGGCCCTTTATACACTGGTACAGAGGGGGTCTTGGCTCAGCCTAGAGGGGCCCTTTATACACTGGTACAGAGAGGGTCTTGGCACAGCCTAGAGGGGCCCTTTATACACTGGTACAGAGAGGGTCTTGGCACAGCCTCGAGGGACCCTTTATACACTGGTACAGAGAGGGTCTTGGCTCAGCCTAGAGGGGCCCTTTATACACTGGTACAGAGAGGGTCTTGGCACAGCCTCGAGGGGCCCTTTATACACTGGTACAGGGAGGGTCTCGGCACAGCCTAGAGGGGCCCTTTATACACTGGTACAGAGAGGGTCTTGGCACAGCCTCGAGGGGCCCTTTATACACTGGTACAGAGAGGGTCTGGGCACAGCCTAGAGGGGCCCTTTATCCACTGGTACAGGGAGGGTCTTGGCTCAGCCTAGAGGGGCCCTTTATACACTGGTAAAGAGAGGGTCTTGGCACAGCCTAGAGGGGCCCTTTATACACTGGTACAGAGAGGGTCTCGGCACAGCCTAGAGGGGCCCTTTATGCAATGGTACAGAGGGGGTCTCGGCACAGCCTCGAGGGGCCCTTTATGCACTGGTACAGAGAGGGTCTCGGCACAACGTAGAGGGGCCCTTTATGCACGGGTACAGAGAGGGTCTCGGCACAGCCTAGAGGGGCCCTTTATGCACTGGTACAGAGAGGGTCTTGGCACAGCCTAGAGGGGCCCTTTATGCAATGGTACAGAGGAGGTCTCGGCACAACGTAGAGGGGCCCTTTATGCAATGGTACAGAGGGGGTCTCGGCACAACGTAGAGGGGCCCTTTATGCACGGGTACAGAGAGGGTCTGGGCACAGCCTAGAGGGGCCCTTTATACACTGGTACAGAGAGGGGGTCTCGGCACAGACTCGAGGGGCCCTTTATACACTGGTACAGAGAGGGTCTGGGCACACCCTAGAGGGGCCCTTTATACACTGGTACAGAGAGGGTCTGGGCACAGCCTAGAGGGGCCCTTTATACACTGGTACAGAGAGGGTCTTGGATCCGCCAAGAGGGGCCCTTTATACACTGGTACAGAGAGGGTCTGGACACAGCCTAGAGGGGCCCTTTATACACTGGTACAGGGAGGGTCTCGGCACAGCCTTGGGGTGCCCTTTATACACTGGTATAGAGAGGGTCTTGGCTCAGCCAAGAGGGGCCCTTTATACACTGGTACAGAGAGGGGGTCTCGGCACAGACTCGAGGGGCCCTTTATACACTGGTACAGAGAGGGCGTTGGCTCAGCCAAGAGGGGCCCTTTATACACTGGTACAGAGAGGGTCTCGGCTCAGCCAAGAGGGGCCCTTTATACACTGGTACAGAGAGGGCGTTGGCTCAGCCAAGAGGGGCCCTTTATACACTGGTACAGAGAGGGTCTGGGCACAGCCTAGAGGGGCCCTTTATACACTGGTACAGAGAGGGTCTCGGCACAGCCTCGAGGGACCCTTTATGCACTGGTACAGAGAGGGTCTTGGCTCAGCCTAGAGGGGCCCTTTATACACTGGTACAGAGAGGGTCTTGGCACAGCCTAGAGGGGCCCTTTATACACTGGTACAGAGAGGGTCTTGGCACAGCCTCGAGGGACCCTTTATACACTGGTACAGAGAGGGTCTTGGCTCAGCCTAGAGGGGCCCTTTATACACTGGTACAGGGAGGGTCTCGGCACAGCCTAGAGGGGCCCTTTATACACTGGTACAGAGAGGGTCTTGGCACAGCCTCGAGGGACCCTTTATACACTGGTATAGAGAGGGTCTTGGCTCAGCCAAGAGGGGCCCTTTATACACTGGTATAGAGAGGGTCTTGGCTCAGCCAAGAGGGGCCCTTTATACACTGGTACAGAGAGGGTCTTGGCACAGCCTAGAGGGGCCCTTTATACACTGGTACAGAGAGGGTCTTGGCACAGCCTAGAGGGGCCCTTTATACACTGGCCCCAGGGAGGGTCTTGGCTCAGCCTAGAGGGGCCCTTTACTCACTGGTACAGAGAGGGTCTTGGCACAGCCTCGAGGGGCCCTTTATACACTGGTACAGAGAGGTTCTTGGCTCAGCCTAGAGGGGCCTTTTATACACTGGTACAGAGAGGGTCTTGGCACAGCCTCGAGGGGCCCTTTATACACTGGTACAGAGAGGGTCTGGGCACAGCCTAGAGGGGCCCTTTATACACTGGTACAGAGAGGGTCTTAACTCAGCCAAGAGGGGCCCTTTATACACTGGTACAGAGAGGGTCTTGGCTCAGCCTAAAGGGGCCCTTTATACACTAGTACAGAGAGGGTCTTAACTCAGCCTAGAGGGGCCCTTTATACACTGGTACAGAGAGGGTCTTGGCACAGCCTAGAGGGGCCCTTTATACACTGGTACAGAGAGGGTCTGGCCACAGCCTGGAGGGGCCCTTTATACACTGGTACAGAGAGGGTCTTGGCACAGCCTAGAGGGGCCCTTTATGCACTGGTACAGAGGGGGTCTGGGCACAGCCTAGAGGGGCCCTTTATACACTGGTACAGAGAGGGTCTTAACTCAGCCAAGAGGGGCCCTTTATACACTGGTACAGAGAGGGTCTTGGCTCAGCCTAAAGGGGCCCTTTATACACTAGTACAGAGAGGGTCTTAACTCAGCCTAGAGGGGCCCTTTATACACTGGTACAGAGAGGGTCTTGGCACAGCCTAGAGGGGCCCTTTATACACTGGTACAGAGAGGGTCTGGCCACAGCCTGGAGGGGCCCTTTATACACTGGTACAGAGAGGGTCTTGGCACAGCCTAGAGGGGCCCTTTATGCACTGGTACAGAGAGGGTCTGGGCACAGCCTAGAGGGGCCCTTTATACACTGGGTACAGAGAGGGTCTTGGCTCAGCCAAGAGGGGCCCTTTATACACTGGTACAGAGAGGGTCTCAGCACAGTGATAGGGTCTCGGCACAGCCTAGAGGGGCCCTTTATGCACTGAGAACAGAGAGCGTCTTGGTACAACCTAGAGGGGCCCGTTATACACTGGTACAGAGAGGGTCTTGTACACAGCCTAGAGGGGCCCTTTATACACTGGTACAGAGAGGGTCTTGGCACAGCCTAGAGGGGCCCTTTATACACTCGTACAGAGAGGGTCTTAGCTCAGCCAAGAGGGGCCCTTTATACACTGGTACAGAGAGGGTCTTGGCACAGCCTTGAGGGACCCTTTATACACTGGTACAGAGAGGGTCTTGGCACAGCCTCGAGGGGCCCTTTATACACTGGTACAGAGAGGGTCTTGGCACAGCCTAGAGGGGCCCTTTATACACTGGTACAGAGAGGGTCTTGGCACAGCCTAAAGGGGCCCTTTATGCACTGGTACAGAGAGGGTCTGGGCACAGCCTAGAGGGGCCCTTTATACACTGGGTACAGAGAGGGGGCCCTTTATACACTGGTACAGAGAGGGTCTCGGCACAACCTAGAGGGGCCCGTTATACACTGGTACAGATAGGGTCTTGTACACAGCCTAGAGGGGCCCTTTATACACTGGTACAGAGAGGGTCTGGGCACAGCCTCTAGGGACCCTTTATACACTGGTACAGAGAGGGTCTTAACTCAGCCAAGAGGGGCCCTTTATACACTGGTACAGGGAGGGTCTTGGCACAGCCTCGAGGGGCCCTTTATACACTGGTACAGAGAGGGTCTGGGCACAGCCTAGAGGGGCCCTTTATACACTGGCTAGAGAGGGTCTTGGCACAGCCTAAAGAGGCCCTTTATACACTGGTACAGAGAGGGGGTCTCGGCACAGACTCGAGGGGCCCTTTATGCACTGGTACAGAGAGGGCGTTGGCTCAGCCTAGAGGGGCCCTTTATACACTGGCTAGAGAGGGTCTTGGCTCAGCCTAGAGGGGCCCTTTATACACTGGTACAGAGCGGGGGTCTCTGCACAGCCTAGAGGGGCCCTTTATACACTGGTACAGAGAGGGTCTTGGCACAGCCTAGAGGGACCCTTTATACACTGGTACAGAGAGGGTCTTGGCACAGCCTAGAGGGACCCTTTATACACTGGTACAGAGAGTGTCTTGGCTCAGCCTCGAGGGGCCCTTTATACACTGGTACAGAGAGGGTCGTGGCTCAGCCTCGAGGGGCCCTTTATACACTGGTACAGAGAGGGTCTTGGCACAGCCTCGAGGGACCCTTTATACACTGGTACAGAGAGGGTCGTGGCTCAGCCTCGAGGGGCCCTTTATACACTGGTACAGAGAGGGTCGTGGCTCAGCCTCGAGGGGCCCTTTATACACTGGTACAGAGAGGGTCTTGGCACAGCCTCGAGGGACCCTTTATACACTGGTACAGAGAGGGTCTCGGCACAGCCTCGAGGGACCCTTTATACACTGGTACCGAGAGGGTCTTGGCACAGCCTCGAGGGACCCTTTATACACTGGTACAGAGAGGGTCTCGGCACAGCTGATAGGGTCTCGGCACAGCCTAGAGGGGGCCTTTATGCACTGAGAACAGAGAGTGTCTTGGTACAACCTAGAGGGGCCCGTTATACACTGGTACAGAGAGGGTCTTGTACACAGCCTAGAGGGGCCCTTTATACACTGGTACAGAGAAGGGTCTGTACCCAAACCTGGGGGCCCTTTATAGACTGGCTACAGAGAGGTCTTGGTACAGCCTAGAGGGGCCCTTTATACACTGGTACAGAGAGGGTCTTGGCTCAGCCTAGAGGGGCCCTTTACTCACTGGTACAGAGAGGGTCTTGGCACAGCCTAGAGGGGCCCTTTATGCACGGGTACAGAGAGGGTCTTGGCACAGCCTAGAGGGGCCCTTTATACACTGGTACAGAGAGGGCGTTGGCTCAGCCAAGAGGGGCCCTTTATACACTGGTACAGAGAGGGCGTTGGCTCAGCCTAGAGGGGCCCTTTATGCACTGGTATAGAGAGGGTCTCGGCACAGCCTCGAGGGGCCCTTTATGCACTGGTACAGAGAGGGTCTTGGCACAGCCTAGAGGGGCCCTTTATACACTGGTACAGGGAGGGTCTCGGCACAGCCTAGAGGGGCCCTTTATGCACTGGTACAGAGAGGGTCTCGGCACAGCCTAGAGGGGCCCTTTATGCACTGGTACAGAGAGGGTCTCGGCACAGCCTCGAGGGGCCCTTTATGCACGGGTACAGAGAGGGTCTGGGCACAGCCTAGAGGGGCCCTTTATACACTGGTACAGAGAGGGTCTCGGCACAGCCTCGAGGGGCCCTTTATGCACTGGTACAGAGAGGGTCTTGGCTCAGCCTAGAGGGGCCCTTTATACACTGGTACAGAGAGGGTCTTGGCACAGCCTAGAGGGGCCCTTTATACACTGGTACAGAGAGGGTCTTGGCACAGCCTCGAGGGGCCCTTTATACACTGGTACAGAGAGGGTCTCGGCTCAGCCTAGAGGGGCCCTTTATGCACTGGTACAGAGAGGGTCTGGGCACAGCCTAGAGGGGCCCTTTATACACTGGTACAGAGAGGGTCGTGGCTCAGCCTCGAGGGACCCTTTATACACTGGTACAGAGAGGGTCTCGGCACAGCCTCGAGGGGCCCTTTATGCACTGGTACAGAGAGGGTCTCGGCACAGCCTCGAGGGGCCCTTTATACACTGGTACAGAGAGGGTCTTAACTCAGCCTCGAGGGGCCCTTTATGCACTGGGTACAAAGAGGGTCTCGGCACAGCCTAGAGGGGCCCTTTATACACTGGTACAGAGAGGGTCTTGGCTCAGCCTAGAGGGGCCCTTTATACACTGGTACAGAGAGGGTCTTAACTCAGCCTCGAGGGGCCCTTTATGCACTGGGTACAAAGAGGGTCTCGGCACAGCCTAGAGGGGCCCTTTATACACTGGTACAGAGAGGGTCTAGGCCTCAAGGGGCCCTTTATACACTGGTACAGAGAGGGTCTAGGCTCAGCCTAGAGGGGCCCTTTATACACTGGTACAGAGAGGGTCTTGGCTCAGCCTAGAGGGGCCCTTTATGCACTGGTACAGAGAGGGTCTTGGCACAGCCTCTAGGGGCCCTTTATGCACTGGTACAGAGAGGGTCTAGGCACAGCCTAGAGGGGCCCTTTATGCACTGGTACAGAGAGGGTCTTGGCTCAGCCTATAGGGGCCCTTTATGCACTGGTACAGAGAGGGTCTCGGCACAGCCTAGAGGGGCACTTTATGCACTGGTACAGAGAGGGTCTTGGCACAGCCTCTAGGGGCCCTTTATGCACTGGTACAGAGAGGGTCTCGGCTCAGCCTAGAGGGGCCCTTTATGCACTGGTACAGAGAGGGTCTTGGCACAGCCTCGAGGGGCCCTTTATGCACTGGTACAGAGAGGGTCTTGGCACAGCCTAGAGGGGCCCTTTATACACTGGTACAGAGAGGGTCTTGACACAGCCTCGAGGGGCCCTTTATACACTGGGCAGAGGGGGTCTGGGCACAGCCTAGAGGGGCCCTTTATACACTGGGCAGAGAGGGTCTTGGCACAGCCTCTAGGGGCCCTTTATACACTGGTACAGAGAGGGTCTCGGCACAGCCTAGAGGGGCACTTTATGCACTGGTACAGAGAGGGTCTTGGCACAGCCTCTAGGGGCCCTTTATGCACTGGTACAGAGAGGGTCTCGGCTCAGCCTAGAGGGGCCCTTTATGCACTGGTACAGAGAGGGTCTCGGCACAGCCTAGAGGGGCCCTTTATGCACTGGTACAGAGAGGGTCTTGGCTCAGCCTAGAGGGGCCCTTTATGCACTGGTACAGAGAGGGTCTTGGCACAGCCTCTAGGGGCCCTTTATACACTGGTACAGAGAGGGTCTTGGCACAGCCTAGAGGGGCCCTTTATACACTGGCCCCAGGGAGGGTCTTGGCACAGCCTAGAGGGGCCCTTTATACACTGGTACAGAGAGGGTCTCGGCACAGCCTAGAGGGGCCCTTTATGCACTGGTACAGAGAGGGTCTTGGCACAGCCTCTAGGGGCCCTTTATGCACTGGTACAGAGAGGGTCTCGGCTCAGCCTAGAGGGGCCCTTTATGCACTGGTACAGAGAGGGTCTCGGCACAGCCTAGAGGGGCCCTTTATGCACTGGTACAGAGAGGGTCTTGGCTCAGCCTAGAGGGGCCCTTTATGCACTGGTACAGAGAGGGTCTCGGCACAGCCTAGAGGGGCCCTTTATGCACGGGTACAGAGAGGGTCTCGGCTCAGCCTAGAGGGGCCCTTTATGCACTGGTACAGAGAGGGTCTCGGCACAGCCTAGAGGGGCCCTTTATGCACTGGTACAGAGAGGGTCTTGGCTCAGCCTAGAGGGGCCCTTTATGCACTGGTACAGAGAGGGCGTTGGCACAGCCTAGAGGGGCCCTTTATGCAATGGTACAGAGGGGGTCTCGGCACAACGTAGAGGGGCCCTTTATGCACTGGTACAGATAGGTGTGGGCGGAAAATCCGTTCCGCTCGCGGATTTTGCGGATTTTCGGGAAATCCGCAATCCGCGAGATTTGCGAATTTCCCGCAAAATCCGCAAATCCGCGAGCAGCGGATTTTGCTCGCGCTGCTCGCACTGTTAGCGTGAGTTCGCGCCCCGCGAATAAGTGCGAAATTGCAGAAATACGATCTTGGCAAAACTGAAAGTAACTACTTACCAGGTTCAAAAGTTCAGGCACATCATTAGTAGCCATTTCCTGTAGGGCTTCCTGAGGGGCCCCTCCAGAGTTCAGTTGCCAGTTGAAACTATTATGTGACCCTGCTCTGAACCTCAGAATAGTTACACATATGCCACAAAGGTCCTGAATTACAGCTAAGGGAGACAAGCAGGAGCCAGGCTGGAAGTTAAAATCCATTAATCAGCCCCTAATTCATTATTGTCAGTTGGGGCAGGGCAGGTGTTGTAACTAATTTTGCAACAATGAAAGCACTTAGCAAGTGCAAAAGATCACTAATCAGGGCGCACTAAGGAAGCAGGTGCCAGCTAAAAAAATATTCTGTGACACATTAATCAGCCCCAAATTAATTCAGGTCACTTGAGGCAGGGAAGGTGTGCTTTGCTTTGCCGAAAATAATGTACACTGGACAACCAGAGGGTGTAGTGATGAAACAGAGGGTGGCATGGGTGGGCCAGAGGGTGGCATGAGTAGTCAGAGAGTGGCAGTGGTGACAGAGAGTGGCAGTGATGAAGAAGAGTGTCCCAAACAGGCTGGACACGTAGAAACAACAAGTTCGCAAAACTTGCGACCCGACAGGTAAGTTCGCAAATTGCGAAATTGTAAAAACCCTCGCGAACTGGCAGAAACACGGGCGAACACAAAAAAAAAAAAAATCCGCAAATTCGCGGGAATTCGCGGATTTTGCGGATTGCGAATCCGCAAATCCGCAAAATTCGCGGATTGCCAATCCGCAAAATCCGCTCATGCTTAGGTACAGAGAGGGTCTCGGCTCAGCCTAGAGGGGCCCTTCATACACTGGTACAGAGAGGGTCTCGGCACAGCCTAGAGGGGCCCTTTATACACTGGTACAGAGAGGGTCTTGGCACAGCCTAGAGGGGCCCTTTATGCACGGGTACAGGGAGGGTCTTAACTCAGCCTAGAGGGGCCCTTTATACACTGGTACAGAGGGGGTCTCGGCACAACGTAGAGGGGCCCTTTATGCACTGGTACAGAGAGGGTCTCGGCACAGCCTAGAGGGGCCCTTTATGCAATGGTACAGAGGGGGTCTCGGCACAACGTAGAGGGGCCCTTTATGCAATGGTACAGAGGGGGTCTCGGCACAACGTAGAGGGGCCCTTTATGCACTGGTACAGCGAGGGTCTTGGCACAGCCTAGAGGGGCCCTTTATACACTGGTACAGAGAGGGTCTTAGCTCAGCCAAGAGGGGCCCTTTATACACTGGTACAGAGAGGGTCTTGGCACAGCCTAGAGGGGCCCTTTATACACTGGTACAGAGAGGGTCTCGGCACAGCCTCGAGGGACCCTTTATGCACTGGTACAGAGAGGGTCTCGGCACAGCCTCGAGGGACCCTTTATGCACTGGCCCCAGGGAGGGTCTTGGCACAGCATAGAGGGGCCCTTTATACACTGGCCCCAGGGAGGGTCTTGGCACAGCCTAGAGGGGCCCTTTATGCAATGGTACAGAGAGGGTCTCGGCACAACGTAGAGGGGCCCTTTATGCACTGGTACAGAGAGGGTCTTGGCTCAGCCTAGAGGGGCCCTTTATACACTGGTACAGAGAGGGTCTCGGCACAGCCTAGAGGGGCCCTTTATGCACGGGTACAGAGAGGGTCTCGGCTCAGCCTAGAGGGGCCCTTTATACACTGGTACAGAGAGGGTCTCGGCACAGCCTAGAGGGGCCCTTTATGCACGGGTACAGAGAGGGTCTCGGCTCAGCCTAGAGGGGCCCTTTATGCACTGGTACAGAGAGGGTCTCGGCACAGCCTAGAGGGGCCCTTTATGCACTGGTACAGAGAGGGTCTTGGCTCAGCCTAGAGGGGCCCTTTATGCACTGGTACAGAGAGGGTCTCGGCACAGCCTAGAGGGGCCCTTTATACACTGGTACAGAGAGGGCGTTGGCACAGCCTAGAGGGGCCCTTTATGCAATGGTACAGAGGGGGTCTCGGCACAACGTAGAGGGGCCCTTTATGCACTGGTACAGAGAGGGTCTCGGCTCAGCCTAGAGGGGCCCTTTATACACTGGTACAGAGAGGGTCTCGGCACAGCCTAGAGGGGCCCTTTATACACTGGTACAGAGAGGGTCTTGGCACAGCCTAGAGGGGCCCTTTATGCACTGGTACAGGGAGGGTCTTAACTCAGCCTAGAGGGGCCCTTTATACACTGGTACAGAGGGGGTCTCGGCACAACGTAGAGGGGCCCTTTATGCACTGGTACAGAGAGGGTCTCGGCACAGCCTAGAGGGGCCCTTTATGCAATGGTACAGAGGGGGTCTCGGCACAACGTAGAGGGGCCCTTTATGCAATGGTACAGAGGGGGTCTCGGCACAACGTAGAGGGGCCCTTTATGCACTGGTACAGAGAGGGGGTCTCGGCACAGACTCGAGGGGCCCTTTATACACTGGTACAGAGAGGGTCTGGGCACAGCCTAGAGGGGCCCTTTATGCACTTGTAAAAAGGGGTTCAAAGACAACCAGTAACCAAAGACCCTTTTATGTTGCCCGGCGGTGTCGCCTCTATGACCCACCAATATTAATCAACGAAGAAGCAGGCGCTGGAGACTGGAAGGCAGGAAACGAGGATTTTATTCTCTCCGGAGGAGAACACATCAATTCAGACAGCAAGTATCATCACGAGGTGCTCTAACCACATTTCTGAGGCCTGGCCTCTTATACTAGGGTTTATGACCTTTATTGCACGTAACACATTCTCGCAACACTTTGATATTTTGAAAGAACATCCTCGGAATCTCCCCTACAGGCCCGTTCCCACATACATTTACAGTTGAATTCCCCACCCCGGTCACAACAGGTGATGATTGTCACGCAGCAGGGCATTCCGCCGATTCACGGAATGCATGGGGTTGATCGGATCTCATAGGGTGGGGGCTTTGATCGGCTCGAGGGTCTTTTGATGGGGAGGGGAAGCTTCCTACTGTACGGGGTAATAAACAGTATCCGCAGGGCCAGGTGGCGGCCTGGGAATAAGGAAGACAAACGGGGACACAGGAAAAGGGGGTTTGCATCAAAAGGATCTGAGACCATGAAAGGAATGAAGGGAGGTGTCGCGCTGGGAACAGGATGGGATTCTGTGGCGGAGCTGCGCTGACGAGGGGTTTATGACCCAAGGCATGAGAGAGCGGGGGTTGTCAGCGTGCGGGGGATGCTTGCGAGGTTAGGAGAGAGAGAGAGAGAGAGACGCGCCGGCTATCAGCGAGGGGCAGGGAGGCCATGGTGTTTAAAATGGCTGCTGCTTACGCGCAAGGCATGTGAGAGTGGGAATGACCGGTGCGTGGGGGTCTTTCGTGAGGGTGATTCTGATCGTAACGGCTAAAATATGGCGGATGTGCATGACGAAAAGTGTGGCATCGGAAAAAGGCAAGATGGCGTAGATAATGTTCACTAAACTATATTAATTTTCCACAGTCCTCCCTTTAACATTTCCAAGACATCTTGCTGGCCTATTTCCTATCTATACCTATTGCAGCGGTCATAAGTAAAGGAGAGGGGACTTAGGCAAAAGAACTGTACATAAACATCACATTATAAACATCACATTGAAAAATCTCATCATCTAGTAGGCGGGTTCATCGTTAAGTTGGTTGCAGAAAAAGTCATAGTATTGCAATATCAGACTAGAATTATGTAGCGAGGGCGTTGGGTACAGATCATAGATACTTATAGTCATTTGGGATAGGAACTGGTAAGTTATCATATAAGTAAGTTCTTTTTGTACTCGGCGGGAGCATAGTCAGTCCAATGGTGGTTGGGAGAGAAATGAGATATAATAAAAATAAAAATCAGAGTTCACAGTGTCTTTGTCGTCTTCTGTTGGCACTGTTAAGCACCCGGATTACAATTCGTTCTGTCAACAGGAATGTTCATGTGGATTGAGCCGTTGGAGGTCTGCGGGCAGGGGTACATTTTGTTTTGTTTCGCCAGACCTCATAGGAGAAATGCGTTACGGTTTTGGAGCAGGTGCATTTTCTTCCGTGCCCCAGAGCATAGTTATTAGGAGGCAGAGGAAGGATTGTGATGAAAAGTGCGATTGTCTTTGAGTTTGTGGGGTCTGTTTGTTTCTTGAGTCTCTGTGGTGGGTATTTCCTGTTGCTTCCATCATCATCGAGGCGTTCAGCAGCGGGTAGAACCACATACTTCGTTCATCTTCTCTTTAGGGGCGACCCTTGGTGGAGTTCTAGGTCACCGTTCTGAGACTAACATAGTTCGTGGTCTACTTAGTCGGAGCTCCCTCCCTTTTGACGCAGGGAATACCCTTCTCTGGATAGCTCAGTAGGATTTGGAGGAACTTGGAAGTTCAGGTGGAGAGGTGTGTGTGTGAACAGTCCTTATGGTAGGTCGGAGGAGGAGGGGATGGAGCAGGGCCAAGTCGGGAACAGATCAGGGGGACGGAGAATTTGAGACAGGCGGGTCCATAACCAGGTTCAGAGAGCGGGGACTTTTTGGCACACGTCGATCATAGGGCAGGGGCTTCAGGTCAGCCCTTTCCTTAGCTTTGTCTGAAACAGTGCCTCATCCTGCGACTCTTTACTGCTGTGTTCTCGCCTTGGCCTCCGTTGCTGAGGTTCCACGATCCGCAGTCAGGCCGCGTGCTCCCACATCCGGTCTCTTTTCTCCTCCGACAGTGGTACCCTTAAATGAGTTTGAAAAGACAGTCTTTAGAGATTTTGCAGAAGAAGGTAATTACATAAATCTATTTCTCTCCCAACACCAAGCAACTGGGGTAAACACCCGCTACATTTGAAATTTGCAGTCAACGTATAAACAATTGATGATGGGTTTGCTGGATTTTCTACAACTTCCCTTTGTGGCTAATTCTTTGGCGTTTTGTTGGTTATTACATTCATTTGTCGTGGTACGAGGTCTGGTACCCATTCATTGCATTCGTCTATTACAGTAGATGTCAGTTCTTCTGGTAGAGACCCATTTCCCTAGTACGAGTCTTGCAAGGCTAGGCCGGTCTTCAGGGCTTTGTATCTTACGGAAAAATGCAACGTGCTATTCACCATAGTCTGATAGGCATCCTTCTGAGGGATGAACATAGGCTAAACGACTCTCCATTACATAAATGCGTCCTATCTTTTAGCTAAACATCCTATTTTCAACAAGGTTTACTGCAACAAGTTCTTTCAGTTTTCGATCTAATTTTAACTTTGCACACATCTTTCTAACTTTCTATATAGATTCTCGCAACCTGGTCACTACAAAAAACTCGGGGGGGGGGGTTTGCGATAATTATTAAACTTAATCTTTGGGGTGGGTGGGATCTTATGGAAAATAACCAGGAACACAGCGAATTGGAGCAAGGGGCGTTTTTCAGATTCTCGTTCAGGGCAGCTGATACCAAACTGGGGGCAATTTGGGAAGACGGGGGTGTCTCGATTATTTCTTACTGCTTGGGGTATGGAGACAATTTGGAATGGGGAAGGTCGCATTACCACAGACATTTTTTTTTATCATGGAAGCCACTGACAAATAGTTCCCTGACTGTGGGTCAAATTTAGGGAACCTTAGTCGTCTTACCTGTCCCTTTCCTCTTGGCCAATTTAATTTTCATCCATATTTAGCAGAAAAGGAGAGGTAGTAACGTGGTATCGATACAATTTTATTTAGGACGAATTTGTGCAAATACTTGTGGTATTTGGGGCCAATCAGGAGGTGCACCAGGTTCGCCAATTAGGTGCCGGTCGCTAGGAAGAGGGAAAGTGTGGAGGGGTGAAAGAGAGGGAGAGAGAGAGAGAGAGAGAGAGAGAGAGAGAGTAACAATAGGCCAAATAGTACACGTGTGACACGGAGAATGACCGTGTATTGTTTGGGCTATTCAGTGCGTTACCCAACGTTAGACGTTTCGGGTCTGTGTTAGGACGTAGAAAGCATGCAGTTTTGGGACGGAAGAGCATTAGGTCAGGTACAAAAAGGTTGCGCATTGAGTAGGGCGTCTTGTTGTGTTGTCTTGCAGCGTTAGTTCGTATTCATGCATCGGGCGTGACGTGGCTCCAGATCCTTTACGATACCCTAATCGGGACTCCAATGTAACCTGCAGAGGGAAAAAGGAGGAGAAGGGAGGGGGAACAACATTCGAGCACATCAAATGTACGGGCACGAAAGTCCTTTACTTACCACATACTCGTACTTATCTCCTCGGGATATAATCCCTAGGGTCTTGGTTTCTGAAGTCAAGGGGGCGGGCAGTGTGATAGGTGGTTCATGGGGGGTTCGAAGGTGGCATTATGGATCGTGTGTAGGGAAACGCTAAAAAAGGAATCAGAGGTGCCTATCGCGAGGTACCTGGTTTTGTAGATGTATCTGGCCATCGGGATCCTTAAATCATTCCCAAAGCTGTGATGTTCTAAGGCATATCAGTTCTTCGGTCAATCCTGTCCCTTAGTACCTTCGACCACCATACCTTTATAACATTCTATCAATCACACCGCTATACTTTACCCATTCTCAGAAGTCGAGGTCCTTCTTCATACGTTAGTTCCTGAACTCAGCCGCATATTTTGGAGGCAGCGTATCATACCTTTGATTCGATCATCAATCCAGGGCCGAACAACCATTTTTCAGATAACCTTAAAAAAAGAGCAGAACGGTTGCGCACAGAGAAAACCCTCCCACCAATTCCCACATTTACAAAAGTATGTGATGCCTATTCATAGTTTGGAAAACCTTTATTTGCATAATCGTTCAGTACGTAAAATGTGAGAGTGCAATCATATTTTTGGCCGGACATGTCGACGATGGAAGCACATACAGTAGGGGGGTTATTTTGCGGCACAAGAACATGTTAAAAAGGCCTAATTAATTATTTGCAAGTAACTAAAAACGTTTCACTGCGTGATGAGCGATCAGGGGCATTTCAGTTCATAAATGGAAACACAGTCAAGCTCATTGTAATCACATTTCCTAGATGTATACCGTGGGTGTGCATCATAAGCGACGTTATGTACCAGTTACAGATAAATATCAAAATAAATCGTTCATTGAAATCAACATTTTTACGGGACCCCTTTCAAATGTTCGTCAAGCGAACCCTCCTCCCTTTTTCATCAAGTGCGCAAAGGTTCGTATATAAATCTTAGTACATCAAGTTTCATTAGCTAAGGAACACCACGAGGCTTCCGTTAGTTCCTATTGATACCGGCGCCATTTTGGGCGAGGCCGGTTTAGTCCGGAAGTAGCATCAGGGGCAGAAAATGTCTCCGACGATTGGCGGTTGGACCAGGGTCCCTTTCGGCAGTTCAAAAAAACTGTGCTAACAGAGGGGCTGGTGGTGTGGGCCGTCAATCAAGAGAGGGAGGGGGGTAGAGTCTTTCTTACCGGGTCATGTTGATGTTCAGCCGGAACTTACTCGAGTTCGTTAGCCCATAATGTTCCTGGGTGGTTCAGACGGAAGCTGATGCAGACACGAGAGCACCGCCATCTTGTTGCTGTGCCGCGGTTATTTCATTAGTGATCAATGCAGCTGTTCCCCACCGGAAGCCTGAAGGGGCTGAGGGCTCTTGGGACTTTGGTAGAATCTTCAAAGTCGAGGGGATGGTTGTCGATGGTGGGGGCTTGCGCCCATGTGGGCAAGTGCCCGAGTTGCAATTTCGGACAAAGTTACTCCAGCGGCCTAGACCCGCCTTCCGAGGGCCCAGACGCCATTTTGAGACCCTGCGGCAGCCGCCCTCCGTCGTATCTTTCAGGAGTGGAAGAAACTTCTTGTGGCGAAAATGACAGAACATCATGCTGTTGGAGCAGGACATTTTGGTTCGGGGCGCCAGGGTGCGGCAGTGGAGCCTTCATCTGGGGAGGTGAGGGAGGCTCGTCCGTGCCGCCTCCCTCTCCCGGCGCATCCTACGCCGTCCCTTCGAATCAGGGGTGCACATGATGACCACCCTACACCCCTGATTCCGACTCTTGGGGGACCATTGTACGTCCGGTGCTATTCAGGTATGCCCGTCGGACATTGTATGTCCTGTGCTGCGAAAATATACCAGCCGGACATTGTAAGTTCTGTGCAGCGCAGGTATATGGCCGTCGCCCGGCTGGAGGACATCGGCGCCGGACCAGGGCAGGGAGGCCTCCTACCTGCGGAGGCGGGAGAGGGCTCGTCCGTGTCGCCTCTCCCTCCCCGCCCACCCTGCATCCGTTCGATGGAGGAATTCGTGATGGCCGGACCAGGAGATACGAGGGAGGGGGTCATTTGCATCCGCCCCCTCCCTACTCGCGGCCCGGGGGACGCCATCCCTGGAAGGGTAGTATGGGAAGACCATTTCATTGCCTGCTTTGTGGAGCCTCCGGTACCTTCTCGCCGGTGATCTCTTTTGGTCCATGGCTGCTGGCAGGCCCCGCCCCACACGTGCTATGTGTTTCAGGTGGGCGGGACCATCGAACTGTTACATTTCGAGGACTTCCGGAGTGAGCATAATATGTTTTGTATTTCTCCTATTAGTACAGTTTGTTTTAGAGAGAGTTCTACTAGTTATTCTATTTACCGTTGGTTGTGTGTTTTCTTTACCGTAATTAAATCCTAAGTTATATAATAGACGTTTTTGGCTTCCTTGAGTCCTTTCTCTAACGGGGGTTGTTTACACTGGCCTGTAATTGTGTTTGTTTTTCAGAGTGGGGGGGAGCAACAGAGAGCAATCAGTCCCAGAACTCTAACATGTCGTTAAAATTGGTCTGACGAAACCTATGCCATCGAGCATAATCAAACGGGGTGGTTCTATCTGTTCCGTCTGCACTAGTCTGATTGGTTTTTATCTCGCGCCTTTTCCCTTTCTGCCGGCCTGTTCTTTCTGTCGACCCTTCGTTCTTACCTATGCTCTGCAGAGTCGGGCATTGGGCTTTCCAGTGCCCGAGACGTCTACAGAAAGCACATTGGTTTTGTTTTAAATCTGTTCGTCCTGTGCATAGTGTCGGGGGATTACTTTCGGGTCGTCGCGTCCCGGGGTTGTCCTGTCGACACATCCCTTTATACCGTTCCCTTTTCATGTCTACTCCTCGGAGCTGTGCCATCGCTGGCCCTTCCCTTTGCCTACTAGACGCTTGGAGGGTTGTCCGCCGTGTCCCTTCACCTTTTCTGAATTCGTCGCTTTCCCTTCGTCGTGTGGCTTCTTTGCGCCACATACCGAGACTATCGAGCATAATAGGTGTTGTTTCATTCCTACGAAGGGCTATTTCTACCGTTTCTATTTTGTCAAGATCGAAGGATCCTCTCAGTGGCCACTGACTTTCTCGATCCCTTTTCGTATAATTATGCCACAGCTCACTATAGGCTATAGCGATCAATCCATGCTTCATGAACATGTCCTTATTAAGGGTGCCTTCCAGCGGAGCCGGATGGTTCAACTCAAATAAGCGGTCCGGGCTAAACAGGCTACTAACCAGGGGGGAGAAGACAGGCATGACGGATCACAATGGGATAATAGTCAGCACTACCTATCTTATCACTGCTTGCAAAGACTAGACAGAATATTTCTATTCTACGTTGTTTGCAGGTAGTGAATACCTCATGAACCAATCTTGAGCAATCAATGTTAGGTCAAAAATAAAAAATCAATATGGTCAATGGGGAGAATAAGTAGGCTCGCAAAGGTCCGCGTCACCTACCCTTTCACTATCTGCAAAGAGGGGACCTATTCTTCCCTGTTTGCAGACAGAGAATCTCCAGAAAACAATCTATAACAGTTAATCAATGGGGGGGAGGGGCAATTGTTCAGTGGGGGAGAAAGATAGGTCCGACGG
Organism: Lissotriton vulgaris; assembly: GCF_964263255.1. NCBI lineage: Eukaryota > Metazoa > Chordata > Amphibia > Caudata > Salamandridae > Lissotriton > Lissotriton vulgaris. The sequence goes on from NC_141693.1 coordinate 4,563,339, forward strand.
ATGCGTACCTATCCTTCGCTGTTTATAAAGGGAGAGCCTGTTGTTTCTTCGTTTGCAGACAGCGAATCTCCAAATAAATTAACAAAAAGTAATACTAGTATTTTCTCATCAATTATCAATCACTTTCAATTATCAATCACTTTCGCAATTCGTCGTGTTTACACGACCTTACCCGGACCGCATGGACAGTTTCTTGTCTTCCGAATCCAGCGCCCAATCGTCCTCTTCTCTTCGTAATCCACGTGGCACTCCTGATGGTTCCCAGTCAGGACCGCAGATCACTCGAGAGAGGTCTGTTCGGAACCAGTGAAGTTCGGATGATCGGCTGTCAGACGAGGGTCTATCGGACAGGGTACCTTCCGATCGTTGCAGTCGTTCACTCTGTCGTCAGGACCTCTCCCACTGGATCCACGAGTCGCTGATGGGCCCCACGTTTGGGACGCCAATTGTAAAAAGGGGTTCAAAGACAACCAGTAACCAAAGACCCTTTTATGTTGCCCGGCGGTGTCGCCTCTATGACCCACCAATATTAATCAACGAAGAAGCAGGCGCTGGAGACTGGAAGGCAGGAAACGAGGATTTTATTCTCTCCGGAGGAGAACACATCAATTCAGACAGCAAGTATCATCACGAGGTGCTCTAACCACATTTCTGAGGCCTGGCCTCTTATACTAGGGTTTATGACCTTTATTGCACGTAACACATTCTCGCAACACTTTGATATTTTGAAAGAACATCCTCGGAATCTCCCCTACAGGCCCGTTCCCACATACATTTACAGTTGAATTCCCCACCCCGGTCACAACAGGTGATGATTGTCACGCAGCAGGGCATTCCGCCGATTCACGGAATGCATGGGGTTGATCGGATCTCATAGGGTGGGGGCTTTGATCGGCTCGAGGGTCTTTTGATGGGGAGGGGAAGCTTCCTACTGTACGGGGTAATAAACAGTATCCGCAGGGCCAGGTGGCGGCCTGGGAATAAGGAAGACAAACGGGGACACAGGAAAAGGGGGTTTGCATCAAAAGGATCTGAGACCATGAAAGGAATGAAGGGAGGTGTCGCGCTGGGAACAGGATGGGATTCTGTGGCGGAGCTGCGCTGACGAGGGGTTTATGACCCAAGGCATGAGAGAGCGGGGGTTGTCAGCGTGCGGGGGATGCTTGCGAGGTTAGGAGAGAGAGAGAGAGAGAGACGCGCCGGCTATCAGCGAGGGGCAGGGAGGCCATGGTGTTTAAAATGGCTGCTGCTTACGCGCAAGGCATGTGAGAGTGGGAATGACCGGTGCGTGGGGGTCTTTCGTGAGGGTGATTCTGATCGTAACGGCTAAAATATGGCGGATGTGCATGACGAAAAGTGTGGCATCGGAAAAAGGCAAGATGGCGTAGATAATGTTCACTAAACTATATTAATTTTCCACACACTGGTACAGAGAGGGTCTTGGCACAGCCTCGAGGGACCCTTTATACACTGGTATAGAGAGGGTCTTGGCTCAGCCAAGAGGGGCCCTTTATACACTGGTACAGAGAGGGCGTTGGCTCAGCCAAGAGGGGCCCTTTATACACTGGTACAGAGAGGGTCTGGGCACAGCCTCGAGGGGCCCTTTATACACTGGTACAGAGAGGGCGTTGGCTCAGCCAAGAGGGGCCCTTTATGCACTGGTACAGAGAGGGCGTTGGCTCAGCCAAGAGGGGCCCTTTATGCACTGGTACAGAGAGGGTCTCGGCACAGCCTCGAGGGACCCTTTATGCACTGGTACAGAGAGGGTCTTGGCTCAGCCTAGAGGGGCCCTTTATACACTGGTACAGAGAGGGTCTTGGCACAGCCTAGAGGGGCCCTTTATACACTGGTACAGAGAGGGTCTTAGCTCAGCCAAGAGGGGCCCTTTATACACTGGTACAGAGAGGGTCTTGGCACAGCCTTGAGGGACCCTTTATACACTGGTACAGAGAGGGTCTGGCCACAGCCTAGAGGGGCCCTTTATACACTGGTACAGAGAGGGTCTGGGCACAGCCTAGAGGGGCCCTTTATACACTGGTACAGAGAGGGTCTGGACACAGCCTAGAGGGGCCCTTTATACACTGGTACAGGGAGGGTCTCGGCACAGCCAAGAGGGGCCCTTTATACACTGGTATAGAGAGGGTCTTGGATCCGCCAAGAGGGGCCCTTTATACACTAGTACAGAGAGGGTCTTGGCTCAGCCAAGAGGGGCCCTTTATACACTGGTATAGAGAGGGTCTTGGCTCAGCCTAGAGGGGCCCTTTATACACTGGTACAGAGAGGGCGTTGGCTCAGCCAAGAGGGGCCCTTTATACACTGGTATAGAGAGGGTCTTGGATCCGCCAAGAGGGGCCCTTTATACACTAGTACAGAGAGGGTCTTGGCTCAGCCAAGAGGGGCCCTTTATACACTGGTACAGAGAGGGTCTCGGCACAACCTCGAGGGGCCCTTTATACACTGGCTAGAGAGGGTCTCGGCACAGCCTAGAGGGGCCCTTTATACACTAGTACAGAGAGGGTCTTAACTCAGCCTAGAGGGGCCCTTTATACACTGGTACAGAGAGGGTCTGGGCACAGCCTAGAGGGGCCCTTTATACACTGGTACAGAGAGGGTCTTAACTCAGCCAAGAGGGGCCCTTTATACACTGGTACAGAGAGTGTCTGGGCACAGCCTAGAGGGGCCCTTTATACACTGGTACAGAGAGGGTCTTGGCTCAGCCTAAAGGGGCCCTTTATACACTAGTACAGAGAGGGTCTTAACTCAGCCTAGAGGGGCCCTTTATACACTGGTACAGAGAGGGTCTGGGCACAGCCTAGAGGGGCCCTTTATACACTGGTACAGAGAGGGTCTGGGCACAGCCTAGAGGGGCCCTTTATACACTGGTACAGAGAGGGTCTGGGCACAGCCTAGAGGGGCCCTTTATACACTGGTACAGAGAGGGTCTGGGCACAGCCTAGAGGGGCCCTTTATACACTGGTACAGAGAGGGTCTTGGCACAGCCTAGAGGGGCCCTTTATACACTGGTACAGAGAGGGTCTTAACTCAGCCAAGAGGGGCCCTTTATGCACTGGTACAGAGAGGGTCTCGGCACAGCCTAGAGGGGCCCTTTATACACTGGTACAGAGAGGGTCTTAACTCAGCCAAGAGGGGCCCTTTATACACTGGTACAGAGAGGGTCTGGGCACAGCCTCGAGGGGCCCTTTATACACTGGTACAGAGAGGGCGTTGGCTCAGCCAAGAGGGGCCCTTTATGCACTGGTACAGAGAGGGTCTCGGCACAGCCTCGAGGGGCCCTTTATACTCTGGTACAGAGAGGGTCTCGGCACAGCCTCGAGGGGCCCTTTATGCACTGGTACAGAGAGGGTCTTGGCACAGCCTAGAGGGGCCCTTTATACACTGGTATAGAGAGGGTCTCGGCACAGCCTCGAGGGGCCCTTTATGCACTGGTACAGAGAGGGTCTTGGCACAGCCTAGAGGGGCCCTTTATACACTGGTACAGAGAGGGTCTGGGCACAGCCTAGAGGGGCCCTTTATACACTGGTACAGAGAGGGCGTTGGCTCAGCCAAGAGGGGCCCTTTATACACTGGTACAGAGAGGGTCTGGGCACAGCCTAGAGGGGCCCTTTATACACTGGTACAGAGAGGGTCTTGGCACAGCCTAGAGGGGCCCTTTATACACTGGTACAGAGAGGGTCTTAACTCAGCCTCGAGGGGCCCTTTATGCACTGGTACAGAGAGGGTCTTGGCACAGCCTAGAGGGGCCCTTTATACACTGGTACAGAGAGGGTCTCGGCACAGCCTCGAGGGACCCTTTATGCACTGGTACAGAGAGGGTCTTAACTCAGCCTCGAGGGGCCCTTTATACACTGGTACAGAGGGGGTCTTGGCTCAGCCTAGAGGGGCCCTTTATACACTGGTACAGAGAGGGTCTTGGCACAGCCTAGAGGGGCCCTTTATACACTGGTACAGAGAGGGTCTTGGCACAGCCTCGAGGGACCCTTTATACACTGGTACAGAGAGGGTCTTGGCTCAGCCTAGAGGGGCCCTTTATACACTGGTACAGAGAGGGTCTTGGCACAGCCTCGAGGGGCCCTTTATACACTGGTACAGGGAGGGTCTCGGCACAGCCTAGAGGGGCCCTTTATACACTGGTACAGAGAGGGTCTTGGCACAGCCTCGAGGGGCCCTTTATACACTGGTACAGAGAGGGTCTGGGCACAGCCTAGAGGGGCCCTTTATCCACTGGTACAGGGAGGGTCTTGGCTCAGCCTAGAGGGGCCCTTTATACACTGGTAAAGAGAGGGTCTTGGCACAGCCTAGAGGGGCCCTTTATACACTGGTACAGAGAGGGTCTCGGCACAGCCTAGAGGGGCCCTTTATGCAATGGTACAGAGGGGGTCTCGGCACAGCCTCGAGGGGCCCTTTATGCACTGGTACAGAGAGGGTCTCGGCACAACGTAGAGGGGCCCTTTATGCACGGGTACAGAGAGGGTCTCGGCACAGCCTAGAGGGGCCCTTTATGCACTGGTACAGAGAGGGTCTTGGCACAGCCTAGAGGGGCCCTTTATGCAATGGTACAGAGGAGGTCTCGGCACAACGTAGAGGGGCCCTTTATGCAATGGTACAGAGGGGGTCTCGGCACAACGTAGAGGGGCCCTTTATGCACGGGTACAGAGAGGGTCTGGGCACAGCCTAGAGGGGCCCTTTATACACTGGTACAGAGAGGGGGTCTCGGCACAGACTCGAGGGGCCCTTTATACACTGGTACAGAGAGGGTCTGGGCACACCCTAGAGGGGCCCTTTATACACTGGTACAGAGAGGGTCTGGGCACAGCCTAGAGGGGCCCTTTATACACTGGTACAGAGAGGGTCTTGGATCCGCCAAGAGGGGCCCTTTATACACTGGTACAGAGAGGGTCTGGACACAGCCTAGAGGGGCCCTTTATACACTGGTACAGGGAGGGTCTCGGCACAGCCTTGGGGTGCCCTTTATACACTGGTATAGAGAGGGTCTTGGCTCAGCCAAGAGGGGCCCTTTATACACTGGTACAGAGAGGGGGTCTCGGCACAGACTCGAGGGGCCCTTTATACACTGGTACAGAGAGGGCGTTGGCTCAGCCAAGAGGGGCCCTTTATACACTGGTACAGAGAGGGTCTCGGCTCAGCCAAGAGGGGCCCTTTATACACTGGTACAGAGAGGGCGTTGGCTCAGCCAAGAGGGGCCCTTTATACACTGGTACAGAGAGGGTCTGGGCACAGCCTAGAGGGGCCCTTTATACACTGGTACAGAGAGGGTCTCGGCACAGCCTCGAGGGACCCTTTATGCACTGGTACAGAGAGGGTCTTGGCTCAGCCTAGAGGGGCCCTTTATACACTGGTACAGAGAGGGTCTTGGCACAGCCTAGAGGGGCCCTTTATACACTGGTACAGAGAGGGTCTTGGCACAGCCTCGAGGGACCCTTTATACACTGGTACAGAGAGGGTCTTGGCTCAGCCTAGAGGGGCCCTTTATACACTGGTACAGGGAGGGTCTCGGCACAGCCTAGAGGGGCCCTTTATACACTGGTACAGAGAGGGTCTTGGCTCAGCCAAGAGGGGCCCTTTATACACTGGTACAGAGAGGGTCTTGGCACAGCCTAGAGGGGCCCTTTATACACTGGTACAGAGAGGGTCTTGGCACAGCCTAGAGGGGCCCTTTATACACTGGCCCCAGGGAGGGTCTTGGCTCAGCCTAGAGGGGCCCTTTACTCACTGGTACAGAGAGGGTCTTGGCACAGCCTAGAGGGGCCCTTTATACACTGGTACAGAGAGGGTCTGGGCACAGCCTCGAGGGGCCCTTTATACACTGGTACAGAGAGGTTCTTGGCTCAGCCTAGAGGGGCCTTTTATACACTGGTACAGAGAGGGTCTTGGCACAGCCTCGAGGGGCCCTTTATACACTGGTACAGAGAGGGTCTGGGCACAGCCTAGAGGGGCCCTTTATACACTGGTACAGAGAGGGTCTTAACTCAGCCAAGAGGGGCCCTTTATACACTGGTACAGAGAGGGTCTTGGCTCAGCCTAAAGGGGCCCTTTATACACTAGTACAGAGAGGGTCTTAACTCAGCCTAGAGGGGCCCTTTATACACTGGTACAGAGAGGGTCTTGGCACAGCCTAGAGGGGCCCTTTATACACTGGTACAGAGAGGGTCTGGCCACAGCCTGGAGGGGCCCTTTATACACTGGTACAGAGAGGGTCTTGGCACAGCCTAGAGGGGCCCTTTATGCACTGGTACAGAGGGGGTCTGGGCACAGCCTAGAGGGGCCCTTTATACACTGGTACAGAGAGGGTCTTAACTCAGCCAAGAGGGGCCCTTTATACACTGGTACAGAGAGGGTCTTGGCTCAGCCTAAAGGGGCCCTTTATACACTAGTACAGAGAGGGTCTTAACTCAGCCTAGAGGGGCCCTTTATACACTGGTACAGAGAGGGTCTTGGCACAGCCTAGAGGGGCCCTTTATACACTGGTACAGAGAGGGTCTGGCCACAGCCTGGAGGGGCCCTTTATACACTGGTACAGAGAGGGTCTTGGCACAGCCTAGAGGGGCCCTTTATGCACTGGTACAGAGAGGGTCTGGGCACAGCCTAGAGGGGCCCTTTATACACTGGGTACAGAGAGGGTCTTGGCTCAGCCAAGAGGGGCCCTTTATACACTGGTACAGAGAGGGTCTCAGCACAGTGATAGGGTCTCGGCACAGCCTAGAGGGGCCCTTTATGCACTGAGAACAGAGAGCGTCTTGGTACAACCTAGAGGGGCCCGTTATACACTGGTACAGAGAGGGTCTTGTACACAGCCTAGAGGGGCCCTTTATACACTGGTACAGAGAGGGTCTTGGCACAGCCTAGAGGGGCCCTTTATACACTCGTACAGAGAGGGTCTTAGCTCAGCCAAGAGGGGCCCTTTATACACTGGTACAGAGAGGGTCTTGGCACAGCCTTGAGGGACCCTTTATACACTGGTACAGAGAGGGTCTTGGCACAGCCTCGAGGGGCCCTTTATACACTGGTACAGAGAGGGTCTTGGCACAGCCTAGAGGGGCCCTTTATACACTGGTACAGAGAGGGTCTTGGCACAGCCTAAAGGGGCCCTTTATGCACTGGTACAGAGAGGGTCTGGGCACAGCCTAGAGGGGCCCTTTATACACTGGGTACAGAGAGGGGGCCCTTTATACACTGGTACAGAGAGGGTCTCGGCACAACCTAGAGGGGCCCGTTATACACTGGTACAGATAGGGTCTTGTACACAGCCTAGAGGGGCCCTTTATACACTGGTACAGAGAGGGTCTGGGCACAGCCTCTAGGGACCCTTTATACACTGGTACAGAGAGGGTCTTAACTCAGCCAAGAGGGGCCCTTTATACACTGGTACAGGGAGGGTCTTGGCACAGCCTCGAGGGGCCCTTTATACACTGGTACAGAGAGGGTCTGGGCACAGCCTAGAGGGGCCCTTTATACACTGGCTAGAGAGGGTCTTGGCACAGCCTAAAGAGGCCCTTTATACACTGGTACAGAGAGGGGGTCTCGGCACAGACTCGAGGGGCCCTTTATGCACTGGTACAGAGAGGGCGTTGGCTCAGCCTAGAGGGGCCCTTTATACACTGGCTAGAGAGGGTCTTGGCTCAGCCTAGAGGGGCCCTTTATACACTGGTACAGAGCGGGGGTCTCTGCACAGCCTAGAGGGGCCCTTTATACACTGGTACAGAGAGGGTCTTGGCACAGCCTAGAGGGACCCTTTATACACTGGTACAGAGAGGGTCTTGGCACAGCCTAGAGGGACCCTTTATACACTGGTACAGAGAGTGTCTTGGCTCAGCCTCGAGGGGCCCTTTATACACTGGTACAGAGAGGGTCGTGGCTCAGCCTCGAGGGGCCCTTTATACACTGGTACAGAGAGGGTCTTGGCACAGCCTCGAGGGACCCTTTATACACTGGTACAGAGAGGGTCGTGGCTCAGCCTCGAGGGGCCCTTTATACACTGGTACAGAGAGGGTCGTGGCTCAGCCTCGAGGGGCCCTTTATACACTGGTACAGAGAGGGTCTTGGCACAGCCTCGAGGGACCCTTTATACACTGGTACAGAGAGGGTCTCGGCACAGCCTCGAGGGACCCTTTATACACTGGTACCGAGAGGGTCTTGGCACAGCCTCGAGGGACCCTTTATACACTGGTACAGAGAGGGTCTCGGCACAGCTGATAGGGTCTCGGCACAGCCTAGAGGGGGCCTTTATGCACTGAGAACAGAGAGTGTCTTGGTACAACCTAGAGGGGCCCGTTATACACTGGTACAGAGAGGGTCTTGTACACAGCCTAGAGGGGCCCTTTATACACTGGTACAGAGAAGGGTCTGTACCCAAACCTGGGGGCCCTTTATAGACTGGCTACAGAGAGGTCTTGGTACAGCCTAGAGGGGCCCTTTATACACTGGTACAGAGAGGGTCTTGGCTCAGCCTAGAGGGGCCCTTTACTCACTGGTACAGAGAGGGTCTTGGCACAGCCTAGAGGGGCCCTTTATGCACGGGTACAGAGAGGGTCTTGGCACAGCCTAGAGGGGCCCTTTATACACTGGTACAGAGAGGGCGTTGGCTCAGCCAAGAGGGGCCCTTTATACACTGGTACAGAGAGGGCGTTGGCTCAGCCAAGAGGGGCCCTTTATGCACTGGTATAGAGAGGGTCTCGGCACAGCCTCGAGGGGCCCTTTATGCACTGGTACAGAGAGGGTCTTGGCACAGCCTAGAGGGGCCCTTTATACACTGGTACAGGGAGGGTCTCGGCACAGCCTAGAGGGGCCCTTTATGCACTGGTACAGAGAGGGTCTCGGCACAGCCTCGAGGGACCCTTTATGCACTGGTACAGAGAGGGTCTTGGCTCAGCCTAGAGGGGCCCTTTATGCACTGGTACAGAGAGGGTCTCGGCACAGCCTCGAGGGACCCTTTATACACTGGTACAGAGAGGGTCTCGGCACAGCCTCGAGGGGCCCTTTATGCACTGGTACAGAGAGGGTCTCGGCACAGCCTCGAGGGGCCCTTTATGCACGGGTACAGAGAGGGTCTGGGCACAGCCTAGAGGGGCCCTTTATACACTGGTACAGAGAGGGTCTCGGCACAGCCTCGAGGGGCCCTTTATGCACTGGTACAGAGAGGGTCTTGGCTCAGCCTAGAGGGGCCCTTTATACACTGGTACAGAGAGGGTCTTGGCACAGCCTAGAGGGGCCCTTTATACACTGGTACAGAGAGGGTCTTGGCACAGCCTCGAGGGGCCCTTTATACACTGGTACAGAGAGGGTCTCGGCTCAGCCTAGAGGGGCCCTTTATGCACTGGTACAGAGAGGGTCTGGGCACAGCCTAGAGGGGCCCTTTATACACTGGTACAGAGAGGGTCGTGGCTCAGCCTCGAGGGACCCTTTATACACTGGTACAGAGAGGGTCTCGGCACAGCCTCGAGGGGCCCTTTATGCACTGGTACAGAGAGGGTCTCGGCACAGCCTCGAGGGGCCCTTTATACACTGGTACAGAGAGGGTCTTAACTCAGCCTCGAGGGGCCCTTTATGCACTGGGTACAAAGAGGGTCTCGGCACAGCCTAGAGGGGCCCTTTATACACTGGTACAGAGAGGGTCTTGGCTCAGCCTAGAGGGGCCCTTTATACACTGGTACAGAGAGGGTCTTAACTCAGCCTCGAGGGGCCCTTTATGCACTGGGTACAAAGAGGGTCTCGGCACAGCCTAGAGGGGCCCTTTATACACTGGTACAGAGAGGGTCTAGGCCTCAAGGGGCCCTTTATACACTGGTACAGAGAGGGTCTAGGCTCAGCCTAGAGGGGCCCTTTATACACTGGTACAGAGAGGGTCTTGGCTCAGCCTAGAGGGGCCCTTTATGCACTGGTACAGAGAGGGTCTTGGCACAGCCTCTAGGGGCCCTTTATGCACTGGTACAGAGAGGGTCTAGGCACAGCCTAGAGGGGCCCTTTATGCACTGGTACAGAGAGGGTCTTGGCTCAGCCTATAGGGGCCCTTTATACACTGGTACAGAGAGGGTCTTGGCACAGCCTAGAGGGGCCCTTTATACACTGGTACAGAGAGGGTCTCGGCACAGCCTAGAGGGGCCCTTTATGCACTGAGAACAGAGAGCGTCTTGGTACAACCTAGAGGGGCCCGTTATACACTGGTACAGAGAGGGTCTTGTACACAAACCTGGGGGTCCTTTATAGACTGACTACAGGGAGGTCTTGGCACAGCCTAGAAGGGTCCTTAACACATTGGATTGAAGGAAGGTCTTGTGCACAACCTAGAGGGGACTTTGTACACTGGCTATGCCACAGTGTTCATTGGTCGTTCCTAGACAGTGGATAGGCCCGGGCCTTCACACCCAGGGCTTGACTGGTAGGTGCCATAAAGATACGGCAGGGCCGGCTCTTACCCCCAGGTATGACCCTTTATAGGCACAGCTGGACAGGGGCTGTCAGCCCTTTCAACACACAGCTGGACAGGAGCCTTATCCATCCTGCATGGCCAGCCCTTTACACCCAGGGCTGGACTGGTAGGTGCTGTAAACATACAGCAAGGCCAGCCCTTATACCCTGGGTTGGACAGGTGCTGTAGATAGTGCTTAATTTGTAAAAAATGAAGTGCTAGAGTCATTATCAGAAGGCCACTGCAGCCTGCACCACCCATACCACCTACACCACTTACAAGGACGCTATGACAGAATACCATCACCGCATCAGAACCACAAGCAACTCCAAGCAGCTCTTCTGCGTCATCCAAGAATTCACCAAAACCCACAGCGAAGCCATAGATATCACCCCCTCCCAGGACCTCTGCAACAAAATCGGATCCTACTTCCACCTGAAGATAAAAAACCTCTACGACAATTTCAACGACCCCACGCCCAACATCACAGTCAGCCCAGCCCCCAGCCCCCAGCAACACCGACCAGCCCACCATCCCCGCCTGGACACCTATCACAACCGAAGAGACCATCACGATCATGAAAGGCATACACTCTGGGGACCCCAAGGACCCCTACCCACCTCACATATACCACAAAGCCGCCATCGCACCCGTACTACAACTCACCATCAATGCCACCTTCAAGACCGGCTACTCCCCCGACGCCTGGAAGCACGCAGAAGTCAGGTCACTGCTCAAGAAGCTCTCAGCGGACCTGACGAACCCCAAGTACTACCGACCCATCTCGCTCCTTCCTTTTGTTGCGAAAGTCACTGAAAAGACTGTCAATGCAGAACTGACAAGGTTTATAGAAGACAACGCCAGCCTCGACCCCTCACAATCCGGCTTCCGAAGCAACCTTAGCACCGAGACCGCCTTACTCGCAGCCACCGACAACATCTGCACCCTCCTCGACCTAGGCCACTCCGCAGCCCTGATTCTACTCGACCTGTCAGCATCATTCGACACCATCTCCCACTGCATACTCACAGCCAGACTACTCAACACTGGCATGCACGACACCGCCCTCGACTGGATCCGATCGTTCCTTGCTGGCAGAAGCCAGAGGGTCAGACTGCCTCCCTTGCTCTCCAAACCCACAGAAATCAACTGTGGAGTCCCACAGGGATCATCACTCAGCACCACCCTCTTCAACATTTACATGGCCCCCCTCACAGCCATCGCCCAACAACACGGCCTCAGCATAGTCTCCTATGCCGACAACACCCAGCTGATCCTCTCCCTCACCAAGAACCCCACCACCACCAGACTCAACTTCCAGGAAGGAATGCAGGATGTAGCAGCCTGGATGAGCAACAGCTGCCTGAAACTCAAAAGACAGAAGTCCTCGTCCTCGGAACCACCCCATCGGCATGGAACGACACCTGTTGGCCCATCACCCTAAGCACCCCCGACCCCTACAGACCACGCCTGGAACCTCTGTATCATTCTCGACTCCTCCCTCTCCATGAACAGAAGACAAGTCAACACCGTCACCTCCAGCTGTTTGAAAGAATGTCTGGCAAAATGTCGATATACAAAATATTGACATACAAAAATATCGCAACAAAAATATTGATGTCAACAATATCGACATCCTATCTCCAACAGGAAAGTACAAAAATATCGAAAAAAAATCTTGATGTCAAAAATATCGTAATTAAAAAATATTGTTTTTTAATTAAAAAAAATATGTAAAATAAATTAAATAATATTTATAAATGTAATAAACATAGTTACAAATATTGTATATCATTTAAATGTAATAATTAATATCCATAATTTAATTTAAAAAACGTAATTAAACATATACATATAATACATAATATATATACTTACTTAATACCTTTTAATACTTATTTTAATAACTTATAAATAATTAAAAATATTATAAATTACAAATACATCTATACACATAAAGTATTAATATAAATAAAAATTAAATAAAAATTTAAAACAAATTTTAAAAAATAAGGAGAATGTTGGATAGCGTAGGGGTCAAAATTACTATTCTAACTCCAGAGAATGCAACGATAGGGAAAGTGTTGGATAGCGGAGGGGTAAAAATGACTATTCCAACTCCAGAGAGTGCAACAGAATTGGAAAGTGTTGGATAGAGTAGGGGTAAAAATTACTATTCCAACTCCAGAGAGTGCAACAGTAGGGAAAGTGTTGGATAGCGTAGAAGTTAAAAACAACATATTTAAAAATAATTCGAATATTAAAAAATATTAATGAATTAATATTTAAATAGCTATAAACTATTTAAAAATACCAAAAAATAATTAAAAACATCAATGATAAATAATTAACAATACATTAATAATGAATACAAATTAATTAATATTAATTAACAATTAAAAAATAATTTAAAAAACAGAACAACAAGAACATATTAATTATAAAAAATTCATTACCAATTAACAAATATTGAACATTTAAATAATGTATACCCCAAAAAATTAATTATTACAATTAATTACCAATTAATAAAAATGAATTACCAATTAATAAAAATGAATTACTGATTAATAAAAAAATAATTTCCAATTATTAATAATTAACAATAATATAAGTATCAATACCAATTAATAAAAATAAATTATTAATTAATTACATTTAAATTACATCCCATCCTATTCCCCTATAAACCTACAACCTGCTACAGAACTTAAACAATAAAATTAATTAAATGTATTTATAATTAATAAAAATTTATAATGAATTTACTATAATTAAATTACTTACCACCCTATTCCCCTATAAACCCGCAACCTGCTACGGTACTAAAACACTAAATTAAAATATACATATAGCATTATTAATAAAATACATGACAATAATACAAATATCGATATTAGTAACATCGATATATTTGATATCGATATTACTAACTTCGATATTAAAAACATCGATATTACTTACCTTAAGGTCAATAATGGCCATCGAAATTATTAACATTGATATTATTGTATATCGATATTTTAATTTCAATATTTTGGCTACTCACCGTTTCAACAACCTCCGTATCCTCCGCAAGACCTTCAAATGGATCCCCCGAGGCAAGGAAGACGGTCATCCACGGACTCATCACCAGCAGGCTGGATAACAGAGATGCCCTCTACGCCAACATCAACAAGTCTCTACTCCGCAAGCTCCAGACGATACCGCCGCCAGGCTCGTCCTCGGTATCCACCGACATGAACACATCAACCAGCACCTACGCAAGCGCCAATGGCTCCCCGTTGAGGAAAGAGTCAGTTTCAAGGTACTCATCCATGCCTACAAATGCGTAGACAACACCGGACCCCAATACCTCAACCACAGAGTCACCCTTCATGTACCCAAAAGAAACCTCCGTTCTGCCAACCTCCACCTTGCCCAAACCCCGGGCATCCGCAGAACCAGAACAGGAAGAAGATCCTTCGTCCACATCGTGGCCATGACCTGGAACGAGCTCCCGACCGACACGCCCCATCCCTCAACTTCTTCAGGAAGGCTCTGAAGATCTGGCTTTTCGACTGATTCAGAACAGCTGACTCCCCCAGCGCCTTGAGACCCTCACGGGTGAGTAGTGCGCTTATGATCCCCCTGATTGAGTGATAACTTACCAGCACTGCCAATGGCAATACCTACATCACACCTAACCATCGCACTCTTACAAGTGTGACAATTCAGACTTTTTCAGGCCACACACAGCTATACTAATGGCATGAGAAGCTAGTATTATTAATTTTTAATGTATATTGATTTACTAAACAGTTGGGCTCATCTCAAAATAAAAATAGACAGCTCCACCATTTTGTGGACTGTCACTAGAGCCAGTGCTGACAATCATGTGCAGGTGCTGAGCACCGGAAACCACAGCCACAAATTAAGCACTGGCTACTGCATGTTCGGCCCTTTAGACACAGCTGGAAAGGGACTGTAAACATACTACATGGCCGGCCCTTTACACCCAGGGATGGCCCTTAGATGCACAGCTGGACAGGGGCTGTATATATCCTGCAGGGTCGGTCCTTTAGGCGCACAGCTAGACAGGGGCTGTATACATCCTGCAGGGCCGGTCCCTTAGACGCACAGCTGGACAGGGGCTGTATACATCCTTCAGGGTCGGTCCCTTAGACGCACAGCTGGACAGGGGCTGTATACATCCTTCAGGGTCGGTCCCTTAGACGCACAGCTAGACGGTTGCTGTAAACATCCTGCAGGGCCGGTCCCTTAGACGCACATCTGGACAGGGTTTGTATACATCCTGCAGGGCCGGTCCCTTAGACGCACAGCTGGACAGGGGCTGTATAAATCCTGCAGGGCCGGTCCTTTAAGCGCACAGCTGGACAGGGGCTGTATAAATCCTGCAGGGCCAGTCCTTTAGACGCACAGCTGGACAGGGGCTGTATACATACTGCAGAGTCGGTCCTTTAGGCACACAGCTGAACAGGGGCTGTATACGTGCTGCAGGGCTGGTCCCTTAGATGCACAGCTGGACAGGGGCTGTATACGTCCTGCAGGGCCGGTCCCTTAGACACACAGCTGGACAGGGGCTGTATATATCCTTCAGGGCCGGTTCTTTAGACGCACAGCTGGACAGGGGCTGTATACGTCCTGTAGGACCGGTCCCTAAGACGCACAGCTGGACAGGGGTTGTTTACATCCTTCAGGGTCAGTCCCTTAGACACACAGCTGGACAGGGGCTGTATAAGTGCTGCAGGGCTGGTCCCTTAGACGCACAGCTGGACAGGGGCTGTATACGTCCCGCAGGGCTGGTCCCTTAGACGCACAGTTGGACAGGGGCAGTGTACGTCCTGTAAAGCCGGTCCCTTAAACGCACAGCTGGACAGGGACACTATACATCCTTCAGGGTTGGTCCCTTAGACGCACAACTCGACAGGGGCTGTATACGTCCTGCAAGGCCGTTCCCTTAGACGCACAGCTGGACAGGGGCTGTATACGTCCTGCAGGGCCGGTCCCTTAGACGCACAGCTGGACAGGGGCTGTATACATCCTTCAGGGGCGGTCCCTTAGATGCACAGCTGGACAGGGGCTGTATACATCCTTCAGGGTCGGTCACTTAGACGCACAACTGGACAGGGGTTGTATACGTCCTGCAGGGCCGGTCCCTTAGATGCACAGCTGGACAGGGGTTGTATACGTCCTGCAGGGCTTGTCCCTTAGACGCACAGCTGGACTGGGGCTGTATACATCCTGCAGGGCCGGTCCCTTAGACGCACAGCTGGACAGGGGCTGTATACATCCTTCAGGGTCGGTCCTTTAGACGCACAGCTGGACAGGGGCTGTATACATCCTGCAGGGCCGGTCCCTTAGACGCACAGCTGGACAGGGGTTGTTTACATCCTTCAGGGTCAGTCCCTTAGACACACAGCTGGACAGGGGCTGTATAAGTGCTGCAGGGCTGGTCCCTCAGACGCACAGCTGGACAGGGGATGGATACGTCCTGCAGGGCCGGTCCCTTAGACGCACAGCTGGACAGGGGCTGTATACGTCCTGCAGGGCCGGTCCCTTAGACGCATAGCTGGACAGGGGCTGTATACATCCTTCAGGGGCGGTCCCTTAGATGCACAGGTGGACAGGGGCTGTATACATCCTTCAGGGTCGGTCACTTAGACGCACAACTGGACAGGGGTTGTATACGTCCTGCAGGGCCGGTCCCTTAGATGCACAGCTGGACAGGGGTTGTATACGTCCTGCAGGGCTTGTCCCTTAGACGCACAGCTGGACAGGGGCTGTATACATCCTGCAGGGCCGGTCCCTTAGACGCACAGCTGGACAGGGGCTGTATACATCCTTCAGGGTCGGTCCTTTAGACGCACAGCTGGACAGGGGCTGTATACATCCTGCAGGGCCGGTCCCTTAGACGCACAGCTGGACAGGGGTTGTTTACATCCTTCAGGGTCAGTCCCTTAGACACACAGCTGGACAGGGGCTGTATAAGTGCTGCAGGGCTGGTCCCTCAGACGCACAGCTGGACAGGGGATGGATACGTCCTGCAGGGCCGGTCCCTTAGACGCACAGCTGGACAGGGGCTGTATACGTCCTGCAGGGCCGGTCCCTGATACGCACAGCTGGACAGGGGCTGTATACATCCTGCAGGGCCCGTCTTTTAGACGCACAGCTGGACAGGGGCTGTATACATCCTGCAGGGCCCGTCCTTTAGACGCACAGCTGGACAGGGGCTGTATACATCCAGCAGGGTCGGTTCTTTAGACGCACAGCTGAACAGGGGCTGTATACATCCAGCAGGGTCGGTTCTTTAGACGCACAGCTGGACAGGGGCTGTATACATCCAGCAGGGTCGGTTCTTTAGACGCACAGCTGGACAGGGGCTGTATACATCCAGCAGGGTCGGTTCTTTAGACGCACAGCTGGACAGGGGCTGTATACATTCAGCAGGGCCTGTCCCTAAGACGCACAGCTGGACAGGGGTTGTTTACATCCTTCAGGGTCAGTCCCTTAGACACACAGCTGGACAGGGGCTGTATAAGTGCTGCAGGGCTGGTCCCTCAGACGCACAGCTGGACAGGGGATGTATACGTCCTGCAGGGCCGGTCCCTTAGACGCACAGCTGGACAGGGGCTGTATACGTCCTGCAGGGCCGGTCCCTTAGACGCACAGCTGGACAGGGGCTGTATACGTCCTTCAGGGTCAGTCCCTTAGACGCACAGCTGGACAGGGGCTGTATACATCCTGCAGGGCCGGTCCCTTAGACGCACAGCTGGACAGGGGCTGTATACGTCCTGCAGGGCCGGTCCCTCGCACGCACAGCTGGACAGGGGCTGTATACGTCCTGCAGGGCCGGTCCCTTAGACGCACAGCTGGACAGGGGCTGTATACATCCTGCAGGGCCGGTCCCTTAGACGCACAGCTGGACAGGGGCTGTTTACAATCTTCAGGGTCGGTCCATTAGACGCACAGCTGGACAGGGGCTGTATACATCCTGCAGGGCCGGTCCCTTAGACGCACAGCTGGACAGGGGTTGTATACATCCAGCAGGGTCGGTTCTTTAGACGCACAGCTGGACAGGGGCTGTATACATCCAGCAGGGTCGGTTCTTTAGACGCACAGCTGGACAGGGGCTGTATACATTCAGCAGGGCCTGTCCCTAAGACGCACAGCTGGACAGGGGTTGTTTACATCCTTCAGGGTCAGTCCCTTAGACACACAGCTGGACAGGGGCTGTATAAGTGCTGCAGGGCTGGTCCCTCAGACGCACAGCTGGACAGGGGATGTATACGTCCTGCAGGGCCGGTCCCTTAGACGCACAGCTGGACAGGGGCTGTATACGTCCTGCAGGGCCGGTCCCTTAGACGCACAGCTGGACAGGGGCTGTATACGTCCTTCAGGGTCAGTCCCTTAGACGCACAGCTGGACAGGGGCTGTATACATCCTGCAGGGCCGGTCCCTTAGACGCACAGCTGGACAGGGGCTGTATACGTCCTGCAGGGCCGGTCCCTCGCACGCACAGCTGGACAGGGGCTGTATACGTCCTGCAGGGCCGGTCCCTTAGACGCACAGCTGGACAGGGGCTGTATACATCCTGCAGGGCCGGTCCCTTAGACGCACAGCTGGACAGGGGCTGTTTACAATCTTCAGGGTCGGTCCATTAGACGCACAGCTGGACAGGGGCTGTATACATCCTGCAGGGCCGGTCCCTTAGACGCACAGCTGGACAGGGGTTGTATACATCCAGCAGGGTCGGTTCTTTAGACGCACAGCTGGACAGGGGCTGTATACATCCAGCAGGGTTGGTTCTTTAGACGCACAGCTGGACAGGGGCTGTATACATCCAGCAGGGTCGGTTCTTTAGACGCACAGCTGGACAGGGGCTGTATACATTCAGCAGGGCCGGTCCCTAAGACGCACAGCTGGACAGGGGTTGTTTACATCCTTCAGGGTCAGTCCCTTAGACACACAGCTGGACAGGGGCTGTATAAGTGCTGCAGGGCTGGTCCCTTAGACGCACAGCTGGACAGGGGCTGTATACGTCCCGCAGGGCTGGTCCCTTAGACGCACAGTTGGACAGGGGCAGTATACGTCCTGTAAAGCCGGTCCCTTAAACGCACAGCTGGACAGGGACACTATACATCCTTCAGGGTTGGTCCCTTAGACGCACAACTCAACAGGGGCTGTATACGTCCTGCAAGGCCGTTCCCTTAGACGCACAGCTGGACAGGGGCTGTATACGTCCTGCAGGGCCGGTCCCTTAGACGCACAGCTGGACAGGGGCTGTATACATCCTTCAGGGGCGGTCCCTTAGATGCACAGCTGGACAGGGGCTGTATACATCCTTCAGGGTCGGTCACTTAGACGCACAACTGGACAGGGGTTGTATACGTCCTGCAGGGCCGGTCCCTTAGATGCACAGCTGGACAGGGGTTTTATACGTCCTGCAGGGCTTGTCCCTTAGACGCACAGCTGGACAGGGGCTGTATACATCCTGCAGGGCCGGTCCCTTAGACGCACAGCTGGACAGGGGCTGTATACATCCTTCAGGGTCGGTCCTTTAGACGCACAGCTGGACAGGGGCTGTATACATCCTGCAGGGCCGGTCCCTTAGACGCACAGCTGGACAGGGGTTGTTTACATCCTTCAGGGTCAGTCCCTTAGACACACAGCTGGACAGGGGCTGTATAAGTGCTGCAGGGCTGGTCCCTCAGACGCACAGCTGGACAGGGGATGGATACGTCCTGCAGGGCCGGTCCCTTAGACGCACAGCTGGACAGGGGCTGTATACGTCCTGCAGGGCCGGTCCCTTAGACGCACAGCTGGACAGGGGCTGTATACATCCTTCAGGGTCGGTCACTTAGACGCACAACTGGACAGGGGTTGTATACGTCCTGCAGGGCCGGTCCCTTAGATGCACAGCTGGACAGGGGTTGTATACGTCCTGCAGGGCTTGTCCCTTAGACGCACAGCTGGACAGGGGCTGTATACATCCTGCAGGGCCGGTCCCTTAGACGCACAGCTGGACAGGGGCTGTATACATCCTTCAGGGTCGGTCCTTTAGACGCACAGCTGGACAGGGGCTGTATACATCCTGCAGGGCCGGTCCCTTAGACGCACAGCTGGACAGGGGTTGTTTACATCCTTCAGGGTCAGTCCCTTAGACACACAGCTGGACAGGGGCTGTATAAGTGCTGCAGGGCTGGTCCCTCAGACGCACAGCTGGACAGGGGATGGATACGTCCTGCAGGGCCGGTCCCTTAGACGCACAGCTGGACAGGGGCTGTATACGTCCTGCAGGGCCGGTCCCTGATACGCACAGCTGGACAGGGGCTGTATACATCCTGCAGGGCCCGTCTTTTAGACGCACAGCTGGACAGGGGCTGTATACATCCTGCAGGGCCCGTCCTTTAGACGCACAGCTGGACAGGGGCTGTATACATCCAGCAGGGTCGGTTCTTTAGACGCACAGCTGAACAGGGGCTGTATACATCCAGCAGGGTCGGTTCTTTAGACGCACAGCTAGACAGGGGCTGTATACATCCAGCAGGGTCGGTTCTTTAGACGCACAGCTGGACAGGGGCTGTATACATCCAGCAGGGTCGGTTCTTTAGACGCACAGCTGGACAGGGGATGTATACATTCAGCAGGGCCGGTCCCTAAGACGCACAGCTGGACAGGGGTTGTTTACATCCTTCAGGGTCAGTCCCTTAGACACACAGCTGGACAGGGGCTGTATAAGTGCTGCAGGGCTGGTCCCTCAGACGCACAGCTGGACAGGGGATGTATACGTCCTGCAGGGCCGGTCGCTTAGACGCACAGCTGGACAGGGGCTGTATACGTCCTTCAGGGTCAGTCCCTTAGACGCACAGCTGGACAGGGGCTGTATACATCCTGCAGGGCCGGTCCCTTAGACGCAGAGCTGGACAGGGGCTGTATACGTCCTGCAGGGCCGGTCCCTCGCACGCACAGCTGGACAGGGGCTGTATACGTCCTGCAGGGCCGGTCCCTTAGACGCACAGCTGGACAGGGGCTGTATACATCCTGCAGGGCCGGTCCCTTAGACGCACAGCTGGACAGGGGCTGTTTACAATCTTCAGGGTCGGTCCATTAGACGCACAGCTGGACAGGGGCTGTATACATCCTGCAGGGTCGGTCCTTTAGACGCACAGCTGGACAGGGGATGTATACGTCCTGCAGGGCCGGTCCCTTAGACGCACAGCTGGACAGGGGCTGTATACGTCCTTCAGGGTCAGTCCCTTAGACGCACAGCTGGACAGGGGCTGTATACATCCTGCAGGGCCGGTCCCTTAGACGCAGAGCTGGACAGGGGCTGTATACGTCCTGCAGGGCCGGTCCCTCGCACGCACAGCTGGACAGGGGCTGTATACGTCCTGCAGGGCCGGTCCCTTAGACGCACAGCTGGACAGGGGCTGTATACATCCTGCAGGGCCGGTCTCTTAGACGCACAGCTGGACAGGGGCTGTTTACAATCTTCAGGGTCGGTCCATTAGACGCACAGCTGGACAGGGGTTGTATACATCCTGCAGGGTCGGTCCTTTAGACGCACAGCTGGACAGGGGATGTATACATCCTGCAGGGCCGGTCCCTTAGACGCAGAGCTGGACAGGGGCTGTATATGTCCTGCAGGGCCGGTCCCTCGCACGCACAGCTGGACAGGGGCTGTATACGTCCTGCAGGGCCGGTCCCTTAGACGCACAGCTGGACAGGGGCTGTATACGTCCTTCAGGGTCAGTCCCTTAGACGCACAGCTGGACAGGGGCTGTATACATCCTTCAGGGTCGGTCCTTTAGACGCACAGCTGGACAGGGGCTGCATCCATCCTGCAGGGCCGGTCCCTAACACGCACAGCTGGACAGGGGCTATAATATACGTCCTGCAGGGCCGGCCCTCACACCCAGCGCCGGCTACGCCCTTTGCACACGTGGCCGAGGAGGCGCTATACACACGTCTGCATAGCTCCTCTGTGCACAGTGCTCCTCCGAGTCCTCTCGTCTGAGCGCAGCCCCCTCCCTGGTGTCCGTCTGTCCGTCTGTCCAGCGCCTCTCCCTCCTCACCCCTTCCTTCCCTCCCTCCTCCCTCCGCCCTCAGGCCAGGGTAGCGCCTCCTCCTCCGCCTGGGTGTGAGCGCCTCGGGCTGGTGGTGTGGGGAGGAAGGGGGAGGCGGCGGGGCGGGCTAGGGAGGAGGGAGGCAGGGTGTGGGGAGAGGGAACTGCACTCACCGCAAACAGGCGAAGCTTCCCCTCTCCAGGAACGAGCGCGGCGCAGAGAAGTTCGAGGTGAGACCTGGGGGCACTCTGGGGAAGGGTGGGGGGTCCTGGGGTGTCACCCTGGCGGGGTCCATATGATGCACTGCCCCAGGATGAAAGTTTTTGGGGGGGGGGGGGCATTAGCGAGTGAGCAGGATGCAGGGGCGATGGAGGTAAGTGCCCCTGGGGTATATTAGGAAGGGAGGGGGGGGGCTCGAGGGGTGAGACTCCGGGGGTACCAGGAAGGATATGGCAGGACACGGGGTGCAGCCAGTTTAAGGTTCGGGGTACAGTGCTGGGAACAGAACAAGGGGATGCGGAAGAGTGCGACATTTGGGTGCCCCGCAGGGGCGTGGCTTCCACCGGTGCAGCAGCTGCAGTGGCACCGGGCCCTGAGCCCACAGGGGCCCATTGGGTCCTGCTGCTGTATTGGATGCGGAAGAGTGCGACATGTGGGTGCCCCGTAGGGGCGTGGCTTCCACCGGTACAGCGGGTGCAGTGGCACCGGGGCCTGAGCTCTCAGGGGCCCATTGAGTCCTGAAAGTGCTGTATTAGTCTGCGCCAGCGGCAGTCAACGGGGCCATTTCGTTTTCCCTGCGTGCACCAGGGCCCGTGGGGTCCCCGCCCAAATAGTGGTGCCCGGGGGTGGGCAGGTGCCGTGTGTTGGGGGGTGAAACTGTGGACGCCAGAGAGGGAGTGGGAGGTGAAACACTGCGGGATGGAGCCTTGTGCAGCCGGGGGGGCTGGGGCAAGTCATTCATGGCGGGTGGACCCGGTGGAGGGTCCCATCTGAGAGAGAGGGCGGGGGCCCCAAGGTGCGAGTGTGTGAGGGGTCTCGGCTTGAGAGAGTCGAGGCCTACTTTAGGGGGCAGATATTAGAGAATCGTTGCAGGGGTGTTTTTTTGGGGTCACAGAGGAAGGGAGTCCAGGACCTGGGTGGACCTCTGCAGGGGGGTCTCTCTGTCCATGAGAAGGTTCTAGACGCTTGGTGTGACGTCACAGGGTCTGTGGCTATCTCCCCTCTCGGTTTTACACCCATAGTTTCATATCGGTGTCGTCAGTGAGAAGGTTCTAGACCCTTGGTGTGACGTCACAGGGTCTGTGGCTATCTCCCCTCTCAATCAATCAATCAGTGACACTTATAAAGCGCGCTACATACCCGTGGGGTCTCAAGGCGCTGGGGGGGGGGGGGGGGAGCCGCTACTGCTCGAACAGCCAGGTCTTCAGCTTCTTCCTGAAGGAGAGGTGGTCTTGGGTCAGGCGCAGGTCGGTCGGGAGGGAGTTCCAGGTCTTGGCGGCCAGGTGGGAGAAGGACCTTCCTCCTGTAGTCGCTCTTCGGATGCGGGGGACGGCGGCGAGGGCGTGGTTGGCTGATCGGAGGTGGCGTTTGGGAGCGTAGAAGTTGACTCGGCTGTTGAGGTAGCTCGGGCCTTGGTCGTGTAGGGCTTTGTGTGCGTGGGTGAGGAGGCGGAAGGTGATTCTTTTGTTGACGGGGAGCCAGTGAAGGTCTCACAGATGTCCGGAGATGTGGCTGGTTCGTGGGATGTCGAGGATGAGTCTGGCTGAGGCGTTCTGGATCCGCTGGAGTCTCTTCTGGAGCTTGGCGGTGGTCCCGGCGTAGAGGGCGTTGCCGTAGTCCAGTCGGCTGGTGACGAGGGCCTGGGTGACGGTCTTCCTGGTCTCGGTGGGGATCCACCAGAAGATCTTCCGTAGCATGCGTAGGATGTTGAAGCATGCCGAGGAGACGTTGTTGACTTGCCTGGTCATGGAGAGGGAGGAGTCCAGGATGAAGCCCAGGTTGCGTGCATGGTCTGTCGGTTTGGGTGCGGTGCCCAGGGCGGGAGGCCACCAGGAGTCGTCCCAGGCGGAGGGAGAGGAGCCCAGGATGAGGACCTCCGTCTTGTCTGAGTTCAGTTTCAGGCGGCTGGTCGTCATCCACTCGGCTACCTCTTTCATCCCTTCGTGCAGGTTGGCTCTGGCGGCGGCGGGGTCGTTGGTCAGGGAGAGGATCAGCTGGGTGTCGTCGGCGTAGGAGATTATGCTGAGGTTGTGTTTGCGTACGATGGCCGCGAGGGGGCTCATGTAGACGTTGAAGAGGGTGGGGCTCAGAGATGATCCTTGGGGGACGCCACAGATGACTTCGGTGGTCTCTGACTTGTACGGTGGTAGGCGGACTCTCTGTGTTCTCCCGTCGAGGAAGGAGGTGATCCACTCCAGCGCCTTGTCCTGGATTCCGACGTTGCTGAGGCGCCGTACTAGGGTGCGGTGGCAGACCGTGTCGAATGCCGCGGAGAGGTCTAGGAGGATGAGGGCCGCTGTTTCTCCATTGTCCATCAGGGCTCGGATGTCGTCGGTGGCGGCGATGAGGGCGGTCTCGGTGCTGTGGTTGGCTCGGAAGCCGGACTGTGAGGGGTCGAGGGATCCGTTCGTCTCGAGGAAAGCGGCCATCTGCTTGTTGACGGTCTTCTCGATGACTTTGGCTGGAAACGGGAGGAGCGAGATGGGGCGGTAATTCTTGAGGTCGGTGGGGTCCGCTGTTGGTTTCTTGAGTAGGGCGCTGAGTTCGGCGTGTTTCCAGCTCTCGGGGAAGATGGTGGTGTCGAGGGATGTGTTGATGATGTCTCGCAGGTGGGGTGCGATGACAGCGTCGGCTTTGTTGAAGACGTGGTGAGGGCAGGGGTCGGTCGGTGATCCGGAGTGGATGGAGTTCATCGTGCGGATGGTGTCTTCGGTGCTGATCGGGGTCCAGGCGTGGAGGGTGGTGGTGGGGGGTGGTTGTTCGGTCATGGTGTGCGTTGGTTGGTTGTTGAAGCTGTTGTGTATGTCCGTGATCTTGTTGTGGAAGTATGAAGCCAGGGAGTTGCAGAGGTCTTGCGATGGGGTGATGTCGTTGTTTCCTGCGCTGGGGTTGGAAAGCTCTTTCACGATGTTGAAGAGCTCCTTGCAGTTGTGTGCGTTGTTGTCCAACCGGTCCTTGAATGCTGTTTTCTTGGCGGCGCGGATCAGCTGGTGGTGTTTCCGGGTGGCAAGTTTGAAGGAGGTCCTGTTGTCCGGTGTCGGTTCCCTTCTCCAGACTTTCTCGAGGGCTCGGCAGTTCTTCTTGGAGCTCTTGAGTTCGTCGGTGAACCATGGGGCTTTCTTGCTGCCGGGTCTGCTGGGCGGGGTCCTCAGTGGGGCGGGTTCGTCCGCGCAGTTGCTGATCCACTTCGTGAGGTTGTCGGCGGCCTGGCTGGGGTTCGCTGAGCTGGCAGGAGGGTGCTGGCTCAGGTTCGGGTACACCCATAGTATCTGATCGGTGTCGTCAGTGAGAATGTTCTAGACCCTTGGTGTGACGTCACAGGGTCCGTGGCACAGTTCTAGGCCTGTCATGTGAGGGTCTTGGGTCTGTACCTCGAGAGCGCTCTCAGCTTATACAGAGACGTCATAACATCGCGTGTGTTTGTAAAGCAGCGGGATAATAACAGATGCTTAATGTTACCCAAACTCAACGGTACTCACTTTATCGACCTCAGAAGGAGGAAAGGCTGAGTGAACCTGGCTGCCAGGGTTTGAACTTGGACGCATTGGCCCACAAGGCCACCGGACCCGGCCTGTCCTTGGGAGCTGTCTCGAGCGGCGTCTCAGCGGGTTTAGAGGCTGTGGACGTCACTGGTGAATGTTCTCGATGCTTGACCCGACACCCCAAAGGAGTGGGTCTGTCGTCCTTGAGGACACAGGGCTCAGCTTCAGACGCATGTACCCGTGTCTGTGACTGCCCTGGGACGGCTCAGAGCTTCAGGAGGCCTGACTGCCTCTGGGGTTTCTATCTCGAGCTAGAAACGTGCCTTACTTTGATATCATGTGTCACCCCGATTTCTCTAATTGGTGCATTTGTTTGTATTTGCGTCTAGAGCTGCCGCTGGAGACCCGAAGCCGTGCTGCTGATTCTCCGCGACTGGACGGACTCTGGCTCCTGCAGCGCCTGAGGATAGCGCCTCGAAGTCCTCTGCAAGGATCTCTTGGCGCAGGGAGTGGTGGAGAGTGGAGAGCGGCCACCGCTGCACCCACAGCCTCGATTCAACTGGACCATCCCTGGTGGGGGCTGCAGGGGGCCCCAGCCTCACCCAGACCAGCCTCGGCCCCCCCTGGGAGACCCCTGCGGCCTGGACTGCGCCTCTACCGGCAAAGGCCTCTCCCCAGGCCAGCCTCGCCCCCCCCCCCCCCCCCCCCCCCCCCAGGGGAGACCCCTGCGGCCTGGACTGCGCCTCTACCGGCAAAGGCCTCTCCCCAGGCCAGCCTCGCCACCCCCTCCCCCCCCCTCCCCACGCACCCTGGGGAGACCCCTGCGGCCTGGACTGCGCCTCTGCCGGCAAAGGCCTCTCGCCAGGCCTGGGACAGGGCCGTCTGTCTGGGGTCCTTTGTGCCGAGGAAGAGGAAGAGGAGGCGGGGGAGGAAGGCGCGCTCCAGGACCACTTCCTGATCCAGGGAAAGATAAGACCCTCTGACCTTACATCTCAGCCACAGCTGCCGGAAGAGGTGCCGGACAGGAAGCCGAGGGGCACGGACTGGTGGTGGCCACGCGCCAGGGCTCCGGGGCCCGCGTCGTGACGAGAGTGCTGTTTTTTAGGGCCTCTCTCATGGTGGGAGCCGCTGAAGCTTGAAGGCGGGGTGGAGTCTTGCTGCCCACCCGGAAGAGGCTTTGCCTGGATGTAGCTGGCGCGCACTGGGCCTGGGGTGCACAGGAGGCCCCTGCTGGCACTGGACCCTGTGACCCAGAGGTGACCCAGAGGTGCCCCAGGGGCCACTCCCAGCCCTGGGGGTGCAGGAAGGCTAACGCTGCTGGCCTCAGAGGACTGATGTGTCAGGAGGCCTCTGAGGCGGGAACCCTTAAGCCAACGGCCTAGGAAGTAGAAGGCCTCTGACAGGAAGTGATCAAAACATGCCCTGCAGCGCCTGACCCCTTGCATGAGGTCACACTGTCCAAGGATACACACGTGTGGAGGCACCCAGCAGATCTAAAAGACACTGGGGAACCATTTCACACCTTCTGCAATCCAAGATGGCCGACCCCTGTGATATTTCCGCGCTCCTGGCAGAACCCTCTCAGCGGAGGGCGGCCATCACTCTGGCGGGGTCCACTGTGCTACGGCCATGCTCATCCACGCACTGGTGGTGAGAAGGCATTGTATATACCACTGCGAGGCCTTCGTTGACCAATGTTGGAATGACGCAACCCCTATGCTGCATTTTCTATCGCTAGAGGTGGGAGCTATTGCCTGACCTGCCCGCTGCCATGCTGCCTCGAACAATGCGCCACATGTTGGATGGCATGAAGACCGAGCTGTCCGGAGAGCACGGAGTGGTCTTAAGTGGGTTCCGGGTACGCCATCCTACTAGCCCTGAACCTGAGCCGGTAAGTGTAAAAGAGGCCCTCACACTCTTGTGAAATTGTTGACTGTGGTGTTATTTTCAGCTTTGTCTCTGGTTTAACCCTCACCAAAACCTCTCTGGTTGGGGTTTCGGGGGTTCCCAGCAGTGAGACAGATGGTGCAAGCGGTTAGCGAGCATGGACCACTTCCTCCTGATAGACCACTCAGCCGTGGTCCCTTGAATCTCTGTCAGCCGGCTGTGGCTGAAGGCCAATCACAGTTTCTCCATCTAGGCTCTGCTTCATGGTACACTCCAGTCCCCACCATCAGCACTGACACAATTTGGTTCTCAAGGCACATGAGAGTTTTGTCGGCTGGTTCCAGAAGATTCCTTCCTTTTCATTGCCTCATTGTAAATGTGGTTTTATTGGGTCTTCTTCTCCGTTACATTTGCTCATTCTTAGATCCTGGTCTACCT
This sequence comes from Lissotriton vulgaris, assembly GCF_964263255.1. Taxonomy (NCBI): domain Eukaryota; kingdom Metazoa; phylum Chordata; class Amphibia; order Caudata; family Salamandridae; genus Lissotriton; species Lissotriton vulgaris. The sequence goes on from NC_141693.1 coordinate 4,590,878, forward strand.
AGGATTGTATTTTGGCTTTACTCTGCTCATATGTATTGGTGTTTCCCAGGTTTGTAATGAATCTCTGCCATTGGCCTCTGTGCCTGAAGCTTGGAAACCGGCAGGTACTAGGCTACTTCCAAAGGAAACACCTCTTCGGAACCATGTAAAATGATGCACTTACTGCCCGATGCCTTTTTTACACGTCAACTGGCAGATCTCCCTACATCCAGAAGAGATCTACGTCCATGTTTCCGTTCAGTCTGGTTTTAGGCCAAGCTATAGGACAAGTACGGTTATTCCTAATGTTGCCGATGAGCTTAGAATGATGCTAAATCAGGGTAGGATTTTCGCCCTTATCCTGTTGGCTCTTTCTGCAGCTTTGCACGCGGTGTCGCTCTGTATTTTGGTGACATACCTCTTGGCATTTGGCATATGTGGTGATGCTGTAGTCTGGCTTAGCTCTTTCCTGTTGGTCATAAGAGGTTTATCTCTTACCTTTGGTGTTCCACGGATAGCATCACTTAATTCTGCCCTGTTCTATATCTATGTTGACCCAACGTACTCATCACATACCTTTCATCGCGCCATCCATTGTTACATAAGCTGATGTAACTTGGATCTTCCTTAGGGTTGACCCTCGCTCATCTCAACCTGATGCTCGCTCGTGTTATCCGTATGAATGTTTTGGATGTTGGAGTGTGCCCTAAATCTCAACTTCAATAAACTTAAGCGTTGAAGTCGTTCTTCTTCCATCTGGACATCACTCTGGTGACCTCCCAGGCTTGGCTCCGCCCTGCCCATTCCTCCCCAGCCACAAATCTTATTGTATGTTTGATCAGACGTTGGGCCCGATTCACAAAGGTAAACTGTAAGAATCCAGTAGAAGCTTGTATTAAAAGTAGTTTATTGACAGCACAGCATCAGGTACAAGTACAGCAGTATCCAAGTAATAACTGACAGAGAAGGGCAGAATGCTACATTAGCAAAGCTCTGTTCAGAACCAAGAATGCATGGCAAGGCACTGCGCAGCGCATCCAGTTAAAGAGGCAAGACAGAATATAACATATCTCCCTCTTTAAATAATAGACAAACAAAGAAAATACATTAAATAAAATCCTGAAGAGAAATAGGTCTCCTTCTGATACGCGAATCATCTTTGACCCTGGAAGCCACAGAGTCAGGGACAGAGGAAAAGCTAGAATCAACATTTAAGTTATCATTCTGAACATTTTGCAAAGGACATGAGTATAATTTTACAGTTGAGTATATTCCTGGAAAAAAAATGTTACAGCCGACTGTCTGTCACGTCTTCTGTGTGATAGTAAAGATGACAAGGTCAATGTTTTGAGGGGTGGAACATGCAACCTTAACATTTTGTCCTTAGCACAACAGTCAGAACACTCCCTAACAGTCCGGTCAATGAAACGGTCCATCCCTGGCCACCAAAAATTTAGCCTGATCAACCGCTTCATGGCCGAGATCCCAGGATGCGTTTTGTGCGCCAACTTAAGAATGAGCTCCTGAACACCACTAGGCGGAATACATTTGTCAGACTTGAACACAAAATCACCTTCAAAATGTAACTCATCAGCCACATTGTAAAATGGAAGTAAATCATCCCTGACGTTAGTTTTGTTTGGCCAACCCTCCAACACAAACTTTTTCAAAAACACAAACCTCTCATCCTTAACCTGACACTCCAACCAAAACTGTTCAGATATGTCCTGATATTGAGGAGAAACAACATCCGATAAACATAAGACAAAATCTAACTCCCTCAAAACATTGATCTTGTCATCTTTACTATCACACGGAAGACGTGACAGACACCCACAAAAGTTTCCTCTGTTAGTGAGTTGGAGGAGGCAAAACAAGATCCTGAGAGGGGTTTTGTTGTTTCGATTGTTCAGAGTGGATGTGTATTGGTTACAAGCAAGAAGTCCCCAAAGTGCATTTTTCATGTTTTCTCAGTTGCTATTGAACTTATGGTGGATTCTGGTTCTCCGTGGACCATCATTACTAGAGATTACTACAATGAAAAGTTAAGTGGTGTTTGTGATTTGATCAATCTACAACCATCAGACATTTTAGCAGAAGGCTTTAATGGATACTTGATTGACATTGAAGGCTTTCTTAAGGTTCCGTTAACCTTCAGAGGCAGAGTTGCCCAAATCAAATTATATATTGCTGTGAAAGGTATAAATGTGTTGGGTTGGCAAGACCAATGGGAGCTTGGTATTAAACTAAATCCACGGCCCTAGGATCCTATTTCTATGTGCAGTGATCAAGAAATGAAATACAGGAACCCTATGTCAAGGGTCCAGAGACCTGGTAGGTGTTTGTATGGTCACTGCTTACTAAGTCAGTGTGTACCAAAAAATGTGTAAAAAAGAAAAATTTCTTTTTAGAGTCCCCTCACTCACCGGGGTTGCCCCACGGTGACATGCTTCATCATTGGGGCCATCCCAGTTCTCTACGAAAAGGGGCGTGCTGCGACAAGGCGACTACGCAGGAGCACTGGTTTTGTGAGATGACTATGTGTGGTGCATGTGTAATGATGATGGAGTGGGTGTGGAATTAAAAATACCGTGCTAGTGGGCCTCAACAATTTATTTCGCTCCTAGTGTGGTATAAAAAATTAAAAAGGGGTAACACTGTCTTCTAACTTTTACTGAGTTAGATCAGTGTCAAAGGTCGACATGTTTCAAGCTCCCCCAAGCTTTTCTTCAGGACCATACAGGGTCCAGCCCTGTATTGCCACTCCTGTTTTTTCAAATGAAAAAGTATTGCTAAAAAAATACTTATTTTCAATGGACGCTGTTAACAGTAAACATGCGTTTTGATATACATACGTTTTGTATTTCACTTCGATTTCTGTAAAATAGAATAACAATTGTTATTTGATGGACATCCCCTTCCAAGAAGGGGAACAACTCACATGCATCTCATTCCAACTAGGGCATGAGTGTGCCCTTGACATCATAATGATGCGTGCTGGTGCCAAAACGGTGTAGAGAAATAAATCACTGTGAATAAAGTGGTTTTAGTGGTTTCTCACACAAAACACATAGAACTAATGTGACTATTGACAAGACACACAACATATAACATATACACACGAAATAGAAATGGCAGATGGTTATATTTACATAAATGAGTATATGATTACACCCCCTGGTCTTAGGCAAGGGCAGGAACGCCTCGTGGAAACATTGCTGAAAAGGATTATCAAAGTTTGTAGTTAGAAGGCTCTTTTCCTGATTGCCATTCAAAATTGCCGGTTTCTTTGCAATCTATCGCGACCCCTACACTTACTTCCTATCGGCAGACCCGCTCGGTACTACCTGGTATCTCCTCGCCGGACCGCATACTGATCTGAACCCGGGCTCGCGGTGTATTTAAAACGCGCGTGCTTCCGGGTTGCCGGGAGGCTAGAGTGCTAACTTGGGCGGCCATCTTTGAAGGATGTGATCGCGTTTAGCGCGAGTGTGATACAAAAGTTGGAAAATATACCGAATACTGCTGGGTAAAGGGATATGGAATATTTTACAGTAGTAGTGTTGACTGGGGCTTAATAAAATACTAATTTAGAACACAGGTTTTTTTACTCGGTTTTGTGGAGTTTTAAATTCACTTAAGGCTAAGCTTTGTTCAAAAAACGGATTTTATTTACATAGGGAGGTTCGTAGCTATCTTTGCAGGGAAGTCTGTGCCTAATCTTTTGATTATTATTAAGTGGTATTCGAGGTGATGAGTTTTGTTGTTAGGATGGATGAAGGTTCTTATGGGATGTATTACCATGATGTTACAGTAGGTGTGGTTCATACCATCCCTAGTTGGGTCATTAAAGAAATGGGGGTTTGGGGGGTCTATGGGCGGAAGGCTCCCCATGGGATTTCATCATTAAGTCCCTGGGTGTCCGTATGAAGGCGAAACACCCATCTTTGTTCTTTTTCATGGAGGACTCGTTCCTGATTGTCTCTGTTCTTCACTGTTTCTAGGATTACCCAAGTTAGATCATTTGGGGTGTGGTTGTGTTCAATGAAGTGGGTGGTCATTCTTGTTGTTGCTCGCTTGCACCTGATATTGCTCCTGTGCTCTACTATGCGAGTACTGACCTTCCTAGTGGTCATTCCCACATAGTGAAGTTTGCACGTGCAGGTTATTAAATACACAACCCCACTGGTGTTGCAATTTGAAAAACCCTTCAGTTCCCATTTCGTATTGTTGTTAAAAGTTACGCTTTTGGTTGGGGAAGTCAAATGACAAACACTGCAATTATTGCATGGAAAATGCCCATCAGGTAGTGGTTGGGATCTCACTGTTTGGGTTATGGGTTTTGGACGGGTATGTACCAAATAATCCTTCAAGTTTTTGCCCCGCCTGTGACTGAACATGGGAGTGGGTATTTGGAGGCCACCGCTGTTAAGTATTGGCCAATGTTTTTTGATTATCTTGGACACACTGTCAGAAACTTGATTGTATGTAGTGATACAAATCGGTTTTTTGTCCTCAGGTTGCGTTCTCTCTTTTGGTTCTAGTAATGCTTCCCTGTTGTTGTTTGCTGCCCGTTTTTTAGCCTCTTTGATTAGTTTATCTGGGTATTTTCTGTTTCTCAGCTTGTTGCTTAAGTCTTCCGCTTGGGTCAGGTAGTCAGATTTTTTGCTGCAGTTCCTGCGCAAGCGGAGGAATTGTCCAAATGGCAGGTTTTGTTTGAGATGGCGAGGGTGGAAACTGTCAAAAGTTAAGAGGCAGTTTCTTGCTGTCTCCTTGAAGTGGGTTGTAGTCACCAGTCTGCCTGACTCAGCATGGATGTTTAGATCTAGAAAAACTAGATCGGTCTTGCTAATTGAGCAGGTAAATTTGAGGAAAGGATCCTGTGTGTTGAGCCAGGAGAGAAAGGTCTGAGCTTCTGCTTCTGTGCCTTGCCATATCAACAGGATATCATCGATATAGCGTTTCCAATGTAGGATCTGGTTTCTGTGTGGGTTACTTTCATTCAGTATCTTGTTTTTCTCCAGTTGATGGACGTACAACCCGGCTATGCTCGGCGCGAATGTACTGCCCATACTGGTCCCATGCTGTTGTTTATATAGGGTAGATTCAAAGCGGAAAAAGTTTTCACACAGTGCTAGTTGGCAGCATTCGAGAACTACATGGCGAGGCGTATGGAATTCCCATTCATTTTCGTATAATACTTCCTCTAGAATCTGTAGGGTCTCTCTGTGTGGCAGGCTGGTATAAAGACTTTCGACATCCAGACTTATCAGAAGGCTGGATGTCGCGTCAAAGGTTAAATCTTGTAACAGGCAGAGTACGTCCTTGGTATCCCTCAAATATGTGTCTGTTTTTTGCACAAGAGGTCTGAGAAAGGCATCTGCGAATTGTGAAAGAGGCTCTAGAATTGAGCCTATCCCCGAGACTATGGGCCTCCCAGGTGGGTTCTCCAGTCTCTTATGTATTTTGGGGATAGTGTACACTAGTGTAGTGTACACTAGTGTACACTACACTACACTATCCCCAAAATACATAAGAGACTGGAGAACCCACCTGGGAGGCCCATAGTCTCGGGGATAGGCTCAATTCTAGAGCCTCTTTCACAATTCGCAGATGCCTTTCTCAGACCTCTTGTGCAAAAAACAGACACATATTTGAGGGATACCAAGGACGTACTCTGCCTGTTACAAGATTTAACCTTTGACGCGACATCCAGCCTTCTGATAAGTCTGGATGTCGAAAGTCTTTATACCAGCCTGCCACACAGAGAGACCCTACAGATTCTAGAGGAAGTATTATACGAAAATGAATGGGAATTCCATACGCCTCGCCATGTAGTTCTCGAATGCTGCCAACTAGCACTGTGTGAAAACTTTTTCCGCTTTGAATCTACCCTATATAAACAACAGCATGGGACCAGTATGGGCAGTACATTCGCGCCGAGCATAGCCGGGTTGTACGTCCATCAACTGGAGAAAAACAAGATACTGAATGAAAGTAACCCACACAGAAACCAGATCCTACATTGGAAACGCTATATCGATGATATCCTGTTGATATGGCAAGGCACAGAAGCAGAAGCTCAGACCTTTCTCTCCTGGCTCAACACACAGGATCCTTTCCTCAAATTTACCTGCTCAATTAGCAAGACCGATCTAGTTTTTCTAGATCTAAACATCCATGCTGAGTCAGGCAGACTGGTGACTACAACCCACTTCAAGGAGACAGCAAGAAACTGCCTCTTAACTTTTGACAGTTTCCACCCTCGCCATCTCAAACAAAACCTGCCATTTGGACAATTCCTCCGCTTGCGCAGGAACTGCAGCAAAAAATCTGACTACCTGACCCAAGCGGAAGACTTAAGCAACAAGCTGAGAAACAGAAAATACCCAGATAAACTAATCAAAGAGGCTAAAAAACGGGCAGCAAACAACAACAGGGAAGCATTACTAGAACCAAAAGAGAGAACGCAACCTGAGGACAAAAAACCGATTTGTATCACTACATACAATCAAGTTTCTGACAGTGTGTCCAAGATAATCAAAAAACATTGGCCAATACTTAACAGCGGTGGCCTCCAAATACCCACTCCCATGTTCAGTCACAGGCGGGGCAAAAACTTGAAGGATTATTTGGTACATACCCGTCCAAAACCCATAACCCAAACAGTGAGATCCCAACCACTACCTGATGGGCATTTTCCATGCAATAATTGCAGTGTTTGTCATTTGACTTCCCCAACCAAAAGCGTAACTTTTAACAACAATACGAAATGGGAACTGAAGGGTTTTTCAAATTGCAACACCAGTGGGGTTGTGTATTTAATAACCTGCATGTGCAAACTTCACTATGTGGGAATGACCACTAGGAAGGTCAGTACTCGCATAGTAGAGCACAGGAGCAATATCAGGTGCAAGCGAGCAACAACAAGAATGACCACCCACTTCATTGAACACAACCACACCCCAAATGATCTAACTTGGGTAATCCTAGAAACAGTGAAGAACAGAGACAATCAGGAACGAGTCCTCCATGAAAAAGAACAAAGATGGGTGTTTCGCCTTCATACGGACACCCAGGGACTTAATGATGAAATCCCATGGGGAGCCTTCCGCCCATAGACCCCCCAAACCCCCATTTCTTTAATGACCCAACTAGGGATGGTATGAACCACACCTACTGTAACATCATGGTAATACATCCCATAAGAACCTTCATCCATCCTAACAACAAAACTCATCACCTCGAATACCACTTAATAATAATCAAAAGATTAGGCACAGACTTCCCTGCAAAGATAGCTACGAACCTCCCTATGTAAATAAAATCCGTTTTTTGAACAAAGCTTAGCCTTAAGTGAATTTAAAACTCCACAAAACCGAGTAAAAAAACCTGTGTTCTAAATTAGTATTTTATTAAGCCCCAGTCAACACTACTACTGTAAAATATTCCATATCCCTTTACCCAGCAGTATTCGGTATATTTTCCAACTTTTGTATCACACTCGCGCTAAACGCGATCACATCCTTCAAAGATGGCCGCCCAAGTTAGCACTCTAGCCTCCCGGCAACCCGGAAGCACGCGCGTTTTAAATACACCGCGAGCCCGGGTTCAGATCAGTATGCGGTCCGGCGAGGAGATACCAGGTAGTACCGAGCGGGTCTGCCGATAGGAAGTAAGTGTAGGGGTCGCGATAGATTGCAAAGAAACCGCCAATTTTGAATGGCAATCAGGAAAAGAGCCTTCTAACTACAAACTTTGATAATCCTTTTCAGCAATGTTTCCACGAGGCGTTCCTGCCCTTGCCTAAGACCAGGGGGTGTAATCATATACTCATTTATGTAAATATAACCATCTGCCATTTCTATTTCGTGTGTATATGTTATATGTTGTGTGTCTTGTCAATAGTCACATTAGTTCTATGTGTTTTGTGTGAGAAACCACTAAAACCACTTTATTCACAGTGATTTATTTCTCTACACCGTTTTGGCACCAGCACGCATCATTATGATGTCAAGGGCACACTCATGCCCTAGTTGGAATGAGATGCATGTGAGTTGTTCCCCTTCTTGGAAGGGGATGTCCATCAAATAACAATTGTTATTCTATTTTACAGAAATCGAAGTGAAATACAAAACGTATGTATATCAAAACGCATGTTTACTGTTAACAGCGTCCATTGAAAATAAGTATTTTTTTAGCAATACTTTTTCATTTGAAAAAACAGGAGTGGCAATACAGGGCTGGACCCTGTATGGTCCTGAAGAAAAGCTTGGGGGAGCTTGAAACATGTCGACCTTTGACACTGATCTAACTCAGTAAAAGTTAGAAGACAGTGTTACCCCTTTTTAATTTTTTATACCACACTAGGAGCGAAATAAATTGTTGAGGCCCACTAGCACGGTATTTTTAATTCCACACCCACTCCATCATCATTACACATGCACCACACATAGTCATCTCACAAAACCAGTGCTCCTGCGTAGTCGCCTTGTCGCAGCACGCCCCTTTTCGTAGAGAACTGGGATGGCCCCAATGATGAAGCATGTCACCGTGGGGCAACCCCGGTGAGTGAGGGGACTCTAAAAAGAAATTTTTCTTTTTTACACATTTTTTGGTACACACTGACTTAGTAAGCAGTGACCATACAAACACCTACCAGGTCTCTGGACCCTTGACATAGGGTTCCTGTATTTCGTACACAGACTGGAGGACGACCTGGTTTGGTTTAACCTCCTTCTCCCTCCTTTTTTGTTTATGTGATCAAGAAATGATCAGTTCCATTTGCTCTAGTGTGGGAGAGAGAAGTAACATTTCGTATTGGAGCAAAAAGTTTGATAGAGTTTTCAGTGATCAGTTAGGGAAGTTAAAGAATTTCGCACATAAGATAAGATTGAAGGAAGGTGCCCTTCCTGTCAAACAAAGGTTAAGAGGGGTTCCATTAAATGTCAGGGATGAGTTGAAGAAAATGCTTGATGATTTACTTAAAGATAATATTATTGAGCCTATTGAATCTGCGGAATGGGTTTCGCCCATTGTTCTAGTGCGGAAACCTGACCAGTCTTTAAGAGTCTGTGTTGATTTGAGGGCTCTCAATTCTAACATCATCATTGACTGCCATCCCCTGCCAAATATTAATGAGCTTGTTTCCCTGTTTGATGGTGCGCAAATCTTTTCCACATTGGACCTTAGATCTGCGTACCATCAAATTGAGCTGACTGAAGATTCCAAGAAATATACAGCATTCATCACCCCTGTGGGTTTATTTCAATACAAAAGGATGCCGTTCGGATTGGCATCCGCAGCCTCAGTTTTTCAACGTGTAATGTTCCATATTTTTAGGGACCTTGATATGTTTGTAAAGTGCTTTCAAGACGACATTTTAATATTTTCTAAGAATGATGAAGAGCATGTTTCACATTTGGATGTGGTATGTAGTAGACTGGAGAGTTTTGGTCTCACACTTAAAGCACACAAGTGCAATTTGTTCAAAAAATCAGTTGAATATTTGGGACACACATTGTCAGGGGAAGGGTTAGTTCCTAAAAGATCCAATGTTGAGGCTATTCTCAAAGCTCCTTCTCCAGCCAACAAGGAACAACTTCTTTCTTTTTCTGGCATGTGTGAGTAGTATAGTAAATTCGTGGTCAACTTTGCCACAAAGATGGAACCGTTAAGAAAATTGCTAAGACAAAACAATGAATTTCTTTGGGGTTCTGAACAGGAAAAAGCTTTTGTTGACATCAAAAATGAAATTGTTAATTCTCCTACTCTGAAACCATTTAGGATGGGTAGGAAATGTATTATCACAACAGATGCGAGTTTGTATGGCCTAGTGTGTGTGCTATCTCAGACTGATGGTGTGCTTGAATGGAATGTGGCATTTTCTTCGAGGACCTTGAGTGAAACGGAACGAAGGTATGCGGTCATAGAGCGGGAGCTGTTGTCGTGTGTTTGGGCCATAGAACACTACAGAATTTATATTTGGGGGAGCAAATTTGTTCTCAGAACAGACCATAAGCCCCTTGTAAATATTTTATCGGTTGGAGGTGGTTGGAATGCTACGGCAAGGATTGCGCGTTTAGCTTCCAAGTTGCAGGAGTATAATTTTACAGTTGAGTATATTCCTGGAAAAAAAAATGTTACAGCCGATTGTCACGTCTTCCGTGTGATAGTAAAGATGACAAGGTCAATGTTTTGAGGGAGTTAGATTTTGTCTTATGTTTATCGGATGTTGTTTCTCCTCAATATCAGGACATATCTGAACAGTTTTGGTTGGAGTGTCAGGTTAAGGATGAGAGGTTTGTGTTTTTGAAAAAGTTTGTGTTGGAGGGTTGGCCAAACAAAACTAACGTCAGGGATGATTTACTTCCATTTTACAATGTGGCTGATGAGTTACATTTTGAAGGTGATTTTGTGTTCAAGTCTGACAAATGTATTCCGCCTAGTGGTGTTCAGGAGCTCATTCTTAAGTTGGCGCACAAAAGGCATCCTGGGATCTCGGCCATGAAGCGGTTGATCAGGCTAAATTTTTGGTGGCCAGGGATAGACCGTTTCATTGACCGGACTGTTAGGGAGTGTTCTGACTGTTGTGCTAAGGACAAAATGTTAAGGTTGCATGTTCCACCCCTTAAAACTGTTTAGTGGCCAGTATTACCGTGGAGCAAATGAGCTTTTGACATCTCAGGCCCTTTCCATATTCTTCTGGAGACCTCAAGTTTTGCATTAGTTATGATAGATTATCATTCCAAATGGCCAGAAGTAAGGTTTGTTGCTAAGGTTACTTCTGAAGTGGTCATTTCATTTTTCAAGGAAGTTTTTGCAAGGGAAGGTTGTCCTGCTGTTCTGGTTTCTGATAAGTGTGCAGTTAGTTTCGCCCAAATCCAGAAAATAGAGCAACCTACAGCTCTTCACAGCCAAAAAGCTAGGAAAATGGAGCACCTCAAAAATGAGCACCGAAGTGGCTTCCCAGAAAGTACATATCTAAAGTGGAGCGCCTCAAACATGAGCACCGAAGTGGCTCCAGCAAAAATACACATCCAAAAAGTCCAAACAGCTGAACAATTAATCTTCACAATAAAATGAAATTGAACACCTCAAAAACAATTGAGCACACTTGTGGTTCAAAACAGCATATCAGTATGAAACATATCCGTGAATAATCACGAGAAATAAACAAATTGAGCACCCCTACAAAAGTTGAGCACATAAGTGGCTCAATCCAATAAAAGTAAACCAACACAAATTGAGCAACACAACCAAAAGTTGAGCACAGACGTGGCTCAATCCAATAAAAGTAAACCAACACAAATTGAGCAACACAACCAAAAGTTGAGCACATAAGTGGCTCAATCCTTCAGCAAAACACTACAACTCTTCGAAACATTAAAATATCTAAAACATGGCACATCCTAGGATGCAAGCCATAAACATTCCTCACATACCACTGAGCACTACAACAGTACCACGTATAGTAGAGCAGCTATTATACATGGACCACCATACACATGTACACACCCAACACATCAAACATGCAATCAACATCATATTTAAATTTACAATCAAATGTCTGAATTAAATAAAACTGAGCACCTCAATCTTAATTGAGCATATAAATGGCTCACTACCTTAAAGAAAACAAACACAAAAATAAACCCTTGAAAATTCTGCACCATAGCACACATGTAACAAACATGTGAGAAAGATGATATGTGTTAAATCCCTCTTTCTACTATCACAAGGTAAATTACCCACACATTGAGCAAAAATGTTTCAGCTAATAAAACATTCTACCTTTATGCACACTGAACTAATAAATAGTTTTATACAACGTGTTGATGAAACCTAAATATCTTTCACAATTACGCACACTAACATAAAATGAAACACCTAGAAATATTGATGTTCGTTTTGAAACATGCACAAAATAACTTGTTCTAAAGCTGTGCACATCAGAGTAGCAGAAATCCTCACTGGATCACGTTACCAAAATACCTCTGGAGTCTTCACAAATTACTCTGTCATACATTGTCAAATTCCGTTTTATATATATGCAGGAAATATTCCCCAGCTTGACAGCGATATGAAAAAAATGAAGTTGAGGTGAATTAAAAAAAAAAAACTGCTGGTGATGTAACGACGCTACATTGCATCACGTACACTGTGCTGCGCACGTAACCGTGATGACATAAGCTCCCAATTCAGACGGAGTGAAAATGGAGAATTCCTTGTTGTCAAGGTGACGACAATGCTCTGAAAATGATGCCGATGCACGAGCCATTGCCCTCGTAAGTCGTTATTATTTTAAAAATTGCCACAGGAGTCAAACATTGAAAAGTTGTAAAAAAAATCACAAAGGTAAACGTAGACCAAAAGTCGAAGTTTAGACCAGAAATCTATCTTTGCTAGTGGTAAAGTTAGACTTTTGTTTGATGTTACACTTCTGGTCTAAACTTGGACCAAAAGTCTAACTTTACTACTAGCAAAGTCAGACTTCAGATCTAAACTTCGACTTTTGGTCTAAACTTCGACTTTTGGTCTAAACTTCGACTTTTGGTCTAACCGTAGGCATTTGGTCTAACTTTGCCTTTGTTAATCGGCCCAAAGTCTGTTTCCAATCAGAAGCTTAGGATCCCTGCCATCTGTATCTATTCTGTGCAGATGCTCTGCAAGATCAGCCCTCTACTTCTCTTGATTGCTGGCAAACCTTTGCTGGGTCCATAGTTCACTCTTGACTGAAGTGCAGGAAGTCACTCTATCCACCTTTCCCAATACATAACCTTGAGGCTACAAGTACTTTGGCATTCTGCGGCCAGGTTTACTCTCCACCTTCTTGCAGAACTCGCGTATCTCAGCATTGTACAACCTGTCAATCACTCCCAAACACAGGCGCTCATTTTTATTTGTTCATAAAGAAAATTAATTAAAAACGAATTTATCTGCAAACACATTTGCTTTCTCACAAACTCACAGGGTCTGTAAGTCCCAGCCCTGGAAACAGACTCTTGATCCCCTAAGATCTGCAGATCTTGGCTAGGAGAGAAGGCGGCCCGGGCCCTCCTCTGATCCAGAGCCCACACTCTGGAATCATCGGCGGATCTGAGTTCAGCCTTCTTCCTTCTGTACAGGGCTCAAAGCGAGGCTATTTTCTAGTTAGTTTAAGCTCAACGCTTTTTGATTTTGATTTAAGGTAATTTAGATATACACTTTGGTTACTGTGGTGAGCATGGGTGTTCTTGGTAAGCAAGGACTACTGGGTGAGCTTGGATATTCTAGGTAAGCTTGGGCTGCTGTGGTGAGCGCAATTTCACTGGCAGTAATGCTACTGAGGCGCACCTCATTTAACAGTACACTCAGATTAGGCTATATATTTAGGGAATGAGAAGGTATAGATGATTAGCACATTTACATTTGGGTTGGTGCCTCTCGGGAAAAAAGCACCCTACTACCTAGGTACACAAATACAGAGGGAATATCAAAGACAGTACCTAAGTAATTCAAACTTTATATTCTAATATCCCGGCACTCAATTGTAACAATTTAGGTCCACATTTGTTCATAAATAGGACTTATTCTGTACATAGATCCTAAACATTCATCCACAAGTAACAATTTTGGTTCTTATAAATAAGTGTATTCTATTAACACACTTTAGTGAGCACAATCAGAATAATTTATAAGTCAGACAAAAGAAAATACAAATTTCACTGGTGAAAACTGGCCAGGAGAGGATGGTAAAAAAAGTGTAAGGGACAATTGATATTTATATGGCCTCCTCTTCCTGATCCACAAGAGACAACTACTGTGGTTCCCTGGATGTTCTTGGTAAGTTTGGGTTACTGTGGTTCCCTGGATATTCTTCACAAGCTCGGGTTACAGAGGTGAGCTTGGATGTTCTTCGTAAGCTCGGGTTACAGAGGTGAGCGTGGATATTCTTCACAAGCTCGGGTTACAGAGGTGAGCTTGGATATTCTTCGTAAGCTCGGGTTACAGAGGTGAGCATGGATATTCTTCACAAGCTCGGGTTACAGAGGTGAGCTTGGATAATATTCGTATGCTCGGGTTACAGAGGTGAGCATGGATATTCTTGTAATCTTGGGTCACAGAGGTGAGCTTGGCTTTCTTCACAAGCTCGGGTTACAGAGGTGAGATTGGATATTCTTGTAAACTTGGATTACAGTGGTGAGCTTGGCTATTCTTCACAAGCTCGGGTTACAGAGGTGAGATTCGATATTCTCCGTAAACTCGGGTTACAGTGGTGAGCTTGGATATTCTTCATAAGCTTGGTTTCCAGAGGTGAGCATGGATATTCTTGTAATCTTGGGTTACAGAGGTGAGCATGGATATTCTTGTAAGCTTGGGTTCCAGAGGAGAGCATGGATATTCTTGGTAAACTTGGGTTCCAGAGGTGAGCATGAATATTCTTCATAAGCTTGGGTTCCAGAGGTGAGCATGGATATTCTTGTAAGCTTGGGTTACAGAGGTGAGCTTGGATATTCTCGTAAACTTGGGTTACAGAGGTGAGCTCAGATAATATTCGAATGCTCGGGTTACAGAGGTGAGCTTGGATATTATTCGTATGCTCGGGTTACAGAGGTGAGCTTGGATATTCTTCATGAGCTTCGGTTACAGAGGTGAGCATGGATATTCCCGTAGGCTTGGGTTACAGAGGTGAGCTTGGATATTATTTGTATGCTCGGGTTACAGAGGTGAGCTTGGATATTTTTCGTATGCTCGGGTTACAGAGGTGAGCATGGATATTCTCGTAAGCTTGGGTTACAGAGGTGAGCTCGGATATTATTTGTATGCTCGGGTTACGGAGGTGAGCTTGGATATTATTCGTATGCTCGGGTTACAGAGGTGAGCTTGGAAATTCTTTATAAGCTTGGGTTACAGAGGTGAGCTTGGATATTATTCATAAGCTTGGGTTACAGAGGTGAGCATCGATATTCTTGTAAGCTTGGGTTACAGAGGTGAGCTTGGATATTATTCGTATGCTTGGGTTACAGAGGTGATCATGGATATTCTTGTAAGCTTGGGTTACAGAGGTGAGCATGGATATTCTTGTAAGCTTGGGTTACAGAGGTGAGCTTGGATATTCTTCATAAGCTTGGGTTACAGAGGTGAGCATCGATATTCTTGTAAGCTTGGGTTACAGAGGTGAGCTTGGATAATATTCGTATGCTCGGGTTACAGAGGTGAGCATGGATATTCTTGTAAGCTTGGGTTACAGAGGTGAGCTTAGATATTCTTCACAAGCTTGGGTTACAGAGGTGAGCTTGGATATTCTTCGTAAGCTTGGGTTACAGAGGTGAGCGTGAATATTCTTGTAAGCTTGGGTTACAGAGGTGAGCATGGATATTCTTGTAAGCTTGGGTTACAGAGGTGAGCTTGGATATTCTTCGTAAGCTTGGGTTACAGAGGTGAGCTTGGATAATATTCGTATGCTCGGGTTACAGAGGTGAGCATGGATATTCTTGTAAGCTTGGGTTACAGAGATGAGCTTGGATATTCTTCACAAGCTCGGGTTACAGAGGTGAGCTTGGGTATTCTTCGTAAGCTTGGGTTACAGAGGTGAGCGTGAATATTCTTGTAAGCTTGGGTTACAGAGGTGAGCATTGATATTCTTCGTAAGCTTGGGTTACAGAGGTGAGCATTGATATTCTTCGTAAGCTTGGGTTACAGAGGTGAGCTTGGATATTCTTGTAAGCTTGGGTTACAGAGGTGAGTGTGGATATTCTCCATAAACTCAGGTTACAGAGGTGAGCATGGATATTCTTCATAAGCTTGGGTTACAGAGGTGAGCATGGATATTCTTCGTAAGCTCGGGTTACAGAGGTGAGCTTGGATATTCTTCATAAGCTTGGGTTACAGAGGTGAGCATGGATATTCTTGTAAGCTTGGGTTACAGAGGGGAGCTCGGATATTATTCGTATGCTCGGGTTACAGAGGTGAGCTTGGATATTATTCGTATGCTCGGGTTACAGAGGTGAGCATGGATATTCTTCGTAAGTTTGGGTTACAGAGGTGAGCATGGATATTCTCCGTAAGCCTGGGTTACGGTGGTGATGTTGGTTATTGTCGGGTGGTGTGTTTTGGTGCTCTTGGGAGTCCATGGTGAGTTTGATTAGCGATGCTGATTTTGGGTATTTGTGATCTCCTTGGTTAACGCTGATGGCGCTATCTGTCCAAGCTCGCCGTAGACATCCTTGGGGGGCCCATGGAAACCTCGCGTTGCCATGTGAGGACACTTCTCTCATGAGTTAGACTTACTGTGGGGGTCTAGGTTTTATTTGAACATCACGCCTTACTTTGCTACTTTAATTGATGTATCCTGACAAGCCTTTCAGTGTCCATCCCTTGATTAGAAGTACACATTTTGGCATTGTACTCTGTCTGCTTCCTTTCATTGCTGCTTCATGCTTGATTGCTGTGGCCTAGCCCTCTTTGTCACAGTGTATAATTCTCACCAAGCATGCACTGGTGCCCGGTCCTCCTGTATGCAGCGTTTTGGCTTTCATTTAGGGCTTGGTTCACAATTTACAGACTCCTATAAAACATAAGAAATCTTGAACATCCAAGGTAAAATTGGTCATCGTTGGTGCCAGAAGTCATAGTTTTCTTTAGTGCCTTTGGGTTTCCATGGTGTCCCTGGATATGCAAGACCACTGCTTCCCAAGCCTTTAAGAACCTTGACCCAGTTTTTAGATCAACAAACTTTCACTGTCCACCTTGATTTAATGGACATGAGGTGGGCCGGTCTTTTAATGTAACTATAGCATGGTGTTGTGACACACGGTCATTTACAGACAGCACTCGCTCTGCTAACTTTGCACCGACACACAGTTTTACTTTTCAAACTATGTGGCACAGAAATGAAAATGTGTGGAAATCGGGTTTCTGTGAATATTTATCATTTGTGAGTCAAAAGGTAAATTGTGTAGATTTGTTTTGATTCTAAAAAAATCTCTGTTTCCAGGAAACACTTCAGAAGCACAAACAAGAGTTTTCAAACAAACAAGAGGAACTCAAAACATCTCGAGTATGGGCTCAGCGATCGACGGCCCCTCCTACCCTTGGTTATGCCCGACGGCAACGCATATGGGCCCCACCCTGCACTGTTTTCCCCCTTTAGAGCCTCAGGCTTCGCTTGACCTTCTGTCTAGCCTGAAATCTGGATCTCCACTGGACCCTTGTCCCGCCAAGTGTCTTGCGACCCTGGCGCCTGCCAATAACCCGATCATCAATCCTCTCATTAATGCTTCTCTGAATTCGGGCAAAGTCCCCTCCTCCTGGAAACAGGCCTTAGTTCTTCCCCTCATTAAAAAACCGAATGCAGATGCCAAACTGCATTCGAACTACAGGCCAATCTCGCTGCTTCCTGCCTTGGCCAAGGTCACTGAAAAATATGTGCACACCACCCTTACCAACTTTTTAGAGGGTAAGGAGTAGTTTCTGTCCTGTAACTCCAGTTCTGTAGTACCGGTATCTCTGTTATAGTCATAATCTAGTGAATAGTCCCGCTCATGTGCGTGGACCCCGGCAATCAAAAATAATCTCTTAAGTTGTCAAAATAATGCAGAAACTGCAAGACACTTAAGAGAGAATTTAAAGACAAATAATGCAGCCTATATCCACAGGCTACACTGTCCAGTACTTCAACTAGAAATTCCACCAAAAATCACCACACACAGCCCAGCCTGCTAGTTTCTACCATAGAGAAACCTGCCTCCCCCAGTCAAAGACTCAGGAATGATAGAGAGGAAGGTAGGGACAGACAAGCCCCATAGGCTGCCATTATGTGGCTTAAATAGGATACTGTGCCTTTAAGAGAACTTTCCAGACTTCTCCCAGTATCCCAGAATGCATAGCAGGTCCAACTTACTTTCAGTTCTTTTTTCCGGCTCCTGCTTACAGGACCCTGGCATTGAGCTCTCCCTTTTTCAAGGGTTTATTGAATTCGTTTTTGCACTTTTTGACTTTTAAAAGTGCTGTGATTACTGCTTGGTGTTCTCTTCTCACCCTTGTGCTGTTTTTTAGGCGTTTTGGGGCTCCGAAATGCCTGGCCTTTTTGTTAAGTGCCCAGCATGTGAGAGGAAGAAGGCCAAAAGCGACCCCCATGATGTCTGCATCGTGTGCCTTCCAGAAGATCATGGCCCTGAGGAGTGTGTGATCTGCCAGCAACTTTCTGCTAGGACACTCAGGGACAGACTGAAGATCAGGCTGGCTGGCCTGGAGGATAGGCGCCAACGTGCTGCAGGTGGGTCTGGGCAGCCTGGGAGGGATCCCTCTGCCTCTGCTGAGGCCCCTGGGGGGCTCCCCGGGGGCAGGAAGTCCAGCCAACGATCCCATTCTCCGTCGACGTCGAAGGCTTCGACGGCGGCGTCGAGAGGGATGACGACGGCGTGCTCCCCGTCTCCCCGGGGCTCCGGGTCGAGACGGCGTGACGACTCGACGGCGAAGGAGAAGCCGACGTCGAAGCCGCCGTCGACGTCATCGTCTTCGTCGACGTCGAGGTCTTCATACCGACGCCGAAGACGCAGGGACGTGCATCGGCGCTCGCCGTCGAAGCGGCACCGACGCTCGCCGTCGAGGCGACACCGTCGGTCGTCGTCGAGGCGACACCGCCGATCGTCGTCGAGGCGACACCGCCGATCGACGTCGAGGGGCTCCTCGACGTCGGGAACATCAAGACGACGACGGCGATCGACGCCGAGGGCGGACCGCCCGACGTCGAGAGGACGACGTGAGAGGTCGCGCAAGAGGGGATCGACGTCGAGGAGTCGACGTTCGACGCCGAGGATGAGAGGGTCGACGTCGAGGGGACGACGTTCGACGCCGGAGTCCAGGAAGCGCCGTTCGACGCCGGAAAGGCGTCGTTCTGCGTCCAGCAGACAGCGGTCAGCGTCGAGGAGTAGGTCTCCCTCTCCCAAACGACGCAGAGGGGGCTCTAGCCCCAGGAGTCACGCCACTTCCAGTGGACGCAAGAGGAAGAGGTCGCCTGCGGATGGGGATGGATCTCCGCACCCGTCCCCTAAAGGTTCACCGGGCTCGATGTACTCGGAAGTGTACACTCCATCTCGACCCGGGACTCCTCCTCCTCCACCCGTACCGAAGGAGGACCCTCCGCCCGTGCCACCACTTCCTACGGAGGATCCTGCTCCACCTCCGGTCCCACCGCATGGGCCCGCCCCGCGGCCGGTGGTGCCTCCGCCGAGGTCCGCTTCACTGCCGTCACTGCCTGTTCCTCCCAAGGGGACCCCGAAACCGAAGCCCCGGGAGGATCCAAAGAGTCCCTGTGAGAAGCCACGGAAGACCCCTCCTCGCAAACCGAAGGAGCGCCCTAGAGCTGGCAGGTCTCGTTCTCGCTCTAGGCGCAGATCTTCCACGAGGTCGAGACACCGCCATAGGAGGCGCGAATCTCGCTCCCGCACGAGATCGTCTGGGACCAGGGACTATTCACCTACGCTGTCGGGGTCGCCGGACACCAGGGTGTCCCCGATAGATGACCTGGTTGCCTTTCAAGACGTCCTGTTGAGGGGCGCGGCGAAGCTAGGCATTACACTGACAGTGCCTACTCCGAAGACGTCCGTCATTTTCGAGACTCTACATCAGAGGCACATGTCTCGTCCCCTCCTGCCCTTGGTGCCGGGCTTGGAAGAACCGGCTATGGCGCTGTTTCTCACCCCGGCTGTGACGAGAGCGGCCCCGTCCAGACTACTGAAGAAATACCGGGCTCCCGACTCGGATCCGGCCTTCTTGAGAGCGGAGCCTCCGCCTGACTCCGTCATCGTCACGGCGGCCCGCAAGCAGCACTCCACCACCCCGACCTCCACGGTTCCCCCGGACAAGGAGTCTAGGTGGATGGACTCGGCGGGGCGTAAAATCTGTGGGACTTCCGCGACATCCATGAAAGCGGCGAGTGCCACGGCTCTGTTGGGGCGTTACGACCGCGCCCTCTGGGACTCTCTCGAGCGCTTTGCGGAGCATCTACCTCGGGAGCAGCGTGAAGACTTCATGGAGGTCCTGAGTGAGGGGATGCTGGTGGCCAACCAGATAATCAGCGCGGCTGCGGACTCTTCCCTGTTGGCTGCTCACGGGTTCTGCCACGGGATCAACCAACGGCGCCACGCCTGGCTCCGGCTGACGTCCCTGAAACCGGACGCGCAGCAGAGGGTGGCCAATCTGCCGTTTTCCGGGGAGACCCTCTTCGGGAAGCACGCAGATGATGAAATGGCCCGCATGAAGGCGGAGGCCGAAACACTGACGGCGGTGGGCCTGGAAAAGCCCAAGGAAACCAAGAAGCAGTACCGCCCGTTCCAACGGCGGTTCGGAGGGCAAGGCCGAGGCCGGGGACAGGCTTCGGGGCACTCGCAGCAGCAGCAGCCGTTCCGTAAGCCGTTCCAGAAGCGGCAGAAGGGCAGAGGAGGCCAGCAGTCGGCTTCGGCGCCCAAGGGCCAGGCAGGGCCTAGGCCCTAGGAACTTACTTCCCCCGGATCCGTTACCCACTCCGGTAGGGGGAAGCATCCAACTTTTTCTGGCAGAGTGGAGAAAAATTACTCAGGACAAGTGGGTGCTGAATATTGTTTGCAATGGATACAGTCTTCGGTTCACCTGCCCTCCTCCAGCGATTCCCCCGGTCAGCTCGCAGTTTCAGCTGCGCGAGCTTCAGGCGGAGGCGGATATCCTGTTGAGGAAAAGGGCGATAGAGGACGTACCTCTGTCTCAGAGAGGAAGAGGTCTGTACTCCCGGTTCTTTCTGGTTCGCAAGAAGGACAAGAACGAGTTCAGGCCCATTCTGGATTTGCGACAGGCAAACAAGTGGATTCGCAGAGAAAAGTTCCGCATGCTGTCGTTGCACCAGATCTACCCTCAGTTGCAACGGGGAGACTGGCTTTGCGCTATAGACCTACAGGATGCTTACTTCCATGTGCCCATTGCACACAAACACAGGAAGTTCCTGCGGTTCCAAGTCGGCACCAATCACTATCAATACACAGTGCTCCCATTCGGACTGAAGTCTGCGCCGAGGACATTCTCGAAATGCATGGCGGTGGTAGCGGCACACCTGAGGAAGAACAAGGTGTTCGTCTACCCGTACTTGGACGATTGGCTGATCAAGGCATCCTCCTTCTCGGAAGCGCGAGCACACTTCCAGAAGACGTGCGTTCTCTTGAACAAGCTGGGGTTGCACATCAACATGGCCAAGTCTGTCCCGACTCCGGTCCAATGCATACAGTACTTGGGAGCCTCCATCGATACGCTGTCAGCAAGCGTGTCTCCTTCGGAAGAGCGACGATTATCACTCCTTCGGAAGGCTCAGGCTCTTATGACGACTCCTTCTACAACAGTGAGGACGGTGTCTTCTCTACTGGGATCGATGGCCTCTTGTATCTTCCTGACGCCGCACGCACGGCTGCACATGAGACCGTTGCAGGAGTGCTTGGAGGATCAGTGGGATCAGAGGAAAGGATCTTGGGACGACAAGATTCGCCTGTCGCTGCATGCTCTTCAGTCCCTGAAGTGGTGGTGTTCGGCGGAGAATCTCCTCAGAGGGGTTCCCTTTCACAAGGACATTCCCACGCAGACTGTCGTGACGGATGCGTCTCTTCTGGGATGGGGAGCGCACTCCGGGACTCTACAGATTCAAGGCACGTGGTCACCGATGGAGGCCACGTATCACATCAATTTCCTGGAACTCAGGGCTGTTCACTTGGCGCTGAAGGCCTTTCTTCCGTCCTTCCAGACCAACTCTCTGCTTGTACAGACGGACAATACCACCACGATGTATTACCTCAACAAGCAGGGGGGCTCGAGATCGCGCACTCTGTCGCAGGAGGCGCAAGCGATCTGGCACTGGCTCCTAGCCAGAGGACTGACGATAACGGCCACCCATCTACCAGGTGTGCAGAATGTTCAGGCAGACGCACTGAGCAGACTGCTTCAGGAAAACCACGAATGGGTCATAAACGACGAAGTACTAGGAGAAGTCTTCGCAAGGTGGGGAACTCCAGACGTAGATTTGTTCGCCACCGCCGAAAACAGCAAGTGCAGAGACTTCGCCTCCAGGTACTTCCAGCAAGGGACGCTGGGGAATGCGTTATGGATCGACTGGACGAACAGCTTTCTGTACGCCTTTCCTCCCATTCCCCTGATTCCGGCGGTGCTCATCAAGCTAGCCCGGTCCAGGGCTCGGATGATACTCATCGCCCCGGAGTGGCCCAGGCAGTGGTGGTTCACGGACCTACTTCACTGTCACAGTCTGGTTTTAGGTCCAACCTGAGCACCGAAACCGCTCTTCTTGAGGTTACCGAGGCTGTGAAGGAAACCCTCGACAGGGGTGGAAAGGCCCTGCTTATCATGCTCGATTTGTCGGCGGCCTTCGACACCGTTCCCCACGACCTCCTCCTAACTAGACTCTGGGAGATTGGGATGCGGGGAACGGTGTTCGCATGGTTTCAGTCTTTCTTGGCCGACCGGAGACAAACGATCTGGGCTCCCCCTTTCTCCGCCCTGATGCCGCAGCTTGAAGTTGGGGTCCCGCAGGGCTCCATACTTAGTCCCTCCCTCTTTAATGTCTTCCTTACACCTCTGGCGGCACGGGTGGAGGAGCTAGGGGCCCAGATCATATCCTATGCGGATGATACACAACTCCTGTTCACTTGTGACAGGGGATGTGACTTCGATGGAGCAGCTATTCGGTGTTTGGAGTTTGTGTTTGAATGGTTCGGGAAAAATGGCCTCAAATGCAACTCCGACAAATCCGAAATACTGTTCTTTGGCTGTTCTGCAGACCCAAGATGGAAGCAATGGTGGCCTTCGGCCATGTTTCCCCCTGCCAGCAATTCGGCCACAGCTAAGAATTTGGGTATGATGGTTGATAACACTCTTTCCTTCAAGGCCCAGGTTGTTGGCTTGACTGGGAAGTGCTTTGCCATCTTAAGGATGTTGCGTAAGTTTTTGCCCTACCTATCGTTTGAGCATAAGAAGATCACGGTGCAAGCACTAATAGGCTCGCGACTAGACTACGCCAACATCCTTTACTTAGGTCTGCCTGAATATCTGTTGACTCGTCTGCAGATAGTTCAAAATTCTGCAGCCAGAGCAATCTTTGGTCTAACTAGAAGAGCCAGGGCCAGCAATCTCCTTGTCTCTCTGCATTGGCTGCCGATTCGTAAGCGCATCTTTTTTAAGACCTTAATTACAGCTTTTAGGGCGCTTCACAATTTCGGCGCAGAATATCTGCAGAGAAGGGTCCATTTCTATCTCCCATCTAGACCTCTGAGATCTGCGGCCCAGGCCAAGGCTATCGTCCCAACAGTGAAGCGTGCTCGCTGTGGAGGCCGTTCCTTTAGTTACCTTGCACCCCTTCTCTGGAACACACTGCCTCTGAGTCTGAGTCTGAGGACGTGCACCGATCTCTCTGTTTTTAGGAAGGGACTTAAAACTTATCTTTTTGCCCTGTAATTGCTGTTCTGGCTAATCATGGTGCCGTTATGACGTTATGTTAGTTGCTGGTATTTTGGTGTGATGATCTTTAGCGCCGGGACGCTCTTTGGAGCAGCTGAGCGCTCTACAAAACAAATAGTAACATAACATAACATAACAGAGGGCTTCATTTATGCTTTTCTAAACTGCTGAACGTCTACAGTTCATTTACAGGTATTTACATCTTGTGTGCTACAAAAAAAACATCCTACAGCCTTTCCTTCCACACCCTCTGTACCCCAGCAAGATTGTCACACAATTCACTTTACTTTTCTTTCACTGAGTGCAACGCAAGAGGAGGCTGTAAACAACAATCCCCATGTTAAAAACATAAGCAGCAATTTGTCAGAAGATATATATAGCCTGACGCTTGCACTCTGCCTTTAAAGAGCAGCAAATGTGACAAGATAAATACAAAATTTAAGGGCATCTTAATTTAATTCAGCTCCCGGCTCACTATCTTAGACACCTCTGCTTGTGTTAGGCAGGGCACGGATACACCCTGCCAATAAAAAGCAGGAATCCACAGCAGAACAAACAGAGAATACTGAGGAAAGCCAATTATAGAAACCCGGAAGTGAGAGCGGCAACAAAGCCATCCAACCACGAGCAAGGGCGGGCGTTACTGTTTAAACCCTGGGTGTGATGGAGGGCTGGAGCTCCCTGCAGCCAACCTCAAAACAGAGGCCAGGGGAGAGGTTTGATGTCCTATGGATGGATGCCTGTCACTTTCAACGCCTATGGGTCCAGGGCATTCCACTGGGCTGGGGGGCACCAGGACTTCACTTTCCATTTAGTACCAATATCTCTGTTTATCTTTACATAATTTAACCAGGGAGCAAACGTACCTGTTAGCAAGCATTGGCAAAGACAATAGGTTTCGTCTATGTGAGATCTATTGGCTTTCTTTGTTAGCCATGTTTTACAGCAGTGCGGCTTTTCTGCTCCATGGCTGAAAGTCAGAATAAAACGCTAGTATATATTCAAAGCTGGCTGCATCGTACTGCTTTTTTATTTTTATTTTCCTCCATGCTGCGCAGCAACCACGCAGCTGTTTAACATAACATAAAATACAATGGAAAAGGTAGATAGTTTTGCTGTTTGGCTTTGTCAATATTTTTGAAGCAACCAAACAACTTGATCATATGTCTGTTTACGTCAGATATATCAATACTCTCAGATTAAGAGACGCGCAGGTGCTGCAGGGAGGAGGCCTACAAGCACAGGTATCTAAGAGCTGCGGTGGGGGTGAATGTGAGGGGACGCGAGGGCTCAGGGCAGTATCACAGCGATGACATCTGCGCGACTTGGCAAAAGCCAGGAAGTGAAATGAAAATCAAGGCATCTGTGGATGAATTGATGCTTCGAGAGTTCAGTGTGAGGAGGCATTGGAGAGGGAACACCGCACGTGAAACGGAGTGATTGCGGAGAGGTGTAGTTATACGGCATAGATTGCAAAGCTTATCGGAGCCGCCTCAAACAAGCGCCGGTGGGCGCTTGAGGACGCTGCTGGCCTTTATATTTTCGGTATTTGGTGAAGCTAATCTAAACCGCTTTTCTTGGAATTCTTTAAAATTACTTCTTACAGCTCAGCTTCTTTGAACAGTTGACCTTTTGGCGTGCTCAGAATAGTGGTGTTTGGTCCTGATGAGAACCCCAAGAACAAGGGGGTTTGAAACGCGTTGACCACATTGTGTTGTTGTCAAACATCTGTTGGATTTATTAGATTTGGTTATTTTGTGCCCAATTAAGAAAAACATTTTATTCAATGTAAATTGTTGTGAATATTGTATTGGGTGCAAATATACATTTGGAGGTCAACTACAGTTGTGTTTGGCATTTGGGGTGCTATTGAGTTTTTTTTAAGTGTTCCACACCTTGCCCCAAGGATGAGTAGTATGTATGGTATCTGTGGAGAGTGAATGGTTGTATGGAAGTTTTTCAATGCAAGCGGAAGTGATTCCCTTTTTTAGGTTTCGCCTGGCGTTCGCTGCGCAGCAGCGTTCCCGCAGGCGAAATCTAATGTTAGAACAGTACGGGGCTTTGTCCCGCCTGCTCTTCCATTGGCTAGCTCCATAAATGGAGGCTAGCCATTGGAAGAAATGGTTGTCCATCACTGTTTCCCTGGTCACGACGCGATTCGGGGGCGTTTCCGTGCCTCTTTTTCAGTCCCGCCCCCCACACACTCCCTCTCGCCGTCCCGTTGTCCGTGCCTTTTCGAATTTCTCCCTCCCGCCCGCCCACTGTCCGTGCCTTCTCCCTCCCGCCCACCCACTGTCCGTGTTCGATGCTGTCCAACCGATCTATGAACTGTTAAGTTCATCCGAGCCTACCTCCTCTTGTTTATCCCCCGCCCTTCCTCCCGTTGTCCGTGCCTTCTCCCTCCCGCCCGCCCGCCCACTGTCCGTGTCTCCTCCCTCCCGCCCGCCCACTGTCCGTGCCTCCTCCCTCCCGCCGCGGTCTCACCACCGTCCACTATTAGCCGGAGCCCTCAGGGTCATATGATAGCAAGCGCTCCTCTCCGTGCTCCTCAGCTGTTGTCTTGAGAAGTGCTGGGGCCGACTCCACTCTTGGTTGCTAGTGCAATCATACATGCACCATCAAATGTTGCCCCATTTACCCTTCAGGGCATACGTTATGGCGGGCCCGGCTAACGAGTGAAAGGCAGCTTGGGCCGAGCAAGAACAGTCCTCGCATTACCTGGCCTAATCGATTGTCAGGCGCTGCATGCCTCTGTACTGCACAGGCAGGTACTAGGCCAATCTTCACTGTTGGGGAGGGGTCCGGCAGTCACAGCCCGAGCACCTCAGAACCAGATGCTTAGAGGCCTATGGTCGCGGCGTTTCAAGCCCTCTGTTCACTCTTGTAGAGGCCTATCTCCCCGCAGTTTCCGTGCCGCACCGGCACTCAGGTCAGGGCTCTGCAGGGGGCAGGCTTGGGACCGTGGCGACAGCCTCCAGGACGCTCTGACTGTTTGGTACTCCACCTGGCAGTCGCCACAGGTACCGTAAGGATCGGAACTCGGCACCCATGGCGCCAAAGACTTAAGCGGGACCCGATTGTCTCCCTCTGGGTCGTCATACAGTGCAGGGGAGGATGAAGGGGGCATATAGTTGGCATCAGCAGCCCCCCTCACCAGGCCTCTGTGTCTGCAGGATGGCAGTGGATGGGAAATCTTGAGGGGGAGCTCCGAGGGAGTGCGGCTTACTCCAATGCCGCTTGGCCATGCCCCCTTCTATAGGTCCTTTATTTACCTAAAGGAAAGTAGGGAAGTTAAAATTAGGAACAAGACAAACAGAAGGTCCTAATAGGATTTGGGGGGGGGAATTTGACCATAAGACCATGTTTGCACAGGAAGGAGCTACAATGCAAAATGTTATGTAGACCTTGTTGGCCATAACGGCCAATGTTGTCATATTGGGAAGGTTTCAGACGCCCTTAGTTAATTTTAGAAATCCTGAGGTCTCAAATCTTTTATGGTGGGCTATGCTTACAAGTTTCAGAGACTGTGGTAAAGATGCTAGGCATTTGGGGGGGGTTGGGGCTGTGTGTGTGTTTGAGGGGGGGGGCTCTGTGTGTGTGAGGGGGGCTCTGTGTGTGGGGGGGCTCTGTGTGTGGGGGGCTCTGTGTGTGGGGGTCTCTGTGTGTATGGGGGCTCTGTGTGTGTGGGTGGGCTCTGTGTGTGGGTAGGCTCTGTGTGAAGGGGCTCTGTGTGTGTGGGGGGCTCTGTGTGTGTGGGGGGGCTCTGTGTGTGTGGGTGGACTCTGTGTGTGTGGGTGGACTCTGTGTGGGGGGGCTCTGTGTGTGGGGGGGCACTGTGTGTCTGTGGAGGCTCTGTGTGTGTGGGGGGGCTCTGTGTGTGTGGGGGGGCTCTGTGTGTGTGGGGGAGGCTCTGTGTGTGTGGCTCTGTGTGTGGCTCTCTGTGTAGGTGGCTCTGTGTGGGTGCAAATGCAATAGGTCTCACATTTGCGAGAGATTAAGCTATTGACATTGTAAATGACAATGCCATTTATTTATCTGTTTTCAAAACCAACACATAAATAAAAATGTTGTAATTTACAATGCCAATAGCTCTAACTTTGGCAAAGGCGAGACCGTTGCATTGTAAATGCTTGTTTCTTCTTTCTTTGTTGAATCTTTTGTATCCACAAGTCATTTAGATCCATCACATTTTTAGAGTGTTCTCTTTGAAATAAAATTGTAAAAATGTGTGCTATTTGAATAAAAGCTACTAATGAGCTTAAGGTTGTATTGATTTAAGGTTCTTACACCCTTTTCAAATGATTGAAAGTGTTGATCAGTATTGGCATTTTCTTGGTTGTCTGAGGAACAGAGGCGCTTGGTGTTCCAGGGAAAGTCTTGTATGAGAGGCCAAACAGACATGGGTGGCTTTAGTAAATATGTGGAGCCAACTAAGGAGGAAAGGCAATCAAAGGCATTCCATGCATCAGTCGTCTATCGCACAAGCCTTGGCAAAGCCAATAGGTCTCCCCTATGCGAGAGCTATTGGTTTTGCCGATGTCTTTTGGCACGGCTGGTGCTCCACATG
Source organism: Lissotriton vulgaris (assembly GCF_964263255.1). Classification (NCBI taxonomy): domain Eukaryota; kingdom Metazoa; phylum Chordata; class Amphibia; order Caudata; family Salamandridae; genus Lissotriton; species Lissotriton vulgaris. The sequence continues at coordinate 4,618,893 of NC_141693.1, forward strand.
GCCAAAAGTTAGTGGCATAGAGTAGAGTGGAGTGGAGTACCATCGAGTAGCATAGAGTGGAGTTGAGTGGCACAGAGAAGACTGAAGTGGTATAGGAGAAAGTGGCATAGAGTGGGGTGGTGTAAAGTAGAAAGGCATAGAGTGGGATGGAATGGCATAGGGTGGGGTTGAGTAGTGTACAGTGGAGTAGAGTAGAGTGGTGTGGTGTGGCGTAAAGTAGAGTGGCGTAGAGTAGAGGCCGAAGGATTTTGGGAGGCGGTAACTTCCTGATCAATCTAAGTGGCATCTGATGCTCTTTCAAAATTTAAAATGCCACTTTTTGAGACTGAGAGCGGGATATAATCATGCCTGGTAGAAGGTTTGTTTGGCTCGTGTGATTAATTATTTGTGTTTATGGTTTTCCTACATTCAACGCTTTTCTCCTTCTGCATCCCCTGCTACGGAATTATAAAAGGCAAGAAACAAATGCAGAAAAAATGTACATCTTTTTCTAGGATCTTCATATATGATTTGTATAGTTCATAGAGACAATGCCTCGAGTAGATATATGTTGCTTTATTCATTAATCTATGCATGAATTGTCAGTCTAAAACGTTTATTCATCAATTATTCAAACCTTTAATGTGTGACCATCAAGGCTCTCTCCGGATGTGTCGATGCGTTTCAAACATGGGCCCTTCCTGCGAGTCCAGGACAGGGACCGCAGCAGCAGGATGTGACCCCAGTTCTACCGTTGCCTCCTGTAGCACGCAGGAGCTTTCTTGGCTCTCATCCTGTGCTCACTGTGCCATAGGACTCAAGTTGCACCCTACTGATGAGGCCCAAGGAGGCAGAAACTGTTCTGGGGGGCTTATGGTCTCATTTATAGGGGCCTGGGCTGAGCTATTCCTATCATAGGAACACCAAGGCTTGTTTACATATCGCTGCATTCAGGGGCATAACACGTGCCCCCGCAGCCCCCTCGGTGGAGGAGCCCTTGAGCTCCAGGAGGCCCCCTCAGCACAGGACTCAGGCCTGAGAGCCCCGGATTAAATCCACAGCGGGGGCCCCTCCGTGTACCTTGCAGGGGGGCCCCATCAACGTTAAATACTACACTGGTGGCATTGTGGGCAAAAAAAGCAAAGGACTGGAATACTTTCTAGGACAATTACCAGTGGCCGACATTATTCAAGCATCCACCTATTGTTTTTTTTGTTTTGCTCCGTACAACACCCTAAGTTCGAAGCATATGGCCAAACGTTCACCCTATGTCACTGTGCCACAGGACTCACGCTACACCCTCCTGATGAAGCCTGCTAGGTCGAAACGGGTCTGCAATTATCTGTGTTGTTGCTCAGAGAGGACCTGGCCTGCAGCTTGGTTGGACTGTTCTTATTAGAGCTGGACCAAGGTTGATTTGCATATGGCTGGTTCTTGTCTGAGATGGCATGGTGGGCGAAAAACAAAAGCAGCCCGAGTAATTACCTGTGGTTGAGATTAATTCAAGCATCCGACCCATCACTGTTTTGTTTCCTCATTGTGATACCCTAAGTGCGGTGTGTATTCACCAACGAGGGCCTTGTGCTTACAGTACCGTGGGGTTGAAGCGGAACTGCTCTGGGGTTGGTTGTGTCCCGCTCAGAAGAACCTGGCGTGACAGTTCTGGGGGACTGTTCCAAAAGGAGCTGATTTGCATACGGCTGGTTCCTGTCTGAGGTTGAGGTGGCATTATGAACAAAAAAAACAATGGATTGGAATGTGATACCAAGTAATTACCAGAGGCTGAGAACAGTGCAAGCAGTACACGCATCACTGCCTCGGGTATTGTGTTAACAGTGTGTGTTACGTTACATCTAGAGAACTTTTGATAGTTTATTATGTTTCTTTGTGATCTTGGGGTAGCATGGCAAGCTTGTTTGTGATCTTGGGTTAGCATGGCGAGCTTGTTTGTGATCTAGGATTAGCACGGCAAGCTTGTTTGTGATCTAGGGTTAGCACGGCAAGCTTGTTTGTGATCTTGGGTTAGCATGGAAGGCTTGTTTGTGATCTAGGGTTAGCACGGCAAGCTTGTTTGTGATCTTGGGTTAGCATGGAAGGCTTGTTAGTGATCTTGGGGTAGCATGGCAAGCTTGTTTGTGATCTTTGGTTAGCACGGCAAGCTTGTTTGTGATCTTGGGGTAGCATGGCAAGCTTGTTTGTGATCTTGGGTTAGCATGGCGAGCTTGTTTGTGATCTAGGGTTAGCACGGCAAGCTTGTTTGTGATCTTGGGTTAGCATGGAAGGCTTGTTAGTGATCTTGGGGTAGCATGGCAAGCTTGTTTGTGATCTTTGGTTAGCACGGCAAGCTTGTTTGTGATCTTGGGGTAGCATGGCAAGCTTGTTTGTGATCTCGGGTTAGCACGGCAAGCTTGTTACTGATCTTGGGGTAGCAGGGCAAGCTGGTTTGTGATCTCGGGTTAGCACGGCAAGCTTGGTTGTGATCTGGGGTTAGCATGGAAGGCTTGTTAGTGATCTTGGGGTAGCACGGCAAGCTTGTTTGTGATCTTGGGGTAGCATGGCAAGCTTGTTTGTGATCTCGGGTTAGCACGGCAAGCTTGTTTGTGATCTGGGGTTAGCATGTAAGGCTTGTTAGTGATCTTGGGGTAGCACGGCAAGCTTGTTTGTGATCTTTGGTTAGCACGGCAAGCTTGGTTGTGATCTGGGGTTAGCACGGCAAGCTTGTTTGTGATCTTGGGGTAGCATGGCAAGCTTGGTTGTGATCTTGGGCTAGCACGGCAAGCTTGTTTGTGATCTTGGGGTAGCACGGCAAGCTTGGTTGTGACCTCTGGTTAGCACGGCAAGCTTGTTTGTGATCTTTGGTTAGCACGGCAAGCTTGTTTGTGATCTTGGGGTAGCATGGCAAGCCTGGTTGTTATCTTGGGTTAGCACGGCAAGCTTGTTTGTGATCCTAGGGTAGCACGGCAAGCTTGGTTGTGACCTCGGGTTATCACGGTAAGCTTGGTTGTGATCTGGGGTTAGCATGGAAGACTTGTTAGTGATCTTGGGGTAGCACGGCAAGCTTGGTTGTGATCTTTGGTTAGCACAACAAGCTTGTTTGTGATCTTGGGGTAGCATGGAAAGCTTGTTACTGATCTTGGGGTAGCATGGCAAGCTTGGTTGTGATCTCGGGTTAGCTTGGCAAGCTTGGTTGTGATCTTGGGTTCGCATGGCAGGCTTGTTAGTGATCTTGGGGTAGCACAGCAAGCTTGTTTGTGATCTTTGGTTAGCACAGCAAGCTTGTTTGTGATCTTTGGTTAGCACGGCAAGCTTGTTTGTGATCTTGGGGTTTCATGGCAAGCTTGTTTGTGATCTTTGGTTAGCACGGCAAGCTTGTTTGTGATCTTGGGGTAGCATGGCAAGCTTGTTACTGATCTTGGGGTAGCATGGAAGGCTTGGTTGTGATCTCGGGTTAGCACGGCAAGCTTGGTTGTGATCTTGGATTAGCACGGCAAGCTTGGTTGTGATCTTGGATTAGCACGGCAAGCTTGTTTGTGATCTTTGGTTAGCACGGCAAGCTTGTTTGTGATCTTGGGGTAGCATGGCAAGCTTGTTACTGATCTTGGGGTAGCATGGCAAGCTTGGTTGTGATCTCGGGTTAGCACGGCAAGCTTGGTTGTGATCTTGGGTTAGCATGGAAGGCTTGTTAGTGATCTTGGATTAGCACAGCAAGCTTGTTTGTGATCTTTGGTTAGCACGGCAAGCTTGTTTGTGATCTTTGGTTAGCACGGCAAGCTTGTTTGTGATCTTGGGGTAGCATGGCAAGCTTGTTTGTGATCTCTGATTAGCACGGCAAGCTTGTTACTGATCTTGGGGTAGCAGGGCAAGCTGGTTTGTGATCTCGGGTTAGCACGGCAAGCTTGGTTGTGATCTGAGGTTAGCATGGAAGGCTTGTTAGTGATCTTGGGGTAGCACGGCAAGCTTTTTTGTGATCTTGGGGTAGCATGGCAAGCTTGTTACTGATCTTGGGGTAGCAAGGCAAGCTTGTTTGTGATCTCGGGTTAGCACGGCAAGCTTGTTTGTGATCTGGGGTTAGCATGTAAGGCTTGTTAGTGATCTTGGGGTAGCATGGCAAGCTTGTTTGTGATCTTTGGTTAGCACGGCAAGCTTGGTTGTGATCTTGGGTTAGCACGGCAAGCTTGTTTGTGATCTTGGGGTAGCATGGCAAGCTTGGTTGTGACCTCGGGTTAGCACGGCAAGCTTGGTTGTGATCTTTAGTTAGCACGGCAAGCTTGTTTGTGATCTTGGGGTAGCATGGCAAGCTTGGTTGCGATCTTGGTTTAGCACGGCAAGCTTGTTTGTGATCTTGGGGTAGCACGGCAAGCTTGGTTGTGACCTCGGGTTAGCACGGCAAGATTGTTTGTGATCTTTGGTTAGCGCGGCAAGCTTGTTTGTGATCTTGGGGTAGCATGGCAAGCTTGGTTGTTATCTTGGGTTAGCACGGCAAGCTTGTTTGTGATTTTGGGGTAGCACGGCAAGCTTGGTTGTGACCTCGGGTTATCACGGTAAGCTTGGTTGTGATCTGGGGTTAGCATGGAAGACTTGTTAGTGATCTTGGGGTAGCACAGCAAGCTTGGTTGTGATCTTTGGTTAGCACGACAAGCTTGTTTGTGATATTGGGGTAGCATGGAAAGCTTGTTACTTATCTTGGGGTAGCATGGCAAGCTTGGTTGTGATCTGGGGTTAGCTTGGCAAGCTTGGTTGTGATCTTGGGTTCGCATGGAAGGCTTGTTAGTGATCTTGGGGTAGCACAGCAAGCTTGTTTGTGATCTTTGGTTAGCACGGCAAGCTTGTTTGTGATCTTTGGTTAGCACGGCAAGCTTGTTTGTGATCTTGGGGTTTCATGGCAAGCTTGTTTGTGATCTTTGGTTAGCACGGCAAGCTTGTTTGTGATCTTGGGGTAGCATGGCAAGCTTGTTACTGATCTTGGGGTAGCATGGAAGGCTTGGTTGTGATCTCGGGTTAGCACGGCAAGCTTGGTTGTGATCTTGGATTAGCACGGCAAGCTTGGTTGTGATCTCGGGTTAGCACGGCAAGCTTGGTTGTGATCTTGGATTAGCACGGTGTGAGACTTGGGACCGGGGTTGTGTCTCTACTGCGGGGTTCTCGAAAAGATTCGCACACACGGGCTCTCTGGGTAATGCAGGTTTTATTGCTTTGTACAAACGACGTTTGCGAACAGGCACTCTATAGAATGGTAGGGGTGGGTCCGCCTCCTCCGTCCTGGATCGTCCTCCTGTTGATCTCCTGTCCCAAGGTCTCCTGGGCGTCGTAGGCCTTTTCCCCGCCGTCTCGCTGGTCTCTTGTCGCAGGTACCCCAGAAAAAAAGGAAAGAAACAAATGTCCGTCTCAGTAAAGATGCTGGGATAAACGTCTCTCAGGGAAGGGAGTGAGGGGAATCACACGTGCAACCTCCAACCTAGTCTGGGGACCGTGAACCCTTGTGAAACCATCAAGGGTGTGCAGGGGTGCTTTCTTTTTAGGCGGGCTTCCCTCGTCTACCACCTCCCCACGCTGTGTTATCGGACCGTACCTGGGTGAGCCACACTTCCGTGTTAGTGTGGCTGGGCGATGCGCGTCCCGCAGAGCCCCCTGGCTTCCCGCGGTAATCCACCTCAGGGTCGCTGTCTGGTCCCTCCGCCTCCTTCCCTGTTGGAGTCGTCCTGTAGCACGGCCTCGTCTCCGATTCCGTCCGGCTCCACCTTCCTGATCTCTCTTCGCTGTCCCCGCTGTGCCGGTGTTCTTCTTGTTGTTTCGCCTCCACCTCCGTCCGACTCTCTCCGTCCTCCTCGTCCTCCGACCTCCGATCTTCCTCCGTCCTCCGCTCGTCTTCTTCCTCCTCCGTCCACTCTGCTCCGCTGCCTCTCCACTCGCTCCACCAACCTCCAACTCCACCTCCGGGTGACTCGCACACCTGGCTGGACTCCGGAACGGGCTTTACGTCGTCAGGAAGGGTGTGGCGCCAGTCCGACTCCGCCCCCTTAAAGGAGAAGTCCCGCAGGTGTACAGCTCCAGGTCGTCTCCGTACGACGTCGGGGGTATTCCACGCTTCTGTATTCTGGGAAGAAAAGGCAGACACATTACTAGGCATACCAGGGGGGCCCTCGTCGGGGTCCCCCGCGTCACACATCCCCCCCCCTAGGAATCTCCCGATCGGGGAGAGGATACCGAGAAAGAAAGTCCGCGTGGACATTCTCGGCACCCTTCTGGTGTCGGACCTGAAACCGAAAAGGCTGCAAGGCTAGGAACCATCGCATGACGCGAGGGTTGTTCGAAATGTTCCTCGCCATCCATATGAGAGGGGCATGGTCCGTGTACAGCAGGAAAGACCGCCCCTCAAGGTAGTAGCGGAGCTTGTCCACCGCCCACCTGATGGCCAGGCACTCCTTCTCAATAGTCGGGTACCGAACCTCTCTAGGAAAGAGCTTCCTGCTGATGTACATAACGGGTCGGAGGCCCCCCTCCCCGGTGTCCTGGGACAACACCGCCCCGATACCAAAGTCAGAAGCATCAGTATGCAACACAAAAGGCTTGTTGAAATCGGGTGACGTAAGAACCGGCCTGGTGGTGATGGCCTTTTTAAGAGTCTGAAAGGCCGTCCACATGGCCGGCGTCGGGTTGTGGAAGTCCGGGCGGGTCTTCGACTTCTTGAGAGTATCGGTCAGGGGTGTCGCGACCTCAGAAAAGGAGGGAATAAAACGTCGGTAGTACCCGACTAAACCCAAAAAGGCACGCATGTCCTTTAGAGTTTTCGGAAACGGGGTCTCTGCGATAGCCCGCACTTTTTCCACCTGAGGTTCAATGAGGCCATGACCCAGAAGGTACCCCAAATATTTGACTTTATGGTACCCGATCCGGGATTTCTTGGAGTTGACATGGAGACCCGCAGATGCTAGCAAACCGAACACAGTATCCAGATGTTGCAAGTGAGCCTCCCAGGAGGGACTGAAAATGATGATATCATCAAGATACGCGGAGCAATATTGATGATGCCCCCGCAATACCGTATTCATGAGTCTCTGGAACGTGGCGGGAGCCCCGTGTAGACCGAAGGGCAGTACCGTGAATTCGAACAGCCCCTCCGAGGTGGCAAAGGCTGTTTTTCTCCTGTCTTCCTCGCGTAGGGGCACCTGCCAGTAACCCTTTGTCAGGTCCAGGGTACTGATATATTTGGCCTCCCCAAGTTTCTCGATGAGTTCATCGATCCGGGGTATGGGGTAGGAATCAAAAGCCGATACTTCGTTTAATGCCCGGAAGTCCATACAAAAACGGCTGCTGCCATCGGGTTTAGGTACCATAACTATAGGGGACGACCACTCGCTCCGGGAAGGCCGTATCACCCCTAACCTGAGCATTTCTGCCACCTCTTTCGCTATGGCATCCCGTTTAGCCTCTGGAATCCTATACGGACGTTGCTTGACCACGGTACCCGGAGGCGTCTCAATTCTGTGCTCAGCCAAGGTGGTTTTACCCGGAAGGTCGGAGAAGATGGGTGCGTATCTCCTCAGAACCTGCCGGAGCCCTTCCTGCTCTTCTTTAAATAACTCCTCACTGATAACCAAGTCATCTATCGTGGGGGAGGGGTTTTTTATGGGATTCAGTACCAGATTTGCTGCCACCGGAGGCGTTCCAAGCCATTTTTTTAACAGATTTATATGGAAAATCTGGGTCTTTCTGGCGGTGAGACGGAGTCGATAGGTCGTTTTGCCTATCGTCTCGATGACCTTGTAGGGGCCCTGCCACTCATTACTGAACTTTTTGGCCAGTGAAGGCAGTAAGACCAGGGCCCAGTCCCCGATTTTTAGTGACCTCCATTTTTTTCCTCTATTATAATGGGTCTGTTGATGTTTCTGGCTGTCCTCCAAGTGCGTAAAAGCGAGTTCCCTGATCTTTCCTAGTTTGTTCCTCAAATTCGAGCTGTATTCGAGAAGAGTTCTGGTTTCTCCGCCTTGTTCCGTTTCCCACATATCCTTCGTCATATCGAGCAAGCTCCTGGGTTGTCTCCCATAGAGCATCTCGAAAGAAGAACACCCAAGGCTACTTTGACGCTGGCCTCTTATCACATACAGAGCTAAGGGCAACAAGGAGTCCCAGTCGGAGTGGTTTACCTCCACCATTTTTTTCAGGACCGTTTTTAATGTCCTGTTGTAACGTTCAACTAACCCATCCGTTTGAGGGTGGTACACGGATGTCTTAATCTGGTGTAAACCCAACATTTGGCACACCTCCTCCATAACCTTGGACATGAATGGGGTCCCCTGGTCCGTGAGGATCTCCTTAGGGAACCCCACTCGAGAAAACAACTCAAGAAATTTATCGGCAATGTTCCTGGAGGTGGGTGCTTTTAAAGGAAACGCCTCAGGAAATCTAGTGGCGTAGTCCACAATAACGAGAGCGTATCTATATCCTTTTTTTGTGGTGGTTAAGGGGCCTATCAGGTCCATCCCCACTCTCTCGAAAGGGGTCCCGATGACTGGCAGAGGTTGTAAGGGTACCGCCGCAGGACGTTGGGCATTCTTCCGTTGACAAAGGTCACAGGATTGACAATGTTTTTTTATATCGCTGTAGATACCAGGCCAGTAGAAGTTCCGGAGGACGTTCTGGGTCGTTTTCTCGCTCCCAATGTGTCCCGCCAGTAGGTGGGTATGGGCATAGTACATTATTTGGTCGCGAAAACAGGCTGGTACCAGCAGTTGCATCGGCGCATCCTTAGAGGCTAGTCTATACAAAAGATCATCCTTTATCACAAAACTGGGGTAGGAGGGATTAGGATTGGTTAAACCCACATGTGCCTGTTCCCAAGCATTGATGAGCGTCTCGTCATTGGACTGGGCAAATCGGAAGGACCTATCTCCTTCCCAGGGGCCTGTGGATAACAGGTTGTTTACTGTGTCTCCCTGTTTACTGTCTCGGCACAAATGGCGTTTGAAGAGGTTCAGGAAGTTCGGATTATCGGTGCCCAGGATCAAAGGTTCGGGTAGGGTATCCATTACTCCAACTTTCACTACCATATTTTCTGTACCCTCTAGGCCTAGGGGAATGGTAGCTACTGGGTACTCTTTCACGTCCCCGTGTACACATTTAATATACACACTGTTCTCCGGTACTAACTGTTTCGGTGTCACATAAACCCCTTGGATGACAGATTGCTTACAGCCCGAATCAAGGAGGGCCCTGACCCTCATCCCATTAACAGTAACACTCACATGGAAGGAGCCTCCTAGTTCCGCCGAATACAACACTGCCTTTGGAAGGTAACTAACGTCCATTGGCTCTTCGTGCGTTCGTTTCAGGGGGCACATCCGTGCTATGTGTCCCCATTGGCCACAATCGAAGCACTGTGGGCCCCGATATTGGGGGTGATCGCCAGCCGATGGTCGGGGTAGAGGAGGGAGGGGTCCCGGTTGTGCCCTCACTCGTCGCTCGGGCCTTGTTGGTCCCTTGCTTGGCTTTTCCGGTTCCGCACTGTGAAGTCGAGGCTGGGCCCGGGCGTAGGTGGTGGCCATCTCCATGGCCTGAGCCATGTTTAGATTAGAATGTTGGCGTAGCCACCGCTGTGTCCCATAGGGAAGGGCTTCCAAATACTGTTCAAGGTATATTTTGTCCATGATTTGGTCTTTGGTGCTCGTGGTTGGTGTGAGCCACTTGTCCGCTGCTGTTTTTAGTCTAAAGAACAAGGTTTTGGGGTTGTCACCGGCTTGTCCCCTCTCCTTGCGGAACCGAACCCTATAGGCCTCAGCATCTAAGCCGAGGTGGTCTAGAATCACAGTCTTGATTTGGGCATAAGGGGTGGTACCATTGTTGTTCGCTACCTGATAGGCGGCCTGTGCCTCTCCAGTCAACAATGGTGCCAAGAAAAATGGCCACTTGTCCACAGTCCACCCACATGCAAGGGCCACCCGTTCAAAATTAGTTAGGAAAGCGTCTGGGTCCTCTCCCGGGACATATTTTTGCAAGGAAATGCCCGCGGGTGTAGGAGGAGCCCTGGTCTCACGGACGGTGACGGCGCCGGGGTCTCCCGTAACCCGCATTCCTTCCAGTTGTTGTACCACGGAACTTCGGAAGGTATCCCGGTCCAACTGGGCTGCGGCTAGTTGTTGCTCCACTGCCCATGCCAGTTGTTCTTGGCCCTTCACGAGGGCTTGCAGGATCGCATCCATCGTTGTGTCCTCGATGTTGCTCACAGTTGTAATGCCCGCATTCTCCACCACTTGTGAGACTTGGGACCGGGGTTGTGTCTCTACTGCGGGGTTCTCGAAAAGATTTGCACACACGGGCTCTCTGGGTAATGCAGGTTTTATTGCTTTGTACAAACGACGTTTGCGAACAGGCACTCTATAGAATGGTAGGGGTGGGTCCGCCTCCTCCGTCCTGGATCGTCCTCCTGTTGATCTCCTGTCCCAAGGTCTCCTGGGCGTCGTAGGCCTTTTCCCCGCCGTCTCGCTGGTCTCTTGTCGCAGGTACCCCAGAAAAAAAGGAAAGAAACAAATGTCCGTCTCAGTAAAGATGCTGGGATAAACGTCTCTCAGGGAAGGGAGTGAGGGGAATCACACGTGCAACCTCCAACCTAGTCTGGGGACCGTGAACCCTTGTGAAACCATCAAGGGTGTGCAGGGGTGCTTTCTTTTTAGGCGGGCTTCCCTCGTCTACCACCTCCCCACGCTGTGTTATCGGACCGTACCTGGGTGAGCCACACTTCCGTGTTAGTGTGGCTGGGCGATGCGCGTCCCGCAGAGCCCCCTGGCTTCCCGCGGTAATCCACCTCAGGGTCGCTGTCTGGTCCCGCCGCCTCCTTCCCTGTTCGAGTCGTCCTGTAGCACGGCCTCGTCTCCGATTCCGTCCGGCTCCACCTTCCTGATCTCTCTTCGCTGTCCCCGCTGTGCCGGTGTTCTTCTTGTTGTTTCGCCTCCACCTCCGTCCGACTCTCTCCGTCCTCCTCGTCCTCCGACCTCCGATCTTCCTCCGTCCTCCGCTCGTCTTCTTCCTCCTCCGTCCACTCTGCTCCGCTGCCTCTCCACTCGCTCCACCAACCTCCAACTCCACCTCCGGGTGACTCGCACACCTGGCTGGACTCCGGAACGGGCTTTACGTCGTCAGGAAGGGTGTGGCGCCAGTCCGACTCCGCCCCCTTAAAGGAGAAGTCCCGCAGGTGTACAGCTCCAGGTCGTCTCCGTACGATGTCGGGGGTATTCCACGCTTCTGTATTCTGGGAAGAAAAGGCAGACACATTACTAGGCATACCAGGGGGGCCCTCGTCGGGGTCCCCCGCGTCACACACGGCAAGCTTGTTTGTGATCTTTGGTTAGCACGGCAAGCTTGTTTGTGATCTTGGGGTAGCATGGCAAGCTTGTTACTGATCTTGGGGTAGCATGGCAAGCTTGGTTGTGATCTCGGGTTAGCACGGCAAGCTTGGTTGTGATCTTGGGTTAGCATGGAAGGCTTGTTAGTGATCTTGGGGTAGCACAGCAAGCTTGTTTGTGATCTTTGGTTAGCACGGCAAGCTTGTTTGTGATCTTGGGGTAGCATGGCCAGCTTGTTACTGATCTTGGGGTAGCACAGCAAGCTTGTTTGTGATCTTTGGTTAGCACGGCAAGCTTGTTTGTGATCTTTGGTTAGCACGGCAAGCTTGTTTGTGATCTTGGGGTAGCATGGCAACATTGTTACTGATCTTGGGGTAGCATGGAAGGCTTGGTTGTGATCTCAGGTTAGCACAGCAAGCTTGGTTGTTATCTTGGATTAGCACGGCAAGCTTGGTTGTGATCTCGGGTTAGCACCGCAAGCTTGATTGTGATCTTGGGTTAGCATGGAAGGCTTCTAAGTGATCTTGGGGTAGCACGGCAAGCTTGTTTGTGATCTTGGGGTTGCATGGAAAGCTTGTTACTGATCTTGGGTTAGCATGGCAAGCTTGGTTGTGATCTCGGGTTAGCTTGGCAAGCTTGGTTGTGATCTGGGGTTAGCATGGAAGGCTTGTTAGTGATCTTGGGGTAGCACATCAAGCTTGTTGGTGATCTTTGGTTAGCACGGCAAGCTTGTTTGTGATCTTTGGTTAGTACGGCAAGCTTGTTTGTGATCTTGGGGCAGCATGGCAAGCTTGTTTATGATCTTGGGGCAGCATGGCAAGCTTGTTTGTGATCTTGGGGCAGCATGGCAAGCTTGTTTGTGATCTTGGAGTAGTATGCAAACTTGTTTGCTATTCATGATTCTGGATTACCACGTTGAGGTTGTTTGTTATTGTGAATTTATGCTATCACAGTAGGCTTCGCTCGCTTTTTTGTTCTTGCTCTACCACCATAGGCTGGGTTATAACTGGCGCTCTTTGGGTACCATGGCGGGCTTCTTTGTTATTGCTGATGTTGGATGCCCAGGTGAGCTTGGTCCTTTTCTGTACGTTGGGTGACAATGCTGAGTTGGGTATCCATGGCGATCTCGGGTTTACGTAGTCGATACAATAATGATTTGTTTTATGCTGCCCTTATTTCCGCAGTGGTTGACATTTCCTACATTTATACATAACCTCTTCAGCCAATACCCAGTTTAAGGCTACTCAGTTTTCCACCCTTGGAGGAAGGGAGAGCTTTGGTTTCTCTGAGTGTGCGCCCTGGGGGGTTTGGGAATGCACAGTAGGTCTGTGTGCCTGGGCGACTCTGGGTCGCTGATGGGGGGACTTGGGCCCTTTGGGTGGATGCGTGTTCTTGGGTGGTTTTTAATCCCAGAGGGGTTGTATTTCTCTAGCAGGCTTGAATCCCAGTATTCTTGTGGCCCTGGTCATACTTTTGGTAAGTTTGGGTCTCCTGCGTGAGCTTAGGTTTTCATGTGATTTTGGGTCCTTGACACGCTTGGGTGATAGAAGTGGGCTTCGGTACAGGGGATGGACCTGGCTGGCTTTGGTTTCTGTGCAAACTTGGATCCCAGCGGAGCAGCAGGAGGTGGGCTTGAGTGTAGGTGGGTGGGATATGTCCAGTAGGGGGGAGGGTTTGGGTTCAGGGAGTTGACTTGGTTCAGGGACAGTCTCTGTGGGCATGGTGTCCTAGGAAATGACCAGAAGTGGGCTGTAGCGAAGGGATGAGGTTGGGATCCAGGGGGCACATGCATCAATGCATTATTTGCGATTGTTAAGGATTCACAATTAAAGAATTGCAAAAGCCTATGCATGTAGGAATCGCTATAAAATAAGCGATTCCCTAATATTCCTTAATTGCGACTCGCAAATTGCGAGTCGCAATTAAGGAATGCCTTCCCATTCATTCCTATGGGCCTAGAGGTCCATAGGAATGAATGGGAGATTGCATGCGCAATTTGCGAGTCCCCAATAGGAACTAGCAAATTGCGCTTGCAAGTGCAAGTGTGTCAAAAGGGTACCCTGTTGCACCCCTGAAATTGATCCGTGCACACATGTTGCGCAAACACATGCCCCAAGGGCATTTGTGTGTGTGTTACCTACAACTTTGAAAAATGCATTTTAGTGCATTTTTCAATGTTTTTGCGAATTACCATCAAGTTCAAATTGATGGTAATCTGCGACCCCTATTAGCAAAATCGCTATATGCGATTTCATCATTCATTGCATTTAAGGAATCGCAATTTGCGATTCCTTAAATGCAATTGCAATTTAAGAAATCCGAATAACTTGTGATTTCTTAAATTGCGATAGCCTTACAGTTTGATGCATCGCAGAAGCCCTTTTTGAGGGCGCAAGCGGATGATTTTTGCAAATCGCACCGCTTGCGCTCGCAAAAAAGGTTGATGCATGTGCCTGCTGGTGTCCTGTGGTCCTGAGGCGGGCTGGTACGCTCTGGACAGCTGAGGGAGGCGGGATCCTGGGATGGGCTTGGAGTTCTTGAGTGACTTTGAGACACAGGATTGGCTTGAGTGTCGCGGGCGAAGGTCACTGAGGAGGACTCATGGGCTTGGTTCAAGGGGACGTCCTTGGGCCCCTGGATGGGGCTGGCCTCCCAGTAGTGAGCTGGGGGTCTAGCAGTGGGTGGGTATGGTGCCTTCAATGGTTGTGTCTGGGTGGGCATGCGTCCCAAGGGTGGGCACAGGGCTCTGAGGGGTGCTTGGGCCCCTGGATGGGGCTGACCTCCCAGTAGTGAGCTGGGGGTCTAGCAGTGGGTGGGTATGGTGCCTTCAATGGTTGTGTCTGGGTGGGCACGCGTCCCAAGGGTGGGCACAGGGCTCTGAGGGGTGCTTGGGCCCCTGGATGGGGCTGGCCTCCCAGTAGTGAGCTGGGGGTCTAGCTGTGGGTGCGTTTGGTGCCTTCAATGGTTGTGTCTGGGTGGGCACGCGTCCCAAGGTTGGGCACAGGGCTCTGAGGGGTGCTTGGGCCCCGGATGGGCTTGGCCTCCCAGTAGTGAGCTGGGGGTGCAGCTGTGGGTGCGTTTGGTGCCTTCAATGGTTGTGTCTGGGTGGGCACGCGTCCCAAGGGTGGGCACAGGGCTCTGAGGGGTGCTTGGAAGCATGGGGGGGCTCCCAGTAGTGAGCTGTGGGTCTAGCAGTGGGTGGGTATGGTGCCTCCAATGGTTGTGTCTGGGTGGGCACGCGTCCCAAGGGTGGGCACAGGTCTCTGAGGAGGACTCAGGACTCTTGTGTGGTCTTCACATGGGCTTGGTTCAAGGGGACGTTTTTAGGCCCCGGGAGGGGGCTGGCCTCCCGGTAGTGAGGGGTGGGTGGGTTTGGTGCCTGCAATGGCTTGGGTCTGGGTGGGCACGCATGCCAGGGGTGAACCCAGGTCTCTGAGGGGTGCTTGGAAGCTTGAGGGGGGTGGGCAGTCTCCCAGTAGTGAGCTGTGGGTGCAGCTGTGGGTGCGTTTGGTGCCTGCAATGGTTGTGTCTGGGTGGGCACGCGTCCCAAGGGTGGGCACAGGGCTCTGCGGGGTGCTTGGGCCCCGGATGGGGTTGGCCTCCCAGTAGTGAGGTGGGGGTGCAGCTGTGGGTGGGTTTGGTGCCTGCAATGGTTGTGTCTGGGTGGGCACGCGTCCCAAGGGCGGGCACAGGGCTCTGTGGGGTGTTTGGAAGCTTGGGGGGGGGGGCTTTGGTCTCCAGAGCTGGCTTTAGATCCCTGGAGGGGGCTGGCTCCCAGTAGTGAGCGGTGGGTGGGTTTGGTGCCTGCAATGGTTGTGTCTGGGTGGGCATGCATCCCAAGGATGGGCACAGGGCTCTGCGGGGTGCTTGGGCCCCTGGATGGGGCTGGCCTCCCAGTAGTGAGCTGGGGGTGCAGCGGTGGGTCTGTATGGTGCCTGCAATGGCTTGTGTCTGGGTGGGCACGCGTCCGAGGGGTGGACACAGGTCTCTGGGGGGTGCTTGGAAGCTTGGGGGGGGCAGCCTCCCAGTAGTGAGCTGGGGATCTAGCGGTGGGTGGGTTTGGTGCCTGCAATGGTTGTGTCTGGGTGGGCAAGCGTCCCAAGGGTGGGCGCAGGTCTCTGAGGGGTGCTTGGAAGCTTGGGGGGGCTTTGGTCTCCAGAGCTGGCTTTGGATCCCTGGAGGGGGCTGGCCTCCCAGTAGTGAGCGGTGGGTGGGTTTGATGGCTGCAATGGTTGTGTCTGGGTGGGCCAGCGTCCCAAGGGTGGGCACAGGTCTCTGAGGGGTGCTTGGAAGCTTGGGGGGGGCTTTGGTCTCCAGAGCTGGCTTTGGAACCCTGGAGGGGGCTGGCTCCCAGTCGTGAGCGGTGGGTGGGTTTGGTGCCTGCAATGGTTGTGTCTGGGTGGGCAAGCGTCACAAGGGTGGGCGCAAGTCTCTGAGGGGTGTTTGGAAGCATGGGGGGGCTTTGGTCTCCAGAGCTGGCTTTGGATCCCTGGAGGGGGCTGGCCTCCCAGTGGTGAGCGGTGGGTGGGTTTGGTGCCTGCAATGGTTGTGTCTGGGTGGGCAAGCGTCCCAAGGGTGGGCGCAGGTCTCTGAGGGGTGCTTGGAAGCTTTGGGGGGCTTTGCTCTCCAGGGCTGGCTTGGACCCCTGCTGCATTATTTGCTGCCGCACCACCAGAGCTCCTCGACAGCTGCTGCTGAGAGCTGCTGGATCTGAGTCCTGGAGAAGCCACAGTGATAGAGATCTCTGCAGAGCGGGAGTTGGCCGCTCGCCCAGGGGTCGAGGCTGCGGATCCAGTTTTCTCGCCCCCGGCGCCAATGTTTTGTCTGCGGAGTGAGCTGAAATGAGCGGCTCACGCTTAAAATAGAGTATTGAATGTCTCCGGGCTCGAGCCACGACCGAGGGACCGAGAAAGGAGCCGAGATTTACACAGAGGAAGAACTGAGGCAGCGACCCATGCGCCTGCGCCCTGCGCCGAGACCCAGGATCACACATGGAGAAGGTACAGGGCCACCCGAGGAAGAGAGAGGGAGAGAGAGAGATATTCAAGTGGACCCACTGTGAGAAGTACTGCGCCTTACGGCAGCCAATCTAACTACCAACTCCTCCTGTCCCTCGGATGGGGGCCATGAGGCAGGCTTGAAAGTGTGCCGGGGTCCCCAGGGTTGTGTGTCTGGGGTTGGCTTGGGTCCTTCAGGGAGTTCCCCTGGGTTGTGTGTCTGGGGTCAGCTTGGGACCATCAGTGAGCCAGGGTCCTCAGGGCTGTGTGACTGGGGTCGGCTTGGGTCCTCCGGTGAGCCGGAGTCCCCAAGGGTTGTGTGTCTGGGGTCGGCTTAGGACCATCGATGAGCCGGGGTCCTCAGGGTTGTGTGTCTGGAGTCGGCTTGGGACCGTCGGTGAGCCAGGATCCTCGGGGTTGTGTGTCTGGGGTCGGCTCGGGACCATCGGAGAGCCAGGGTCCTCGGGGTTGTGTGTCTGTGGTCGGCTCGGGACCATCGGTGAGCCAGGGTCCTCAGGGTTGTGTGTCTGGGGTCAGCCTGGGACCATCGATGTGCCAGGGTCCTTAGGGTTGTGTGTCTGAGGTCGGCTTGGGACCATCGATGAGCCAGGGTCCTCAGGGTTGTGTGTCTGGGGTCGGCTTAGAACCATCGATGAGCCAGGGTCCTCAGGGCTGTGTGTCTGGGGTCCCCTTCGGATCTTTGGTGAGCCGGGGTCCCCAGGGTTGTGAGTCTGGGGTTGGCTTGGGTCCTTCAGGGAGTTCCCCAGGGTTGTGTGTCTGGGGTCAGCTTGGGACCATCGGTGAGCCAGGGTCCTCAGGGTTGTGTGTCTGGGGTCGGCTTGGGACCATCAGTGAGCCAGGGTCTTCAGGGTTGTGTGTCTGGGGTCAGCTTGGGACCATTGGTGTGCCAGAGTCCTCAGGGTGTTGTGTCTGGGGTCGGCTTGGGACCATCGGTGAGCCAGAGTCCTCAGGGTTGTGTGTCTGGGGTCGGCTTGGGACCATCGGTGAGCCAGGGTCCTCATGGCTGTGTGTCTGGGGTGGGCTTGGGTCCTTCGGTGAGCCGGAGTCCCCAAGGGTTGTGTGTCTGGGGTCGGCTTGGGACCATCGATGAGCCAGGGTCCTCAGGGTTGTGTGTCTGGGGTCAGCTTGGGACCATCGGTGTGCCAGAGTCCTCAGGGTTGTGTGTCTGGGGTCGGCTTGGGACCATCGGTGAGCCAGGGTCCTCAGGGTTGTGTGTCTGGGGTCAGCTTGGGACCATCGGTGTGCCAGAGTCCTCAGGGTTGTGTGTCTGGGGTCGGCTTGGGACCATCGGTGAGCCAGGGTCCTTAGGGTTGTGTGTCTGGGGTCGGCTTGGGACCATCGGTGAGCCAGGTCCTCAGGGTTGTGTGTCTGGGGTCGGCTTGGGTCCTTCAGTGAGCCAGGGTCCTCAGGGTTGTGTGTCTGGGGTCGGCTTGGGTCCTTCGGTGAGCCGGAGTCCACAAGGGTTGTGAGTCTGTAGTTGGCTTCGAACGTTCGGTGAGCCAGGGTCCCAAATGTTGTGTGTCTGGGGTTGGCTTAGTACCTTCAGCTAGCAGGGCACTGTCTGGGGTTGACTCGTGAGCTGGGGTCCCCAGAAGTGTGTGTCTGGGGTTGGCATTGGAACTTTGGTGAGCAGATGACCACAGGGTTGTGTGTCTGGGTTTGACTTGGGACCTACACAATAAGAGGCATGATAAGAGAATGGTATAATCCGAAAATGGTCCAGCTAATTGACAACAATATGTGAATATATGACATTACAATGCATGCAATTACAACACATGTTTTTACCACACACTTTACATCACAACTACCATTACATTGCATGATTTTACAATGCTTACCATTACAACGCATAATAGTTTCAGGGCAACAGTAGGGAAAGCGTTGGATAGCGTAGAGGTAGAAATGACTATTCCCACTCCAGTGAGTACAAAGTAGGGAAAGTGTTGGATAGCGTAGGGGTAAAAATTACTATTCCCACTCCAGTGAGTACAAAGTAGGGAAAGTGTTGGATAGCGTAGGGGTAAAAATTACTATTCCCACTCCAGTGAGTACAAAGTAGGGAAAGTGTTGGATAGCGTAGGGGTAAAAATTACTATTCCCACTCCAGTGGGTGCAAAGTAGGGAAAGCTTTGGATAGCGTAGGGGTAAAAATTACTATTCCCACTCCAGAGAGTGCAACAGTAAGGAAAGCGTTGGATAGCGTAGGGGTAAAAATTACTATTCCCACTCCAGTGGGTGCAACAGTAGGTAAAGTGTTGGATAGCGTAGGGGTAAAAATTACTATTCCCACTCCAGTGGGTGCAACAGTAGGGAAAGTGTTGGATAGCGTAGGGGTAAAAATTACTATTCCCACTCCAGAGAGTGCAACAGTAGGGAAAGTGTTGGATAGTGTAGGGGTAAAAATTACTATTCCCACTCCAGTGAGTACAAAGTAGGGAAAGTGTTGGATAGCGTAGGGGTAAAAATTACTATTCCCACTCCAGTGAGTACAACAGTAGGGAAAGTGTTGGATAGTGTAGGGGTAAAAATTACTATTCCCATGTACCCCAAAACCCATACCCACCCTAATACTAAAAAATCTCCATTACTTCCCTTATAATGCGTTGTAATGGTATGCGTTGTAATGGCATGCGTTGCAGTGACATACGTTGTAATGGCATGCATTGTAAAGGCAGTTGCGTTGTAAAAGTAGGTTGTTGTAACGACTGCGTTGTAATGGATGTTTCCCACAATACTTAGAATTACATCAGGAGCCAAAGAGGAAACAGGAAGAGAGATCAAAAGGGGGGGAGCCTTCAATAAGAAACTAATAAAAAGAGAAGAAAGTATCATCGAAACTGAAGTGGCGGCTCCTGCATTGCATGGAGCTCCGAGACTCCAGAAGAATCCACAAGATCCTGCAGGGGGACCGCCGGGCCAGGGCCGGAATCCATCCTTTTCCCCTGACCTTAAATTGTGGGTGAATATTTACAGGAGCCCTTGACTGCGCTCCAAGGATAATGAAAGATTGATTACAAATGTTGTTCGAGCGAAGGGTTCCCGCTGCAGAGAGGTCACGTGGTCCTTTAACACCGCTAGATTAATTTAGAAAAGCCTTTCTACCGACAAACTGTTTGTGGCAGCGGGAGGCAGCGAGGCTCCGCGTGTGCAGGGGCGGCCTTAGGCATGTGCAATCTGTGCACCTGCACAGGGCCGTCAAACCCCAGGGGCCCTCACGCCAATATATATCTTTAATATAATAATCCTCTGAGGATGGATACATATTTGCGTGGCGGCCCCTGGAAGGGATTTGGCGGCCTCTGGCTCTGTTCCACTTCCAAACACCCTGACCCCCCTCCCCTCTTTACTGGCCTTGGCGCTCCGCCCCGCCCGGAACCCCTCTTACGGGGCCCCCTACCAACGCTCCCTGCCCAGGGCCGCCATGAGCCTAGAGCCTGTGGGAATAGATTGATGCAAAACATGAGCTGGAATGTACCGGAAGCAGTTCATGTGGCATGGATGGGGTCACACTGGCGGTAGATTGGGAGTCTGGAAGGTGCTGAGGGCCACCTCAGATCATTACAAGAACTCTGAAGGAACCCCTCCTTGGAGTTAAATGTCCCCTAAAGGGAGGCAGCCCTGGAGCGTGCGCGCTCGATGCAGCCGCCAGCATCGGGGATGCAGGATTTATTATGGGCCAATTTACTGGATGGTTCATTTCGAAGACCCAGAAGACTTGTCAGTGAAAAAAACAATACATAAAAAGAGACGGTAAAATGATGAGAAAATACCAGAATAACTTGAGTAATAATTAAATTGAAAGGTTTGGAAGATTAATAGAAATAAACATTGTAAAAAACCCTAAAGTCTACAAACTTCAAACAAACTAATTCATTTTCCCATACTCAAGACAAAGTTACCCAATCATGAGAAGGATATGAAAATTTCGACCTATATTAGAATGTGATGGCACAGCGACCTACACACCGGTCCGCTTCAGTGCCGACGCGGGGTTGCCAATATCTGGTTTCATTTCTGCTTTCATTTCATGTTTTATTTGCATTTATTTTTGTGATGGGTTATTTCTTACTTTTTTGTGCGCAGTTAAGCATTTTTCTTTTAGACTGCGTTATTTTTTTTTTCTAAACGTTTAATGCCTATTTCATGTGTTTGTAAAAAAACATTTCAAAATAAAACAATGCACTGTTTGCCAAGTCAGGGGTGGCTAGTGCTTGTCTGACCTTGTCTCCAATCTGTTCTCTTTAAACTGTTCTGCCTTCTCTACCTCTCTTCACTAGTGTACCCCCTTCTCTGCCTCTCTTCAGTGTCCCCCCTTCTCTGGCTCTCTTCACTGTCCCCCCTTCTCTGCCTCTCTTCACTAGTGTCCCCCCTTCTCTGCCTCTCTTCACTGTCCCCCCTTCGCTGCCTCTCTTCACTAGTGTCCTCGCTTCTCTGCCTCTCTTCACTGTCCTCACTTCTCTGCCTCTCTTCACTGTCCTTGCTTTTCTACCTCTCTTCACTGTCCCCCTTCTCTGCCTCTCTCTCTCTATCCCCACTTCTCTGCCTCTCTTCACTGTCCTCGCTTCTCTGCCTCTCTTCACTAGTGTCCCCCTTCTCTGTCTCTCTTCACTGTCCCCCCTTCTCTGCCTCTCTCTCTATCCCCACTTCTCTGCCTCTCTTCACTGTCCTCGCTTCTCTGGCTCTCTTCACTAGTGTCCCACTTCTCTGCCTCTCTTCACTGTCCTCGCCTCTCTGCCTCTCTTCACTGACCTCGCTTCTCTACCTCTCTTCACTAGTGTCCCCCCTTCTCTGCCTCTCTTCACTGTCCCCCCTTCTCTGGCTCTCTTCACTAGTGTCCCCCCTTCTCTGCCTCTCTTCACTGTCCCCCCTTCGCTGCCTCTCTTCACTAGTGTCCTCCCTTCTCTGCCTCTCTTCACTGTCCCCCCTTCTCTGCCTCTCTTCACTAGTGTCCCCCCTTCTCTGCCTCTCTTCACTGTCCCCCCTTCGCTGCCTCTCTTCACTAGTGTCCTCGCTTCTCTGCCTCTCTTCACTGTCCTCACTTCTCTGCCTCTCTTCACTGTCCTTGCTTTTCTACCTCTCTTCACTGTCCCCCTTCTCTGCCTCTCTCTCTCTATCCCCACTTCTCTGCCTCTCTTCACTGTCCTCGCTTCTCTGCCTCTCTTCACTAGTGTCCCACTTCTCTGCCTCTCTTCACTGTCCTCGCTTCTCTGCCTCTCTTCACTGACCTCGCTTCTCTACCTCTCTTCACTGTTCCCCTTTCTCTGCCCCTCTTCTCTGTCCTCCCTTTTCTACCTCTCCTCACTGCCCTCGCTTCTCTCCCTCTCTTCACTACCCTCGCCTCTCTATCTCTCCTCACTATCCTCGCTTCTCTGCCTCTCTTCACTGTCTCCCCTTCTCTGCCTCTCTTCACTGTCCTGGATTTCTCTGCCTCTCTTCACTGTCCTCGCTTCGCTGCCTCTCTTCACTAGTGTCCTCGCTTCTCTGCCTCTCTTCACTGTCCTCACTTCTCTGCCTCTCTTCACTGTCCTTGCTTTTCTACCTCTCTTCACTGTCCCCCTTCTCTGCCTCTCTCTCTCTATCCCCACTTCTCTGCCTCTCTTCACTGTCCTCGCTTCTCTGCCTCTCTTCACTAGTGTCCCCCTTCTCTGTCTCTCTTCACTGTCCCCCCTTCTCTGCCTCTCTCTCTATCCCCACTTCTCTGCCTCTCTTCACTGTCCTCGCTTCTCTGGCTCTCTTCACTAGTGTCCCACTTCTCTGCCTCTCTTCACTGTCCTCGCCTCTCTGCCTCTCTTCACTGACCTCGCTTCTCTACCTCTCTTCACTAGTGTCCCCCCTTCTCTGCCTCTCTTCACTGTCCCCCCTTCGCTGCCTCTCTTCACTAGTGTCCTCGCTTCTCTGCCTCTCTTCACTGTCCTCACTTCTCTGCCTCTCTTCACTGTCCTTGCTTTTCTACCTCTCTTCACTGTCCCCCTTCTCTGCCTCTCTCTCTCTATCCCCACTTCTCTGCCTCTCTTCACTGTCCTCGCTTCTCTGCCTCTCTTCACTAGTGTCCCCCTTCTCTGTCTCTCTTCACTGTCCCCCCTTCTCTGCCTCTCTCTCTATCCACACTTCTCTGCCTCTCTTCACTGTCCTCGCTTCTCTGGCTCTCTTCACTAGTGTCCCACTTCTCTGCCTCTCTTCACTGTCCTCGCCTCTCTGCCTCTCTTCACTGACCTCGCTTCTCTACCTCTCTTCACTAGTGTCCCCCCTTCTCTGCCTCTCTTCACTGTCCCCCCTTCGCTGCCTCTCTTCACTAGTGTCTTCCCTTCTCTGCCTCTCTTCACTGTCCCCCCTTCTCTGCCTCTCTTCACTAGTGTCCCCCCTTCTCTGCCTCTCTTCACTGTCCCCCCTTCGCTGCCTCTCTTCACTAGTGTCCTCGCTTCTCTGCCTCTCTTCACTGTCCTCACTTCTCTGCCTCTCTTCACTGTCCTTGCTTTTCTACCTCTCTTCACTGTCCCCCTTCTCTGCCTCTCTCTCTCTATCCCCACTTCTCTGCCTCTCTTCACTGTCCTCGCTTCTCTGCCTCTCTTCACTAGTGTCCCACTTCTCTGCCTCTCTTCACTGTCCTCGCTTCTCTGCCTCTCTTCACTGACCTCGCTTCTCTACCTCTCTTCACTGTTCCCCTTTCTCTGCCCCTCTTCTCTGTCCTCCCTTTTCTACCTCTCCTCACTGCCCTCGCTTCTCTCCCTCTCTTCACTACCCTCGCCTCTCTATCTCTCCTCACTATCCTCGCTTCTCTGCCTCTCTTCACTGTCTCCCCTTCTCTGCCTCTCTTCACTGTCCTGGATTTCTCTGCCTCTCTTCACTGTCCTCGCTTCTCTACCTCTCTTCACTCTCCTCGCTTCTCTGCCTCATTACACTGTCTCTCCTTCTCTGCCTCTCTTCACTGTCCTCACTTCTCTGCCTCTCTTCACTGTCCTTGCTTCTCTGCCTCTCTTCACTGTCCCCCTTCTTTGCCTCTCTCTCTATCCTCACTTCTCTGCCTCTCTTCAATAGTGTCCCCCTTCTCTGCCTCTCTTCACTGCCCCCACTTCTCTGCCTCTCTCACTGTCCCCCCTTCTCTGCCTCTCTTCACTGTCCCCGCTTCTCTGCCTCTCTTCACTGTCCTCGCTTCTCTGCCTCTCTTCACTGTCCCCCCTTCTCTGCCTCTCTCTCTATCCCCACTTCTCTGCCTCTCTTCACTGTCCCCCCTTCGCTGCCTCTCTTCACTAGTGTCCTCACTTCTCTGCCTCTCTTCAATAGTGTCCCCCTTCTCTGCCTCTCTTCACTGCCCCCACTTCTCTGCCTCTCTCACTGTCCCCCCTTCTCTGCCTCTCTTCACTGTCCCCGCTTCTCTGCCTCTCTTCACTGTCCTCGCTTCTCTGCCTCTCTTCACTGTCCCCCCTTCTCTGCCTCTCTCTCTATCCCCCCTTCTCTGCCTCTCTTCACTGTCCCCCCTTCGCTGCCTCTCTTCACTAGTGTCCTCGCTTCTCTGCCTCTCTTCACTGTCCTCACTTCTCTGCCTCTCTTCACTGTCCTTGCTTTTCTACCTCTCTTCACTGTCCCCCTTCTCTGCCTCTCTCTCTCTATCCCCACTTCTCTGCCTCTCTTCACTGTCCTCGCTTCTCTGCCTCTCTTCACTAGTGTCCCCCTTCTCTGTCTCTCTTCACTGTCCCCCCTTCTCTGCCTCTCTCTCTATCCCCACTTCTCTGCCTCTCTTCACTGTCCTCGCTTCTCTGGCTCTCTTCACTAGTGTCCCACTTCTCTGCCTCTCTTCACTGTCCTCGCCTCTCTGCCTCTCTTCACTGACCTCGCTTCTCTACCTCTCTTCACTAGTGTCCCCCCTTCTCTGCCTCTCTTCACTGTCCCCCCTTCTCTGGCTCTCTTCACTAGTGTCCCCCCTTCTCTGCCTCTCTTCACTGTCCCCCCTTCGCTGCCTCTCTTCACTAGTGTCCTCCCTTCTCTGCCTCTCTTCACTGTCCCCCCTTCTCTGCCTCTCTTCACTAGTGTCCCCCCTTCTCTGCCTCTCTTCACTGTCCCCCCTTCGCTGCCTCTCTTCACTAGTGTCCTCGCTTCTCTGCCTCTCTTCACTGTCCTCACTTCTCTGCCTCTCTTCACTGTCCTTGCTTTTCTACCTCTCTTCACTGTCCCCCTTCTCTGCCTCTCTCTCTCTATCCCCACTTCTCTGCCTCTCTTCACTGTCCTCGCTTCTCTGCCTCTCTTCACTAGTGTCCCACTTCTCTGCCTCTCTTCACTGTCCTCGCTTCTCTGCCTCTCTTCACTGACCTCGCTTCTCTACCTCTCTTCACTGTTCCCCTTTCTCTGCCCCTCTTCTCTGTCCTCCCTTTTCTACCTCTCCTCACTGCCCTCGCTTCTCTCCCTCTCTTCACTACCCTCGCCTCTCTATCTCTCCTCACTATCCTCGCTTCTCTGCCTCTCTTCACTGTCTCCCCTTCTCTGCCTCTCTTCACTGTCCTGGATTTCTCTGCCTCTCTTCACTGTCCTCGCTTCGCTGCCTCTCTTCACTAGTGTCCTCGCTTCTCTGCCTCTCTTCACTGTCCTCACTTCTCTGCCTCTCTTCACTGTCCTTGCTTTTCTACCTCTCTTCACTGTCCCCCTTCTCTGCCTCTCTCTCTCTATCCCCACTTCTCTGCCTCTCTTCACTGTCCTCGCTTCTCTGCCTCTCTTCACTAGTGTCCCCCTTCTCTGTCTCTCTTCACTGTCCCCCCTTCTCTGCCTCTCTCTCTATCCCCACTTCTCTGCCTCTCTTCACTGTCCTCGCTTCTCTGGCTCTCTTCACTAGTGTCCCACTTCTCTGCCTCTCTTCACTGTCCTCGCCTCTCTGCCTCTCTTCACTGACCTCGCTTCTCTACCTCTCTTCACTAGTGTCCCCCCTTCTCTGCCTCTCTTCACTGTCCCCCCTTCGCTGCCTCTCTTCACTAGTGTCCTCGCTTCTCTGCCTCTCTTCACTGTCCTCACTTCTCTGCCTCTCTTCACTGTCCTTGCTTTTCTACCTCTCTTCACTGTCCCCCTTCTCTGCCTCTCTCTCTCTATCCCCACTTCTCTGCCTCTCTTCACTGTCCTCGCTTCTCTGCCTCTCTTCACTAGTGTCCCCCTTCTCTGTCTCTCTTCACTGTCCCCCCTTCTCTGCCTCTCTCTCTATCCACACTTCTCTGCCTCTCTTCACTGTCCTCGCTTCTCTGGCTCTCTTCACTAGTGTCCCACTTCTCTGCCTCTCTTCACTGTCCTCGCCTCTCTGCCTCTCTTCACTGACCTCGCTTCTCTACCTCTCTTCACTAGTGTCCCCCCTTCTCTGCCTCTCTTCACTGTCCCCCCTTCGCTGCCTCTCTTCACTAGTGTCTTCCCTTCTCTGCCTCTCTTCACTGTCCCCCCTTCTCTGCCTCTCTTCACTAGTGTCCCCCCTTCTCTGCCTCTCTTCACTGTCCCCCCTTCGCTGCCTCTCTTCACTAGTGTCCTCGCTTCTCTGCCTCTCTTCACTGTCCTCACTTCTCTGCCTCTCTTCACTGTCCTTGCTTTTCTACCTCTCTTCACTGTCCCCCTTCTCTGCCTCTCTCTCTCTATCCCCACTTCTCTGCCTCTCTTCACTGTCCTCGCTTCTCTGCCTCTCTTCACTGACCTCGCTTCTCTACCTCTCTTCACTGTTCCCCTTTCTCTGCCCCTCTTCTCTGTCCTCCCTTTTCTACCTCTCCTCACTGCCCTCGCTTCTCTCCCTCTCTTCACTACCCTCGCCTCTCTATCTCTCCTCACTATCCTCGCTTCTCTGCCTCTCTTCACTGTCTCCCCTTCTCTGCCTCTCTTCACTGTCCTGGATTTCTCTGCCTCTCTTCACTGTCCTCGCTTCTCTACCTCTCTTCACTCTCCTCGCTTCTCTGCCTCATTACACTGTCTCTCCTTCTCTGCCTCTCTTCACTGTCCTCACTTCTCTGCCTCTCTTCACTGTCCTTGCTTCTCTGCCTCTCTTCACTGTCCCCCTTCTTTGCCTCTCTCTCTATCCTCACTTCTCTGCCTCTCTTCAATAGTGTCCCCCTTCTCTGCCTCTCTTCACTGCCCCCACTTCTCTGCCTCTCTCACTGTCCCCCCTTCTCTGCCTCTCTTCACTGTCCCCGCTTCTCTGCCTCTCTTCACTGTCCTCGCTTCTCTGCCTCTCTTCACTGTCCCCCCTTCTCTGCCTCTCTCTCTATCCCCACTTCTCTGCCTCTCTTCAATGTCCTCGCTTCTCTGCCTCTCTTCACTAGTGTCCCCCTTCTCTGCCTCTCTTCACTGTCCCCCTTCTCTGCCTCTCTTCACTGTCCCCCCTTCTCTGCCTCTCTCTCTATCCCCACTTTTCTGCCTCTCTCACTGTCCCCCATCTCTGACTCTGTTCACTGTCCTCACTTCTCTGCCTCTCTTTACTGTCCCCCTTCTCTGCCCCTCTTCTCTGACCTCCCTTTTCTACCTCTTCTCACTGTCCTCGCTTATCTGCCTCTCTTCACTGCCCTCCCTTTTCTACCTCTTCTCACTGTCCTCGCTTCTCTGCCTCTCTTCACTGTCCCCCCTTCTCAGCCCCTCTTCTCTGTCCTCACTTCTGTCTCTCTTCACTGTCCTCGCCTCTCTGCCTCTCTTCACTGTCCTCGCGTCTTACTATTTCTATTGTTCTCTCCTCTCCCTGCCTCTCCTCCTGTTCTCTCAGGCCTTTCCATCATTTTCTGCATCTCTCCTCTTCTGATTTCTGTTTCCTTCCACTTTTCACTTCGTTACATCCCTACACACTCTCTCTCCTCCCTTGTCTCCTCCTTCCTCCTTTCTCATCTCTTCCCCTCCTTCTTTTTAGGTCTCGGCTAGAAGCACGCGAAGCGCATTCTCGCCGAGAACTATAGTAGTCGGCTCAGCCCACAACGAGTGGAGACAAGTGATGGCCACGCGCAGCGTTCAGAAGCATGGCAGAGGCAGATTCAGACGCGCGCCATGGGATTGGGTCGCGCGCGTGAGCTTCTAACGTAGACAGCTCATGACGCGCGGCTTGTAGGTTTCTGTTTTGTTTCCCGCGGAGGCATCACGACGAGCAGCAACGGAGGCGGCGGAAGCGCTGGAGGAAGGGGTGATGCTTGTTATTTGGACTTTCGCTGTCCCTCGCCAGTGCCCGTCATTTTCTAGTTTTAAATGGTTACTTTTCGCCCGTCAATGCATATGCCCACAAATGTCTGAGCTCTGCAGGAACCGGTGAAATGCGAGCAGCGGGTGTCATTTCTTTTCGTTACATGCTAGAAACAGGCTAAGTGCAGGAACACCCGAGTTCGCGTGCTTGCCAGTCATCTTGCAACTCAAACCTGTACATTGTGCATGTCTCTCCCCCCACCCCCCTCTTTGTGTACACGGCACAGGAGTGGCTAGATTGCAATACCACGGAGCACATCTGCCTTCCTAGGTTATAAATAAAAATACGAAGTAGTTCGAAAAAGTGACGAGGTCAACATTCAGAGCAGCCGACTTTGGAGATGGGGAACCAGCTTCGAGTGGTCGCCGTGGGCTCAAGACCCAGTGATTCGGGGCAAATCACTTAATGTCTCCGTGCCTACCGAAGAAAAAATGAATGCGTCCTTGTGTAATGGTGCTCATCTGAAGCGCTCCTATACTTTTGGGTCGAGTTTGCGCTTTATAAAACAGCAAAAAAATGCACATTCTCGTGGATTATATTAAGTAATGCGTTTTCCAAATTGTCGATACTGTGTACTTAACCCAATTGTCAACACAATTGGAGATTAGGGTACATGGGATATCCCCCAGCAAGGCTCTCCGTGACCGGACTGCAATCCCCTCCTCGTGTGTACCACGCATGCTCGGTTATAACTTTTTTAAAAGCAGTGATTCACACCTGACAGCACAAACAAGTTCCTGAGAATACGGAGGGAGTGCTCCACGTGTGTGTTGTTTCTCTTCTCGAAACACTGGAAAGGAGTAATTCTGCCCAGCCCACGTGGAGTCTTTAATTCTTTTATTCTGCGCTTTAACCAGTTCATACTGCTATTTTGTGACAGTCTCCCAAAATGTACTATTTTGTTCCATATTTCTATACAAATTGTGTTTTTCTGCAACTTGAAAGCATTCATATAAGGATGACATTAGTACATTTATGTTCTGTCTTTCGACCCGAAGCTCCTTGATTGGAGCACTCGCTGTGGAATGTTTGAATAGGGTCACGTGCACTAGGAAGTCTTAACAAAGAACGTGTCGGGTCACACTTGTGAGCACTTCGTATTCAGAAACTTTTCGGTTTACTTTTATTTGAAGTCTCAACGATCTACCCAATATGTGTGGAAAGCAAAGGAGCCTCTACCGTTCACAGCATTTTAGAGTGTATGCATCTTGCATTGTTTCCGTTTGTAATGTCCTCAGATAGAACATCTATAAAGGAAATAAAACACCTTACAAAAAAAAAGGTTAGCCACTTAGTGTAATTTTTTGTTTGACATCTCACTTTTCACAAATAAATAACTATCGGCTGTGCTTAAAGCATCTAGTCTGCCCATCAGACAGTGTACTTTGGTTTAATTGTAATAATTGGAGGTCAATGAAATCTAAGGATAAAAATCTGCAAAAACATTTCCGAGCGGAAAAGCCAAGTCACATACTTGGTGGACATCCAGTCCCCCAGGAATCCCCTGCGGGTCCTGCACGTGAACCGCCTCAAGCCTCACTTCGTGCGGACGGAGTTGAGCCTGCTACTGGCCACAGATGACGGGGCGGAAGAGGAAACAGAGCCTCTCCCTGACCTCCTGTGCGCCAAAGAGAAAGATGGCTCCATGGAAGGAGTGAACCTCTCTCCCTCCCTCACTCCCCAGCAACGCGAAGACTGCCTCCAGCTCCTGGGGCAGTTCTCAGACCTGTTCTCTCTCGTCCCCAAGGTCACCGACTGGTGTTTCCACGACGTGGACACCGGAGACAGCCCGCCGGTGCGACACAGAGCCTACCGAGTCCCCGATCGAGTCCGGTCCTGCATTCAGGCCGAGGTCTCGAAGATGTTGTCCTTGGGGGTGGTCGAACCCTCAGATAGCCCCTGGGCCAGCCCAGTGGTGCTGGTCCCGAAAGCCGCTGCCCCTGGTGTCGCCCCTGAACTGAGGTTCTGCGTGGACTACCAGGGGCTCAATGCAGTCACCCGAGCCGACGCCCACCCCATTCCCCACGCAGATGAGCTCATTGACCGTCTCGGGTCTGCTCATTTCCTCAGCACCTTTGACTTGACCTGCGGATACTGGCAAATTGCGCTCACAGAGGGAGCCAAGGAGCGGTCCGCCTTCTCCACCCCGGACGGGCATTATCGCTTTCGCGTGATGCCCTTTGGGATGAAAAACGCCCCGGCCGCTTTTCAAAGACTAGTAAACAAAGTCCTGGCCGGGCTGGAAGAGTTCAGTGCCGCATATCTGGACGATATCGCAGTTTTCAGTTCAGAATGGAACGAACACCTCCGGCACCTCCGGAGAGTGTTGATGGCCCTGCGCCAGGCAGGCCTCACAGTGAAAGCCAGCAAATGCCAAATCGGGCAAGGATCGGTGGTCTACCTGGGGCACCAGGTCGGAAGTGGGCATGTCGCCCCTCTGCAGCCTAAAATCGACGCCATCCAAGCCTGGGAACCACCCACCACTCAAACAGAGGTTCGGGCCTTCCTGGGCCTCACCGGTTACTACCGGAGGTTCATCCGAGGGTACGGCAGCCTTGTAGGTCCCCTCACGGAGTTAACGTCCAAAAAGCAGCCCCAGAAAGTACAGTGGACCCCGGCCAGCCAAGAGGCGGTCGACGCTCTCAAGAGAGCCATGTGTACTGCCCCTGTGCTACAAGCCCCTGACTACTCCAAGGAGTTTGTGGTACAGATTGATGCCTCGGAGCACGGCATTGGGGCCGTACTATCCCAACTGAATGAGGAAGGTCTAGACCAGCCCGTAGCCTTCATTAGCCGGAGGCTACTCCCCAGAGAGCAGAGGTTGGGCACCATCGAGCGAGAAGCGTTCGCTGTAGTCTGGGCCCTAAAGAAGTTACGGCCCTACTTGTTCGGAACCCATTTCCGAGTCCAGATGGATCATCAACCATTGCGGTGGGTGATGCAGATGCGGGGCGGAAACCCCAAACTGCTGCGATGGTCGATCTCCCTTCAGGGGATGGATTTCACTGTAGAGCATCGCCCTGGTACCAACCACACCAACGCTGACGGCCTCTCCAGGTTCTTCCGCCTCAGTGAAGAGAACCCCCAAGAGGATGGGTAGTTCTCCCCGACTGTCAGCTGGGGGGACGCATGTTAGACCCGGCCTCGTGGCGTGGTCCTCCCTGACCCGTAGCAACACCCTTCCGAGCTTACACAACAGACCCCGGAGTCCCCCGTCCTAGCCAACCCTTCCCTCCATGTTAGTCCTGACCCTTCCCGGACTTCCCAGCCCGTGCCTCCATCTTCCCGGCCCGTAGGCCCTGTGTGCCCACTTTTCGGCACCTAAGATGGCCGCCCGAGCCAGCGCGGCCTAGGCCGAGAGGCGCCACCCTGGCGGGAGGACAGAGCGCTCCCCGCGAGTGAGAAAGGGAGGAGCAGTATCCTTCACACCTCCGACCTCTCCTCGAGAAGTGGGTTTCAATCACCCCTCCGGCCGCCCCACGCCTGCTGTGTGTCTGGGACTCCTCCCGAACCCGACCTGAATGGATCAAAGGGCCGCGTGGCAGGAAACCCCAACAAGCGGCCCCCAGGTGCCAAGTCCCCTGCCGACAAGACTCCGGAGAGCAAAGAGGAGCAGTCCTATAACTGGGGTTGCTCCGGGACTATCGACAGATTCGATCCTGGAACGACGAGAGCCCTGCTGACGTGGTCGCGGCTTGTTTGGCAGAGAAGGACTTCTGTTGAAACCACCTGAGCCCTGCTGAGTGACTCGCGGCTCCCTTGCAACTTTGAACCACCTGAGCCCTGCTGAGTGACTCGCGGCTCCCCTGCAACTTTGAAACACCGAGCCCTGCTGAGTGACTCGCGGCTCCCTTGCAACTTTGAACCACCTGAGCCCTGCTGAGTGACTCGCGGCTCCCCGGAAGAACGTAAGACCTCCGACACCTTGCTTGAACCCTGCTGAGTGACTCGCGGCTCCTTGACTCTCCTGGTCCGGCTGGACCCTGAAAGATCGCCCCGTATCCCCTGGCTCGAGGATTGAGAGCTGTGCGTTGGGTACGCAACGATATTGACACTGATCCTCTAAGACTGTCCCGCTACCCCTACCCCGACCGAGACTCTTTGAGCTCTTGCTCTACTGGTACTACCGGCTTTCTCTGATCATAAAGATCCCTTGAATCACGAGATAAAGAAACGTTCTTAAGAAGCTACGTTGTGGTGTCTCTTTGTCGTGTGGTGCTTGTGTGGTATGTACGATCCTAGATTCGAGACTCTCCCCCTGAGGAGTCTCCCTCCAGTGCTCGTCTTCGTACCTAGGGAGGTGGGTCCCAGGGTGGTCAGGTACACTTCCTGCCCTCCCCTGAGATCGCCTTCTAACAACTAGTACTTAAGCGAAACTATTGGAGTCAGGCTTTTAACTTTGTTCAGCTTCCTGTCTTAGAGATGTGTCCCCCGTACGAACGCGAGCTGTACATGTCTGTTTGAGTAATGACACAAATATTGATGTAAAGGCACCTTCTACTTTTATTTAATTCTCTGCTACTCATCCCAGTGTAGGGTGTCAGAGCGCTTTTCATCACACTCACAGGCATAATATATCGTACACGTGTAAATCAATGTGCAGGAAATGTTACCTAAGACAATGAGGGTTATAACTTCTAAGGTTTAGGGATCGCATATCACCCATGCTTGTAGACATTGATTTTGAGAGTGAAAACGAACTCAGCAGTTGTGGGTGTCTGTAGCAACAAGACCTTATGACTTCCCAAAGGGCCCCATCTCTGCTATTTTAGAATAAGAGCAGATCGAGAAAAAAAACAAGAATTTAAACCCATGACTTACAGCCTGCATGCAGCTCCTTGACGCCAGTAAAAAGAGCACTGCGCTATATTTGAAGGCGCACAGCTTATGAACTGGAAGTAACAAAATGATCTGAAAGACAAAAGCAGTAGCCCACTTACCTGTCTATTTACATAAAATACAAATCTGTGATCTGCATTTACACGGCCCGGGACCAGGGTTCAATTCCCGAAGCGGCAGGGTCGTGGACCAGGGGTCAACGGACTCGATAATTCTCACCTCAGTGCCTACACTAACCTGGGAACACACTCGGTAACTCTGGGCATTAAGCTTGCCTCATCTCTACAACGGCCCCCCACAGACGCCAGGGATGCCTGGTTTCACCCTGGACATACCCAGTAAGGGACCATCTCACGGGGAAAACCAGGACGGGTTCCCCAGCGGTCTGCAGCGCCAGGACACTCGGTTAGAGTAACAGTGCGCTTTACAAAATACCCCACAAAAATACCCCACATAATGTGCTTTGCAGCAGGTACATTACCCTATGTGCTACTTTGAGTCAAAACTGTGATTGGACAAAACACAGAACTCTCCCAGGACTGCATTAACCACCAGATTTACCTTATGGCTATTATAATCCCCTCAAAATTGCTGGACACACAATGATCTCTGCAGCAGGTGCCTTAACCCTGTAAGATATTGAAAAATGTAGCCTCTTTGTGACCAATGAAATAGCCAAAGTAGAGCAGATTTACTGTTACATATGTTCTTGCTGCCAATTTCTTTGCAGCAGATTTTTTTAGGTCGAAGGCCTAAAAGGCTGCGCTTGCGCAGTCTTAGGCCGGAGATTTAATGACTCTTAGTAGCGCAGAAGGTCCCACCTCCCTGCCCTATCTCTCCTTCATTGGCTGGCTTCCTAAACGGAGGCCAGCCATTGGAGGAGAGATGCGTCACTCCAAACAAGCCCCGTCTTTTTCGGATTCGGGGGCGTAAATTTTGCTGTTCTTTAGACAGTGACGTTGTCTGTCACTCAAATCAGCAAAACCACGCCCCCGAATCCGAAAAAATCGGAACCTTGAGGCCGCCATTTTTGTTGTTGTCTGCAGTGAGGATCGATCTTTCATTTAGCCCTTCCTCTGCAATCCACAGACACCCGGTTATGCCGCCCTTACTTCTGCCCTCTTACTGCCCTGTGACAAGCCCTCCCCTGCCTGGGCACTCTCGGCTCTTCACTCGTTTGCAGCGCGGAGCGTGTGGCTTTGGGTGGAGCCTGCCGTGTGCGCTGTTCCCTGGGCCGAGTTCGGAGTGTCGTCACTGGCGGGAGGCCCTGCTGCGGCTGCATCCGTTGCTGGATCCCCGCGGTGAGTGTGAGTGGGTGTTGGGGGGCATGGGTACCCATTAACTTGCTTGCTTGAGTTATCTTGCATGCGGGTGCGGCAGTGTGCTGTGCCTGCAGCAGCCCGAGGCTGCCAGGTGCTGGGAAGGTGCCCAAGAGTGAGGAAGCGGACCACCGACCCGCCATAGCCGGGGGCTGACGAGCTGTTTTAGTAAGCCTACAATGTAGAGTCACTGCTCGGGCTCACCTATGGGCCATGCTTAGAGAGACCCCCTCAACGCTGTCCGTGTCTCCTTTCCCCCCCCCACCCTCCCTCCCGCTGTCCGTGTCTCGAGCGAGGAAGCGGCCCACCGACCCGCCATAGCCGGGGGCTGACGAGCTGTTTTAGTAAGCCTACAGAAACAGCAAAATACATGTCGGACGGGTGGGGGGCTACTCGCAGATGCAGTGACTGAAACAGAAAAATACATGTCGGACGGCACACTATGCTTAGCACACATTTTTAGCGTTTGTGTTTTTAAGCCACACCCTTAATTAAATTGGCCACGGACGTTTGAGAGACTCACCACCTCCCCCACCCACCCTCTGGATGCAATAACAGAAACAGCAAAATCCATGTCGGACGGCACACTATGCTTAGCACAGATTTTTAGCTTGCTGTGCCTGCAGCAGCCCGAGGCTGCCAGGCGCTGGGAAGGTGCCCGAGAGCGAGGAAGCGACCCGCCATAGGCGAGCTGTTTTAGTAAGCCTACAATGTAGAGTCACTGCTCGGGCTCACCTATGGGCCATGCTTAGAGAGACCCCCTCAATGCTGTCTGTGTCTCCTTTCCCCCCCCCACCCTCCCTCCCGCTGTCTCCTTTTCCGCCCCCCCCCCCCCCCGTCCATGTCTCGAGCGAGGAAGCGGCCCACCGACCCGCCATAGGCAGGGGCTGACGAGCTGTTTTAGTAAGCTGACAGAAACAGCAAAATACATGTCGGACGGGTGGGGGGCTACTCGCAGATGCAGTGACAGAAACAGCAAAATACATGTCGGACGGGTGGGGGGCTACTCGCAGATGCAGTGACAGAAACAGCAAAATACATGTCGGACGGCACACTATGCTTAGCACACATTTTTAGCGTTTGTGTTTTTAAGCCACACCCTTGCTTAGCACAGATTTTTAGCTAGCTGTGCCTGCAGCAGCCCGAGGCTGCCAGGCGCTGGGAAGGTGCCCGAGAGCGAGGAAGCGACCCGCCATAGCCGGGGGCTGACGAGCTGTTTTAGTAAGCCTACAATGTAGAGTCACTGCTCGGGCTCACCTATGGGCCATGCTTAGAGAGACTCCTCGACGCTGTCCGTGTCTCCTTCCTCCCCCCCGCTGTCCGTGTCTTCTTTTCCGCCGCCCCAGAGATTGAGGACACACGCTCACTAGGATATCATATCTCTGCTTTTACTGAAAAAGCATGTAATCTGGTAGCTCTTTTCCTGTAATACCCACTGTTGCTCCACTTCGCAATCCTGGGAAAGTGTCGGAATAGAAGCATTGTACTACTTTTTTAATTGGCAGGTCAATTATGCAAACCTTAGTTTATTTAATCTTTTTTAGGTTTGCGCAAAAAATCTATATACTTTTTTTTTTAAACCAGTGGTATTTATTTGATGTAACCCCACTTTATTTAAAATTGTGTATGAAAGGTTTCTTAGTCACCAAAACCTTATCCTCGGATAATGCAGGGGGAACAGTAGACTGTCTTATTGTGTCTCCCTCACTACCTCACTCTTTCACTACCTCACTCTCTCTGTCTCTCACTACCTCACTCTCTATCTACCTCACTCTCTCTCTCACTACATAACTCTCTCTAGCTCACTACTCCACTCTATCTATCTCACTACCTCACTATCTCACAACTTCTCTCTCTCAAAATATCACTACCTCACTCTCTCACTACCTCACTCTCTAGCTCACAAGCTCACAACTTCCCTCTCTCTCTAACTCACAACCTCAATCACTCTCTCACTACCTCACTTTCTATTTCACTAACTCACTTTCACTCTCTCTTTCACTACCTCTCTCTCTATCTCACTACATCACATCACTCTATGCTTATATCTCACTACCTCACAACATCCCTCTCCCTCACTACCTCACTCTTTCACTACCTCACTCTCTCTATCTCACTACCCCACTCTCTTTCTACCTCACTCTCTCTCTATTTCAATACCTCACTCTCTATTATTTCAAAACCTCACTCTCTCTCTATCTCACTACCTCACTCTCTCTCTGCTAATGCAATAGGTATCGCATATGCAAAAAAAAAAGCTAATGCCCATAGAAATGACAATGCCATTTATTTAGGGATACAAACAAGATAAAAAAATAATGAGCAATACCAATAGCTCTACCTATAATATTGCCGAGACCAATGCATTGTAAATGCTTGTGTTCGAGGCATATGGGCTGCAGATGGTACATTATGAATAGATCGCCATCTGGTGTTGGGCTCGGATGATTGCACTTTGTTTTTCTCTTGGAGAGTCTTTTGTATCTTGGTGACTCCTCCCTTGGTTGGTAGTGCGCATGGGCATCGGCTCCATCCTTAGATTGTTTTTTTCCGCCATCGGGTTCGGATGAGGATCGAGACGCTCCAGATCAACTTCGGAAGAAAGTGATTTATCGGCGCGTATTCCCTTTCCAATTCGACGGTATTGTTATCGAACGCGTTCATTTCCATTCCGGCGCGTAGCAAATAAAAATCGAACAGAAAAACTTGGATCTACGTCGAAGAACAAGAGGCCTTTTCTCGACGCAGTCAAGCCCGGAGTCCATGGAAAGGACTCCATTCAAAAAATGTCCAAAGTGTGGTGCTAAGTTCCCACACAAGGACCTACACGAGGTGTGCAACCTCTGTCTATCGCCTGAACACGAATCCAGGGACTGCGAAGCCTGCGCAGCATTTTCCTCCAAGCTAACGATTAGAAATCGTCGAGCTCGAAGACACGAGGTTTCCAGAATGCAGGCGGAAGCGATCCCGGAGTTGTTCGGAGACGACCAAATCGAGGAAGAAGAAGAAGAACAGTCGGGGTCGGAAGGGGACCAGTCGGAGACCGAGGAACTCATCGATCAACAAACCGTGAGTGACGACGTCCCCTTACCGAAAAACCGACCCCGTGCGGTAACGACCCCGCCCTCGGGCCCGGTCAAACCGCTGAAAAAAGTTTCCGACGCCCCGCCCTCGGGCCCGGCAACGAAACCGAAAGTGAAACCGAAACACTCGGACTCCCACCATGTCGGATCCGAGAAAAGGGCGACATCGACTTCGACACCGAGGCTACATGCAAAGGGAAGCTCGGTATCGAGACATTCCATGTCGAAACACAAATATGACTTATCGCCCAAGAGACACTCGATACCAAGAAAGTCGGAATCGAGCAAACATTCGGTGCCGAAAACAACAAGATCTGACGATCAAAAACAAAAGCACCTCTCGGAACCAGGACCTTCGGTACCGATTCAGGAGCAACAGACAGACCCCAAACAAAAGATCTTGTTTATTGATCCACAGACTGGAAAAATGGTCACAAAGAAGAGAAAGAGTGAACAGTCAGAAGATAAACCTCTTCCTCCAAAAAAGAGAACAATGGGGAAGAATATAACTCCTCCTGCTTCTCCTCGTCCTAGAGTCACACCCTCTTCTCCTATTCCTCACAATAGGTCAAATATTCCTACACCTTCCACACCAAGACCAGCTACACCTCAGTCAGATGTGGACAGTGATCTAGGGGAGGGAGAACCTCAGGAGGATGACGAATCTATCCCAGATGAGGAGGACCCATGGGAAAATTATGATGTAGGGTCAGATGAGGACAACGACCCAGAGTTATATCCCTCAAAGCCTTCACCACCTGATGATAACACAGGGTTTGTGCAGCTCATTAATAGGGCAGCAAAATATCACAAACTAGATATGCACACAGAACCTCAAATAGAGGATTTCTTGTTAGAGACTCTACCTAATGCACAGAGAACATCAGGTACTCTTCCTATGTTAAAGGGTCTTCTTAGTCACACAGAGGAAATATTCGAAAACCCAGTGAGAGCCAGGGTGTTAAACCCCAGAATTGATAAAAAATACAAAGCGGCTCCAAAGGACCCAATATTTATTAGAGGGCATGTACCTCTAGACTCGCTGGTGGTCTCAAACGCTCGTAAAAGAGCAAACTCATTATCTACAGGAGAGGCTCCTCCACCAGATAAAGAGTCGAAGTTAATAGATGCATCAGGCAAAAGAGTAGCATCACAGGCAGCGAATAGCTGGCGTATAGCCAATACACAAGCACTACTCGCACGTTACGACAGGGCACATTACGATGAGTTAGAAAAACTTCTCATACATCTCCCAAAAGAACACCAGAAAAAGGCAGATCAATTAATACAGGAAGGTAAAATAATAACCAATACTTCCATTAAGTGTGCATTAGACGCAGCAGACACTGCAGCAAGGTCTATTAATACCAGTGTCATGCTAAGAAGGCACGCATGGCTTAGAATCTCTGGATTCAAACAAGAAGTACAAACAGCCCTATTGAACAAACCATTTGATCAGAAAACATTGTTTGGTTCAAGCACAGACGAGACATTAGAAAAAACGAAGAAAGATACGGAAACGGCTAAGTCAATGGGAGCATTGCAACAGCCAACACAGAGAGGTTCCTTCCGTAGATCCACCTATAGAGGGGGCTCAAAGAACACAGGAACAAATCAACAATCCACATCTTTCACACCAACATCACCCAGAGGTAATTCAAGAGGCAGTTACAGAGGTAACAACAATAAGGGTAGAGGCCGCGGAAACAATAACAACCGCAACGCCTCAACACCAAAACAGTGACTTCATAGAACTCCCCCCAGACCACATAACACCGGTCGGGGGACGTCTATAACAGTTCCTACCTGTCTGGGAAAACATCACGTCAGACAAGTGGGTGAGACAAATTATCCAACATGGTTATTGCCTAGAACTCACAGCTACCCCACCAAACATCCCCCCCAAACAGCGTCCAATGAGTCAAGATCATCTGACATTGTTAAGAGAAGAAGTGCTAGCACTTCTACAAAAGCATGCAATAGAGAAGGTCCCAAAAGATCAACAGGGAACAGGAGTATACTCTCTATACTTCCTGATCCCCAAAAAGGACGGGTCCCTAAGACCAATATTAGACCTCAGACCTCTCAATGCTTACATAAATTCGGAGCATTTCCACATGGTCACGCTCCAACAAGTACTCCCTTTACTGAAGAAAGGGGACTTTCTTTCTACACTGGATCTAAAAGACGCTTACTTTCATATCCCAATTCACAGAGCCCACAGAAAATACCTAAGGTTTGTGTTAGAAGGACAACACTATCAGTTCAAAGTCCTTCCGTTCGGTGTCACAACAGCACCAAGAGTTTTCACAAAATGTCTAGCTGTGGTGGCAGCACACCTAAGAAGACAACAAATACATGTCTTCCCATACTTGGACGATTGGCTAATAAAGGCCAAGTCAAAGGAAGAATGTCTTCACAACACACAGAAGACAATCCAATTGCTGCACCACCTAGGGTTCACGGTGAACTACAAAAAATCACACCTGCAACCAAACCAGATTCAGCAATACCTGGGAGCTACAGTAGACACAGAGAAGGCAATAGCATACCCCAACCCAATCAGAGTACAGACAATGGTCGGGTTAATACAAAGATTTCAACCACAACACTTACTACCAGCACGAGTGTTTATGCAACTATTAGGCATGATGTCCTCCTGCATACAGCTAATACCACATGCCAGACTACAAATGCGCCCACTACAAGAGTGTCTAGCGACACAGTGGAATCAGGCTCAAGGTCAGATTACAGATCTGGTGTTGGTAAACGACCGGACGCATCGCTCTCTGAAGTGGTGGAACACAGAAAACATTTCCAAGGGACGGTCGTTCCTAGAGCCAATTCCACAAGTGACAATAACAGCGGACGCATCGCTCTCCGGATGGGGAGCGCATATGGACAGATACACAGTACAGGGGAAGTGGAGTGTGCAGCAAAAGAAACTGCACATCAACTACCTAGAACTATTAGCAATATTTCTAGCACTAGAGGCTTTCCTAATACTAATAGCAGGAAAAGCAGTCCTGATCAGAACAGACAACATGACTGCAATGTATTATATTCAAAAACAGGGGGGGACACACTCTCTCCAACTGTCCAGACTAGCACAGGACATATGGAGATGGGCCATTCCTCAAAAGATCTACCTGTTAGCGGAACACCTACCAGGAGTTCAAAATCAAATAGCAGACATCCTAAGCAGACAGTCAGAACAAGTACACGAATGGGAGCTGCACGACCAAATACTACAGCCATTCTTCCAAAAATGGGGGCAACCAGAGATAGATCTGTTTGCCAATCATCAGAACGCAAAATGCAAAGAATTCGCATCCAGGTACCCACACCAAAGGTCCCAGGGCAATGCACTGTGGATAAATTGGTCCAACAAATTTGCTTACGCGTTCCCTCCTCTACCACTAATTCCATTACTGGTTCGGAAACTACAGCAACACTCAATGACAATGATACTAGTGGCACCCACGTGGGCAAGACAGCCGTGGTTCACCACGCTGCTACAACTCTCACAAGTACCACATCAAAAGCTAAGGTTATTACCCATGCATCTTACACAGAACCATGGAGAAATAATGCACCCAGATCCCAAACAACTGAACCTAGCGATCTGGCTCCTGAGGTCATAGAGTTTGGGTATTTAGATTTACCACCAGAATGCATGGAAATCATTAAACAAGCAAGACGTCCTACCACCAGAGCATGCTATGCAGCAAAATGGAAGAGGTTTGCTATACACTGTAACAGTAAGAACATCAACCCTCTGGACGCATCCACTAAACAAATCATTTGCTATTTATTACACCTACAGCAATGTAACCTAGCATATACCTCTATCAGAGTTCATCTCGCAGCCATAGCGGCGTACCTACAAAACAGGCAACATCTGTCACTGTTTAAAGTACCAGCAATTAAAGCTTTCATGGAAGGACTCAAAAGAGTCATTCCACCAAGAAGACCACCTTCCCCAGTCTGGAATCTCAACATAGTGCTTACCAGACTAATGGGACCACCCTTTGAACCTATGCATAGGTGTGAAATACAATTCCTCACATGGAAGGTGGCCTTCCTCATAGCTATCACGTCACTTAGAAGAGTAAGTGAGCTGCAAGCTTTTACGATTCAAGAACCATTTATGCAGCTACACCAAAATAAAGTGGTTCTTAGAACAAACCCAAAATTCTTACCGAAAGTTATTTCAGCATTCCACATCAATCAGTCAGTGGAATTACCGGTTTTCTTTCCAAAACCACAAACAGTAGCGGAAAGAGCCCTACATACACTGGACGTTAGAAGGGCCATATTGTACTATATAGAAAGAACACAAACTTTCAGAAAGACAAAACAGCTATTTGTTGCGTTTTCTCCTACACATAAAGGCACTCCCATCTCCAAAGCGGGCATTGCCAGATGGATTGTAAAATGCATTCAAATATGCTACTTAAAGGCAAAGAGAACATTAACTGTTCCTCCTAGAGCTCACTCTACACGTAAACTAGGAGCATCTATGGCATTTCTGGGAAACATTCCACTAGATGACATATGCAGAGCAGCTACCTGGGTTACACCGCACACCTTCACAAAGCACTATTGTGTAGATGTGCACACAACACAACAAGCTAGAGTGGGACAAGCAGTATTAAAAACATTGTTTCAGACAGTTGCAACAGACACGGGCGACCACCGCTAGGGAGAGAACTGCTGTATAGTCTATTCATAATGTACCATCTGCAGCCCATATGCCTCGAACGGAATATGCTACTTACCAGTATGCATCTGTTCTTGGCATAGAGGGCTGCAGAGTGGTACATGCCCTCCCAGCCTCCCCGGAAACCTGTGTCTGTTCCAACATTATCTTATTTAGATATACTTACATGGGCACTCTTATCTGTATTCTACTATACTACTCCATCTAACCCTACTATGGCAAAACAATCTAAGGATGGAGCCGATGCCCATGCGCACTACCAACCAAGGGAGGAGTCACCAAGATACAAAAGACTCTCCAAGAGAAAAACAAAGTGCAATCATCCGAGCCCAACACCAGATGGCGATCTATTCATAATGTACCACTCTGCAGCCCTCTATGCCAAGAACAGATGCATACTGGTAAGTAGCATATTCCTTATGTAAATGGATTTGTCAACTGTCAGACCCTGCTTTTCAAGCTCCGCCCCTCCTGACTCCACCCCTTTCCTTCTGCCACACCTTGGCCCCCAATGGATGGGTTCCCACAGTAAATGTTTTCCAATTCCAACATTGGTCACCAAGTAATGAGCAGGTAGAGCTGCCGCTGGCAGGGGTACTCAATGCCCAACCCTGGACCCCTGCGGCCACTTACCCCCCGGAGGGAGGTGGGTAGCACAACAAGCACACAGTAACTACTGTGAGGCGAGGAAGTGCCTCGGTACAGCAGTGTGTGGGCGAAATCTACAAACACCCTGACCAATGCATAGCGCCTTGCTTACGCGGTGGCTTCAAGCCACACAGTGAAGGCACCCCAACCAGTCTTCCGAAGGCAGGGTCGGATTAGTAAAGCGGGCACTCGGCGTGGGCCGGTATTGGAGTTAGAGCTGTGGGTCACTTTTTTGGCCAGCGTGGTGGCCGATTGGGCACTCTGCTTGATCAGATGCCGCCAGCGGCCCGGTGGGCGGATAAGCAGCAGTGGAAACGCTTATATTTTTATATATCAATGTAAACAAATCCGTTCACAGAGCCCTGACAACATTTGCATTTTTTTTTAAATCTCAGTGAAGTTAGGAAAACCCACCTCTTTTAGAGAACCTTCTTTTCACAATACGTAAGACACTGAAGCAGTGTTTTCCGAAAAGGTGCAATCCGCAGATGTGGGTGACTTTCTTTTTAGGGTGCTCGGGCCTACTTTTGATCCCAGTCCAACCCTAAGGGACGCAAGTCAAGTCGAGATTTATATAGCGCACTACATACCCATAGGGTCTCAAGGCGCTTGAGGAAGGGTGGGGAATTACTTGTCGAATATCCAGGTTTTAAGTTGCTTTCTGAATGCTAGGTGGTTCTGAGTAAGGCGAAGGTGAGTGGGAAGTGAGTTCCAGGTCTTAGCTGCCAGGTAGGAGTAGGATCTACCTCCCATGGTGGTTTTGTTGATGCGAGGTACAGTGGCAAGGGCTTGGTTGGAGGATCGTAGCTGACGGGAGGGGGTGTAGAAGGACAGTCGTGTGTTGAGGCATTCAGGTCCAAGTTCGTAAAGTGCTTTGTGTGCGTGGGTTAGGAGGCGGAAAGTAATCCTCTTATTTACGGGGAGCCAGTGGAGGTTTTTCAGGTGCCCAGAGATGTGTTCTTTACGCGGGATGTCTAGTACGAGCCTGGCTGAAGCGTTCTGGATGCGTTGGAGTTTTTTCTGGAGTTTTGCGGTGGTACCGGCGTATAGGGTGTTTCCGTAGTCCAGGCGGCTCGTGACCAGTGCGTGGGTGACCGTTTTTCTAGTTTCGGTGGGGATCAAGCGAAATGTTTTTTTGAGCATGCGAAGAATGTTGAAGCAAGATGATGAAACGGCGTTGACTTGTCTGGTCATCGAGAGTGAGGAGTCCAGGATGACGCCCAGGTTCCGTGCGTGGTCCGTCGGGATGGGTGCTTTTCCAAGGGCCTCTGGCCACCAAGAGTCATCCCAGGCGGAGGGGGAGGTGCCTA
Source organism: Lissotriton vulgaris (assembly GCF_964263255.1). Lineage (NCBI taxonomy): Eukaryota > Metazoa > Chordata > Amphibia > Caudata > Salamandridae > Lissotriton > Lissotriton vulgaris. Next base: position 4,662,324 of record NC_141693.1, read on the forward strand.
AGATGAGGACTTCTGTTTTGTCTGAGTTCAGTTTCAGACGGCTGTGCTTCATCCACTCGGCTACTTCTTTCATTCCTTCGTGTAAGTTGGTTTTGGCGGTGTTAGGGTCTTTGGTGAGTGAGAGGATTAGTTGAGTGTCGTCAGCGTAGGAGATGATGTTGAGATTGTGTTGGCGAGCGATGGCCGCAAGGGGGCTCATGTATACGTTGAAGAGGGTGGGGCTGAGTGACGATCCTTGTGGTACGCCGCAGATGACTTTAGAGGCCTCTGACTTGAATGGAGGGAGGCGGACTCTCTGGGTTCTTCCGGTGAGGAACGAGGTGATCCATTCCAGTGCTTTTCCTTGGATTCCGACGTCTCTGAGGCGCTGTAGAAGGGTGCTATGACAGACTGTGTCGAAGGCAGCGGAGAGGTCAAGGAGGATGAGGGCGACTGTGTCTCCATTGTCCAGTAGAGTTCGAATGTCGTCTGTTGCTGCGATAAGTGCGGCCTCAGTGCTGTGTTTGGCTCGGAAGGCGGACTGTGATGAGTCGAGGGATTTGTTGGTTTCGAGGAAGGCAGCGAGCTGATTGTTGACAGCTTTCTCGATGACTTTGGCCGGGAATGGAAGAAGCGAGATGGGGCGGTAGTTTTTGAGTTCGGTGGGGTCAGCTGTGGGTTTTTTCAGAAGGGCGCTGAGTTCTGCGTGTTTCCAGCTTTCCGGGAAGGTGGTGGAGTTGAGGGAGCAGTTGATGACATCTCGGAGGTGTGGTGCTATGATGGAGTCTGCTTTGTTGAAGATGTGGTGAGGGCATGGGTCAGTTGGGGATCCTGAGTGGATGGAGTTCATCAGGCGGATGGTGTCCTCAGTGGAGATTGGATTCCAGTCGTTAAGGATGTTCAAGGGGGGTGAAGGTCCTGCAGAAGGTTGGGTGGGTTGGTCTTCGGGTCGGTTGTCGAAGCTGTTGTGGATGTCTGCGATTTTGTTGTGGAAGAAGGAAGCTAGGGAGTCGCAGAGGGCTTGGGAGGGGGTGATGTCGTTGGAGTTGGCTGATGGGTTGGTAAATTCTTTGACGATGTTGAATAATTCCTTGCTGTTGTGGGCGTTGTTATCTAGTCGGTCTTTGAATGCGGCTTTCTTGGCAGACCGGATTAGTTGGTGGTGTATGCGGGTGGCGTTTTTGAAGGCGTCCCTGGTGCTGGTGTTTGGGTCTTTTTTCCAGGCCTTCTCGAGGGAGCGACAGAGTTTCTTCGATTTCTTAAGATCATCGTTGAACCAGGAGGCGTTTTTGCTGCCAAGTTTGATTTGATGCTTTTTCAACGGTGCTAGGATGTCGGCGCTGTTGGATAGCCATTGGGTGAGTTTAATGGCTGCTTGGTCGGGGTTTGAGGAGTGGGCGGGGGGGTTTAGAAGAAGCGATGAAGAGATCTGGCCGATGGTGATTTTGTTCCAGTTTCTTCGCAGGGTGGGTTGAGGATGGTTGTGGATAGTGGTCTTATCGTAGATAAAGTGAACGCAGCTGTGGTCCGTCCAATGAAGAGCTGTGGTGTGACTGAATGAGACATGTTTGCTGGAGGTGAAGATAGGGTCGAGTGTGTGACCTGCAATGTGGGTGGGGGTAGTGACAAGTTGTTTGAGTCCGAGGTTGGAGAGATTGTCCAGAAGGGTGGTGGTGCTGCTGTCATTGCTCTTTTCCAGGTGAAAATTGAGGTCTCCCAATAGAATGTATTCCTCGGAGGGGAGAGCGTGTGGGGTGATAAAGTCAGTGATGTTGTCACTGAATTGTGCACGGGGTCCTGGAGGCCGGTAGAGGAGAGTGCCTCTGAGTGTGGTCTTGGGGTCGGTGTGGATCTGGAAGTGGAGGTGTTCGGCGCTGGCAAGGTTGACGTCTGAGCTGGTTGAGATGCGGATGGAGTTCTTATGGACGATAGCGATGCCTCCTCCTGTTTGCTTGATGCGGTCCTTATGGATGATCTTGTATCCTTCCGGGATGGCAATGGTGATGTCTGGGGCTGAAGAGGCATTCATCCATGTTTCTGTTAGGAAGGCGACGTCCGGTGAGATGGTGTCTAGTAAATTCCAGAGGTCGATGGCGTGTCTGTGGATCGAGCGGGTGTTGAGCAGGATGCATTTTAGGTGGTTGGTGTCAGGTCTCTGTATGGTGTTGGTGGATGAGGAGTTCGTTTTGGCGCCGTCGAACTTGCAGGAGTTGCAAGAGAAGGGTCCATGGGTATGTCCAGGAGCGGCTTGGACGCAGTTGGGGGAACGGCCGGGGTTAAGGGCTAGGAGGGTGGTGGCATCGTAAGTGATGCGAGTGGGCTGGGCATTACGGGAACCAGGGGGTCTGGCGCTGGGCGCGGTCCAGGCGCGGACGGGCGTAGACGGGCTTACCTTTGGCGCACCTTCGGCGCGGATTGGGCGCGATCGCTGCGCGTGAACGCTGCGCCGTAGTACATCAGTCATATAAAGGAGTTGGGGAGGGGCGAGGGCGGAGCAGCTGGGAGGCGGGGTGGATATCCGGGGAGGGGAGACTAACAACAACAAGGTAGTAAACAAAATGGCAGTCGGGGCACACACTTGCAATCACACGCTAAAAGTTACTATTAGGGCACAGGGAGACACAATAGTTAAAGCGAGGCACTTCAGGTGAAGCTCAGCGTTGCAGCGCGCTGTGCTAGTATGTTAATTAGTCCGATATGGACTAGCGTTACTCTGCTCTGCTAAAGTAAGGAGCGCTTTAAGGTGCTTTAAGGTGATGCCAGCAGCAGCCCCTTCTCATCTCTCCAGCCTTGTCTTTGTCCCGCCTCTTCCTTTCTGTCTGATTTACCAGCTTAAAGTGGTCTTAGCCTTTAAACACCCCATTGACCCTTCCTTGCCCTCCCTTCGCCCTCTGACCCCTGCTGACACCTCAACAAAACCCTCCTCTGCTGAGGTTAGGGTGACCAACTGGCATTGGTGCAAATTCAGGTCAAAAATTCAGGACAGAAGGTCAAAATTCAGGACAAAAGGTAAGTTTTACAGACACATCAGAGGAGGTTGAGCAGTAGTGTATAAGGAAGTAAATAGACAACCACTAAAGTACAAGTGAAAATAAGTTTACATTAAGTTGAGACAATTGTGCTCTTCATGGTTTGTCAGTATACGCAGCTTTAAGCAAATGTGCAGGTCTTTTTGTGGTAACAAAACCGCCCCCACCTTTCCAGCTCCCAGAGAAAACGCCCGATGCCCGGTCCGGCCAGTCTGGCCTTGCTACCACCCTCCAATGGCGCCCCTCATCTTCACATAGACCCCCTCTCATGTGTGTTTAATTTGTTCTATAGTGCTACTCATCCCACGTATGTGGGGCAGAGTGTTGGAGTGCGTTACAACACACACATTATATAGAGACAATCACTCATATAAATGTGAAAGTCAATGTATAGGAAATGTTGCTTAAGATAATGGGTGCTACAAGGTGTAATCATTCTTTCATCCATCATTCAGTCTTTCACCATTCATTCTGTCCTTCCATCTAGGTGCCCATCTATATCCAAACATATTCAACCATTTACAAACCTATCCATCACGTAGCCCTCCATCCACCCTTTCACTCATCCATCTGTTATCCATCCATCCACCCTTACACCCTATCCATCAGACATTCATGCAGCCACTCTTCCACCCATCCATCCAGCCATTTACCTATCCAGCCATCCTTTCACTTACTCATTCATCCACCCAGTCACTCATCCTTCCACCCACTCACCCGTTCAGTCATCCATTTACCCAACCCCCTTTCTCTTTCAATTCCCCTTTCACTTATCCATCCACCCACCCATCCATCCACTCATGAATCCATCCATTGAACCTATCATTCATCCATCCGTTCCCTCATCCATCCACCCTTTCACTCCTTCCCTCATCTATCTATCCTTTTGTCCAACCACCCGCCCTTTCACTCACTCATCCATCCATCATTTCACTCATCTATCCAGCCATCCATCCACCCATCCCTTCACTTACTTACTCACTCACCTTTTCACATAAATTATGAGACCCATCAAGAATTCTGTCCTCGCTGTAGTTCCTAAAGCAAGGGGTGGGGTGGGGCAGGGTTCACTGTGCCCCTGCACATGGGCAATCTGAAAAAGTGGAAGGCATGAGTCATGCATGATGCGCAGTGCCAGGATGTGAGGTGACTGTGACATGGTGCTGTTTCCGGGGCTTTAAGTGGGTTGAAAAAACTAAGGGGTCTCTCCAAAAGGGTGTTTGATGTAATAAAATGCGTGGCTTAAAACACATAAACTAAAAATCTGTGCTGAATATAATGTGCCGCCCGACTGGTATTTTTGTTGCTTCTGTCATTGCATCCAGATATATAATACAACAAGTAACGTTACACCTACAACAAGCCAGAACTATTGGCTTTGTCTATGGTTGTTAGTTCCATACAATAAAAAAGCAGCACCCATGGCTGCTATACTATAACTATAATCCCTTCCTTTACACTTCTTTCACCGCATTCCTTCGGTTAACTGGATTCTCAGCTAGCAGCAGCCTACAGGTGACAGACTGCCCTGCCCTGGACCCTGGCCCCTGGCCGGGGGAGGGCGCATGCTGTGCCCGCCCAGACTGACCCATGGTCACTCTGGAGGAGGCGATCCGCCGCACTCAGGCTGTCAATGGGCGGGGGGGGGGGGGCGGCTGCTCCTGTGCTCTGAGGATGAGTGCGAGGCCCCCATCAGGGGAGTGACTGGGGGTTTACTGACCCCTGGACACAAAAGGGACCCCCGCGGCCTCAATGAATCCACCCCATCAGCGAGGGCGCCACATGTCTCCGCCCACGCCCACCTCTGCAAAGGCCGCTGTCTGTTTTCTCGCCTCCTTAGTCACCCCCCCCTCCCCAGACACACACACACCCCACCGTCGTCTTCCTCTCGGTCCTGGCCCGCACAACTTCCCGCCTTCTCCTCTCTTCGTCTTGTCCCTTCTGTCTCCACTATCGACATCCCCCGCTCACCTTCTCCTCACACCCTTTCTCTACTCTTTTCTTCTGTGCCCTCTCTCCTTCTTTCCTTCTCCCTCCCTCCCTCCCTCTCTTCTTCTGTGCCCTCTCTCCTTCTTTCCTTCTCCCTCCCTCCCTCCCTCTCTTCTTCTGTGCCCTCTCTCCTTCTTTCCTTCTCCCTCCCTCCCTCCCTCTCTTCTTCTGTGCCCTCTCTCCTTCTTTCCTTCTCCCTCCCTCCCTCCCTCTCTTCTTCTGTGCCGTCTCTCCTTCTTTCCTTCTCCCCTCCCTCCCTCTCTCTCTTCTTCTGTGCCCTCTCTCCTTCTTTCCTTCTCCCCTCCCTCCCTCTCTCTCTTCTTCTGTGCCGTCTCTCCTTCTTTCCTTCTCCCTCCCTCCCTCCCTCCCTCTCTCCTTCTCCTTCCCTCCCTCCCTCCCTCTCTCCTTCTCCTTCCCTCCCTCCCTCCCTCTTTTCTTCTGTGCCGTCTCTGATTCTTTCCTTCTTCCCTCCCTCGTCCTCTCTTCCTCCTTCTCTCTCTCTTTTCTTCCGTGCCCTCTCTCCTTCTTTCCTCTTCTCCCCCTCTCTCTTCTTCTCTCCTTCTCTCCTTCTCTCTCCTTCTTTCCTCTTCCCCTCCCTCCCCCCCTCTCCCTCTCCTCCTGCCCCGCTCTCCCTGTCCTTGTCTCGGGTGTGGTAACCCCTCTCTCTCCCCGGGAGGCCGCTCCGTCCCCGCTCATGTGATGACTTCCCTTTTCGCTTCAGTTCTCGTTTCCTCGGTCCCTTCTCTCTGTCCTCGGAGGGCGACGCCGGGGCCTGTGAGGGAAGCGCCGGGCCCGAGGGGCAGAGGAGGGGTCTGTGAGGACCCTGGAGGGCAGGGGGACCCGTGGACCTGTGGACCCGGCCTGTGGGGGCAGACATAGGCTTCAAATAACAGACGGAGGGTCTGTGAGGACAGACGGGACCCTAACCTGTGGACATTGAGACAGGCGTTGCCCTGTGAGGACAGACAGACCGCAGCCTGTGGCTCTGGCCTGTGGAGTCAGACGGAGGGTCTGTGAGGACACCCCTGGAACCTGTGAGGTCAGACAGGACCCTAACCTGTGGACATTGAGACAGACGTTGCCCTGTGAGGGCAGACATAGTCTCGTGAAGGTCGCTGGGGTCGTGAACCTGTAGAGGCGGCGGAGGCTGGAGACAGAGGGAGGCCTGAGCTGGGGGTCCTGGTGGGCCGTGGTGGACCCCTTGGGGTGAACCCAAGCCTGTGGGTGCGCACCTGGACAGACAGACCGAGCCTGTGAGAGTCAACACAGACCAGTGCAGCCAGCCCTGGCCTATAGAGTCAGGCGCAGCCTGTGAGCGCCCCCTGGCCTCGGGGGGCTGCCCAGGGCCCCCTTGACCCCGTGACCCCCGCAGCAGGGTCAGGCCAGACACGGACCGGAGGGGTGTCCACAGACCCGTGAGGGACAGACAGACACGGACCGTGAGGGACAGACAGACATGGCATGTTTGGGGCTGGGATGTGAGGGCGCCGCTGGCGTGGCCCTGAGGGGACAGACCTGTTCCTGTGAGAGCCGTGCCCTCGCCCCAGGGCGTCCCTCTGCCAGCTCCTGACCCGGGCGGCCCTGCATGGCGACCCCTGAAGCGCCCCCCGGCCTCACCCCCCTCTGGAAGACCGTCCCGGGGAGGGCCGCCCCCCGCCGGAGTGAGAGGGCGAGGAGCGGACAGAGGGACGGACCATGAAGAACAGGACCACCTGGTACTATCTACCGCCTGAGGTGAGTGAGGGGAAGGCGGGCGGGGGAGGGGGGGTGGGGGGCTGCCAGAGCTGCCGTCCGAGCCCTGATCTGGGGGGTAGCTCTACTGTTCGAGCCCTGAGCTGGGGGATAGCTCTGCTGTCCGAGCCCTGAGCTGGGGGATAGCTCTGCTGTCTGAGCCCTGAGCTGGGGGATAGCTCTGCTGTCCGAGCCCTGAGCTGGGGGATAGCTCTGCTGTCCGAGCCCTGAGCTGGGGGATAGCTCTGCTGTCCGAGCCCCGAGCTGGGGGATAGCTCTGCTGTCCGAGCCCTGAGCTGGGGGATAGCTCTGCTGTCCGAGCCCTGAGCTGGGGGATAGCTCTGCTGTCCGAGCCCTGAGCTGGGGGATAGCTCTGCTGTCCGAGCCCTGAGCTGGGGGATAGCTCTGCTGTCCGAGCCCTGAGCTGGGGATAGCTCTGCTGTCTGAGCCCTGAGCTGGGGGATAGCTCTGCTTTCCGAGCCCTGAGCTGGGGGATAGCTCTGCTGTCTGCGTCCTGAGCTGGGGGATAGCTCTGGTGTCTGAGCCCTGAGCTGGGGGTAGCTCTGCTGTCCGAGCTCTGAGCTGGGGGGTAGCCCTGATCTGGGGGATAGCTCTGCTGTCTGCGTCCTGAGCTGGGGATAGCTCTGCTGTCCGAGCCCTGAGCTGGGGGGTAGCTCTGCTGTCTGAGCCATGAGCTGGGGATAGCTCTGCTGTCTGAGCCCTGAGCTGGGGGATAGCTCTGATGTCCGAGCCCTTAGCTAGGGGTAGCTCTGCTGTCCGAGCCCTGAGCTGGGGGATAGCTCTGCTGTCTGAGCCATGAGCTGTGGGTAGCTCTGCTGTCCGAGCCCTGAGCTGGGGGGTAGCTCTGCTGTCTGAGCCCTGAGCTGGGGGGTAGCTCTGCTGTCCGAGTCCTGAGCTGAGGGGTAGCTCTGCTGTCCGAGTCCTGAGCTGGGGGATAGCTCTGCTGTCCCAGCCCTGAGCTGGGGGATAGCTCTGCTGTCTGCGTCCTGAGCTGGGGATAGCTCTGCTGTCCGAGCCCTGAGCTGGGGGGTAGCTCTGCTGTCTGAGCCATGAGCTGGGGATAGCTCTGCTGTCTGAGCCCTGAGCTGGGGGATAGCTCTGCTGTCTGAGCCCTGAGCTGGGGGATAGCTCTGATGTCCGAGCCCTTAGCTAGGGGTAGCTCTGCTGTCCGAGCCCTGAGCTGGGGGATAGCTCTGCTGTCTGAGCCATGAGCTGTGGGTAGCTCTGCTGTCCGAGCCCTGAGCTGGGGGGTAGCTCTGCTGTCTGAGCCCTGAGCTGGGGGGTAGCTCTGCTGTCTGCGTCCTGAGCTGGGGGATAGCTCTGCTGTCCGAGCCCTGAGCTGGGGGATAGCTCTGCTGTCCGAGCCCTGAGCTGGGGGATAGCTCTGCTGTCCCAGCCCTGAGCTGGGGGTAGCTCTGCTGTCCGAGCCCTGAGCTGGGGGTAGCTCTGCTGTCTGCGCCCTGAGCTGGGGGATAGCTCTGCTGTCTGAGCCCTGAGCTGGGGATAGCTCTGTGTTGTACAGTGCTTTGCTCTCCCTTGAGCCTGCACTGAGGAATTGTTGGAAACGAGCATTTCAGAGCGCTTGAAACGAGTGTGACAAAGCAGCAACCAGACCATCAGCTGCATTAACAGTAAGCATTTGCTTCATACTCTTGTTTGCTCCACTGTTGGGTGTACTTTATTCTCTGTACCTACTGACATTTGCTAAAAGTCATGTCACAATCAATCAATGTTGCCCTTCCTCCTCAATTCTTGTCAGAGCCAGGCAATCCTCCTATAGCATGGGAGGACTGGATAGTTATGTTCCATAACTATATTGAGGCTCTAGATGGTGAGGATTATTCGCCTAAACGCAAAAAAGCACTGTTGATGACCACGTTGGGTAAAGAGGGGCAGCGTTTGTTCAGATACCTACCACAAGTACTACCTGCAGGTTCACAAGCCGATTTTGACGAATTTAAAGAGGCTGTCACAAGACTTGAGACTCGTTTTGGCAAGGAAGAGAATCTCATTCTTCAGAGATATAAATTTTATAAAAATAAGCAATTGGCTGAAGAAAGCATTGACGAATTCGTGGCAAGACTGCGTGAATTATCTATTAAATGTAACTTTGGGCAGATGGCAGACGAGCTAATTAGAGACCAATTGGTTGTGCAAGCCAACAATAGGAAGGTGCAAGAACGTCTGTGGGCGGCTAAGAACCCAACATTGAAAGACGCAATAGAGCTGGCCAAAGTTGTAGAGGAAAGTGAAAAATGCATGAGAGAACTGCAAAAAAGTGGCTTAGAGTCCAAGGTGGCTGAAGTTTCTCATAAAAATATTGCAAGTGATAATAGCGATGATGAATCTGCCGCCATCGCAATCGTCAGAAAAAAAGGATACATTCTTCAAAGAAAGAATGTGCAAGCAACATCTCTCAACAAGAACAATCAGAGAATGTGTTCGAGATGTGGTACTTCTTCTCATCCTTTAGATGGGAAGTTTTGTTATGCAAATAACAAAGAGTGTCTAAAGTGTGGTAAAACGGGACACTTTGCTAAAATGTGTAAGAATAGGAATTACTCTAAAGTTACGGTTGTTGACGAATGCGATGTTTTAAGACGTGATGTGAACAAAATTTTAGTTCTGACTGACACTGTGTGTGCGTGTGATAACCAGAGGGGCAATCCTTTCAAAGATGATTTCATAATTGATGGCAAAACTGTTACACTCATGGTTGATACAGGGTCGAAATGGACCATAATTCCCTTTTCCCTGTTGGAAAATGTTTGGGGGAAAAGAGCTTTGAAAGTGTGTGACATCTTCCCGTCTGGTTACCAGGGGGAGAGAATAGACATGCTGGGTTTCTTTGAAGCTGAAATTGTATTCAAAGGCAGATCAGCCTATGGAAAAATTTACATATCAGCTGATGGTCCAGCAATCTTGGGCCGTCATCACCAATACGATCTCCATATAGTAGTTGATCCCAGGTCAGACAACCCAGTTTCCATAGTTGAGACTTCATCCGTGGAAGACATTTTGGCCAGATTTAAAAATGTTTTTAGAGACCAGTTAGGTGAACTTATTGGATACTCTCATCGCATAATTCTTAAAGAGGGCAGTTTGCCTGTACAGCACAAGGTTAGAAGAGTGCCCTTTGCTTTGAGAGATGAGGTTAAGGCTACTCTAGAGGAAATGCTCCAAGGGGGGATTATTGAGCCCATTGAAGCATCTCCTTGGATTTCGCCTGTTGTGATCTCGCAGAAACCGGACAACAAAATCAGGTTCTGTGTGGATCTTCGTTCCCTCAATAAGTGTGTGGTAGCTGACGTGTTTCCCCTCCCCAACATTGGCGAATTGGTGTCAACCCTTAGAGGTGCAAGGTTCTTTAGTAAGTTGGACCTTAAGCACGCCTACCACCAAATTTGTCTGGACGATAGCTCAAAGCATTTAACTGCTTTTATCACTAGTGAGGGCACTTTCCAATTTACTAGACTACCTTTTGGGCTAGTCTCAGCTGCTAGCGTGTTCCAGAGACTTGTCTCTGAAGTCTTTAAGGGTCTTGACAAGGTGCTATTTTTTCAAGACGATATTTTGATTTATGGTAGTTCTTTACAGGAACACAATAAAATTTTACAGGATGTCTTACATAGAGTAAATGAGGCTGGGTTGACTTTAAGGAAAGAGAAGTGTGCTTTTCTCTTGAAAGAAATAGAATACCTTGGTTTTTGTTTGTCAGAAGATGGCATTAAACCCAAAAAGAATTTGATTGAGGCTATTGAACTTGCACCCTCCCCGGTTGATAAGGATCAACTTCGGTCTTTTATGGGCTTAATCGAGTTCTACTCGAAATTCGTAAGAGATTTTGCCTCTAAAACAGCTTCTCTTAGATCCTTGCTCAAAAAGGGTGTCAAGTTTAACTGGACCTCTGATCACGAATCCTGTTTCAATTTGATTAAGAAGGAACTCAAATCTGCCAATGTCCTCACCCCTTTTGACACTACTCGGTCCTCCATCTTGATGGTAGATGCAAGTGCCATTGGGTTGGGCGCTGTTCTTCTACAGAAACATGGCGGTGTCGAAAAGACAATCGCATTCGCTTCTAGACCCTTGTCCTCTTCTGAGTCTAACTACTCAGTAATAGAGCGCGAAGCTCTTGCTGCGGTCTGGGGTACAAGTTACTTTCGAACCTACTTATGGGGTTATAAATTTGTTTTACGTACCGACCACAAACCCCTTGTCAACATCCTTGCTCCTGGTGGAGCTGGTAAAGGTTCTCCCAGGTTGGCGAGACTAGCTTCTCGGCTACAGGACTTCCAGTGTGAGGTTGAATTCATTCATGGGTGGAAAAACATCCAAGCGGATTGTCTGTCTAGACTCCCTATGCCTTCCACTGACTGTAGTTCTGGGACCAAGTCCGACGATCTCGCAGTTGCTGTAATAGAGGATGTCTTGTCTGTGTGTGGTGGCACATTTACTCGTGATGACTGGTCCAAAGGTATGGAGGAGGATCTGACCTTGAAGGCCGTCATCAGTCTCATTTCTAATGGTCCCAGGAGAGAAAGTGCGGTAAGTCCTTCTGTCAGACCCTTTTTAAAAATTTTGGATGAACTTTCCTTAGAAGGTAAAGATATTCTCATGAGGGGTGATCGTTTTGTTCCCCCTGTTTTGTTGAGAAAGAGAATTCTAGACTTGGCCCATGAGGGACACCTGGGTCAAAGCCTCACGCAACGTCGTGTCAAATTGAACTTCTGGTGGCCCTCTATTGATAATGACGCTGTGGATTGTGTATTGAAATGCAGTTTCTGTAAGGAGGGTGAGAAGCGCCTCAAAGTTTTAGGCTCCCACTCCACTCACAAGATTTCTTTTGCTAATACTCCTTGGCATAGTGTATGCATTGACTTCATAGGCCCCATGTGTGAGCTTCCTACTGATCACCGGTTTGCAATTGTCCTTATCGACTGTTTTTCAAAATGGTTGTGTGTACAGTTTGTAAAGGAAATTACTACAGATGCTACTATTACGTTTTTGAAGGGTATTTTTAACAACGAGGGGTATCCTTCTGTTCTCATTTCTGACAATGGGACGCAACTCACGTCCTCTAAGATGACTTCTTTTGTTAATGATTGTGGCATCAGGCATCAGAAGACGAGTCTTTACAACCCACAGGGCAATGGCCTTTGCGAAAGGGTGAATCGCCTGATTAAGGGCGTGATTCAGATGTTCGTGGAGTCTGGCTCTTTTTCAAATGAGCGTGTCCAGGAATTGGTTTGGGCTTACCGCTCCACACCCCACAAGTCTGGTGAAAAGTCTCCTTTTGAGCTAATGCGGGGCCGCTCACCAGCAAGCAAATTGACCCCTTCTTGGCTGAGTTCTAGCAGTGAAATTCCTTTGGTCCATGACAGTGCCTCCTCGCCCATTTCCGTGGGTGACTTGGTCAAAGTTAAGCCGGGCAGACTCGCTAAGGGCCTTAGTAAATTTAGAGGTCCTTACAAGGTTAGGAAGGTTTTTCCCAACTTCATTGTTCTATCCAATGGTGAGAGCTGGAATTACCGGAGAGTAGCTCTCTACCAGAAACGCAAAGCTTCTTCTTCTGATGACCTGCCTCCTGCCAATGTAGATGGTTGTAATGGCTACTTATTGTCCTCTGGTTGTCCTGCTTCTCCCATGCCACTGTCAGCTAGTCGGGGGGAGGTGGGTGGTGGTGATGCTTCCACTTCCTCGTGTACCTACCACAATAGGTCTGTACTTGATTTCAGTTCTACTACTCCTGCTTCTCCTTCCGTACCTTGTACTCCTGCTCCTCCTTCCTCTTCTTTATCTGATGTCTGCTTGAGGAGCCCTCGCTCCCGACGCCCACCTATGTATTTGGAGGACTATGTACATTAGCATTTCCTTTCCTGTTGCTCTTGTCTTTTCTTTTATTGCAAGGAGAGGAGATATGTTGTACAGTGCTTTGCTCTCCCTTGAGCCTGCACTCTAGATCTCTTCTTGTGTTCTGCATTCTGGAGCGCTTCCCTTGCCTTTTTGGCAGTTGGAGCCCTGGTTGGACTTGGAGCTGACCTACTATCTCTGTGCTGCAATAAAGCTCATTTAAAGCTTACCTGTGCCTGTGGATCTTACTTCCATTTTACATCACTCTGCTGCCCGAGTCTTGAGCTGGGGATAGCTCTGCTGTACGAGCCCTGAGCTGGGGGATAGCTCTGCTGTCCGAGCCCTGAGCTGGGGGATATCTCTGCCGTCCGAGTCCTGAGCTGGGGGATATCTCTGCTGTCCGAGCCCTGAGCTGGGGGGTAGCTCTGCTGTCTGAGCCCTGAGCTGGGGGATAGCTCTGCTTTCCGAGCCCTGATCTGGGGAATAGCTCTGCTGTCTGAGCCCTGAGCTGGGGGGTAGCTCTGCTGTCCCAGCCCTGAGCTGGGGGATAGCTCTGCTGTCTGAACCCTGAGCTGGGGGGTAGCTCTGCTGTCCGAGCCCTGAGCTGGGGGATAGCTCTGCTGTCTGAGCCCTGAGCTGGGGGATAGCTCTGCTGTCCCAGCCCTGAGCTGGGGGTAGCTCTGCTGTCCGAGCCCTGAGCTGGGGGATAGCTCTGCTGTCCGAGCCCTGAGCTGGGGGATAGCTCTGCTGTCTGAGGCCTGAGCTGGGGATAGCTCTGCTGCCCGAGTCTTGAGCTGGGGATAGCTCTGCTGTACGAGCCCTGAGCTGGGGGATAGCTCTGCTGTCCGAGCCCTGAGCTGGGGGATAGCTCTGCTGTCTGAGCCCTGAGCTGGGGGGTAGCTCTGCTGTCCCAGCCCTGAGCTGGGGGATAGCTCTGATGTCTGAGCCCTGAGCTGGGGGATAGCTCTGCTGTCCCAGCCCTGAGCTGGGGGTAGCTCTGCTGTCCGAGCCCTGAGCTGGGGGATAGCTCTGCTGTCCGAGCCCTGAGCTGGGGGATAGGTCTGCTGTCTGAGCCCTGAGCTGGGGTATAGCTCTGCTGTCCGAGCCCTGAGCTGGGGGGTAGCTCTCCTGTCTGAGCCCTGAGCTGGGGGATAGCTCTGCTTTCCGAGCCCTGATCTGGGGGATAGCTCTGCTGTCCGAGCCCTGAGCTGGGGGATAGCTCTGCTGTCCGAGCCCTGACCTTAAGCAATTTTATTTTATTTTAGTTATTTTAAAAGTTTCGTATAGCGCTGGCTCGACCTGTTGGTATCAGAGCGCTTTACATACACACAGTACACAGCAGGAGGACATTACATAGTAGGCCGACAGTAAGGAAGCGAACCACAGACACAAATACAACATGGGACTAAATCTGCAGTGCAGCGGAGGGGGAGAGAGCAAACAGAAAGGGCGAGAAAGACATCGTCCGGTCACCACTATCCATGAGAGTCCAGGGATAGGGGAGACAACTCGGAAAAAGAGGACTGGGTTAGTTGACTTTGGTCATGAACGTACTTGTTTAGGAGATGGAGTTTCAGGTCCCTTTTGAAACAGGAGAAGGAGGGGTTGCATCTGAGGACTCCAGGGAGAGCGTTTCGCATCCTGGGAGCGTTGCCCGAGAACGATCGGTATTGGTTTTTTTTGGGGTTCTTTTCTTTTTCACTTTCGGAGAAATAAGGAGTGAGTTGGAGCTTCTCAGTGTTCTGGATTGGCCTGCTCTAATCAGTTTGTTGTTTAAGTAGTTGGGGGCCGGAGAGTGGAGGGTTTTGTGTGTGATGCAGGCCAGTTTACAGATACAACTCCCTTCCATGGGAAGCCAATTGAGGCCGTTGAGAGCTGGAGTGATGTGTTCAAATCTTTTCACTCCAGATACGAGTCGAGCGGCCATGTTCAGCGCTGCCCTGAGAGGGGCTAGGTGAGCTTTCGGAGTCCCTGTGAGGATGGCGTTCCCGTAGTCGATTTTAGAGAGAACCAGGGATTGAACTACTGTCTTGAGGTCATCATAGGGTAGAAAAGGTTTCAGTTTCTTGAGGTGTTTTAGAGAGAAAAGAGCACCTTTTGCAGAGTTTTTGATGTGGGTCTCAATAGATGAGTTCTTGTCAAGGGTGATGACTGGAGACTTACCTGAGTCGGATAGGGTAAGGGGGAAGTTTAGGGCTACCAGATTCTTGAGCCACTCTTGTATAGGGCGATGGTTGGTTTTTGGAGAGAATAGGATTAGTTCCGTTCTGTCTGGGCTGAGCTTTAAGTGGTTAACGTTGAACCAAGTTTGGATCTCGTTTGAGGTGGTATTGAGGAGTTGGATGTCGCTGGGAGACTTGATCCTGAAATAGATTTGGGTGTTGTCCGCATAAAGGTGGTAATTCACTCCAGCTTTTTTCAATATGATTGTGAGGGGCTCCTTCAAGAGATTGAGAGGAACGGGGAGAGGATCGAGCCTTGCGGGACCCCAAGTGTGACTTTAGTTGGCTTTGAGAGACAGGAGTTAATTTTCATTTGTTGCGAGCGGTGTTGAAGGAAGGAGGTGAACCATTTTAGTACTGTGCCATTTATGCCGGAGCGTTTCAACAGGGTCTCCAAGAGGGCTGGGTGGTTTACTGTGTCGAATGCCGCAGATGGGTCAATAAGGATGAGCAGGCAGGCATCTCCTTCGTCTAGGGCCTTGTGAATGTCGTCAGTGACGTTGAGCATAGCTGTTCCGTGCTACAGCCTTTTCTGAAACCAGATTGAAAGTCATTAAGGAGGTTGAACTCATTAATGTGATTATTGAGTTGGAGGAGGACACATTTCTCTAATGTTTTTGCAAGGAATGGGAGGTTGGAGATAGGTCTGAGGTTGATAAGATCATTAGGGTCAGCCCCAGGTTTCTTGAGAATGGGTGTGATTTGTCCTAGTTGAACTAGAGATAGTGCTGCTGTATGACAACTAGGCTTGTGGAAGCTGTGCCCCTTAGGGATAGCGCTGCTGTATGAGAGTTAGGCTTGAGGGAGCTGTGTCCCCTGGTGTATAGTGCTGCTGTATGAGAGCTAGGCTTGTGGGAGCTGTGTCCCCTGGGGGATAGCGCTGCTGTATGAGAGCTAGGCTTGTGGGAGCTGTGTCCCCTGGTGGATAGCGCTGCTGTATGAGAACTAGGCTTGCGGGAGCTGTGCCCCCTGGGGATAGCGCTGCTGGATGAGAGCTAGGCTTGTGGGAGCTGTGTCCCCTGGTGGATAGCGCTGCTGTATGAGAGCTAGGCTTGAGGGAGCTGTGTCCCCTGGGGGATAGCGCTGCTGTATGAGAACTAGGCTTGTGGGAGCTGTGTCCCCTGGTGGATAGTGCTGCTGTGTGAGAACTAGGCTTGTGGGAGCTGTGTCCCCTAGAGATAGCGCTGCTGTATGAGAACTAGGCTTGTGGGAGCTGTGCCCCCTAGAGATAGCGCTGCTGTATGAGAACTAGGCTTGTGGGAGCTGTGTCCCCTGGTGGATAGCGCTGCTGTGTGAGAACTAGGCTTGTGGGAGCTGTGTCCCCTGGTGGATAGTGCTGCTGTATGAGAACTAGGCTTGTGGGAGCTGTGTCCCCTGGTGGATAGCGCTGCTGTGTGAGAACTAGGCTTGTGGGAGCTGTGTCCCCTAGAGATAGCGCTGCTGTATGAGAGCTAGGCTTGTGGGAGCTGTGTCCCCTGGTGGATAGCGCTGCTGTGTGAGAACTAGGCTTGTGGGAGCTGTGTCCCCTAGCGATAGCGCTGCTGTATGAGAGCTAGGCTTGTGGGAGCTGTGTCCCCTAGAGATAGCGCTGCTGTATGAGAGCTAGGCTTGTGGGAGATGTGTCCCCGGTGGATAGCGCTGCTGTATGAGAGCTAGGCTTGTGGGAGCTGTGTCCCCTGGTGGATAGCGCTGCTGTATGAGAGCTAGGCTTGTGGGAGCTGTGTCCCCTAGAGATAGCGCTGCTGTATGAGAACTAGGCTTGTGGGAGCTGTTTCCCCTAGAGATAGCGCTGCTGTATGAGAACTAGGCTTGTGGGAGCTGTGTCCCCTAGAGATAGCGCTGCTGTATGAGAACTAGGCTTGTGGGAGCTGTGTCCCCTGGTGGATAGCGCTGCTGTGTGAGAACTAGGCTTGCGGGAGCTGTGTCACCTGGGGAATAGCGCTGCTGTATGAGAGCTAGGCTTGTGGGAGCTGTGCCCCCTTAGGGATAGCGCTGCTGTATGAGAGCTAGGTTTGTGGGAGCTGTGTCCCCTAGAGATAGCGCTGCTGTATGAGAGCTAGACTTGTGGGAGCTGTGTCCCCTAGAGATAGCGCTGCTGTATGAGAACTAGGCTTGTGGGAGCTGTGTTCCCTGGTGGATAGCGCTGCTGTATGAGAACTAGGCTTGTGGGAGCTGTGTCCCCTGGTGGATAGCGCTGCTGTATGAGAACTAGGCTTGTGGGAGCTGTGTTCCTGTAGAGATAGCGCTAGATAGAGGGTTTGCTCAGACGTGAGTCCCTTGCTCACTTTGCCACTGGATTCAAGCAAGCCGGGCTGAAGAAGGCTGGAATGCCAGAAACCGGTCCTCAGAAGCTTGTTTCCGGTCCAGGAAGACATGGCTTGGCAGTTCGGGCTGCACTGTTCCCATGAGGCCCAGGGTCAGACTGATTTGCATATAGCCATGTCTGAACTGGGGTGGCAGAGTGGGCTAAAGAACGGTGATGGATTAAACCCAGATCTGTTGACTGGGGGTGAGTGTTTGATTGATTCAGATGCCCGTCCATCACCACCCCCTTTTGTACCGCTTGTGAATAGTCCTGAGCAGGCCTTGAACAGTCATGGGCAGACGGTGGGCCGTCCTTTTACAGTCATGGGCAGACGGTGGGCCGTCCTTGAACAGTCATGGGCAGACGGTGGGCCGTCCTTGAACAGTCAGGGGCAGACAGTGGGCCGTCCTTCAACAGTCATGGGCAGACGGTGGGCAGAGTCATAGGCAGACAGTGGGCCGCCCTTGAACAGTCAGGGGCAGACGGTGGGCCATCCTTGAACAGTCATGGGCAGACGGGCAGACGGTGGGCCGTCCTTGAACAGTCAGGGGCAGACGGTGGGCCGTCCTTGACCAGTCATGGGCAGACGGTGGGCCGTCCTTGAACAGTCATGGGCAGACGGTGGGCCGTCCTTGAACAGTCATGGGCAGACGGGCAGACGGTGGGCCGTCCTTGAACAGTCACGGGCAGATGGTGGGCCGTCCTTGAACAGTCATGGGCAGACGGTGGGCCGTCCTTGAAAAGTCATGGGCAGACGGTGGGCCGTCCTTGAACAGTCATGGGCAGACGGTGGGCCGTCCTAGAACAGTCATGGGCAGACGGTGGGCCGTCCTTGAACAGTCATGGGCAGACGGTGGGCCGTCCTTGATGAGTCATGGGCAGACGGTGGGCCGTCCTTCAACAGTCATGGGCAGACGGTGGGCCGTCCTTTTACAGTCATGGGCAGACGGTGAGCCATCCTTGAACAGTCATGGGCAGACGGTGGGCCGTCCTTTTGCAGTCGGGCAGACGGTGGGCCGTCCTTGAACAGTGATGGGCAGACGGTGGGTCGTCCTTCAACAGTCATGGGCAGACGGTGGGCCGTCCTTTTACAGTCATGGGCAGACGGTGGGCCGTCCTTGAACAGTCATGGGCAGACGGTGGGCCGTCCTTTTGCAGTCGGGCAGACGGTGGGCCGTCCTTGAACAGTGATGGGCAGACGGTGGGCCGTCATTGAACAGTCATGGGCAGACGGTGGGTCGTCCTTCAACAGTCATGGGCAGACGGTGGGCCGTCCTTGAACAGTCATGGGCAGACGGTGGGCCGTCCTTGAACAGTCATGGGCAGATGGTGGGCCGTCTTTGAACAGTCATGGGCAGATGGTGGGCCGTCCTTGATGAGTCATGGGCAGACGGTGGGCCGTCCTTGAACCGTCATGGGCAGACGGTGGGCCGTCCTTTTACAGTCATGGGCAGACGGTGGGCCGTCCTTGAACAGTCATGGGCAGACGGTGGGCCGTCCTTTTGCAGTCGGGCAGACGGTGGGCCGTCCTTGAACAGTGATGGGCAGACGGTGGGCCGTCCTTGAACAGTCATGGGCAGACGGTGGGTCATCCTTCAACAGTCATGGGCAGACGGTGGGCCGTCCTTGAACAGTCATGGGCAGACGGTGGGCGGTCCTTGAACAGTCATGGGCAGACGGTGGGCCGTCCTTGAACAGTCATGGGCAGATGGTGGGCGGTCCTTGAACAGTTATGGGCAGACGGTGGGCCGTCCTTGAACAGTCATGGCCAGACGGTGGGCCGTCCTTGAACAGTCATGGGCAGACGGTGGGTCGTCCTTCAACAGTCATGGGCAGACGGTGGGCCGTCCTTGAACAGTCATGGGCAGACGGTGGGCCGTCCTTGAACAGTCATGGGCAGACGGTGGGCCGTCCTTGAACAGTCATGGGCAGACGGTGGGCCGTCCTTGAACAGTCATGGGCAGACGGTGGGCGGTCCTTGAACAGTCATGGGCAGACGGTGGGCCGTCCTTTTACAGTCATGGGCAGACGGTGGGCCGTCCTTTTACAGTCATGGGCAGACGGTGGGCCGTCCTTGAACAGTCATGGGCAGGCGGTGGGCCGTCCTTGAACAGTCATGGGCAGACGGTGGGCCGTCCTTTTACAGTCATGGGCAGACGGTGGGCCGTCCTTGAACAGTCATGGGCAGATGGTGGGCCGTCCTTGAACAGTCATGGGCAGATGGTGGGCCGTCCTTCAACAGTCATGGGCAGACGGTGGGCCGCCCTTGAACAGTCATGGGCAGACGGCGGGCCGTCCTTGAACAGTCATGGGCAGACGGTGGGCCGTCCTTCAACAGCCATGGGCAGACAGTGGTCAGAGTCATGGGCAGATGGCGGATATTCTGTCATTCTTTCAGAGCCTGTGGGGTGATGTATCACAGAATGTGGGATGCTCTTCAAAGAGTGAGGATCTTATGGGAGAGTAAAGGGTGTTTGTAGCAGTATTCTTAAGTCATTATTATGATACCGTTTCTTGTAAAGGACGTGGCTACCCCGATACGGCTTTCCAGCGCTGATAGAGACCGCAAGCAGTACAGGGGGCAGTGAGTTATGTAAACAAGTGGAGTTTTCATTGTTTTTTTAAACTGAGCAGGTTGTCATTGGCTTTGAGAAGGATCAGGAGGGAATTCTGGAGCCCATAACCCAAGAATCAAAAGAGCGCCCTCCTCTTCTGGCCCTTTTACTTCTGGGAACGACCAGAAGAGAACGGTTGTTCGCTCTCCGCTCGCGTATATTGCTGTGTCGGACTATAATATGACACAGGATATAAGAACCCTGAACATGCTTTATCTTGTGCACATCTTCTAAAAATAAAGGTTTCTCTTTGCGGAGCAGGGATAGTCGATGCCAAGTGGTTTGGGGCCAAATGTACGACCATTCATTTTTGCGAGTCGCAAATTGCGTCAAATTGCGACTCACACTGTTTTGCGATCCCCCAATGGGGTCGCAAATTACATGCCTCATTAATATTCATGAGGCTGTCACAATTTGCGACCCCATTGGGAATGGCTCGCAATCCCAGGAATGGTGGCCTGCTGGGGTCAGCAGACCACCATGCCTGGGGCTGCTTTTGAATAAAGCGTTTTTTTTTAGGTCTAGCCTAGCGGCAGCGCTCATGCGTTACTCGCTCTTCGAGGCATGCTGTAGTAGAGTATGCTGTGGAAGCCTCGCCCACTCTCCTTCCATATTTGTAATTGGCTTGTGTCATTGCCGTTGATAAACGCTGGCTTTTTATTCATTATGACCCTTCTAAATCTCACCTTGGTACCACCCTGTCTCCATTTGTTACCGCCCATATGGAATGGACCTTTTACTTCGCTCGTTACACAGCATGCTTTATTTACTGGGTGAGCACTATTTAGTTTATTGACAATGGCGGCTGCTTTGTTGTTGTATATGCATGCCGAGTGCGGCACAGACTTTAGGGAAACCGCGCTGAGTTTACAGTTTCTTTGTAAAAGTTTGAATTTGAGTGCATTGCCTGCTTCAAGGACACAGCGCTTTGTTTATTTATTTATTTTTTTTACTTTAATTCAGATCACAGCGCCTGCTTCAGGGACACCGCGCTCTTTCTTTTTTACAATGCCAGAGTTTAAAAACGCGCAATTGCGAGACCTATAGCATTGTAAATACTTGTTTTAAATGCATCCCGTTTCCTTGAAGGAAAACGGGATGCATTTAAAAAAGAAGAATGAAACTTTTCAGTTTCATTTCTCACGGGCCGGCAGTGGTCCCTGGGACCGATCAAAGGACTGGGAGTGTTTCAAAGCACAGGTGGGAGGGAATTTCCGTGCCTACAAGTGAGGAACAAGACTGAACGCCCTGCCTGGCATGGCAGGCTGATATGAGGGATGTGAGTCAAGGGTATGAGGGATGTGAGCCATGGATAATGGGGATGTGAGTCATGGATATGAGTTTAAATATCTGAGGAGCACATGGGTCAGAGGGCGATCAAGAAATAACAAGAGAGACAGGGGTTAGTGTCCGCTGGGAGGAAAGTTGATGATGTGTGCTATAAACAGGAACCAGGGTAGACAGAGAATGATTTGGGCTATAAACAGGAACCAGGTAGAAAGATGATGATATGAGCTATAAACAGGGCCTGGAGAGGAAAGATGATGAAGTGAAGTATAAACAGGGCCCAGGGGAGGAAAGATGATGATGTGGGCAATAAAGAGGGCCTGGGGGAGGAAAGGTGATGATGTAGGCTATTAACAGGGCCCTGGGTGGAAAGATGATGATGGCTATAAACAGGGTCCGGGAGGAAAGATGATGATGTGGGCTATTAACAGAGCCCAGGGGAGGAAAGGAGATGATGATGTGGGCTATAAACAGGGCCCAGGGGAGGAAAGATGATGATGTGGGCTATAAACAGGGCCCGGGGAGGAAAGGTGATGATGTGGGCTATTAACAGAGCCTAGGGGAGGAAAGGTGATGATGTGGACTATAAACATGGCCCGGGGGAGGAAAGGTGATGATGTGGGCTATAAACAGCGCCCAGGGGAGGAAAGGTGATGATGTGGACTATAAACCGCGCCCAGGGAGGAAAGATGATGATGTGGACTATAAACAGGGCCCGGGGGAGGAAAGATGATGATGTGGGCAATGGAAGCGGCTCTCGTAACCAGGAAGTGAAGGTCAGGGGCGTGGCTACATTTATATAGCGGGATGCTGAAACTGAGAAAGGACTACCCTCGTAGTTGCCGGGAAACCAAGGACGCTAGAGAGGTACCTCGGCGTCAGCAGCAGCGTAAGGATTCAGGTTGTGAAGGGGCCCTGTATGCTCAGAAAAAGATTTGGGACCTAGTCCTCACATGGTGGGTTCGTAAGCAGTCTTGGTGTACCTAACCGACACGTTGGTATAACCAAAATGACCATACTTGACGGTTATTCATACTTAATCATCATGTTAATGACATCACATAGGTGCATGTACCTACCATTCAAGGTGGTAAAAATGCAAATTTCATAGTCACACAGGATAGTTATAGGCACGTCCAAATTAGGTTGTGAGAAGAAGGTAATAGGTATCAAAGAGAAAGAAAAATCAAGGTGATGTTTCAGAGGATAGCTAGTTGTGCAAAGCTGCTTTCAGACTCGTTCAGACCAGTGTGCACTGAATCAAAAAATTGCATCCATTTCAGTTCTCTGACGTTAAGGATAGGGGCGATATTGCCTCCCCTGGGGCCAAGTTTCACTTGTTCAAGTACGATCCATCTTAGGGTCTCTGGAAGATGGTTCTCTTTCATGCAATGTTCAACTAATGGTGCACCAGCCACTTTACACCTCACCCGGCTACAATGTTGTTAAAAACGCATTTTGATGCGTTGTTGTGTTTAACCGACATAGATTAGGTCACATGGGCAGAATATGCAGTAGATAACATCTTCCGTGTTACAATTGGTGTGTGATTTCAATTTTATGCAGTGGTGTTTGAAGATGAACTCCTTGGTTTGGATAGTAGACGGACGCGCCTTACAGCTTCCACACTTGAAATGCCCTAGGATTGGAGGGAGGTTCCAAAGGGAAGTGATGGTCGATGTTGGTGTACTATCCAGCAATGAGCATACCACATAGTCACGTATATTTTTGGCTTTTCTGAAGGAATGTAAGGGTGGGCAGTGACATCTACATCTTCCGATATCATTGTCCAGTGTTTGTTCACAGCTTTCTTAATCTCGTTGCTCTTCGTAGAGAAAGTTGTTACGCATATTAACCTTTGGTCTTGATTATTAATGCGTTCGTGAGGTTGTAGTAGTGTCTCTCGGGGATTGAACCACGCTCTCATGCGAGCCTTCTTTGTTAGTCTTTTTGGGTATCCACGTTAAATGAGGCGGTCCATCAGGTTCTCAGACTGTACCATGTAGTCTTCCTTCTTGCTGCAATTTCGTCTGATTCTTAAAAATTGTCCGAAGGGCAAATTGTCCCTAAGGCTCCTCGGGTGATGGCTTGAGTATTGAAGTTGTGAATTGCGTTTGAGCGGGTTTTCTGAAGAGGTTTGTGTGCAGGGCCCCATCCTCAGCGATGATGGAAAGGTCAAGACAGTCAGTTCTATTTTTATCAAATTGAATTGTGAATTGGATGTCCTGGGATTTGTTGTTGAGCCAGTTGAAGAAATTATTGATATCAATATCCGTGCCAGCCCAGACAAGAAGGATATCATCTATGTACCGCATCCATAGTCGTATGTTCGACCTAAAAGGATTCGAATCATTGAGAATAAAGGTGGTTTCAAAAGTGGACATGAAGATAATTGCTAAATCGGGGGCATAGGCAGCTCCCATTGCAACTCCCTTTGTTTGTAGGTAAAAACAGTTCTGGAAAATGAAGAAATTTCGCATCATCGCGATTTTCAACAGCAAGATGATGAATGTAGTGGGAACACGTACAGGCGCTTCTCGTTTATCCAATGCCAGAGTAGCCACAACCAGTGCTTCCTCCTGGGGGATACTCGTGTAGAGTGACACGATGTCACAAGTGGCCAAGAGTTCTTTGTTAGGATCGAAAGGGCGTTCGTCCACTATATTGATAGTATGAGTGGTGTCGCGCAGATACGTTTCAGTTTGTTAAGCCAGTGGCTTGAGAAAGAAATCTATATATCGGCATAGAGGTTCCAATATTGAGCCACATCCTGAAACTGTAGGTCGCCCTGGAGGGTTCTGCAAACTCTTATGAACTTTGGGCAAAGTGTAGATAGTCGGTATGAGTGGATTCTTTTGGTTTAAGTACTGATATTCTTGTCAATAATTACCCAGTTCCCAGTGACTCTTTTGGGTCTAACCCTGTTGTGTGTAGCACGCTGTATGAGAACTAGGCTTGTGGGAGCTGTGCCCCCTTAGGGATAGCGCTGCTGTATGAGAACTAGGCTTGTGGGAGCTGTGCCCCCTAGAGATAGTGCTAGATAGAGGGTATGCTCAGACGTGAGTCCCTTGCTCACTTTGCCACTGGATTCAAGCAAGCCGGGCTGAAGACGGCTGGAATGCCAGAAACCGGTCCTCGGAAGCTTGTTTCCGGTCCAGGGAAGACATGGCTTGGCAGTTCGGGCTGGACTGTTTCATGAGGCACAGGGTCAGACTGAATTACATATAGCCATATCTGTACTGGGGTGGCAGAGTGGGCTAAAGAGCGGTGATGGATTAAACCCTGATCTTTTGACTGGGTGTGAGTGTTTGATTGATTCAGATGCTCCGTCCATCACCACCCCCTTTTGTACCGCTTTTGGCCGCCATAAGTGTGGCAGGGTATGCTCAGACGTGAGTCCCTTGCTCACTTTGCCACTGGATTCAAGCAAGCCGGGCTGAAGACGGCTGGAATGCCAGAAACCGGTCCTCGGAAGCTTGTTTCCGGTCCAGGGAAGACATGGCTTGGCAGTTCGGGCTGTACTGTTCCCATGAGGCACAGGGTCAGACTGATTTGCATATAGCCAGGTCTGAACTGGGGTGGCAGAGTGGGCTAAAGAACAGTGATGGATTAAACCCAGATCTTTTGACTGGGTGTGAGTGTTTGATTGATTCAGATGCTCCGTCCATCACCACCCCCTTTTGTACCGCTTTTGGCCGCCATAAGTGTGGCAGGGTATGCTCAGACGTGAGTCCCTTGCTCACTTTACCACTGGATTCAAGCAAGCCGGGCTGAAGACGGCTGGAATGCCAGAAACCGGTCCCCGGAAGCTTGTTTCCGGTCCAGGGAAGACCTGGCTTGGCAGTTCGGGCTGGACTGTTCCCATGAGGCATAGGGTCAGACTTATTTGCATATAGCCATGTCTGAACTGGAGTGGCAGAGTGGGATAAAGAACGGTGATGGATTAAACCCAGATCTGTTGACTGGGTGTGAGTGTTTGATTGATTCAGATGCTCCGTCCATCACCACCCCCTTTTGTACCGCTTGTGGAATAGTCCTGAGCAGGCCTTGAACAGTCATGGGCAGATGGTGGGCCGTCCTTGAACAGTCATGGGCAGACGGTGGGCCGTCCTTGAACAGTCATGGGCAGACGGTGGGCCGTCCTTGAACAGTCATGGGCAGACGGTGGGCTGTCCTTGAACAGTCATGGGCAGACGGTGGGCCGTCCTTGAACAGTCATGGGCAGACGGTGGGCCGTCCTTGAACAGTCATGGGCAGACGGTGGGCCGTCCTTGAACAGTCATGGGCAGACGGTGGGCCGTCCTTGAACAGTCATGGGCAGACGGTGGGCCGTCCTTGAACAGTCATGGGCAGACGGTGGGCCGTCCTTGAACAGTCATTGGCAGACGGTGGGCCGTCCTTGAACAGTCATGGGCAGACGGTGGGCCGTCCTTGAGCAGTCATTGGCAGACGGTGGGCCGTCCTTGAACAGTCATGGGCAGACGGTGGGCCGTCCTTGAATAGTCATGGGCAGACGGTGGGCGGTCCTTGAACAGTGATGGGCAGACGGTGGGCCATCCTTGAACAGTCATGGGCGGATGGTCGGCCGTCCTTGAACAGTCATGGGCAAACGGTGGGCCGTCCTTGAACAGTCATGGGCAGATGGTGGGCCGTCCTTGAACAGTCATGGGCAGATGGTGGGCCGTCCTTGAACAGTGATGGGCAGACGGTGGGCCATCCTTGAACAGTCATGGGCGGATGGTCGGCCGTCCTTGAACAGTCATGGGCAGATGGTGGGCCGTCCTTCAACAGTCATGGGCAGATGGTGGGCCGTCCTTCAACAGTCATGGGCAGACGGTGGGCCGTCCTTGAACAGTCATGGGCAGACGGTGGGCCGTCCTTGAACAGTCATGGGCAGACGGTGGGCCGTCCTTGAACAGTCATGGGCAGACGGTAGGCCGTCCTTGAACAGTCATGGGCAGACGGTGGGCGGTCCTTGAACAGTCATGGGCAGACGGTGGGCCGTCCTTGAACAGTCATGGGCAGACGGTGGGCCGTCCTTGAACAGTCATGGGCAGACGGTGGGCGGTCCTTGAACAGTCATGGGCAAACGGTGGGCCGTCCTTGAACAGTCATTGGCAGACGGTGGGCCGTCCTTGAACAGTCATGGGCAGACGGTGGGCCGTCCTTGAACAGTCATTGGCAGATGGTGGGCCGTCCTTGAACAGTCATGGGCAGATGGTGGGCCGTCCTTGAACAGTGATGGGCAGACGGTGGGCCATCCTTGAACAGTCATGGGCGGATGGTCGGCCGTCCTTGAACAGTCATGGGCAAACGGTGGGCCGTCCTTGAACAGTCATGGGCAGATGGTGGGCCGTCCTTGAACAGTCATGGGCAGACGGTGGGCCGTCCTTGAACAGTCATGGGCAGACGGTGGGCCGTCCTTCAACAGTCATGGGCAGACGGTGGGCGGTCCTTGAACAGTCATGGGCAGACGGTGGGCGGTCCTTGAACAGTCATGGGCAGACGGTGGGCCGTCCTTGAACAGTCATGGGCAGACGGTGGGCGGTCCTTGAACAGTCATGGGCAGACGGTGGGCCGTCCTTGAACAGTCATGGGCAGACGGTGGGCCGTCCTTGAACAGTCATGGGCAAACGGTGGGCCGTCCTTGAACAGTCATTGGCAGACGGTGGGCCGTCCTTGAACAGTCATGGGCAGACGGTGGGCCGTCCTTGAACAGTCATTGGCAGACGGTGGGCCGTCCTTGAACAGTCATGGGCAGACGGTGGGCCGTCCTTCAACAGTGATGGGCAGACGGTGGGCCGTCCTTGAACAGTCATGGGCGGATGGTCGGCCGTCCTTGAACAGTCATGGGCAGACGGTGGGCCGTCCTTGAACAGTCATGGGCAGACGGTGGGCCGTCCTTGAACAGTCATGGGCAGACGGCGGGCATATGGCGGATATTCTGTCGTTCTTTCAGAGCCTGTGGGGTGATGTATCACAGATGGTGGGATGCTCTTCAAAGAGTGAGGATCTTATGGGAGAGGAAAGGGTGTTTGTAGCACTATTCTTAAGTCATTATTATGATACCGTTTCTTGTAAAGGACGTGGCTACCCAGATACGGCTTTCCAGCGCTGATAGAGACCGCAAGCAGTACAGGGGGCAGTGAGTTATGTAAAGAAGTGGAGTTTTCATTATTTTTTAAAACTGAGCAGGTTGTCATTGGCTTTGAGAAGGATCAGGAGGGAATTCTGGAGCCCATAACCCAAGAATCAAAAGAGCGCCCTCCTCTTCTGGCCCTTTTACTTCTGGGAACGACCAGAAGAGAACGGTTGTTCGCTCTCCGCTCGCGTATATTGCTGTGTGGGACTATAATATGACACAGGATATAAGAACCCTGAACATGCTTTATCTTGTGCACATCTTCTAAAAATAAAGGTTTCTCTTTGCGGAGCAGGGATAGTCGATGCCAAGTAGTTTGGGGCCAAATGTACGACCATTCATTTTTGCGAGTCGCAAATTGCGTCAAATTGCGACTCACACTGTTTTGCGATCCCCCAATGGGTTCGCAAATTACATGCCTCATTAATATTCATGAGGCTGTCACAATTTGCGACCCCATTGGGAATGGCTCGCAATCCCAGGAATGGTGGCCTGCTGGGGTCAGCAGACCACCATGCCTGGGGCTGCTTTTGAATAAAGCGTTTTTTTTTAGGTCTAGCCTAGCGGCAGCGCTCATGCGTTACTCGCTCTTCGAGGCATGCTGTAGTAGAGTATGCTGTGGAAGCCTCGCCCACTCTCCTTCCATATTTGTAATTGGCTTGTGTCATTGCCGTTGATAAACGCTGGCTTTTTATTCATTATGACCCTTCTAAATCTCACCTTGGTACCACCCTGTCTCCATTTGTTACCGCCCATATGGAATGGACCTTTTACTTCGCTCGTTACACAGCATGCTTTATTTACTGGGTGAGCACTATTTAGTTTATTGACAATGGCGGCTGCTTTGTTGTTGTATATGCATGCCGAGTGCGGCACGCACTTTAGGGAAACCGCGCTGAGTTTACAGTTTCTTTGTAAAAGTTTGAATTTGAGTGCATTGCCTGCTTCAAGGACACAGCGCTTTGTTTATTTATTTATTTTTTTTACTTTAATTCAGATCACAGCGCCTGCTTCAGGGACACCGCGCTCTTTCTTTTTTACAATGCCAGAGTTTAAAAACGCGCAATTGCGAGACCTATAGCATTGTAAATACTTGTTTTAAATGCATCCCGTTTTCCTTGAAGGAAAACGGGATGCATTTAAAAAAGAAGAAGGAAACTTTTCAGTTTCATTTCTCACGGGCCGGCAGTGGTCCCTGGGACCGATCAAAGGACTGGGAGTGTTTCAAAGCACAGGTGGGAGGGAATTTCCGTGCCTACAAGTGAGGAACAAGACTGAACGCCCTGCCTGGCATGGCAGGCTGATATGAGGGATGTGAGTCAAGGGTATGAGGGATGTGAGCCATGGATAATGGGGATGTGAGTCATGGATATGAGTTTAAATATCTGAGGAGCACATGGGTCAGAGGGCGATCAAGAAATAACAAGAGAGACAGGGGTTAGTGTCCGCTGGGAGGAAAGTTGATGATGTGTGCTATAAACAGGAACCAGGGTAGACAGAGAATGATTTGGGCTATAAACAGGAACCAGGTAGAAAGATGATGATATGAGCTATAAACAGGGCCTGGAGAGGAAAGATGATGAAGTGAAGTATAAACAGGGCCCAGGGGAGGAAAGATGATGATGTGGGCAATAAAGAGGGCCTGGGGGAGGAAAGGTGATGATGTGGGCTATTAACAGGGCCCTGGGTGGAAAGATGATGATGTGGGCTATAAACAGGGTCCGGGAGGAAAGATGATGATGTGGGCTATTAACAGAGCCCAGGGGAGGAAAGGTGATGATGATGTGGGCTATAAACAGGGCCCAGGGGAGGAAAGATGATGATGTGGGCTATAAACAGGGCCCGGGGAGGAAAGGTGATGATGTGGGCTATTAACAGAGCCCAGGGGAGGAAAGGTGATGATGTGGACTATAAACCGCGCCCAGGGAGGAAAGATGATGATGTGGACTATAAACAGGGCCCGGGGGAGGAAAGGTGATGATGTGGGCTATAAACAGCGCCCAGGGGAGGAAAGGTGATGATGTGGACTATAAACCGCGCCCAGGGAGGAAAGATGATGATGTGGACTATAAACAGGGCCCGGGGGAGGAAAGATGATGATGTGGGCTATTAACAGAGCCCAGGGGAGGAAAGGTGATGATGATGTGGGCTATAGATGGGGCGCAGGGGAGGAAAGGTGATG
Organism: Lissotriton vulgaris; assembly: GCF_964263255.1. NCBI lineage: Eukaryota > Metazoa > Chordata > Amphibia > Caudata > Salamandridae > Lissotriton > Lissotriton vulgaris. Next base: position 4,691,679 of record NC_141693.1, read on the forward strand.
ATGTGGGCTATAAACAGGGCTTAGGGGAGGAAAAGTGATGATGTGGACTATAAACAGAGCCCTGGGGAGGAAAGGTGATGATTATGTGGGCTATAAACAGGGCTCTGGGGAGGAAAGGTGATGATGTGGACTATAAATAGCGCCCGGGAGGAAAGATGATGATGATGTGGGCTATAAACAGAGCCCAGGGAGGAAAGGTGATGATGTGGACTATAAATAGCGCCCGGGAGGAAAGATGATGATGATGTGGGCTATAAACAGAGCCCAGGGGAGGAAAGGTGATGATGTGGGCTATTAACAGAGCCCAGGGGAGGAAAGATGATGATGATGTGGGCTATAAACAGAGCCCAGGGGAGGAAAGGTGATGATGTGGGCTATAAACAGAGCCCAGGGGAGGAAAGGTGATGATGTGGGCTATTAACAGGGCCCAGGGGAGGAAAGATTATGATGTGAAGTATAAACAGGGCCCAGGGGAGGAAAGATGTGGGCTATAAACAGGGCCGTGGGGGGGGGGGGGGATATGGGAGGGAAGGTGGTGATGTGGGCTGGGGTTAAGCGATTGCGCAGCAGCTTCCAACTAATTTCGTGATTTGTTCCCTTGCCAAATGAGCCGTCACAGTGTGCAGAGTTCCAGAAATCACATGGGCGGAGCTGACGCAAAGTTTCTGAAGCGCTGCACGCGTGGTGAGCAGGTGGACACGTTTTGGCTGCTCGCTGCTGTGTTCAAGCAGCAAAGAGTTCGCAATCGCATTCAGCCCAGACGGTGCAATATTCACTCTTGGACTTCAGTCTGTAGCAAAGGACCCCACCCCCACCCCCACCCCCCTGCTTCACAAATGTAACTCGAACAGGGTGGGATCAGTGCCCTGTCGTGGTCGTAGAGGTGTCGCGTGCATCAGTGTGACCCTCTCCTGGGAGAGGAAGGCACCCCAGGAGGGCGCTCAGAGTTCAACGGAACCCTTAACTTTTTGCATTCGTTGTTCTTGAATCTTATGCGATGAACCTTAACCCCTTCCATGCTGATGACGAACCCCAGCCGTCATGCACTACAGTGCTTGTGTGCTGATGACGGCTGGGGTTCGTCACGGCCCGCCCCTGTTCGTGTTGTTTACAGCACACCAGGGGAATCGCGGCCGCATAAAGTGCCTCATAAGACGCGTGTGTAAGGAATCCCTGAGCTCGAGGGTGTGAATGTTCCCTTTACTCGACTCTGAATCAGGTTCTGGCGGTGTCTGGGGTGGCAGAATCAACGAGGCGCACCTTTTATTGATAGCAGTGTTTACTCCCAGGCCTGTGTTCCGCAATATTTGCATATTTCATACAAACTCCTTTGCTCTGGCTTGTAAATAGGGCCTGTAAGTACCAGGGAGTCCACTGCTGCGATGCAAAACGGAAGCAGGGAATCAATAGTGCCTGGATCCGGTGAGTGCGTCCAGCGCTCTCTCTCTCTCTCGCTCAGAGGCCGGTGTATGTGAGACCCCTTTCACGTCACTGCGTGTGCACGTGGATGTACAGTGATGCCGCTGGAAGGGATGCGAATTTCACAGTTATTCTGATATTGTGTAAATTCATGTGTACACTCGGCCCTTAGAGGGCGCACTCCGGGGCACAAGGGGCGCACTCAGCAGTTGTGGGGCGCACTCAGCAGTTGTGGGGGGCACTCAGCAGTTGTGGAATGCACTCAGCGTTTGTGGGGCGCACTCAGCAGTTGTGGGGGGAGGCACCCAGCAGTTGTCGAATGCACTCAGCAGTTGTGTGGGGGCACCCAGCAGTTGTGGAATGCACTCAGCGTTTGTGGGGCGCACTCAGCAGTTGTGGGGGGGGGGGCACCCAGCAGTTGTGGAATGCACTCAGCAGTTGTGGGGGGGGGCACCCAGCAGTTGTGGAATGCACTCAGCGTTTGTGGGGCGCACTCAGCAGTTGTGGGGGGGGGCACCCAGCAGTTGTGGAATGCACTCAGCAGTTGTGGGGGGGCACCCAGCAGTTGTGGAATGCACTCAGCATTTGTGGTGCACACTCAGCAGTTGTGGGGGCACTCAGCAGTTGTGGGGGGGGGGGGCTGGAAAGAAAGTTTGCTGAGCAGCGATTCTTCACCTGTGGTCCGCGAATCCTCCTCAGCGGGTTTGTGACTGTTTTAGCAATTAAAATAAATACATACAAATTAATTAGGTATATACAAATAAAGAAGCAACATTGAAAATGTGGAAACTTTGTGTATATTTAACTGTGAATGAAACACAATATTACAATATTTTAGCATTTGTTTGGTCTATCCATGTTTTTGTATTTTTGTGTTTTGTTTTGTTCTTCAAATCATAGAAATAGCTTAGACCTTGGCTTCCAGTAATGACACAGTGGGGTCCCCTGGATTTCAGTAATGATTTGGTGGAGGTCCCTGGGTTCCAGTAATGACTCAGTGGGTGGGGGGGTCCCCGTATTCCACTAATGATTCAGGGGATCCCTGGGTTCAAGTAGTGATTCAATGGAGGTCCTGGATTCCCGTAATGATACAGTGGGGGTCCCTGTGATCCAGTGATTCAGTGGGGGTCCCTGGGTTCCAGTAATGACTCAGCGGGGAATCCCTGTATTCCAGTAATGATTCAGGGGGTCCCCGGGTTCCAGTAGTGATTCAATGGAGGTCCCGGGTTCTCGTAATGACTCAGCAGGGAATCCCCGTATTCCAGTAATGATTCAGGGGGGTCCCTGGGTTCCAGTAATGACTCAGCGGGGAATCCCCGTGTTCCAGTAATGATTCAGGGGGGTCCCCGGGTTCCCGTAATGACTCAGCTGGGAATCCCCGAATTCCAGTAATGATTCAGGGGGGTCCCTGGGTTCCAGTAATGACTCAGCGGGGAATATCCGTATTCCAGTAATGATTCAGGGGGGTCCCTGGGTTCCAGTAATGACTCAGCGGGGAATCCCCGTATTCCAGTAATGATTCAGGGGGGTCCCTGGGTTCCAGTAATGACTTAGCGGGGAATCCCCGTATTCCAGTAATGATTCGGGGGCGTCCCTGGGTTCCAGTAATGACTCAGCGGGGAATCCCCGTATTCCAGTAATGATTCAGGGGGCGTCCCTGGGTTCCAGTAATGACTCAGCAGGGAATCCCCGTATTCCAGTAATGATTCAGGGGGGTCCCTGGGTTCCAGTAATGACTCAGCGGGGAATCCCCGTATTCCAGTAATGATTCGGGGGACGTCCCTGGGTTCCAGTAATGACTCAGCGGGGAATCCCCGTATTCCAGTAATGATTCAGGGGGCGTCCCTGGGTTCCAGTAATGACTCAGCGGGGAATCCCCGTATTCCAGTAATGATTCAGGGGGGGTCCCTGGGTTCCAGTAATGACTCAGTGGGTGGGGGGGATCCCCGTATTCCAGTAATGATTCAGGGGGTCCCTGGGTTCCAGTACTGATTCAATGGAGGTCCCGGGTTCCCATAATGATTCAGTTGGGGGTCCCTGTGATCCAGTGATTCAGGGGGGGTCCCTGGGTTCGAGTAATGACTCAATGAGATCCAACAGGACACAACCTGTAGTCAAACATTCCCTCGCTGTGGAGATGAGTGTGTGTTGCTGGCTCCCTCCAAAGCAGGGCTTAATTTCTAAAGAAAAAAAGTGCTAAGGCTCTTGTTAAAGCGATACAAAAGGGGACGATGGACCCGGTCCAGGGAAGACATGGCTTGGCAGTTCGGGCTGGACTGTTCCCATGAGGCACAGGGTCAGACTGATTTGCATATGGCCATGTCTGAACTGGGGTGGCTGAGTGAGCTAAAGAACGGTGATGGATTAAACCCAGATCAGTTGACTGGGGGTGAGTGCTTGATTTGCTCAAACGCTCCGTCCATCATCCCCTTTTGCAGGGCTCTCGCCAGGCGCTCGCTGCAGCTTGCACCTGCCATGCTGCCGGTGATAGTGACAACACAACTACTCACATCACACTGCTACAAGTGGGACAATTCAGACTATCCCAGGCCCCCAAAGCTATAAGAATGGTAATAGTAATTTTAACATATATTGCATTAAAAATCAACTGGCGGCCAGACTGGTCTTCCAACAGCCTAAGTACCAACATGTCTCGCCCCTGCTGAGGAGATTACATTACATCCCGGTAGCCTTCCGATGTACTTTCAAACTGGGCTGCACTGTTTTCAAGTCACTCCTTGCCCTTGCCCCAGCTTTCACTTCCCACAGCCTCAAGCGCCACATCCCCTCGAGGAATCTTCGGTCTTCTGCTCACAACCTTTTAACCGTCCCTAGGTTCAAACGGAAAAAACATGGTGGCTCCTGTTTTTCCTTCCTTGCCCCCTCAACCTGGAATTCCCTTCCCTCTTCTATACGACTCTGTTCTGACTACACATGCTTCCGCAAACTTCTCAAAACCCATCTTTTTCAGCTAGCCTATGAATAAACCTCACTGCCTATGAGCGCCATGAAACCGTCTGGTGACCGTGCGCGGTAAAAATCCTTTTAACATAACATAACATAACATAACATAACTGTTGTGCTCCTAAATTAGCCGTACAGCGCCACCATGTGGTGCTGCTACAAGCCCTGGTGTTGACAATTAAGTGCCGGTGAGAAGCACCGGAAACCACTGGCTCAAATTAAACACCTGGCCCAGCAAACGGCAGGGTGAAGCTCCCTTGCTTTGATGGGCCCAGTGTCTCCTCTAGTGGACACCCACAAGTCTGGCTCACTACAAGAGATTCTTTTTTTTTTGTAAATCTTTTTATTGTTATAAAAAACGAAAAAAACAATAAGAGCATATCAAGTGCAATGCAGTCCAAAACATACAAGGAATCAAACAATTGAAAGGTCACAATATCGGCAGCCGTTGAAGCAGGACATTGAGACTCTAACACACATTTGACGAATCAAGATTATAAAAGTAGCTGAGTTAGCCTATAGCAATGCGTGCTGCCCACACGCCCCTCCACCCACAAAATCAGGATATCAATGATCATTACGTCCCTCAATACTAAAATCGTAAACAGGATAAAGTACAGACACTTGTATGCAAAAATGGACAAATCAAAATAATAGAGCTCGCATTGGCACCTTAATACTGAAAACAGAGTCAGGATATCCAGTAAGTAAAGAAAGAAAAGAAAAGAAAGAAAAACGCAACACGCGCACACCCCACCCCCCACCCTGCACCCCTGCATGTAGCTTACGCCTGACCCCAACTAGCAGTGTGCCTGTCGCCCCATCTAATCTACAAATACTAAACGAAGTAAGTGGAGGAGAGCCATTCGTACAGGCTCCCGGCCTCTCCCCCCGCTAGTTCTAAGCCTCCTCCTATTACGGATATATTATCATTTCACTATCAAGCGAAAATCGGGGGATACATTACTCGCCTACACTGCCTCGCGGTACCAACATCATAGAGTGGATCCCACACTGCCACCATTTGAGTAAAACTCTTGAAACGATAGGCCGTTCTCAGCCTTGACCCGCTCGATCAGGTGCACAAATGTTCTTCAACCGAACAGCCGCCATCTTGAAAAATTCGAAAGAACAGTAGCGAGGCGGAAATAGCTGGGCTTTCTCAGTCTCATTGTCACTGGGTCCCATCTGTGTCGATAAGAACCATGGATGTTGTTTAAAGTCCAGGTACACTGAGTTCGGAAAGAGAGAAAGGGCCACCCTGTCGAGCCACTCCTGAGTCATCACATGAGTCATCAGATACATTGCCTGGTGCGATTTACCCTCAGTTTATAATAATATTGCGAGCACTGACACGACCGGGACCTCCAATACACGGGCATTAGCTAAGTTGCAATCCAGAGTCTCTCGCAGCACTCGTTTTATGGGGTTGCTGGCCGCCATCAGTCCGGGTGGTAAGGATGTTGTTACTTCCACAGTGTCACTGAATTGAACAAAAGCTATGTCACTATTTCCCAGTCCAAAAGCCACGGCGTCCAATTTGTGCTCCAAGGCTTGGGCTTTCCAATTCAGGGAGAGATGAAGACCCTTGATCGCCGCCATTATAGCCCCAAGCGTAGGTTCAACCCTGGTCAGCACTAGTTGGTCCCCCTCAATAGGGAAATTCTGGTCCGGTCTCGGAGATCCCTTAGATAGGATATGTCGCCCCAGGTCATCCGTTTGAATTTTCCCAGACATCTCGGAGGATCGGGTCCGATTCACACGAAGGCCGATATTGAGCGCCATTTCGCGCGTTTCGTTCACGGTCTATCTTTGTGCCCTTCAGGATAGACCCAGTAGAATCAGAAGCGAAGACACACGTTCCAACCCCTCTGCATGCAAGGATATTGTGGAGCTGTCTTCAGGATATGTCCGAAACCATCGGGTTGCAGTTTAGACGTTACCAAGCCATTTATATTCCGGACTCCGACAACCAATTATTCAGCTCGCATCTGCAGTGTCATTGAGGTGCCCCACTTCGGCGCTAATCCATACGGATATTTGATGTTGAAATCGGACAAAATTTTACTTCCATTCCGGTGGACCGGCTCCTCCCGAACTCTTATGGCTGATGTTATTCAACTAGAAGCCGGCTGCATTCTTACTAGAGGCCCCGGCTTCAATGCTGATGTAGGCCGCAAACTGCAAGGCGACGTTTCTCCGTTCTCGAAGCAGGTGGAACTTTCGGGGCCACTCAGGTGTAGCGTTATTTCGTTTTGTCTACCCGGGCGAGTTGCATAGGCACAGGATAACTAGCAGGATCTTGTAGCAGGATGAGAAGGTCTGCGGAGCCGGGAGCCTAAGCGGCCATCTTGGTCGCCAGCTTGGCTCCTCCTCCTACTACAAGAGATTCTTGAATGTCCAGTAGCGGCCTTGACACTCACATCTGCTGTCTGTACTCTCGCCAACTCTCCATCTTGAGCTCCACTTGGACATAGCACATCCATGTGGCTGTGGCTTCATGTATCATGCGTGTGCCCCAAACAGAGACGTGCAGACATACAGTGGGCATTCAGGTCTCACATGGATGGGCGATGAATTCAGGGTTGGGCACTCAGACTAATTTACAAAAAGTGGCTCTAAAAAACTGGATTGTTGTTTGGGGTGGGTGACTCAGCCACTCCAAGAAATAAATAGAACCCTTATCAATGTGACTAAATTAGCCCGACCGCAACTTCCTGGTAGCCACGGCCCAGAGCAGAGAGGGCAAAGTATTCCTGCAGTACCGAAGCAGGGAAAAAGTCAAAATGCAAAACAATAAAAATCCCAAACTGAATTCGAAAAATACAGTAAAATATACTCAAGAAAATCACACCACAGTGACAAAAATATACTAAGGTAAACCGGAGATAGGAATTTTCAAAGCTTTAAGTAGAAATAGCGCCCAGAAGGACAAAGCTCCACTGATGATCAATGACCGCAGTAGAATGGCACTTAAGCTTGATTTCAGGCTGAGCGCAATGGAGCGCGGGACGGATTTACCAAACAGGTTTGCCCTGGTCAAATATTTTACCTTCTGACTAAGGGCCAGATGGACAAAAATCTAGAATTTCGATTCCCTAATTGCGGTAAATCGCAATAACTAATGTAAGAAAGCTGACATCTTTGAAATCGCAATTTCTAGTGGGTCACAAATCGACCCACCTCATGAATATTAATGAGGCCGGTCACGTTTGGAGAACTATTAGGCACAGCCGTCATCAGATCTGTGGTGGCCTGCTGAGGTTAGCATTACACCATGTCTGTGATTGTGTTTTTTAGGTCAAAGCATACTAGTCCGTGTTAGCTAACAACATCTTGGGAACATTTAGAATTATTATTATTATTACTTTTTAATACTTATTATGTAATTGCTTTGTTCTTGTATCTCACTATGTAAAGCGCTCTGATACTCTCGGGTCCAGCAGCGCTATATAATACTTTTTAAATAAATAAAATAAATACATAAAATTGCTTACCATTGGCTTTGCTGTTTATAACTCACATTTGCTGTCTTTCTTTTTGTTGGCTCTGTATGTTTTTAGGGTTTCCAGCTTGAGTTGGTCCCTTTTGTTGCCCAAACCCTATTTACTGTATTCTTCCACCAGTACTAGATTTTTGTAACAAGGACTTCAAATCTTGTTCTTATCTTGTCACATTTGCTGTGCATTGAAAGGCAGAGGTCAAATGCCAGACTCTGCCTTCCCTGGGGCTTGGGGTTTACTTTTCTTTCTCTGACTTCAAAGTGAGAGTATTTACATGACAATCATGCTGGCTGGAAGAAGGTCGCTCAATAGTGTTATTAGGTCGAGCCTAGGCAATGCCTGCACTGTCTCTTTGAGACATGCTGTACTGACTCTGTGAGCTCACAGCCCGCCCACTACAATCATGCTGGCTGGAAGAAGGTCGCTCAATAGTGTTATGGGTCGAGCCTAGGCAATGCCTGCACTGTCTCTTTGAGACATGCTGTACTGACTCTGTGAGCTTACAGCCCGCCCACTGGCTTTTTATTTGTTACTTGGACTGTACCTGAAAAAGGCTTGCCTGCTAGTGGGTAATCTTTCTTCTTTGTCCCTCTTTGAGTTCATTTGTTTCGGAGCCGGGATTAACTACTGGTTTTGCTCAATTGTAGTCCTTATCTGTTCATTTCGTGCACACAATTTTTTGGGTTAGCTTCCTGCTCGTGTTCCAAAAAACGCTTATTTTTGTTTGTGTCCTGTTTGTGTTCTTAGCTTTGATTGCATTGTATCTGCCTGCCGACAGCTTTCTTTCCCAACTGGTGCTATATTTTTTAAAAATACTTTCCTGCTTGTTTTCCAGTTTGGGATCCGTATTTTTCACTTCATCAGCATGCTGCTGCTTTTCCCCCATCCAGAACCTTCTCGCTCCAACATCTAGTTCGTATTAGTAGAAAGTCCTGCACTGGATCTGCCTCTCGTCCCCTTTCAAATCGCACAGAGGCGCTGATAAATGGCAGTGTGTCTGTTTTGTAAATGACTGTCGCCAATGAACTATGTCACATTATTATTGCATATGCCTTGATGTAATAACTACTATTAACGCAGATACGATTAGGACACCGAAGCCGAGCTAGCATGTACTTTCGCTCCCCGATTTGGCACATTGCAGTTCAAACCCGATCTTGGGGCTTACAGTCATATATAAACTTGCAACCAGATCTCGTTACTAGCAAAGCCTCGAGAGGGCAGAATTAACAAAGGGACACACAGAGAACTCGGACCCGATAAACACTGTTTATCTCACGCCTCAATTGCATGCTTCGTAAGCAATGTGGACGAACCCACTAATTAAGCCTCATACCAGGACGACTCTGAACCGTGCACTGGAATACAAGGAACCCAATAGGTTTGTAAGAAGAACCCTCACCCACCAACCTAGTTGGTGGCATGTTTCATCATTGGGTTCCCAGCTGGGCTGCCGAGTGCACCCAGCTGTGCTTCGATCCCTGAGTTGCAGCGGAGAGGGTTTTTGTTTTTTAATGTGATGTGTGCTTAGAGTGGTGATATTAAAAATGCCTGTGGGATCCCCTGCTGAAAAGGTTTTATTCCCAGGGTCCTAGGACACAGTTAAAACCAGGGTGGGGATATAGTGAAGATGAAAAATTGGTCTAAGTTATCCCCTAAATACTGGTCGACATGTTTCAGCCTTGTAGAAAATAATGAGGCTTTCTTCCGGACGTGAACTGTGATGTGGCAAAAAGAGAAGCTGCACCTTGTTATCCTTAGAAGTCGATACAGTATGTAGGCTAGAGCTGCGATTCCCAACAGACTGGGTGGTCTGTGGCAGAGCCTGTCAAGTGACACGCATAACTTATTCAGTAGTTCATCCTACCAAGGTTGATGAAAAGCATATTGTAGATTTTCCAATAACTGGATTGAGAGATGGTCCGCCCAGGCAGCGCGTCAAGATTAGCATTGCTGGGATTGTTTGTGTTTGGCGTACCTGGCATGCGACTGACTCTGGCAAAGCCCCCACAGCCTTTCACAATTAGCGCCTATAGGCAAATAGTATGTCAGGCCTTTAATAACCTGTCGTATCGCATCACAATCCCTCGTGCTCACTGAAGGAATAGGGGAGAGGTCCAAGTTGCAGAATTTGTAGCTAAGTAATTCGCGTTCCAATCTTTATTTTCTCATTTGATCGCATTGTGTGATCTCTGGCAAATCCCTTTAGCCCATTTTTCTGGAGGCTGCAAACCATACAGTGTGTGGTAGATAAGAAAATGCAATCATTTGCTTGTTACAAATGATGAAATGCTCGTGTTGGCAACCAATAGCTCTGCCCTGCCCGCGCTCAGTGTGGCGTGTGGCGCATTACAAGTACTGGCAGGGTATGCCCAGCCGTGGGTGCCTCGCTCACTTTGCCGCTGGATTCAGCCTCTGTTAGACGGGAAACCTGAGGGTCGGCCGAGCAAGGGGGAGAGGCCTCCTGGTGAGGGCCCTCTCCTCGGATCGTACGGACTAGCAAACCACCCCCCTACAGATAGACGCCACACAAGAATAGGTTCTTAGCACTTTTATAGGTATTCTTAAGCAGGTTATGGCCGCGATACAGAAGGAACGGGATACCGGGATCCCTCTTAGGCTTAGTCTCTGTGGGAAGGGGGTAGCGGGACAGTCTTAGTACCGGTCGGGTACAGGGATGCCTGACGTACAGCTCTCAATCCTCGAGCTGGAGGGTTCTCTGGTATGAGCCGCGGCAGTGCCAGCAGGGCTCCAAGGATGGTTCACGAAGATGAGCCGCGGCAGCGCCAGCAGGACTCCAAGGATGGTTCACGAAGATGAGCCGCGGCAGCGCCAGCAGGACTCCAAGGATGGTTCACGAAGATGAGCCGCGGCAGCGCCAGCAGGACCCCAAGGATGGTTCACGAAGATGAGCCGCGGCAGCGCCAGCAGGACTCCAAGGATGGTTCACGAAGATGGGCCGCTGCAGCGCCAGCAGGCCTTCAAAGATGGTTCACGAAGATGAGCCGCGGCAGCGCCAGCAGGACCCCAAGGATGGTTCACGAAGATGAGCCGCGGCAGCGCCAGCAGGACTCCAAGGATGGTTCACGAAGATGAGCCGCGGCAGTGCCAGCAGGACCCCAAGGATGGTTCACGAAGATGAGCCGCGGCAGCGCCAGCAGGACTCCAAGGATGGTTCACGAAGATGAGCCGCGGCAGCGCCAGCAGGACTCCAAGGATGATTCACGAAAATGAGCCGCGGCAGCGCCAGCAGGCCTTCAAGGATGGTTCATGAAGATGAGCCGCGGCAGCGCCAGCAGGCCTTCAAGATGGTTCACGAAGAGGAGCCGCGGCAGCGCCAGCAGGCCTCCAAGGATGAGTTTGTCTCGGTGTCTCTCGACTCCAGGATACAACTGCCTTCCTGCTCTGGAGCTGCCCCAGTTATAGGGCTGGGGCCCTTTGATGTCCGGACCCTCGCACTTGGAGGTCGGAGGGTCCGGGATGGGCAAGTCCAGACAGCCAGCAGGGGGGTGGAGCCAGCGCCCAGGGAGGCTGGGGGCGATCGAAACCAGGCTGATGGGGGTCCATCGAAACGTCTCCCCCCATTGACTTGTCAAGCGGTCTCTTTACCCCCTGGTTGGCTTGTGGTGCCTCGATGTCGGGGCTTTGCTGGGCCTGCAGCTGGGGTCGGGCCGAGGCCACGAGGCCTGGTCGTGGAGGGTCCAAGATGGCGGCTGGGCTGGAGAGGAGGTTCCGGGAAAGGGTCCGGACCAGCCGAGAGGGTTGAGTAGATGAGGTCGAGTTCCGTCGGGGGAGAACTGGGGGCGGCCCGGAGGGGCGGCACTCGTGGCAGGTGGAAGGTGCTGTTCTTAGCCGGGAACAGGGGTCGAGGTAGTCCGGGATCCGCCATGCGGGAGGAGTGGGACCACGCCACGGGGCCAGGTCCAACAGCCCCTTTGGTTTTGCATTGCAAGTGCTCACACTACATTCAAGTTCACGGCTTTGGCAGAGGCTCGAAGAGCATGCCAGGGAGTGTTTCGTGCTTGGTTAATGATTGGCAATGAAGTGTATAGATATTGAAGTTTTGCAGCTGTCTGAGCTACTTCTAAAGTGCCTATTCAATGCTAGGAAACCGCTTCAAAGCGCTTCAAATGCCATCAGCCATGGGGTTGAAGACCAACGTATGAACTGGGACTCACCTTTGACCTGGGGTCACACACAGAGCTCTGCAAGGGGGTGGCAATACGGGAGCTCGTGTTCTATTGTTAATTACAAATTAAACGTTAACAAAGGCTTGTTAATAAGTAGGAATCCAGGCCATTTGTCAGGACATTATCTAAGAAAGCCACCGTGGCTGGTGTTACTGATGACCCGGTCATGGGCTGCGTGTATCCTCGAACAGACAGCCCCTGGTTACGGCTGCTCTAACTGGTAGTGTCTGAGGAGAATATTTGGATGTCTCAGCGAGTTGAACGTTCTGCAATTGGCGAGTATGAATCCTGGCGAGGCACATTTGGCTTTAGCACACCCGTTCCATCTCGGTCGAGAGGCATGTGGGTAATAACATGGTATAGTTTATTTAAAGGGACTTAAGGGTGAAATGAGGAGCTAGAAATAAAAGTACAAACTTGTTTTTATTGCTGCTGTCCCATTGGAAGAAAGGAAGAGTGTATCTGAAGAAAGCTGACGCTGCAAGTAGCCTTTAGGCGCTGCCTTGAGCGTGTATTTAATAACCACGACACATCATAGCTCTTTCTTAGTCCCTCGGCGCGGTGTTCACTCTGACGCGGCGGCTCGTGTATGGTGCCGGCCTCGGCACTCGTCGGCGGCGGGATTCGTGCACACAGGAGTGACCCGTCAGCTGTTGTAACAGTATATATTTCCCTATATAGTTGTGTCAACAACAATACCGAGTAGCAAAATGAATTTAGTGTGATTGGAGTGACTCGCTTGCTTAGTTTGTATACAGAGTGCTCAGCAAGTTAAGGCAAGCCATGTTTATTGACAGGCCGGCTGATCAAACACCCCCTGTATGAAACGCCTCCCGGCAGCGGAAGGAGACGCACCGGGCCTTGAAGGGTGTCCTGCTGCCTGTTAATGTTTGTCCCCTGCTGTCTCACTGTGTCCAGTCCCACACATCACAATAACATGTATAAACCCAGTATCTTTCATTGTGAAGATATATCAACACCTACAGAAATCTGTGCGGGTCTCAGCATTGGAAGTTCTCTGGTTACAGTGAATAAGCAGCTGCCAACGTCATAATTACAAGAAATCTCTTTATCGATGTCATACCTGCACTTTCACAATTGCCTTATTAACCGTCTTACTTTCTCAAATGTGCTTGAAAATGCACCATGTGCCCACTCTTTTGTCAAAATTGTATAGGGGGGAGAACCCCCCCAAAACCCGCGTATGACACTGCGCCACAGGTCACTCATCCAGAACATTTACGCTGACCACTTTCAAATGTTACCAACCGCCACTGTCTACAACGGTAAACAGACATAATATCGAGTCCAAAATATCGATTGGACAAAATATCGAGTAAAAAATATAGACTGGACAAAATATAGACTAGACAAAATATAGACAACAAAAATATCGACTAATATCGACTAGAATAGCCAAAATATCGAATCAAAAATATAGACTAGACATAATATAGACTAGAAAAAATATAGACAACAAAAATATCGAAAATAAGGTAAGTTATTAATATTTAATAATATTTCAGTAATATAAATCTGTAGCGGGTTGTGGGTTTATAGGGGAATAGGGTGGGAAGTAATTTAATTATAATTAATTAATTATGTAAATTTAATCTAATTGTTAATTAAATAATAATTGGTAAATAATTAAAATATAACAGTTAATTAATTAAAAATTATTAATTGATAAATAATTAATTTTTAGTAATTTATTTTCTGTAGCGGGTTGTGTGTTTATAGGGGAATAGGGTGGGAAGTAATTTAATTATAATTAATTAATTATGTAAATTTAATCTAATTGTTAATTAAATAATTGGTAAATAATTAAAATATAACAGTTAATTAATTAAAAATTATTAATTGATAAATAATTAATTTTTAGTAATTTATTTTCTGTAGCGGGTTGTGTGTTTATAGGGGAATAGGGTGGGAAGTAATTTAATTATAATTAATTAATTGTGTACATTTAATCTAATTGTTAATTAAATAATAATTGGTAACTAATTAAAATATAATTGGTAATTAATTTAAAATAAATAATTAATAAATAATTAATTTTTTTAAATTTATTTTGTGTAGCGGGTTGTGTGTTTATAGGGTTCAGGGTCAGTTTTCAGTTTTTGGGTAAAGGGGTATTTTTAGGGTTCAGGGTCAGTTTTCAGTTCTTGGGTAAAGTGGTATTTTTAGGGTTCAGGGTCAGTTTTCAGTTTTTGGGTAAAGGGGTATTTTTAGGGTTCAGGGTCAGTTTTCAGTTTTTGGGTAAAGGGGTATTTTTAGGGTTCAGGGTCAGTTTTCAGATTTTGGGTAAAGGGGTATTTTTAGGGTTTAGGGTCAGTTTTTGGGTAAAGGGGTATTTTTAGGGTTCAGGGTCAGTTTTCAGTTTTTGGGTAAAGGGGTATTTTTAGGGTTCAGGGTCAGTTTTGGGTTTTTTGGTAAAGGGGTATTTTTAGGGTTCAGGGTCAGTTTTGGGTTTTTGGGGTACAGGGATATTTTTAGGGTTCAGGGTCAGTTTTGGGTTTTTGGGGTACAGGCGTACGCTTTCTCTACTGTAGCACCCACTGGAGTGGGAATAGTAATTTTTACCCCTACGCTATCCAACGATCTCTGTAATGTAGCACCCACTGGAGTGGTTACATTAAATTTAAACCTTTTGCTATGCCACGGTAAATATATTCTATATGTTTAATTAATAACATGTATTTATATATATATGTATTATTATTATTAATTTTTAAATTTACATTAATTATGTAATAATGTTACATTTATTTAATAATTTTAACAATGTTTATATTAAATATATGTATTATTATAATAGTTGTAACTTATTTTAAAGACATAAAAAAATCGATATTTTGACAGTCTATATTTTTAACACTCGATATTTTAAAGTCGATATTTTTGTACTTACCTTAGTGAAGATAGAAAGTCGATATTATGTCCCTCGATATTTTGTCATCGATATTTTGGGAACTCGATATTTTGGTAGTAGATATTATTTCAGTGATCCGTCTACAACACGCCACTCTACCTCTAGTCAACAAAACACAAATCTACAGTATTCTCCTAAAAAAAAGTAGATCTATTAAACTATACTTCAAAAGCACACTCTAATCCAATCTACGTCAATCCGCTCGACAAAACTCTACATCACTACACAAATCAATTAAGAGGCTTAGCGCCACCTTGTAAATATGGGGGATGGCGCAACGCCACTTGAGCGTCAAAAAAGGGACGCTCCGGTGGAGTTAGGGGTTGTAAATATGCCCCACGAAGTCTAAGTTTAGACCTAATATGTAACTTTACTAGTAGTAAAGTTAAACTTTTGGTCTAAGATTAGACTTTTAGCCTCAGTTTACCTCGGTGAATCGGGCCCGAGCCACTAAACTTTACACCACTCTGACATTACTCTCTCCTACTATACTACACCCTATACCGCTCCACACTCACTACCCACCCATAACCACTCTACACTACAACACTCTCCTCCAATCCATACAACACCCTTTACAGCACACAAATATACTCTACAACACTCTATACAACTTCCCAACAGTCTAATCCACTTAAGAACTCCACTCCACTCTAACAACCGACACCACTCAACACTACACCCTTCCACTGTACGCCCTATATTACACAACACTGCATGCAACTCCATAACACACAATGCCACACCACTCAACTCTACACCACTAAACTACACACCACTCCATAACACTATACTATACTACTCTACTATTCACCACTGCACTCCATGCCAATGCACTCCACTCTATACCACTTCACTCTGCACCAGTGCACTCTATGCAAATCCACTCTACGCCCCTCTAATCTACTCCGCACTCTACGCCACTCTGCTCTACACCACTGTCCTCCATGCCAATGCACTCTACTGTACTATACACCACTCAACTTGTGATACTCTACTCTGCATCACTCTACGCCACCACACTCTGCATCACTCCACTCTCAACTCTACTTCACTCTACTCCACTCTGCTGTGCACCACTGCACTCTACTCTGGACGATTCTACTCTGTGCCACTCTACGACACTCTATGCCAGTAAGCAGTGTGTGTGCACTGCACGCACCCCTCCTCGCGCTGTAAGCACGGTGTGTGCACTGCACGCACCCCTCCTCGTGCTGTAAGCACTGTGCGTGCACTGCACAGACCCCTCCTCTCGCTGGAAACACTGTGCGTGCACTGCACAGACCCCTCCTCGCGCTGGAAGCACTGTGTGTGCACTGTACGCACCCCCTCGCGTTGTAAGCACTGTGTGTGCACTGCACACACCTCTCCTCGCGCTGTAAGCACTGTGCGTGCACTGCACAGACCCCTCCTCGTGCTGGAAACACTGTGCGTGCACTGCACAGACCCCTCCTCGCACTGTAAGCACTGTGTGTGCACTGTACGCATCCCCTCGCGTTGTAAGCACTGTGTGTGCACTGCACAGACCCCTCCTCTTGCTGTAAGCACTGTGTGTGCACTGCACGCACCCCTCCTCGTGCTGTAAGCACGGTGTGTGCACTGCACGCACCCCTCCTCGTGCTGTAAGCACTGTCTGCACTGCACGCACCCCTCCTCGTGCTGTATGCTCTGTGTGCACTGCACGCACCCCTCCTCGAGCTGTAAGCACTGTGTGCACTGCACAGACCCCTCCTCGTGCTGTAAGCACTGTGTGCAAAAAACACAGTTGATGCACAGAATGTAGAACAATGTCATACATTCACCCCAGTACAAGGATCTGGGCCTAAATCCATCATTTTTTTGCACTCCACACCACCCTGGGTTAGCTATATGCAAATCAGCTCTGACCCTGTGCCTCATGGGAACAGTCCAGTCCGAACTACTAAGCCATGTCTTTCCCAGACCGGAATCAAGCATCCAAGGACCGGTTTCTGGCTATCAGCCTTCATTCATTCTGTGGACAAGATCCGTAGGATTCAGGACTCTTTCGATCGGGTGGGGTCCCTGGAAGTGGCTGCAGCTGTGGAAAGTGATCTGAAGGTCCTTCCATCCGCTGCAGCCGAGCTGGCGCCCACTCTTTCGACGTTCCCCCCGCTATCCTGCGAGTCCTCTCTGGAGCTGCTTTCCCGGTTGAAATCTGGATCCCCCTTGGATGCGTGTCCGGCTAAATGCCTGAGCTCGGTGGCATCAGCTATTAACAACTTGCTGAACCCCTTGCTCAACATGTCTCTGAGTTCTGGAGTGGTCCCTAAAGAATGGAAGCATGCTCTTATTCTCCCGCTCATTAAGAAACCTCTGCTCGACCCTTTACAGTGGGCCAACTATAGACCAATCTCCCTCCTCCCTGCTCTGGCGAAGGTGGCGGAGAAACATGTTCAGCATACTCTTACCACCTTTATAGAGAATAACAAACTGCTGCATGACTCCCAATCTGGTTTCCGTGCCAATTACAGTACGGAGACAGCTCTTGTGGAGGTGACCGACGCCATCAGGGAAACGCTTGATCTTGGGGCAAAGGCTATGTTGGTCTTGCTGGACCTGTCGGCGGCATTCGACACCGTCCCACACGCCGGCCTCCTCCTAAGACTTAGGGAGGTAGGTCTGCGGGGGACGGTGTTGGACTGGTTTCAATCCTTCTTAACCGACCGTCGGCAGGTGATCTGGGCTCCTCCGTTCTCCGCGGAAATGCCTTCGCTAGAGGTGGGGGTGCCTCAAGGATCCATCCTGAGCCCCACCATATTTAATATTTATGTGGCCCCTTTGGCGAAGGTCGCGGAGGCATTTGGAGCCCGGGTCATCTCATACGCTGATGACACCCAGCTCCTGTTTACCTGCAGGAAGGGAGAGGTTTTTAATGGCGACAAAATCAGAGACTGCCTGAGTGCTGTTTTTGCATGGTTTCAGCACCAGAACCTGAAATGTAACTCGGATAAGTCCGAGTTGCTCTTTTTTGGCTGCGCTGAGGACCCTGGCTGGAAATCGTGGTGGCCTTCCGACATGTTCCCCCCTGAGAAACCATCTGCCCAAGTAAAAAATCTGGGTGTGGTATTTGACGACAGTCTTTCTTTTCGTCCCCACATCACGGGCCTGGCGGGGAAATGTTTCGGTATCTTGAAGATGGTGAGGAAATTTCTCCCACTGCTTTCCCTTCAATATCGCAAGAACATCGTGCAAGCACTTGTGGGCTTGCGTTTAGACTACGCTAACGCACTTTTCTCTGGTCTGCCTAAATATCTGGTATCCAGATTGCAAGTTGTCCAAAACTCGGCGGCCAGAGCCATCTTTGGCCTTCCACGGAGAGCCAGTGCCTCTCTACTGCGCGGCAGGCTGCATTGGCTGTCTATCCCTAGCAGAATTAGTTTCAAGGTCCTCACGTTGGCGTTCAAAGCCCTCCACTGCATTGGCCCAGCTTACCTCAGGAAGCGGATTGCTCTCTACGTTCCCCGGAGGAGTTTGAGATCTGCTGACCTGGCTAAAGTGGAGGTACCAGTGATCAAACGCGTGCGGATGGGAGGCCGGTCTTTCCAGTTTATGGCGGCCAGGTTGTGGAATGAGCTCCCTCTGTCACTCCGCAAGGCTAACAATCTTCTGGCCTTTAGAAAGGAGCTCAAGACGTTCCTCTTCTCCGCCTAACCAGTGGGCCTACAGTGTTTCTGCCGCTGGGTTTTTCTTGGTTGTGTTCAGGACTCTCTGCCAAAGCGCCGGGACACCCGATCTGGGTAGCCGTGCGCTCAAGAAATATAGTTCTAACATAACATAACATAACATTCAGCCTGGATAGCTTGACTCCAGTGGTGTGGAGAGCCTGGGGCTCACGTCTGAGCATACCCAGCCCACTCGGGGTGAAAATTGCAAAAAACACAGTTGATGCACTGATGAGAGGTGTTACCTCGAAACCGGTCCGGTCCTCGGATGCTTGATTCCGGTCTGGGAAAGATATGGCTGTTGTAGTTCGGACTGGACTGTTCCCATGGGGCACAAGGTCAGAGTTGATTTGCATAAAGCCATTATCTGACCCAGGGTGGTGTGGAGTGCAAAAAACGATGGATTTAGGCCCAGATCCTTGTACCGGGGTGAATGTAAGACATTGATCTACATTCTGTCCATCAAATTGTTTTTTGTAATTTTCTCCCTGAGTAAGCACTGTGTGTGCACTGCACGCACCCCTCCTCATGCTGTAAGCACTGTGTGTGCACTGCACACACCCCTCCTCGTGCTGTAAGCACTGTGTGCACTGCATGCACCCCTCCTCGTGCTGTAAGCACTTTGCATGCACTGCACAGACCCCTCCTCGTGCTGTAAGCACTGTGTGTGCACTGCACAGACCCCTCCTCATGCTGTAAGCACTGTGTGTGCACACTGCACGCACCCCTCCTCGTGCTGTAAGCACTGTGCATGCACTGCACAGACCCCTCCTCGTGCTGTAAGCACTGTGTGTGCACTGCACTGACCCCTCCTCGTGCTGTAAGCACTGTGTGTGCACTGCACGCACCCCTCCTAGTGCTGTAAGCACTGTGCATGCACTGCACAGACCCCTCCTCGTGCTTTAAGCACTGTGTGTGCACTGCACGCACCCCTCCTCGTGCTGTAAGCACTGTGTGTGCACTGCACAGACCCCTCCTCGTGCTGTAAGCACTGTGTGTGCACTGCATGCACCCCTCCTCGTGCTGTAAGCACTGTGTGTGCACTGCACGCACCCCTCCTCGTGCTGTAAGCGCTGTGTGCACTGTACGCACCCCTCCTCGCGCTGTAAGCACTGTGTGTGCACTGCACAGACCCCTCCTCGTGCTGTGTTGGACAGGCCTCGTGGAAGGCCCGCTCCCTCCCTGCATGGCGAGGACCGAACCCCTGTTCTCCCTGTATCCCCGACAAGAACCATCCCGGCAACCTACTGGAGCAACCCGTGACCCGTCCACAACGGAGCTCCAGCCCCGAACACCCCAGTACCGGCTGGCCTGGGCCCCCAGTCAGCACCACTGCCCCGGCCCAGCCGCCATCTTTGGACACTACCTGACCAGGCCGTGTGGCCTCGGCTCAACCCCAACCCTGGGCCTGGCCAGGCCCCGACATCGAGGCACCACCATCCACCCAGGGGGTGAAGAGACCACTTGACGGGTCAATGGGAGAAGGAGTGTCAATGGCTCCCCTCCGCCAGGTGTCGATCGCCCCCGGCCTCCCCGGGCGCTGGCTCCACCCCCCTGCTGGGTGTCTGGACTCCCTCATCCCGGACCTCCCGACCTCCAAGTGCGAGGGTCCGGACATCAAAGGAGACCAGACCTATAACTGGGGCAGCTCCAGAGCAGGAAGGCAGTTGTATCTTGGAGTCGAGAGACACCATGAGGAACTCATCCTTGAAGGCCTGCTGGCGCTGCTGCGGCCCTTTCTTGCGAACCATCTCCGAAGCCTGCTGGCGCTGCCGCGGCCCTCTGCAACGTGAACCATCGTCTTGGCCTGCTGGCGCTGCCGCGGCCTTTCTCGTCGTGCACCATCTTCGTAGCCTGCTGGCGCTGCCGCGGCCTTCCTCGTTGTGAACAATCATCCTGGCCTGCTGGCGCTGCCGCGGCCCTCCTCGCAGTGAACCATCATCGTAGCCTGCTGGCGCTGCCGCGGCCCTCCTTGCTGTGAACCATCGACCTAAGCCTGCTGGCGCTGCCACGGACCATCTTTGCAGATCCCCAAGCTCGAGGATTGTGAGCTTCCTTCTTGCCGCACCTGTACCGGACCGGTACTAAGACTGTCCCGCTACCCCTTTCCCCTACAGAGACTAGAATTGAGAGGACCCTCGTGTCCTGACCCCACTGTACCGTATCACCTTACTTCAAGATTCGTATATAAAGTGTGTTGAACTCATCCTGGTGTGGTGTCCACCTGTGGGGGGGAATTTAATTGTCTGTACGATCGCTGGAGACGGCCCTCACCGGAGGCCTCTCCCCTGTGCTCGGCTGCCAACGCATAATCGTACAGAGAGTGACTCACCCCACGACACACGACCACCATGACAACAAAAGAGAGCGGAACAACGGAAAAATTCCAGATGGAAAAGCTAGAAGAATACAACCACAGAGAACTAAAACAATTCTGTATAGAACTGGGCATTGCTACCACAGGACTGAGCACGAAAGAGGACTTCAAACACGCCCTAGAATCTTGGGCGGAGACGGGTACGACCGTACCCCAAAACCAAAGCCAAGAGACACCCGAAACCAGCACCGCGCCGACGGAAGAAAGAAGACCGGGTCTCTCACCAGAGGAGGCCCGAGAACGGGAGAAAAGTAGGCTCCACGAATTGGAGCTGGCTCGACTTCGCTTGGATGGAGAACTCAAATTGGCGGAACAAAAAATAACTTTGGAACACTTACGGCTCCGAGAGGAGCGAGAAGAGAAACAAAGGCATGGAGAGTTAGAAGAAAAGAAGCTAGCCTACGAGCATGAGCGCAACTTGAAGGAACTAGAGATTCGGAGGCATAACAAAGACCTCGGGGTCCCCGGACCCCCGAGCCCCCCTGTCCCTACGGACCCCAAGGTCCACATCCCCAAAGATGTCGTCAGAGAATATTACCGGAACGATGATATCCAGCAATGGTTCAAAGCCTACGAAGTAGCCATGACCTCCCACCGGATTCCCCGGAGCGACTGGGGGGCCGGGCTATGGGGGAGGTTTGTCAACGAAGGGCGAGACGCCCTGCTGCAACTCCCGGACCATCAGATGATGTCCTACGGCCACATGAAGGCCGCTCTCCTCACTCGATACGGACTCACGCCCGAGATGTACCGCCAGAGGTTCCGCGACTGCAAACGGATCCCGGGTACGACTTGGGTGGAGTACGTGAACTACTTTAGCCGAGCCTTCGAAGGGTGGATCAAGGGCAGCAAGTTAACCTCTTACGAACAACTCTTTGACCTTATCGTATGGGAGCACCTCTCTAATAACTGCTTCGTCGAGCTCCGGTAGCACCTCCTTGATAGTAAACTGACTGAACCTCGGCAACTCGCCGTTGAGGCTGACCGGTGGGAGAGCACCCGAGTTTCCCGAAACGGGCCCAGCGAACAGAACAGAGCCACCCAAGGGTTCCATCGCCCCCGAGGGGGAGGGGGAGGCCAGGGTCGGGGAAGAGATACCGTCCCGGTGGCCCCCGCCAGCAACACCCCGCCCCCGACCGGCCGAGGGAGCCTCCCGATGCGACCAGGTTTCCGCGCCAACGTTACCTGCCACCGATGCCAGCGATCCGGCCACTACGCCAATGATCCCAACTGCCCGAAAAACCAGAGCCCTATGCCCCGCCAGGTCGCTGCCGCCGCTCTGGGAGAAGAGCAAACACAAGAAGACACTGAAGAGTATGAGCCAGACCAGCCCGAGTGGGAACCCGCCGCCATGTCCCTGGTCTGCCTAGGGGAAAGAGACCTGATTCCGCGGGCACCCCTTCCCGCCAACACGCAGAAGTACAGCCAGTGGGTCAACATTAACGGGCACCGGGCTGAAGCCCTCCGCGACACCAGGGCCAGTGTAACCGCAGTCCGCTGTCATCTGATGACCCCGGACCAGATCTTGCCTAATATCCTTTGCCCCGTACGGTCGGCCGACAACTCAGAAAGCCTATGTCGGATGGCCTGCGTCCCCTTCGAGTGTGGGGGAGTATCCGGAATGCTAAAAGTGACTGTCCGCGATGATGCCCCTGTGGACTGCCTCCTGGGGAACGACCTCGAAAGTTCTCCCTGGTCAGCCGTCGAGAGAAGAGAGCACCTGGGGATGCTGGGCCTCCCTGAATGGGTCTGTGTCACGGCCCGGTCCATGGTCACCCGCACCATCCCCAGCCCAGAAGAACCCGAATGGCCAGCACCTCCTCCCCCGATCGTCCCCGAGGGAGCCACCCTAGAAGCCAGTCCTCCGGAAAACAACGAAGAAGGACTCGATCGGCTCCGGGACCTTCCCGAACTGGCCAAGTGGCGTCAAGAGGGTGGCCCCACTCAGGAACAATTCCAACAAGAACAGAGATCTCATGTCCCTCCCTTGAGGGACTCCGGCAGCAAGCCCTCGCCCAGAGCACAGGAGACACCTCAGGGGCCCACTGGATTTATTGGGACAATGACCTGCTCTACAGCGAGCAAAAGATTGCCGAGCTGGGGGCCAGCCGGGTGCTGGTGGTCCCCCTCCGCTTCAGAGACTTTCTCTTGAACCTAGCACATGATGTGCCTCTTGCCGGACACCTGGGGCAAGACAAAACGTACAGCCGTCTGGTAACCCACTTCTACTGGCCGAAGATGCGAAATGATGTAGCCAACCACTGCCGGGCCTGCCCAACCTGCCAGGCCAGCGGGAAGAGCGGCCGAAAACTCAAAGCACCCCTGCAGCCTTTTCCATCGTCACCACCCCGTTTGAACGGGTGGGGATAGACATTGTGGGGCCCCTGGACCCCCGAACAGCACAAGGGCACCGATTCATCCTGGTCCTGGTGGACCACGCCACCCGCTATCCCGAGGCCATCCCTCTTCGGACCGTGACGGCGCCCGTGGTAGGCCGGGCCCTGATGGGAATCTTCTCGCGGGTGGGCTTCCCCCGGGAAGTCGTCAGCGACAGGGGCACGAACTTTATCTCTAAATACATGAAGTCTCTCTGGCAACAGTGCGGGGTCACCTACAAATTAACGACCCTCTATCACCCGCAAGGAAATGGCCTGGTCGAGCGGTTTAACCGCACCCTCAAGGGGATGATCATGGGCCTAGAAGAACCCCTACGTCGCCAATGGGATGTGCTGCTCCCGTGCCTCCTGTTCGCCTACCGAGAAGTCCCCCAGAAATCCCTGGGCTTCAGCCCATTCGAACTCCTATATGGACACCCCGTCCGGGGCCCCCTCAGCCTGGTCAAAGAAGGGTGGGAGATGGCCCCCAAGAAGACTCCTCCGGATGTATACAAATATCTCCTGACCCTCCGCAACCAGACCCGGCGATTCAGGGAGCTCGCCAAGGCCAACCTTGAAGCCAGTCAGGAGGACATGAAGAGATGGTATGATCAGCATGCCTCCTCCATCGAGTTTGAGCCGGGACAAAAAGTCTGGGTGATGTCCCCAGTTGAACCCTGCGCCTTACAAGACAAATGGACCGGGCCCTTCAAGGTGATAGAGCGCAAGGGTCCCGTCACCTACCTGATCGACATGGAGTCCCCCCGGAACCCCCTACGGGTCCTCCACGCCAACAGACTCAAACCACATTTCGTGCGCTCAGAACTCAGCCTCCTGATGGCTACCGATAGTGGGATGGAGGAGGACTCCGAGCCCCTTCCTGACCTGCTGAAGACACTCGAGCAGGACGGCTCCGTGGAAGGGGTCAGACTCTCCGATGCCTTATCCCCAGAGCAACGCCAAGACTGCCGAGACCTCCTGCTACAGTTTGCAGATCTGTTTTCCCTCATCCCCGGGGTCACCCCCTGGTGCCTTCACGATGTGGACACCGGGGATAGCCCCCCTATCCGACACAGGGCGTACCGAGTGCCAGATCGAGTGCGCCCCTGCATCCAGAACGAAGTCTCCAAAATGCTGGCTCTGGGAGTGATCGAGCCATCTGACAGCCCCTGGGCCAGCCCAGTCGTACTGGTCCCCAAGGCGGCCACACCGGGCATTGCCCCCGAGCTCCGGTTCTGTGTGGACTATCGGGGCCTGAACGCCGTTACCAGAACCGACGCTCACCCCATCCCCCGGGCGGATGAGTTGATTGACCGCATGGGGGCCGCCCGCTACTTGAGCATCTTCGATCTAACAGCGGGCTACTGGCAGATCGGCCTCACCCCCGGGGCCCAAGAACGATCCGCCTTCTCTACCCCGGATGGCCACTACCACTTCAAAGTGATGCCATTCGGCATGAAAAACGCCCCCGCTACCTTCCAGAGACTCGTGAACAAGGTACTGGCGGGCCTCGAAGAATTCAGCGCCGCCTATCTGGACGATATTGCTGTATACAGTCGCCACTGGGCAGATCACCTCCACCACCTCCGAGAAGTCCTGCACGCCCTCCGGCAGGCCGGGCTCACCATCAAAGCCAGCAAATGCCAGATTGGCCAAGGGTCCGTGACCTACTTGGGACACCAAGTGGGAAGCGGTCTGGTGGCCCCCCTCCAGCTCAAAATCGCTGCCATACAGGCCTGGCAACCACCTGTCACCCAAACCGAGGTCCGAGCCTTCCTAGGGCTCACCGGGAACTACCGGCGGTTTGTGAAGGACTATGGCAGCATCGTGGGGCCCCTCACAGAACTCACATCCAAGAAAAACCCCAAAACCGTCAACTGGACCCTGGACTGTCAAACAGCCTTTGAGAAATTGAAGGCCGCCATGTGCACCGCCCCCGTGCTCCAGGCCCCCGACTACAGCCGGGAGTTCATAGTGCAGACTGACGCCTCAGATCATGGAATTGGGGCCGTCCTCTCCCAGCTCAACTCCGAGGGAGTCGATCAGCCAGTGGCCTTAATCAGCCGACGCCTGCTGGCCCGAGAACAGCGCTGGAGCACCATGGAGCGCGAGGCCTTCGCTGTAGTGTGGGCCCTCAAGAAGCTCCGGCCCTATCTCTTCGGCACCCACTTCCGGGTACAAACAGATCACCGACCCCTGCAATGGCTAATGCAGATGCGGGGAGAGAACCCAAAACTGTTGCGCTAGTCCATCTCCCTGCAGGGGATGGACTTCACTGTGGAACATCGTCCAGGCCAGGACCACGCCAACGCAGACGGCCTGTCACGCTTCTTCCGCCTCGGCGAGGAGAGTACCCAAGAGGATGGGTGACTCTCCCTGCCTTCAGCTGGGGGGACGCATGTTGGACAGGCCTCGTGGAAGGCCCGCTCCCTCCCCGCATGGCGAGGACCGAACCCCTGTTCTCCCTGTATCCCCGACAAGAACCATCCCGGCAACCCACTGGAGCAACCCGCGACCCGTCCACAACGGAGCTCCAGCCCCGAACACCCCAGTACCGGCTGGCCCAGGCCCCCCGTCAGCACCACTGCCCCGGCCCAGCCGCCATCTTTGGACACTACCTGACCAGGCCGCGTGGCCTCGGCTCGACCCCAACCCTGGGCCTGGCCAGGCCCCGACATCGAGGCACCACCATCCACCCAGGGGGTGAAGAGACCACTTGGCGGGTCAATGGGAGAAGGAGTGTCAATGGCTCCCCTCCGCCAGGTGTCGATCGCCCCCGGCCTCCCCGGGCGCTGGCTCCACCCCCCTGCTGGGTGTCTGGACTCCCTCATCCCGGACCTCCCGACCTCCAAGTGCGAGGGTCCGGACATCAAAGGAGACCAGACCTATAACTGGGGCAGCTCCAGAGCAGGAAGGCAGTTGTATCTTGGAGTCGAGAGACACCGTGAGGAACTCATCCTTGATGGCCTGCTGGCACTGCCGCGGCCCTTTCTTGCGAACCATCTCCGAAGCCTGCTGGCGCTGCCGCGGCCCTCTGCAACGTGAACCATCGTCTTGGCCTGCTGGCGCTGCCGCGGCCTTTCTCGTCGTGCACCGTCTTCGTAGCCTGCTGGCGCTGCTGCGGCCTTCCTCGTTGTGAACAATCATCCTGGCTTGCTGGCGCTGCCGCGGCCCTCCTCGCAGTGAACCATCATCGTAGCCTGCTGGCGCTGCCGCTGCCCTCCTTGCTGTGAACCATCGACCTAAGCCTGCTGGCGCTGCCGCGGCCCATCTTTGCAGATGCCCAAGCTCGAGGATTGTGAGCTTCCTTCTTGCCGCACCTGTACCGGACCGGTACTAAGACTGTCCCGCTACCCCTTTCCCCTACAGAGACTAGAATTGAGAGGACCCTCGTGTCCTGACCCCACTGTACCGTATCACCTTACTTCAAGATTCGTATATAAAGTGTGTTGATCTCATCCTTGTGTGGTGTCCATCTGTGGGGGGGAAGTTACTTGTCTGTACGATCGCTGGAGACGGCCCTCACCGGAGGCCTCTCCCCTGTGCTCAGCTGACCCTCCGGGTCTCCGTCTAACATGCTGTAAGCACTGTGTGCACTGCACGCACCCCTCCTCGTGCTGTAAGCACTGTGTGTGCACTGCACAGACCCCGCCTCGTGTTGTAAGCACTGTGTGTGCACTGCACAGACCCCTCCTCGTGCTGTAAGCACGGTGTGTGCACTGCACAGACCCCTCCTCGTGCTGGAAGCACTGTGCGTGCACTGCACAGACCCCTCCTCGTGCTGTAAGCACTGTGTGTGCACTGCACGCACCGCTCCTCGTGCTGTAAGCACTGTGTGTGCACTGCACAGACCCCCCCTCGCGTTGTAAGCACTGTGTGTGCACTGCACAGACCCCTCCTCGTGCTGTAAGCACTGTGTGCACTGCACGCACCCCTCCTCGTGCTGTAAGCACTGTGTGTGCACTGCACAGACCCCTCCTCGTGCTGTAAGCACAGTGTGCGCACTGCACGCACCCCTCCTCGTGCTGTAAGCACTGTGTGCACTGCACGCACCCCTCCTCGCGCTGTAAGCACTGTGTGTGCACTGCACAGACCCCCCTCGCGTTGTAAGCACTGTGTGTGCACTGCACAGACCCCTCCTCGTGCTGTAAGCACTGTGTGCACTGCACGCACCCCTCCTCGTGCTGTAAGCACTGTGTGTGCACTGCACAGACCCCCCTCACGTTGTAAGCACTGTGTGTGCACTGCACAGACCCCTCCTCGTGCTGTAAGCACTGTGTGCACTGCACACACCCCTCCTTGTGCTGTAAGCACTGTGTGTGCACTGCACAGACCCCCCCTCGCGTTGTAAGCACTGTGTGTGCACTGCACAGACCCCTCCTCGCGCTGTAAGCACTGTGTGTGCACTGCGCAGACCCCCCCTCGCGTTGTAAGCACTGTGTGTGCACTGCACAGACCCCTCCTCGTGCTGTAAGCACTGTGTGCACTGCACGCACCCCTCCTCGTGCTGTAAGCACTGTGTGTGCACTGCACAGACCCCTCCTCGCGTTGTAAGCACTGTGTGTGCACTGCACAGACCCCTCCTTGTGCTGTAAGCACTGTGTGCACTGCACGCACCCCTCCTCGTGCTGTAAGCACTGTGTGTGCACTGCACAGACCCCCCCTCGCGTTGTAAGCACTGTGTGTGCACTGCACAGACCCCTCCTCGTGCTGGAAGCACGGTGTGTGCACTGCACAGACCCCTCCTCGTGCTGTAAGCACTGTGCGTGCACTGCACAGGCCCCTCCTCATGCTGCAAGCACTGTGCGTGCACTGCACAGGCCCCTCCTCGTGCTGGAAGCACTGTGTGCACTGCACAGACCCCTCCTCGTGCTGTAAGCACTGTGCGTGCACTGCACAGGCCCCTCCTCGTGCTGGAAGCACTGTGCGTGCACTGCAGACAACCCTCCTCGTGCTGTAAGCACTGTGCGTGCACTGCACAGGCCCATCCTCGTGCTGTAAGCACTGTGCGTGCACTGCACAGACCCCTCCTCGTGCTGTAAGCACGGTGTGTGCACTGCACGCAGCCCTCCTCGCGCTGTAAGCACTGTGTGTGCACTGCACAGACCCCTCCTGGTGCTGTAAGCACGGTGTGTGCACTGCACAGACCCCTCCTCGTGCTGGAAGCACTGTGTGCACTGCACAGACCCCTCCTCGAGTTGTAAGCACTGTGTGTGCACTGCACAGACCCCTCCTCGTGCTGTAAGCACTGTGTGTGCACTGCACAGACCCCTCCTCGAGTTGTAAGCACTGTGTGTGCACTGCACAGACCCCTCGTCGTGCTGTAAGCACTGTACGTGCCCCCCCCCCCTCCTTGCAGTCTGGCCGTGCAGTGCTCGCAGCAGGAAGCGCCGCTCACTCGCTGGACCGGTTTGTTGTGAGCCGGTTTTCCGGTTCCTGTTCCTGTCTCTGAGGCTCCTGACTCCGGTGAGGCCCGGCCCCGCTGTCCCTCCATCCTTCCGGGAGAGATTCCACTGCGGGGGGAGCAGCATCCCCGGGGGGTGAGAGGACAGGAAGAGGAGGCTGATCCTGAGAGGGGGGGGAGGTGGGGGGAGGCACCTGTGGAGCCTGAGAGGAGGGAGGAGGGGGACCCAGCGCCTCTGTCCCTCCATCCTTCGGGGAGAGTCCAGGCTGTAAAGCCTGAGAGGAGAGGGGGGAGTGTGACAGAGCCTCTCCGAGGCGGGTACAGCATCCCGAGTGGTGTGGTGGGGGGGGGGGGGCGGGGGGGGAGAGGTGCAGGAAGAGGAGGCTGATCCTGAGGGAGGGGGGGGGGGGGCGGGGGAGGCACCTGTGAAGCCTGAGAGGAGGAGGGGGGGGGGGTGCAGGAGGAGACATAAGGGGGGGGCACCTGTGGAGCCTGAGAGGAGGGAGGGTGCAGGAGGAGACATAAGGGGGGGGCACCTGTGGAGCCTGAGAGGAGGGAGGGTGCAGGAGGAGACATAAGGGGGGGGCACCTGTGGAGCCTGAGAGGAGGGGGGAGTGGAGGAGGAGGGGGGGTGCAGGAAGAGAGAGAAGGGGGGCACCTTTGGAGCCTGAGAGGAGGCGGGGTGCAGGAGGAGACATAAGGAGGGGCACCTGTGGAGCCTGAGAGGAGGGGGGGTGCAGGAGGAGACACAAGGGGGGGCACCTGTGGAGCCTGAGAGGAGGGGGGGTGCAGGAGGAGACATAAGGGGGGGGCACCTGTAGAGCCTGAGAGGAGGGGGGAGTGGAGGAGGAGGGGGGGTGCCGGAAGAGAGAGAAGGGGGGGCACCTTTGGAGCCTGAGAGGAGGGGGGGTGCAGGAGGAGACATAAGGGGGGGCACCTGTGGAGCCTGAGAGGAGGGGGGGTGCAGGAGGAGACATAAGGGGGGGGCACCTGTGGAGCCTGAGAGGAGGGAGGGTGTAGAAGGAGAGGGGGGAGTTAGGAGGAGGGGGGTGCAGGAGAAGAGAGGAGGGTGAGAGCCTCTCCAAGGAGGGGGGGGCTCTGGGCTTTTGGGTGAGAGGGGCAGAGGGAGGGAGAGGGGCGTCTGACAGGTGGGGGCACACGTGTGTGAGAGGGTACGCGGGACCCTGAGAGGGAGGGGCATAGTGACAGGTGGGGGCCTCCTTCTGAGAGGGCGCACCACGGCCCCCCTCTGCTGTTCCTCACTCTTTCTCTCTCAGGTGGGGTGTACCTCAACCCAAACAATCGCATAGGGGATCCAGAGACAAAGGGGGACATGTGAACCCCAAAACAGAGAAAGGAAACCTAAAAACCCCAAAACACTGGGAAGGCGAGAGCCCCCCCTCACACCCCTGAGACAGAGAAGGGAAGGGAAGGGAAGAGAAGAGAACTTCAGTACACAGATTGGAAGAACGTGGAACCCACTGGGGAAGGAAGGAGGGAGTGGAGACCCCCTAGATAGAGGGGACCCCCTAGAAAGGGATGAGTGAGGACCACCCCGAGAGAGAAGAAAGGGGAGCAAAGGACCACAAGAGACAAAACGGAAGCCTGGGGATGGAATCCCAAAGCAGAGAAGGGGAGGGAGTGAGGTGAGTGAGTGGGTGAGGGGACAGGTGAGAGTGGTGACCTCCACAGTAAGGTGTAGTGAGGGTGGACAGGGGAGCACGGTCCCCTCCTC